>NW_028280977.1:562500-1257500 GCF_059751285.1 Brachycentrus maculatus | reverse complement strand
CGCGGTATAACGATTTGTTAGAACAAATATCGTACCAACTGTGTAGCAATTGGAACGAAAACAATTCGCTGTTATCCTTTTACGAATATTGGTCGTGGGTAATAAATAAACCAGCTGTTGAAATTGTATTCCAAAATAAAAATCGATCAGCTCATCCTAGTTCTACAGATTCAACGGGTGATTTATCGATTTTTACTCAAACCAATAATGAAATCATAAACAAGTTCGATCAAAATAGATTAACAGGTATTATTTTTAGTGCCTGAGTCATAAATATACGTTCGTTAACAATAATAATAGGCCATATAACACGAGGTGTCCTTAAAACCGTAAATAAAAATGAATAGGAAGTATTTACAACATTTTGAGTGTGTCCAAATACTTGTTCACAAAATCTGGATTATCTCCAATTACAGGAGTTATTTTCATATTATTTTTTGACATCTCATCAAAGATGAAGAAGAATATGGAAGTCTGGGCATTTACGGGGCTGACGACCGTCATAGGCTGGTTTAAGTGATCACTTTACACACGTGTAACATTCACCAATTCTACCCATTATTGACAACCACACTACTCAAATTCTTGGAAGTTCTATATATATATGAACCAATTTAGAAACCTTGTTCTTGAATCACTAGAACTTCACTAGAGACATCTATTGGTGAGATGTAAATGGTATTTTCTGGCGTTTCTCATGTGTGTGAATATAATCCAGGATTCGGATCTTACATACTAATATAAGAGTTTCTGCTTAATAAAAAAGCTTCTTTACATCTCACCAATAGATGTCTCTAGTGAAGTTCTAGTGATTCAAGAACAAGGTTTCTAAATTGGTTCATATATATATAGAACTTCCAAGAATTTGAGTAGTGTGGTTGTCAATAATGGGTAGAATTGGTGAATGTTACACGTGTGTAAAGTGATCACTTAAACCAGCCTATGACGGTCGTCAGCCCCGTAAATGCCCAGACTTCCATATTCTTCTTCATCTTTGATGAGATGTCAAAAAATAATAGGAAGTATGTTTATGATTAACAAGATACATATACCTGCTTGTATAATTAATGGAATAATTCTTATGTTAAAGTTACATGGAAACCGCGAGTCCGTGTTGTAAGTTATCGGAGCTTCATGAGCTCGCTTAATCCTTTATTACCGATGCGATGATCCATCATTTTCCATAGTTCAGAAAGCCGACATTTTGAACGGAATGATTAAGCAAACGTGTCACGTCGAGTTCGTGGCTAGGCCGATACTGTGGCGGGTATGCATTTCCTTGGCAAACATTTACTCAGCGTGAAACTGCATTGATTTTCATAACGGTGCAAATGTCAAAACCTTCACAACTGTTCCATTTGACGTGGCAAAACAATCCAGACACCATTCCACCGGCTAACAGCTGGCCCATTACGGCCTTTGACTGCGAGGAATTTTATTATATAATTAAATCAATTATCTTAGGTATTGATAATATGAATACGCGAGATAGTACTTCTATGTAGAAACTAATAATAATTCAATTTTATAAAATTAAACGACTTTGTTAAGTGTAGGTTTGGTGTACTAATAATAAAGAAAGCGGCTAAAACGAAGTCGTTTAATTTTATAAAGTTTACGAAATGTGCCACAAAGTATCTGCGAAAAACATTCAAGAAATAATTCGATTATTTAACTTTTACTTGGTACGTACCACAATTCATTAAAATCATATAATCATCATAATGACACGTATTTAATAAATGCGACATAGATATCAAACATCGAAACATCTGGTGTAGAATGCATCGAAACGTGTCATAGATTTAAATAAAAAGTTATTTTTTAAAGTAAAAATTAAATTTTAAATGGATACATTTTTTTAAAAAAAAAATATTTTTCAGACAGTAAATTATTAACCCTACGAATGATTTATTTATCATAATACAGCTTTCAAACAACATTTTGTATATAATTTTAGTTATTTGACACTTTGATTTAATATTTCATGAAACACCATCATTCAATTCCACCAAAACAGCAAAAAATCATTTAATCTAATAAATATACTTACGTCCTAGCAGATCTAGTTTACATGCCTACATAATTGATTACCAATATAGGCAGTCTATTTCTATCGATTTATCACAAGGATATCTTTAAAATGTCCTTAATAATAATGATATTGATTATAATCACACAACACCAGGAAGTCGTTGAGTAGGCACACTATTTGGATCTGTAGCTCCGGACTTACCTGAAACAATGAAAAACATATTTATTATGACATAATTTTTTATTTCCGAATCGAGAACAGATCAAACAATATTTATTCAGAAAAAACGACTTGACATTTAACGAACAGAACTTTTGTGGGAAGATTTAGAGATCGCCGTATGTTGCACGACTGTTTGGATCTTATAATTGAGAATTATAACGTTGAAGTATGATATGATAGTTTCTCTCGAGGAAAAATTTTCATGGAATAATGCACATTCTTCACGGGTAAAATATCTTGATTACGTACTCCAATGAGAAAAAGAAAGTCATTATTGAATAAAATTTTGTTTTTTCTCAAGAATTTAACATTGTAGGTCATGTGAAAAAGACTTTGTTATACTTTTGACAACCATAAAAGGTAGGTTTACCTATAACGAATGAGACTTTGTCACATCATATGGGCAAACGACTGTCGCAAAACGGCGATCGCAATCCCCCGTATACGTGTTTGGGTATAATTAAAATTAAAAGGTCCACTTCCCAATGGAGCAAGTGAGAGTTCCACTCCGAGAAGTCGTGTCCAGAGTACCTAGATCCGCGGCGACTGTTAACTGGCACAGAATTCAATAAATGCCCAGGGATCGGCGAGTGACGCAACCTTTCGCTTTCAGTATTGGCATCCATTATGAGTTGCCATTGTTTATTTTTTTCCCGACCTTTTTTTGACGCGCCGCGTATAAACCGACGGCACGCCGGGACCCAAATTGATAATACGATTCGAATGGCAGTTACGAAATTAAAAATCAAGTGTTTGTTTATCCGCCGGCTTAATTCAATATACGCCCCTTTCGACTTTGGCAATCCGTTTCGTAACACGTCTCGTGAATAGATTATTTTAACAAGTAGACTTAACCCCATGGTTGCCAGAGACGAGATATCTCGGAAGCACTTTTGGTGGCATATTCATTCGGTATATATTTACTTATGTATATTGACATATGTTGAAGTTCTCCAAAATTTATAAAATCCCCAAATACTTTTAAGCGATTTATACGTCATATTTTAGGGCTACCACTTACTATGCATTACACCCGCAAATATTCAATATGTTCATTATTGAACGCCACAGGGCTCTTTATTTCTCAATTTTTGCGTGTTTTTCGTATAATTTTCTATTATTATTACCAAATGGTCTTATTATTGGTCTCATTATTTAGTCATAATATTAAATTTAATAAAAAAACATGCCAACCCTGTCTCACAACGAAAATTTTAAACTGATTTTTCTTCAATAGAAAACTTTAACAATCGATGTGGGATATATATTTTTTGATAAGTTAATTATAATTTAATATACATAATAATTAAAAAATTAGACAACTTTTATTTTTACAAAAAATATTTGGCCTATGAGCACTGCGACGTTATTTATTTTGCTATGAAAAGGTTGAATCTCAATTACAAGAGCATCGCCAAAACGAACTGGTGCATAGAAAAATAGTAAATCAAAATTGAAAACGTGAACGCGAGGTTACGGTGTGTCGATGGTTCTTTAATTCTAGTACCACAGAGCCTAGGAACTACAACACCTGACATTAAGTTCCATTGATTCAAAGTATATTTGATTGTGCTGGTGATCTACAAGGTATTGTACGCCTACGTGCAGTGGATCGAACGCTGTGATGTGTTAAAATGATTTATGTGTCAATATTTTATATAAATGGAATACAACGAAGACGTTAAACACGACATCAATCATTTTTTAACAATGTCTGGATCGTTGACTCGGTAATTAAACGGTAATATCCTTATTTGTGGTATTGTTGTGTGCCCAGGATAATATCATTCAGAATGAAGTGATGAAAAAAAAGATTACGTATTCAAATGGAGAGATGTGTTAATAATACAAGTATATTTTTGAATATCCTTTTAAATATTTAGGTGATGTTATTACGGGAAATTTCATGATGAAAGGATAATAATAAACAAAATTCATAATTCGCAAGTGTTTTTTTTTACCGTAACACTAATTTTATATAGGGTTGCTACATCTTCCTGAAATTTCATTGGAACATTTTTATATCGTCAGCTCCAAAAAATCTACTTTTTAAAGAATATAGAAACCTACGTCACTTTCATCGTACTAGGGGGCGAGGAAATTATGCACAAGTTAATTTCACATTTTCATATTATTTGTGAGGTCCTTTAACTGTCAGACACCTAAACATTCAATTCTATAGACAGCCATGCGCACCAACAAATCCATTCGTCAGGAGCTACACTTGGATGGCATGACTCTGGCCAATGTCTGTACACGACGGATTCGTCAGTTCTTTCAACACGTTGCGCGTGGCAATGGGGATAGCCTGGAACGACTGGTTGTGATCGATAGCCTAGAGAGAAAGAGAGGGAGAGGAAGATCCCTACATGATGGACCGATCAAATTAAGACAGCAGGCGCCTCGGTGGTTGGAGCGCTATGTACAGCAAAGTCAAGGGATAACTTGAGAAGAGTCATTGCTTCGAAAAGGGTCACAACCCTCAGTAATGAGGGCTAAGACGTAGAAGATGAAATATTCAATAACGGTGACATTTTCGGACACATCGGAACGAATCGCAAAACGAATTACATTTAATACCCTGAATTCGAAGGGCAGAACATGACTGGTATGTAATTGAATTTCATATTAACGCTTCAGCACCACCGAGATAAGGTTCAGAAAAAGGGAATAAATAAATGAAAAGGTGATTATATTTACTATTCGCGAAGTACAAAACAGATATAACTAGCAATACGACTAAAGAGGAAAAAAACTCTGTCCTCGCTAATTCGTGATCCATATCGCCACAGCGCGGATAATTCCGCGGTCTATTGTTATGGATAAGGCTGGTACTTTGCCGACATTGGGATACAAATAATGGTAATATGCAAATGGCGACGCAACATCTGTTACAAAATGCAGCGCAATGGACAGAATCACGCGGGACTATCTCTTCGATTTAATCGGACGCAAGTACGCGCTGAATGCAAATTGAACGGATCCTTGCAAATTGGAAACAATGGATTGGAAATTGGATATTAATTTAATCAATCTGAAAATAGACATTATACAGTCAAAATAGTACAAATAACCGATTCCAAAAATTTTGTAAAATTTTAAATATGAACTAGCCTCGATTTTTATACAATAAGCAAGCCTCATTAATGGCAAGAATTAAACCTGCATACCGTTCTCCACAATTAAGCACTGACAGGCGAACGAATCCAAAAACCGATTTATATGACGACTTTCTCACAAGGTGTCGTCGATCGAATCCAAAAACCGATTTAAATGACGACTTTCTCACAAGGTGTCGTCGATCGAATCCAAACCCGATTTTTATGATGACTTTCGAGATGTCTTTCGAGGAAGATCCGTGGCAATCGCCTGGTTTACAATATGTTTAGGTCATATGTGGCCATAGCATCTCAATTGTCTTATCTCTACCTTACTATTGATGTCAGAGGCTTCCTCGATACAATGGCTTCAATGCACAAATTTTAGTGAGAACAATTATTTAAACCAGAATCACATTTAGCAACCGGAAACACACGAGTACATACTCGAATAAAATTTAAAAAAACATGGCGTAATAAACATAAATATATTTTGAAAAGTTCTCTGTCTTTGATTTTTTGCGTATGTTTATTACATATGTAAAACATTACTTACATTAATTAGCCGAGTATAAATTAACGAATGTAATTTTAATCAAGACGTAATTGCACAATGTCGGTGATGGATATAAAATTGTATCAACATTTTGACGCAATCAATAACGGCACAGCTTGTTTGGTGCAATACAATGTCGTAGATAACCAGGGGCAGAATTGGGTAATTCGAACATTGAAATAGATATATAATCAGAGGGTTCTATACTATGAGATCATGATTGAAATATTTGGACTAAGTGGATCACTCGACGGAGCTTTTATTCAATAGTTATTATTATATTGAATATAATTATGATTAGTTATAATGACGTTGACGTAAGAAAATGATTGAATCTCTATTATAAGCTATGAACAAAAAAAACATTTTCTTAAATTAAAACAAAAATATTTTTAAAAAGTCTTTTATTGAACATATTTTCATAAGAGTTTCATTCATATTAATTTCAATCTGAAGCACAAAAAGTCAATAAAATCACGTAAAATTAGATGCATTTGATACGGAAAAAGAATTGGATTAAGCCGATATTAAGAATTTTATTAAAATCAAAAGTTATAAATAATAATATTTATAATATTAGGTAAACTGCCAGAAGTAGTTACAGTGTAATACAATGAGCAAATCAGGACCCCGAAAAATGTTTTCAACCCACTAAAGTAATTGATTGATTATCTTGATTGTTTATCAAGGAAATTTATGTTTGCCAAACAGTGTATAACAAAGAAAATACATTTTATACCAAAAAAAATTAAATACAAAATATTTTAATTCAACAAGTAAAAAAAACCTTTAAAAAAAGAGATTTATGCATGATTATATTTCATGACCTGAACATAGACCGCAACATTTCCAAGTTTCCATTTATGACGCCGGTCCAGGTGTAAATTTGCCCATGGGACATAATATTACGATGTGTCCCCGCGCAAACTATTGTATGTAAATTAAACCGGTTCGTTAGTGTCCTAAATAAATCAAATTAAAATTATGGCGGACAATTAAAGTGAAAACAAAAGGTGGTAATGTTAAATAACGCGGACACGACCTGTTGATTCTGACAAATTGGTACCTCTGATTAAATAAAACGAAAAAATAAATAATGGAATACATTCATATATCAAAAGCTTCTGCGTGGGTATTTTTAACATAAAACAATTTCAATTTCGCGATTAATCTTGTTTTTTTTTTAAATATTTTAATCAATAAAAACTTGAACTCTTAAATTCGGCAGCGTATGTACACAAAATGCAATTTATAAGAAATAGCAATCAATCAATATTCGAGTATGTAATGAATCATAATATTTAAATTACGAAAGCTAATGTGTTATGTGTAATATATTCATAATATTGTTAGTACAATAGTGTATTTTGAGTGGGAGTAGAAGGCTGGATATGTTACACCTTCATTCCATATAATAATATTAGGTCTCTTGGCAATATTCCTAATTGACGCGACGATGATATCTTCGACACCAATCGATTAAAAATTTCGAAACTAGTTGCAAATGGCGAGTGAATGATTTTTATCGCAGAGAAAAAAGTGGTATAAGTATACCGCACCAGAAATTATACGTTTACGATTAACATACATAGTATGCTAATATTATTTGATATTATTAAATTTTACCCGAGCGAATGGAAATTATGATCTGAACTAAAAACCGAATATCAATTATTTGTTGTTTTACAAAGCAATTTATAAATTGAGTGCAAATTAAAAATTGAAATTTAATATTTTCATGCAGCAATAAAGTAACTACTGGATTATCAAATAATTCAAACATGAAAATAAAATAAACGTATGCAATTAACCTAGAAAGTATTATTCAAATTATGATTAAGCAATCAAATAATATATACAGAAGCCTGGGTTGGTATTACAATTTAAATATAATGCCACAATATTTTAAGTGTTTTCAATTTTTTGTTCACAATTCTGGATTATGCTCCACTTAGGAGTAAGTCATGTCAAGAATTTGTATTAATATTTCAACGTAAATGAAAAGGAATATGGAAATTTTATTGGCACTAAGACTTCTTTAGTCATCTTAATCCACGTTAAGGTATCAATTAATTAATTAATATTCATAAAAGATAATGTGTTTAAATCGTAGTGTATATAACTCAAATTTAAATATAAATTATATTTACCCATAATTAACAATATGACAATGACTAAAGCCTCCCCCCTATTATCTATGTTCTCACTGATGAGATATAAAAAAAAAATTAAAATAAGATACTGCTCCCCTTTTCTTCAACCTTCAACGTCCCAAGGACCCATCTTTAAAATTTAGAATTAGCTTCACACACGGTGTTTGAAAATGATGTGGAATGCATCGAAACACGTATCACAATAGATTTTAAGAAATAGTGGTATTTACTAAGTAAAACTTAAATAAAAATTGATCAATTTGATCACAAAGAGACTGCCGACTCAATAAATGAAAATATATAACTTTAAATTTAGTGCAGAACTTTTATTTATAACGACTTGAGCATTTCGAAACTGATTGTAAATCAGTATTTTTTAGAAGTTAATGATATCGAGGAAAATTAATGATTTTTTTAAAAACATGCAGACGTAATGTTTTAGTTATCTATGCCAAAAAGTTGGCGCGTTATGTGTTTAGTGTGAGAGGTGTTGCGAAAAGCGTGTTTTCTTGATGAACGAGAGATCAGAGAAACGCACCTTGTTGAGGCAATACTGATTAATTTGGCAGACAAAACTCCAAAGAACTACAGAGTAGTTCGGGAGAGGAACGAAACAAGACCGAGACAATGCATCATCCGGCCGAACAATGCTGCCCACGCGAGACGTCGTACATTACACGCTACAGACAAAGCTCGTAGCATCTGTCAAAAGTAATCGGGTCAGATTGGTAACAAATTTAATTTATGTATTGATTTCCTTCTTTTATTGCTCACAGAACACGTTAAGTTCGTCTACGCCACCTGTAGTTTTATGACTACAATTATTATTATGTTTGACAATATTTATATTGGGCATTGTATTTATGGAGCACGAAGACGGGTTTTCGGAGTGAAGGCACGGACGTTACATGTGAAAAGCGACAATAAAAAGCCAGTAAATTAACTCAAATTTAATTCGTATTTTAATGGAGAAAGACTGTCATGAGAGAGTGGCATTATGGAGATGCGCTTTTATGGGTATCACTTAAAGCTATAAATGGCTATATTTAAAATGGGAGAATGTTTAAAGTGATAAAGAAACGAATATGATTTTGAATGGTAAACTTGGACACATGAATGACAAAAAATTAATATACAAATCTTTGAAAACCATAACGATCAAATTGATTTTCATGTACTTATTATCTTATTACGAGTGACAGAAAGTTGACGTCACCAAAAAAAAAATATATTTTTAATCGAAAATAAGTAAAGAAAAATTATCTATACCTACTAATGGCACAGACGTTAACTTTTTTATAATAATACCACCACTTATTACACAGTATCTAATTCAATATAATATTTTACACATATTTAATGTCATTCTATGTGATTTGCAGTCAGTACGTTTTGCCATTTCACCATGAATAGACTGAAATATGCGCGTCGTAGGTTCGGTGAATGGGCCGAAAACAATATTCAGCTTGATTCTCTCTTTCGACGCTAAATTTTGTTCACCGTTCAGGCATTGATGTGACAGAGCTGTGGTTTCAATAAGATGGCGCAACATGCCACAAGGCGGGTGCCACCATCATTGCAGAAAATTTGAATTTGTATACCTCTATAAAACACACATTGAAAATTCCGTCTGGGAGATCTGTAAACATGCTTTTCAATTTTAAGCTGCTTATAATATAATGAGCTGTTTTTGTTTATGTATTAATTGTTAAATTAAACACAGATTTTTTTGAGTCTACTAAGTTATATTTTTTGTTAAAAAAAAACATAAAAATTAATATTGTGAAAATTATTTCGCCTAGTCATGGGATTTTCAAACGAATGTGAAGATTAAATGGACTGACGGTCCTTATCTTATATAGCTATACAATTTTAGGTTTGATTTAAAAGTTAATACATAAATTAAAATGGAGTTCTACAAATTAAACGCCAAGTCAATAAATAAATCAGGTATTATATTAAAGAAAAACTATTTATTCTATAATGCACGTTATTTAAGTATGAAATTTGATCAAATCAAATAATTGATCAAACGAAAGGGAGGAAACAAAGACCGCCAAAGTAGAAAATCTGAGAATACATTTGGTTCCTCGATTCGATAAGAGATCGATTACATTCGGAAAAACGCGACGTGCTGGTTACACGGTAGTATTGCCTAATGACCGCAAAATCATATCGCCGTCTGTTACAATAATACGTAAAATGTAATAGTACGTATCTATTGGTCGTGAAGTTACGGTATTCCCGGTAACCGTAAGGCCATTTCGCTCACTCCTTTCAAGAACGTCGTAAACCAAAAACTTGATTTTTCAGGAGAACGTTTTTAAAGTTTAAAAATATAATACAATGTTTTAAAAATAAATATCAAGTCACTTATTGAACTTTTTACTGTACAACAGATTTTTTTATGTAAAACCTGAAGGTTTTTTCTCCATTCGAGAAATATTTAGTATTTTTAAAAATATAATAAAACAATACCTTTTCTTCGGTATGCAAAAACAACACATTCTGCCCTTTAGCGGGTAAATATTATGTTTAAAATATGCCTCTTTTGCTGGGATATAATACATTTTCTGGGCATTCCGAAAACATGCACAGCTGAAATTTGACGATTTTTGATTTATGACGTTCTTGAAAGGAGTGAGCGATTTGTGTTACGAGACATTGACATTGCAAGGCGAAAAAACAATGCGGTCGGGTAAACGGGGGAAAGAGGTAAAAAAGACGAGAAATTAATATCGCGCGCCTACTAAAATGATAAAACCACGGCAAGGGACGTGATCACTGCCGAACAACGGTATCCAGTTTCAGCGTAAAACCAAACCGCAGAGTCGTACAAATAATAACGTCAAATTCAACGGAAAAACGTTGTACCTACATTTAATGACAGCACCTGTCCACCTACAACAGTATATTATTCACAACATTTTTGAGTATGTCCAAATCCTTTTTCACAAATCTGGGTTTATCCACAGGAGTTATTTTTCTTCTTTTTTCTGCTCTTCTTCTGCTTCGTATTGGCCTTGTTGCCTGTTTTAAAGAGAGATTAGCCTCCTGAGATGTTGATTCCCAGCTGTCAATCCATCTCTTTGGTGGTCTGCCCGGAAGCATTCTACCCTGGGGTTGCCCGTGCAGTGCAATATAGGGGAGTCTTATCTCGTAGACTTTCGCCAGATATGCTCCTAAGAGTCTGCATTTCAGACACTCTTGAAGCGTTTTTTTTATTGTTATTTTTACAATGTTAATGTAGCTCCTTATTTTCCTTTTTTTCTACACATTGAGTCTTTGAAAGCACTGCAGTATATGTGTAAGAATCCCTTATCCGTAGATTTACCTTGTATTTATGAGCAGAGTACAAAATATAGAAAAAAATACATATCTATAGCTCCTTAGTGGAGAAACACAGATTTGTGAACAATGATTTGGACACACCCAAAAATGCTGTCGTTTCGATGTGGTTTCCTATGCACCATACAGGTCAAAGAATAATTGCAAAAAATATTGAAATAAATAAATAAGTGTCGGGTTGTGGTCCCGTGGTTAGTGTCGCGGACTCGTGAGACAGAGTTTCTCGGTTCGAACCCACTCTTCCACAATTTGATACCTATTTTTAAAAATGAGTCGCTTAGGCTCACCGAAATAGTATTGAATTGAAGTTTTTTAGTAAATAATAAAAACACCAATATTTTTATTTTCTACAAAAATTAATTTAAGTAGTGAAAACGATGACATCCGAGTACTTGTGTATTGTTTCGTAGCTTGAGCATAAATTGCTGAATACCCACCCCGAGTTACAGATTTAAATTGTCTTAAGTCAATATTATAAAAGTATATTTATGGGTGAAAAGGAACGACGATTTACATTTGAGTAGTAAGAATCAGCGGAATTAATCTCATTTCACGAATTATACGCCCAACAACCACCATAAATAAGTGTCCCACGGAAATAAGCGGTCCCTACTCCGCGAGCGCACTACACTCCCGAGATCGTTGATTAATATACCGTTTAACTGTATGCTAATATGAAGAAATGAGAGAAGAGATTGGAGATAGCACCCCGAGAAAGGCGGAATCGCGGTAGGAAGGTGAGCAGACGGCTATATTCCGAAACGTTAGAATAATAAATTGGGACGTGTAACTAACGCGGGTACTTGGGTCGGTTTTTCAAATCAGAATATGTACTAACTAATCGTAAGTGGATTGTGCGAAACCCTATTTTTTACATTTATTTATTTAAACATATAACATAAATAAGTCACATATAAAATATTCTAGATGAGCGATTTTCATTACTCATTTTGGCACATGAGATTAAGGTAAACAAGACTGAAAAACAGAGCTGAAAAGTCAGCTGGAGGCGTTTGAAAAATGGTGCAACAAGCGAATGTTTGGATTCATTGGTCGGGACATGTAGGGAACAACGAGGTAATAAGCAGGGGAATATGGATGCTTATTTAATGAAGTAGCACAACAGCGAGTCAAATGGGTAGACACCCAGGTCTACTTGACTGTCCAAACTTAAAACACAGTAAGGGACTTTTTTTGTAGTACGTTTTTTTTTGCATTTTTGGACTAAGTAGAATCTACTTAGTCCAAAAATGCAAAAAAAAAGTACTACAAAAATGTCCCTTACTGTGTTTTGAGTTTGGACAGCTGTACTTCTTATGATTGCGGAGGGCATGTGCAAAGGAACAAACTACAGAGGACGACCCCGCTTAAGCTCCATGGACCAAATGATCTCCGACATGCGCTGTAGCGGATACGTCGAGTTGAAGAGACGAGCAGAGAATAGAGCGGGTAAAGACTGACCGATAGAAGCAAACCAATCATCACACAGATTATGACCCGCGAAAAATAATGCTGAAGGAAAACAAACCTCATTTTGTAATACTTGTACCAACCAGAGGCGTGCATTCTTTATAGGCAGAAAAGCAGTGCCTACCCTGGATTACTCGCGTTCCATATAAAAATACAACCAGTGCCTACTATGCCTTATTCTTACCCAACCCTACTTCCCATCCTGATACCAAAACTCGCACGCCACTGGCACTTGTACCAACCATGTTGTAAAACTAAGTTAGTTGTAAGGGTGTGTTTCTTATTTTCAATTAAAGTGCGTTGAGGTTTTCTGTTGCAAAAGTAAAAGTTCAAAAACTGACTATTGTGTTGGTATACTCTGCAATATCTACCCAAGGAAGTTGGCGCATCAAATGATTTATCAGCGTAGACTCTTGAGAATGGCATTCTAATTTGTTGTTTGAAGATAGCAAACGTCATTTTATTGTTGATTGAATAATACGCTAACAATACGTTTGCGATAAATAATGATGCAAAGATAATATTGTGACACGGGAGAATTTTAATGGAAAGCTCGGGGGAATTATTACTATGCAGTACCCAGCTCGCATTCAGTAGTTCACGCGGACGGTCATGAGGCGTGATATGAATTTATTAAAAAGTCGATAAACACTTCCGTAATGCATTAAATAATTTGAATAAATGAATGTGATTATAAGAATTCAGAGCCTGAGTCATAGTTTCTTGGTACCAATCTTCTCTGCCAAAATTTGATTCTTATTTAAATACGAACACAAATATCTCTCTTGAAGTATAATAATTTTTAAAAAACTATGCGTTATGCTGATTTTAAATCAATTGTTTTGATTACTGTCTCTATCCACATTATTAAACTTACCCTCAGGCGAAGAGTCAGAATAATCAGCGGGTATGTATGAAGGGGTGCATGAATGTGAAAGAGGCGGAAATTGTTTGCAAAGACAGATTCGTGTGGCCTACCCTTGCGGGGAAGCGGCGTGATGGTTAGTTAGTTAGTTTAATCTTACTCTTGGGATTTAAAATAAAATACAAAATAATTCAGAGTCATTGTAATTTAACACAAATCATAATACTTATATATTACTGTATTTACATCAAACATTCATTCCGGGGAAAAATTAAACTTTTATTATATTTTTATATGACTAAAACTTTCATGCTATGCTCTATTAACACACTGTAGCACGGTTATGAATACGGTATGTGTATAGATCAAAGATCTTAAAACAGTAAGGCGTGATTTTCTGTAATTTTTAGTCCTACGTTAATTCTAGAAGATAATCCTAATTTCAAGTGATAAAGCAATATCCAGTGAACATTAGGAGATAAAAGAGGAACGTAATGTTAAATTTGGTTGAAGCTCAATCCCACGAAGGCTCCCTGTGAGGCAGTAAGTTGAATATTGATCAAAACACAGTTCACGTTCAACGGTTGCCGATGGTCGGGCGCAAAATGATGCTTAGAGCTCCTATGCGCCTAATGAAAATGCCAACGAACAAATATGACACTTTTACGCCTTTTGCCAGTATTCGGAAGACCCGCTTATGTTAAGTCTGTATCTCCATAGCAGCAGTCATCCGTTTGCGTTCTCGGCACCGCTAAAACAACGTGCATCTCTATTCGAGATATGATTTGTTTGCGGTTATGCAGTGCGCTTATCTCAGCGCGCGGGGTACAGCAGGGTTGCCCGCTCACGTATGTGGTATTGGCGAACTACACGAATACCTAGGTTATTCGCGTATAAGTTCTGACTATAGGTGTGATAGTTTCGCAAAAAAAATGGATCAAGGAAAAAATCCTCGAAAAAAGAGACATTTACGAATACTGAATAATCTGTGTTTGTTTTTTTATGGAAGTTGCATTTATTATTTCCCTTGCTTATTGTGTAAAATGTTTATCGATAATCAAGTGGATTTTTGTTTCTTCTAACTTCTAAAATGTTTAATTTTAATCTGTGTTGGGAACAGGAAGAATAAACTAGTGTGGGCCAATCAGGAACTTCTCAGCATTTGCTCATTACTGGGAGGAAACCGCGTAAAACTCCACAGGAGAAGCCAGACTGTTGACTGTCGTAAGCAGACTTTCCGTTCAACTAGAAGAGGTTTCGTCATTTTGTATCCTAGCTTGATTTATGGTACCAATGTCCTTTACTATGTTTACTAAAAATCTGTTGTTTTAGTGAAATACAGGCTGTACGGCTACTCGCACGTAAATAATATAGTTCTGAATCCAGATGATAATTTGTATTATTTAAATCGCCAAAAATCTTCATAAGTAGATTTTTTCAACTCATATTCCGCACATGGAGCGCTCAGTTGAGAACAGATAAATAAGAATTGTAGCATCCAGACCACACAATCGAAAATACAATTTATACAAAGTAAATTCTCTTCGAATAAACAAATCGCTGACAATAAGGTAAGATTTCATTTTTAGTAAGTAGTATCGCTTGCTCTGAAGCGGTCCTGCGTTGTTTCTCCGCGTTTATATGAATAAGAATTTCTTCCGAGAATTCTGTTTTCTCCAAGCTTACAGATGTAAGATATACTTTGCATTTTGTTTTCGATCCAGCTACGTATGTTATTACAAATTTCGGCCTGTTTCATAGTTTTTTCACAATGGATGCGCTGAAACAAGCGAACAAGCGTTTTTTGACTCGCACTTTGTAAGAAAACAGTGCTAATAACTGGAGTATGTTCAAATAATTCCATATGATAAAAATATGTTTTTTTTTTTAGATTTAGAAAAATAAAATAAAATAATCTTTAACATGATAATTAAAATTATTACAATTTGAGTACCCGAAAAGTACTTATATAAAGTATTTCAAAATCACGCAGCAAATTTCTGTTTTTTTTTACAAATTCACCAGACTCACAAACCCTAATGTGGAAGTGTCACTAGACGGGTCGTGGTACAGGTTTCAATTCATTAAGTTATTCGACAGGTCTTTATAATAGCATTTAAAAAAATATTATTTCTTTTAATCATAAACGCTCCTTATATGGAGCATATGAAGTCTACAAACTGTCACCGGGCTTTTCTGTCGGGCGCCAGCTATAAATTAATTTAAAAACTAGTTTACAAATAATAAAAAAATATGTTTTAAAAAATATTTTAAATGATGTTTTTCATATTTAAACGCGCCTTATCAGTTGCAAGTAGCCAACATTTCGCAGTAGCGCCGAATAAATTAACAAAAATAATTTGAAAACTATATCCCATTTATTTTATTAAAATTAAACACTTGAATAATCCACTTAATCGAGTTTTATTTTATTTACGACTAGTTTCGAAAACGACAATTGTTTTCATCTTCTGGTACAAATTAAAACTACAGTTTACAGTTTACAGTGTCGTTTTCGAAACTAGTCGTAAATAAAATAAAACTCGATTAAGTGGATTATTCCGGTGTTTAATTTTAATAAAATAATCATGTCATTCCACAAAGTTAATACCGAATCAATAAATAATATAACTATATACCATGCTAGGAAAAGCCTGAAATACATTTTTATGGTAATTATTTATACCAGTTTTTTATTCACAATACTTTTGAGTGAGTCCAAAACTTCGTTAACAAACTCCCCCATTAAGGAAGTTGTACCGCACTAAGGAAGATTTTTTTCATATGTTTTTTATGAAAACTTAATGAAGCTTAGACATGGGAGTATACCTAGGCTTACAGCCTGTCATTGGCTGATTTAAGCAATCATTTTATAAGAAGCTTCGTTTAAAGTGACCACAAAGAGGCTAAAATTCCTATCCGCATCCAATGGTGCATAAGGCACCGCATCAGAAGAACGAACCGTTAATCTGATCATTGATTATTTGAACACAGGGTGATCAGCCCTGCGTTCATATAATCAACCCTCCAGATTTTTAGATCTACGAGTGGAATGTGTTTGATGGAAAACAGATGACGTAAGCAAATGAGCTAAGGAGGAAGGACATTACTGCTATAAACAAAGAAAATTAAAAAATAAATAAAAGGTTGAAAAATAACAAGAGCAGCAATGGATGGTTGCATATCCGTACTCGTACTCGTTCGTGTACTTGTAGGATATATTGTGTAACATTACATTCTTACTTTTCGTTAATTAATATTCTTTACAAAACCTTACACTTCACAGTACTTAACAAAAATTTGGTTGCTAAACATATAGTATCCTGCATTTTGTGTGGGCGCGCTGAAGACTGTGATTCTCATTTCCGGAAGGAAATGTGTTGAAAATATTTAAATGTTCATAATGCATTCATATCACTTGTGAGAATAATGTTTATTGTGAAAATTTTATCGGCGGATGGATAATATGGTACATACATGCAATATAAATAAAGAAAACTTTTTCATATTTAGATCTCAACATAGATGACGAAGAATACGGAAGGCTTACGATCTATCATGGGCCAATTTCAAGTGATTATCAAATAATGAAAGAATATTAACCATACTTTAGTTATTTGATTCGCCAGTCAGTTTGTGGTAATATTTTGTCACTTTTTAATTTAAAATTAATTAATTAAACCATATCCGCTCCCTAGGTGGAGCATATGGAGTCCACAAACTGTTTCCAGGCTTTTCTGTCGGCTGCCAGCTCCCTTGCATCCTCCCAAGTCAGATCCGCATCCTGAAGTTCTGACGAGAACTGCCGACGAATTGTCAGCAGTGGTCGTCCTGGGCGGCGCGAACCTGATGCCTTGTAAAAGAGGCAAGCTTAATTAAGGCTCTCAGGAGGCATGCGGAGTACATGGCCAAGCCAACTGAATCGCCTTTTCTTGACGACAGTTGCGATCAAGATTTGCTGCGTCCTACGCCTTATCTCTTCATTCCTCACAAAGTCAAACCACCGCACGCCTAAAATTCTCCGCAAACACCTATTCTCAAAGCTTAGTACACGGCTGCTCTGGGCCCTTGTAAGGTGCCATGTTTCACAGCCGTATAAGAGAACAGGAGCAATGCAAAATTAACTTGGTAAATACCACTTTTGTTTTAAATCTATTGTTACACATGTTTCGATGCATTTCGCATCATTATGCGAATTCTACCAGCAAAATTATGATTAAAAATTAATCGTTCTACCAATCATTGACAGCCATATTACTCAAATTTTGGAAGTTCATAACATTTTGAGTGTCCGTAACATACAAGGAAACGCCTGAAAACACGATTTTCATTTTTTTAAACTTCTAATCTAAACAGTTATTTTATTCATAACAGTTCAAGTGTGTCCAGAACTTTTTCCCAGGATTGAACAATGATTTGGACGCAATCAAAATATTGTAAAAAAAACTTATTCCGATAAGAAATGCGTCGATCACGTCATAATACCCGGTATAATTAACAAGACGTAAAGATTTCCAAGAGACGGCGGGAAAGCCGCATCGCGTGATTATAGAAGTCGGCCCGAGGGGATGGCAGGCTGCGCGGGATAATTCCAATTTATCTGCGAGGATGCGAGCCGCCGGTAGCAGGTGCCCAGACCCGCACTGCAGCCAGCAGGCCGCACCCGCCACGGGTAGCTCGACTCGCTGGAGATGAAAATTGGTAAGCGATCAACACCCTATTAAATCTGACAATGGTGATTTTCAATGAAGAAAAGGTTTGATCGAATTGAAACGCTAAATGTGTCGCAAATATCTCCATGCATAGAGATTATCTCCTCTTATCGTCTTCTTTTACGGCCAAGTATTCGTTTTAAGTCGCAACTTTATTTTCTCTATATCCAGGTATTATTTTACGTAAACGATTTTTTTCTTAAAACATCGTTTTTGTATTGAATAAAAAGCTTTTCTTCGAAATAATTACGTGGTTTTCAAAAGAAAAGAGTTATTAAATCGAAGAAGTTTAAAAAATATGCATTACTTTTTTTTCCATATACATTAAAAACAAGAAAAAACCTAAATACATTTTTTTAATTGATCGTTAGCACACGACCAGCCCTGAATGTGGCTGAACGCATTCTGATAACAACAGTTCATAAAGTGATCACTTATACCAGCCAATGACCGATGGTAAATCCTCAGACTCAACAACTTACTTGTTTGTTGAGATATCAATACAAAAATATTGATAAGAACCCTTTTGTAAGGTTCAATACAGTACCTACGTATTTGTACACATCTGAACACAGCAAAATATTTTTAGGGATTTTTCGGTTTTACATAGTATAAAAGAAATAACGGTTAGTAAAAAAACTAAGTATATATGTTAATGAGATGTGTGTAATAAAATCACTCGAAATTTCCGTAATACATTTATATTCTACTATGATGGCGATAGTTTTGAACTGAAAAAAGAACTGAAGCATAACCACCTGAGAACAATTTGGACGTGCTAACTAACCCACTTTCCATTAGCTACCTGCAGGAGGTACATGTATGTATACTCGGTGTAATGACGCGCGACGTGTTAAGGGTCCACCTGTGATATGGATGATCGCACAAACCACGTAGGTAAGTTCATGTTCTAAACAAAATCATTCCCATTTTTTTCAAAACATTAATATTATCATTTCGATAGAAATTGTTTGAGTGCATAACTAAGGAGAAAGTATCAAAATACACACTCCCAATTCAAAGTAACAAAAAATCTATATAATAATATAATATAAAACCCTTATCCGCACCCCAATGGTGCATAGGGCACTGTGTCATATAAACGCAGTGTTATTTTGATCGTTTACACATGAAGGAAAGGTGATCAGCCCTCCGCTTTAGGTACTAGTCCATGTTAATATTAAATAAATATTACAGTGAAAAAATCACTTATATTTACTTTACCCCCCTTGGGAATCGAACCCGGGACCTCCAGAACGGTAGCCGAGCGTGCTAACCATTACACTACGGAGGCGGACAAAAATACAAACATATATTACGTAGTGTACGAGAAACGCATTTCAATAAGTTTTACTCGCAATATTTCAATCAAAGAGTTAACTTGTAAAAGCTTTGGTCGATAATACTATAACAGAACATACCTATGGCATATATGGAGTAATAATAATAATAATTGTGGATAATTTAAATAGCGCCATTTTCGTAAAATACTACCTCAAGGGCGCTTAATTACAAGTAGTGCTGTGCTTACGCGCCCTTATTAGTTTTATTTCATTACACACTACTAGTTTTGAAACTAGTCATATGTAATGAAATTAAACTCAATAAGTGGAATTATAGAAGTGTAATTTTAAAATAATCAACATATCATCCCACAAAGATTTTTTTTAAGAAAAACTTATGAAAAAAATATTTGTTCGTTTTTTTTTTAAATAGCAATATAATGATATGTTTGACTTTTTTATAATATTGCTATTATATGAAACAGCCAAGAAGACGAATAACCTTAGTCACGAGAAGTAGGAATAGAAAAAGAAGATAGTTTAAAAGTAATATGACAATTTAACCGAATATAGAATTATAACGGTGCTTACTACGGGGGAAAACAGACATAGCATCTAATAAAAACGATGATATTCCACGAATATCGAATGCAAACAATAAAATCTCCGTATGGCGCAAGAAAATAAAATAGTTATGTTAATGCGATATTAGCTATGGTAAATCGGCACAGATCGAAGGTAACTAGACACGAACGACAATAAGCATTCGAAATTGATTTCATGTTTGAACTGTGTAGAAATAAAGTCATGTGCCGGAATGATATAAAGCACGAAATATCACATCGTGAAGTTGAATTCAGGGAGACCTGAATTGCAACACAAAAGATCCAGTGCAAATTAAGCAACAGCTTGAAATATTCCATACATGGGCAGATTGGATAACAAAGAGTCAACAAAGTCCTATAACTTCAATGACAGACTTCTTGTTAAGGAGGTAACGTGGTATCTCAACGTCAATTGAAAGCGGATCCCTCGAGATGAACAGATTTTTATCTACCGGGATAAACCTAGATACCCTATATAGGGCCTTCACATAAAATATAAGAAAAAAAGGAACAGGTGTCTTATACTACCCTAATGGCTAAATTACCTTTTTAGACAATGGGACGCGATTTTATACCGATGGCAAAAAAAGTTTGATGTTATTATTACAGTAGGTAGGCATGTCAATAGAAAAACCGAAAATAACGCTTAAATTAAATATTCGAAGTGACTTTCCATTAAGGTACCATGATCAAGTAAATCTTTCATAGTTTTTTTTTTCATTTGACTAATAATATGTGATAATGATCAGTAAATAATTTGACAAAACAAATTAAATACTTAATAATTTATTAATTAACTTATAAATCCATTAGCTAAAATACTCAGGTTTTAAAAAAGACAGTATATCACGAGAAAATAAAGAGATTTTATTAATTATAAATACATGCATACTCCCACATACTAGGTAACGAAAATTGTATTCAAAAATATTTAAATTTTGACACAAAAATACCTTATCATAAATTAATAAGAGCCAAATATTCAGTAGCATTCCTTCAAAAAAAAACTGACGATTTCAATTCCATAAAACGGTAAAAATAACCACTTGGCAGTTCGGTTAGTGTTAAAAAATTATCATTCATTCTATAATCAAAATATAACTTTGTTTTAAAATCACTACTATAAAACAAAGTTACATTTTTATTATAAAATGGAAAATTAAAAAGTTAGTGCTTCAAATATAAATTATATATATATATTATTTATTTGTCACCCGAATGTGCCATAGTTATTATCACGTGCCTCCCATCCAGTGTTTATGTATGTTTTTTTTATTTTTTTATTTGTATACATTTATTCAAATCACAATTTATACATATTTAGAACTTTTTTTTGCAGAGACCCACCAAGCCACTTGTGTGTCTTGTCGGTGGAGTTCTTTTTACATACATTTTTTTATTGTTTTTAACGATGTTAACCTAATATACAAAAAAGAGAATATAAACATTTTACAATTTTCATAAAATTAACTCTTGATCATTTACCCATTCCTTTATTTTGCCTTTGTTCCATTTTTTTTGACCTCTAACATCCGTCGGCAACAAATTAAAAATGTTCGAAACGATATATTGCAGTGTTCGACTCCCATATTTAATGTTAATTCTTGGGACTATCAAACCTTCGTTGTGTGTAAATCGTGTATCATGGTTGTGTACTAAAGGATTTCGATAGAAACTCACAATATTTCGTATTTCGTAGATAACCTTTTTTGATGTAAAAAAATATTATCAAATGCAGTTTTCCACAATCGCAGTACGCAGATAATATGTGGGGACAGATTTTACAACGCTGATTATACAATACATATCGCCTTCTCTGCACCCTGCCCGGTGCGCACATTGGTGTTCAGGACATGCACGAGCACGTCGGGAGATGCGCGAGCATCCGTCCGGGCATCTGCCGGTCATTGTGCCATCCATCAAGCATCAAAATGGCGCGATCGCCGCATGAATACCTTATGGACCCGCGAGTGGAGAGCGTTTCCTATTCCCGGCCGCGAGATTGGAATGGAAATATCGACAAGCGTATCTATCTTGTGGCCAGCGTGAACAAAACAGATAAATAATCGGGATTTACTCGTAGCTCTCAAATGATTTTTGGTAAAAACATAAGACGATAAGCATTCTAGCTTAGAATGTAGTATTTATACTACATAGGTAGGTACCTACCGAAAATTGGAATGTTATTGTATTTCTGCTAAAATTATTCTCAAAATGACAATAACAACTGATTGGAATCAATTATATAATTTCAATAAATCAACTTGCATTCGTCAAAGGATTCTAAGTAAAACTAAAAGACAATTTTTTCTATAACTACTAAATTGGTACCTACAGACATTTCCTCAAAATGATAAAAAATAACAATAAAGTTACTGAATCATTAATATATTTAAAAAAATCAAGTACATAATTTCACAACATATCCACCACGCTTCTGATACACAAATTCTTTTTATAACTCTTGTTCCCACCTAATGATGCATGGGGCACTGCATCGTTTCGACGCAGTTTTATCCCGATCGTTAATTGCATGAAGGCAAGGTGATCAGTCTTGCGCTCCTTATACCAGTCCAGGGTGATATTAAATAAATGATGATGATATTAAATGAAAATCACGTATATATAAATCCCTTGGCAATCAAACCCGCGTTCTCCAGCGCGGTAGCAAAACGCACATACCACTACAGTACTGAGGTGGACATATAGATTACGTGCAAGACAAATAAAAAAATATTATTACGGTATTTTTGCTTAAATGTCAATATAAATAAGGATTCATTCCAATAGAAACAAATATTTTCAAATATAAACATTTGAATAAATAAATAACCGATCAATGTATTAATTTTTAAATCAAACACAGATTTTTTGAGTCTACTAAGATCTTCACATTCGTTTGAAAATGCCATAACGAGGCGAAACAATTGTCACAATATTAATTTTTTTATGTGTTTTTGTTAATAAAATACAACTTAGTAGCCTCAAAAAAATTGTGTTTGATTAAAAATTAATACATAAATTAAGATGGATTTCGACAAATTATCGCCAAATCAATAAATAAATAAATAACCGATCTATTATACCACCAGCATAATGTAAGTACTTACTTAAGTGTGTATAGACAATTTGTATTTTTCATTAGCGTTACTAATTTCACAATGCAATCTGATACCGGGGGTACATTGTTATGACGTGTTGAATTAAACAAAGGATGCAGCAATCAGAAACAACGCCTTGTTTACACACATTATACCGCGCTGACCCGCCACATCTCGGCCTACGAAAAACAAGGAACCGAGCCATTCCCAGCGGGCATGTCGAGATGGAAGGGCCTATCACGAATGGATCTAACACGTCCGACATCTACCGGTGCCAGGCACAATAGCCGTCATCGGGACACCTAGAGAGAGGTCCGTGCGTGAATCCCGAGCAGTTCCACGTCACTCAAACGGAACTCCGTGGCGGATAAATCAGCATACGGTTAAGGATGCCCCGCATATATGCTGTCACTGTCCGTAATATGGGAGATGCATCAACATGCAGATATTTTAAGGTTTCCTGTATTCAAATCCATGTCGTTAAATCTCTTGTTTTCGTCATAATAATGTTCAACAAAAGCCATGGCGGGAATCTGAATAATAAAAAAATATATTTACATATACTACAGGATAAGATACAACTCTGTTTTTTACAATTAATCATATTGATTTTATCCCGAATTAATGACCATCATTTACAAAAAGAATAAAAATTGTTTTTATAATTAAAATGTAACTTAGTTTTGAATTCACAATGAATATTTTATTATAACTTAATTATAATGTCTACCGGTTTTGAAACTAACCGCTTCTTTATCAAGAGTAAAGACGAGGTTAGCTTCGAAACCGGTAGACATTATAATTAAGTTATAATAAAATATTTAGAGTGATTTTAAAACAAAGTTACATTTTAATTGTTAAATGGAAAATTACACAGTTAGTTCATCAAATATAAATCATAGAAATTGTTTTTATTTAAATCTTACTTGAATATACCACCTATTTTGAAAATTTATTGTGACACATATTTTGACGCATTTCGGAATGTAACTAAACATGGGTCACAACAGATTTAAAAAAAACAGTGGTGTTTACCGAGTGAAATTTAAATTAAAATCGGATAGATATGTGTCTGCCACAAAGTGATTACCGAATCAATTAATGATAAAATATCTTGAACGATATAGGAATACACAGGTAAACAGTTTGATAATCTCCTTGCCAGGCAGAAAAGAGGTCACGAAAATAAATAAATAAAATCAGTAGACTCGTATCACTAAAGTCGATGGGTCATAAAAATATTGAAATTTGAAAACCAATAACTTCAAAAGTAAGTCTTTGTTTTTAATGTATGTTTTACATGGTAAATACCACTAGTATGCTTGGTAAACAGTGGTGTTTTCTGAGCAAAGCTTAAATTAAAAATGGATAGATTTTACCACAAAGCGACTGCCAAATCAATAAATGAAATCAGTTTTTGTATTCGTCCTAATTGGGGTACATTTTAGCGTATAGTTTAAAAGTTTTTTCATTAAAAAAACTATTTCCAAGAAACTGCGACACAATATAAATTAATGAATTAAATTTAAGTTTCGCAATAATCGATGACGCGCATATGGGTTCGCAAAAAGGAGCACACGATCGGTAATAATTTATTTGAGTATGAGGCTCGTTAGAGTGACCCGCGCCCGTAAAACAATTCGCTGCAAGTCGGAGAGGTCCGGTCGTTTAATTTTTTACCTCGGGACGGGCACCGTTCCAGGAACAGTGGGACGATTGTCAGGGCAAATATAGCGACCAGCGGTAAATATAACGATATATCAAACTAATATCCCACTACGCCGAGGTGCTTAGCAGTGACGGCAGTGAGTCGGAAGGGAGAGGTAATATTATATAATAAAGTTGTATGTATAACGAGGACCGATTTACTCGTAGGTAATTAACTAAATATTATTTTTGACATCTCATTAAATACGAAGAAGAATTTACGGGGCTGACGACCGTCACAGGCTGGTTTAAGTAATAAAAAATGATATTAAAAAATTATATGAAAATAACTCCTGTAATTGGAGATAATCCAGATTTTGTGAACAAGTATTTGGACACACTCAAAATGTTGAAAATCAACTAAATATTAATGAACTAAATATTAAAAACTTTTTCCAACCGGTTTCGACAAGAACCTTATCATCATTATGATTTATAAACTAATTCTGAAACATTGAAATACTCAAAGTTATGAGTATTGACTATGAGTTGGAAAAAGTGCACCGATTAAAAAGTGGTTTTAAACAAAGTTGTATTATTTTATAAAGTTTATAAAATTTGCCACAAAGTATCTGCGAAAAACATTCAAGAAAATAAATATTTTTTTACCTTTGAATAACTCTTTTCATTTCAAAACCATACATTTATTTCGAGGAAAAACTTATTTTTTCCATCCAAAAACGGTGTTTTAAGCAACAAAAAATGGAATTAGGTTAAATATTACCTAGGTTTAAAGAGGGAAAGAGGGGTTTAAAGAGGGAGGGAGGGAGCGTGTTGACCATTACACTACCGCCTCCGTAGTGTAATGGTCAGCACGCTCGGCTACCGTTCTGGAGGTCCCGGGTTCGATTCCCTAGGGGGGTAAAATGAATATAAGTGATTTTTTCACTGTCATATTTATTCAATATTACCCTGGACTGGTACCTGAAGCGGAGGGCTGATCACCTTTCCTTCATGTGTAAACGATCAAGATAACACTGCGTTTATATGACGCAGTGCCCTATGCACCATTGAGGTGCGGATAAGGGTTTTATTATTATTATTATTAGGTTTAAAGAAAAAATTTGGGGGCTTTTGATTATCCCGCCTCTAGAAACTGCGATTCCCAAACATACATACATCATGACGCTTAAAAGGGTGCACCTAATGTCAGAAGTCATTATGAACGAGATAAGAGAATTAGACAGGTGAGTTCGTCATCCCCACGATGAGCAGAAATACAGAAATGGTTGCGGGCTATTGCTTGTAATTAAGATACATCGGGTATTTAAACGAGCCGTCTTAATTAATTGCCGAAATATTTGACATGACCACTGAACACGTAAAACGGATGCGTTCGACAATTGATTAAGACACAAATCAGACGTGTCCGACTTTTGTCCCTTTTCTCGAATGAAATTATACTCCTCGCCCACGCGCCGCCATTTGCATTTCGTGGGAAGGAGACAGAAATTGGCGGGACAAGGGAGTGAAAAACCAGATCGGTTATATATTTATCCACCAAGTGCAAAGGGTGTGAGGATTCCATAAAGCGACCACGTACTGAGACTGCATTTTCTACACCCTACAGAGTGCATACTTCAAAAAAACACAGAAGTCGTGGCTCATTTTTCGGGACTGTGTCGCATCATTTTTCCAAATCATAAAAAAATGGCTCGCGTGTTTTCGAGATCTGATTGGGTGCGCATTTTATAGGATCATTTCGACCTACTCAGACGGGGTTTAATTAAATCCAACTTTTTACAGGTGCATTGATTTTCAAACTGCATTAACCGATCGCGGACAATTAAGCATTTCACACAAGAACGAAAATCGAGGAAGATTGTAAATAAAAATTATCTCAATTTAAGTCAATGAGGAGCCAAGTTAACTAAATAACTAAACTTATCATCATGCCGCTTTCCCCCAAAGTTAGACAGAATAAATAGAAAGCCAAACCAATCTGTCTTTGCAAACAACCTTCACCTCTTCCACATTCATGCATCAAATCGTATATACCCCGCCTTTTATTCCACCACCTTCAATTATTTAAAATACTCGATTATGCCAAGTTTTCCCCGGCCTTCCTCTACTTCTATTACCAACCACATTCACCTCATAAATTTCCGTTTCTGAGGGGCCTTGTTAAAATAGACAAATCAATAATACAATTCGAATAATAAGGGACATAAAACATCGGAGAAAAAAAATGTTTGAATGTGCATATAATTTTTAAAAATGCAAACGTTTAAAAAATGAATGCTGCATTACCACGTGACATTGAAAGCAATTAAAATTGCGCCTGCAAGTCGATAAGCAGCTGCGAACCAGCGCCGTAAGATTTTTCGGCCGCTATAAGTTAAAGCAATAAAATTTTGACACGGTCGAATGCACAAGTTAAGCGAATAAAGTGTATGTGTAAAAAAATAATTAGCCAAAGGCGTCAAGTGGCGAGGCATTTAACACGTCATCGGCGCCGCCCACGCGAGCCACTGGTTTCTAGTCGCTCAAATATGCCCCGCGGCACATTTATTCACACCTCTCATTCTAATTGTATATTTTCAGAGTAAGCACAGTATATCATATGGTATGGCATTATGTGGATACATCAAAACCATATCATTACGGCGGTCGCGCTACGCGGCCGCAATCTTCGGAGCTTTGTGATCGAAATACGCTAAAGATCGAGCCAGTGCCATATTTGCGACTTCGTTGATTGAATCATTAACTGAGTTGAGTAGTTGAATATATCACTTATCAAAAACTTATAACGTATAAACGTATAAATATAATTTATTATTTCTGTATTTAAAAGCATTGATAACTTTATGGTATAGTAGTATACCACTCTCCTTATCATTCATAGTTCACTTTGTGTAATACGACTTTAATAAACACTAATACGTGACTACCATACTACTATTATACTATACTGATGATGGAATGATTATTCCGAAACCGGTAGTCACAAATTGGTGTTTATTAAAGTGGTACTACACAAAGTGAACGATGAATGATAAGGAGACCGATGAAAACATTTTTCTTCATTTATGGCTGAGATCTAGAGCGTTCAAATTAGAACGCGATCGGCCGCGCTAGGGGCTAGACGTTTTTCGACGCTCAATTTTAATATAATTTATTTTGGAATTTGACTTTTTTTTTAGAATATACATTCAAAATATTATTTTTTTAACTCCGTACCGTTCAATAATTCCTTTCTTTTCAAAACCATGTATTTATTTCGAAGAAAAATATTTTTTTTTTAAATAGAGAAATGACATTTTAAGCAAAAAATTAAATTATGTCAAATGTTACCTGGGTTAAAGAAAATTTATGTTGCGTCAAGTATCTACCTAGTAAATATTTGACCTTATTAAAAATTAATTAATTTTTAGATGATTACTTACTCATTATGACATTTAATAAGGAAAAAAACAGAATTATTATTTTTATTAAATAAATATATTTTGATACTCAACCACTGTTATGAAGATATTTAAGTTCATAATTAAAGAAAAATATGCAAAAATTAAAATTAACGACTCAATTTCAATTATACTTGTTTTTTGTTTACAAATACAGAACTATTTTTTTGTTTACTTTACTTCATATATACATGATTTAATGATTTTTGTATGTCGTAGTCATACAAGAGAAAGTGACCAAGTGCATTTATTACAAAAACGTGATCATTGACTATTTGATATATTACTAGCTTAATATTGCTCTAAAAAAATCCCAAAGAATTTTAAACTTGGTAGTATAATATGTTGACTTGTTTAAAATGACTAACTGCATTGATGTTTATTTTCTTGCCAAGCAATGGTGACTTAAATGGCCCTCCTGAACAATTTACGTTTTGTTAGATGGTCACATTCTCCTGTACGACTACGATATTTTACATTTATTTCGATATTATATTGAGAGTAAGAAAAATACTGGTTTAAACCCGAGACACTAAGGTCCAATAAATATAAGTTGGTTATATTAAGTTTCCAGTAATGACTTTGAAAATATACTTACTTCTCCTCGCGATATAATATTGTGAATAAATGCTGATTAAAACGCGATAAGACGAACGTATCCTTGCGCTTAAATAATAAGCGAAAAATTGTTCCTCAGACACTTGCACCATCATTATTTGGGTCTCTAATGAAGAGAATGTAACCCCCCGCAGTTAAGCAGATTAACTGTCAAATTTTAAGGGTCCACATAAAAGTCACGCGATATATGGAACCAGTGGGCAGTGGCCCGAACCGGGGACGCACTTATCCACATTGTACCACACCATAGGCTGGGTAAATTATCGTTACAATAAATAAAGCTCTTGACAATACACCTTTATCGCGCAAGAATGAAAATTATAAAATAAACTTGCTTCAATAGCAATGGATCTTTGTCAGACGGGAGGAATATCTAACTTAACATACTCAGCCTATAAAGGATATTATTAGACTGTTTTTGAGTTTAAAGCAGCCGATATAATTAATATTTTCATTCATCATTTTCTTTTGGAAAATTCGCCTTCGAAAAAACGTTATTTTCGTAAGTTGGCAATAAATGAGTTATTTTAATGTTGGTGTCATTGCTAAATTATTGGCGGCTCAATTTGTTGATGTCTATGGTCCATCTTCAAACTCCCCCTCCCCTCATAGGTGTATAAAACAAATGGTAGTGTAGTGGTTAACAACAAGTTTATTATTAATTATATTTTACTTTACATTTAGACCTGAGGATGGAAGCTTAGCTTCCGAAACTAGTTGTCATAAATAAACTCAAGTGGTATAAAAACAAGTGTTTTCTTCAATAATTTTAACATGCCTTACCACAAAGTAAATGCCGAATCAATAAATAAATTTGTCCAAGAAACCTATAAAACAAGATATTCAACTGTATCCTATATAATTAGGTATAATATAATATTGCTAACTTATAAATCAACATTTCATGTACATATTGATGTATATATTTATCATCACGGAGTTGAATTTACGCTCTAAGCATATCCTAACTTCGGATCAGCGTAGTAATTAAAAGGTGATTTTTTTAAACACCAATAATAATATGAAATGGTTATCTCAAGGAAATTTAAATAATTCTAAAACAGATATTTAAAATTGAATCGCATATATAATGATTAAATTAATGAACAATCTTATAAACTGTGTTGCCAAAGGTCAGAATAAAATCAGAGCTAATTAATAAAGGCGAGATATGTTACAAATGTAATAAATGTTGTTGTGTGTTTATGTACGGAAGTGAAGCATGGAGTTGGCAGAAGAAGGATGAAAGCAGACTGAATTCAGCGGAAATGCGGTCTCTCAAACGAATGCGTGGCAAAATGATGTTTGATAGATGTTCGAGTAGTGACATAAAGAAAGAATGCAAGGCTGAGATAAGCATTATCCATATTAACAAAGGTGTGTTACGATGGTTTGAACACGTGGAACTAATGAAAGAGGATAGAACTGTAACAGAAATTTATGAGGCGAACGTACTTGGAAATAGGAACAGCGAAAGAGCGAGGAAAACTTGGCATGATCAAGTAAGTCAAATACGGGTATATATGAGGAGTTTGTTTGAGGAAGAGGCGAAGAATGTTTGCAAAGATAGAGTGGTGTGGCATTCTATTCTCGGGAAAGAGGCGGATGGTTAGTTTAGTTAGTTTTAATCAGACTTTTAAAAATTGGGTGACTGGTAGTGTACATTTTGTCCGGGTTAGCGTGATTATGTACTGTGCTGGAGGTCCCGTGTTCGATTCCCAGGGGAGGTGAAAATAAATATTAGTGATTTAACACTCTAATATTTATTTAATATTACCCTAGACTAGATCACACCTGGAATGCAGGAGTGATCACCTTGCCTTCATGTAAGTAACGATGAAGATAACACTGCCTCAATACGATGCAGTGCTCTATGCACCATTGGGTGAGGGCAAGGGTGAGAAGAAGGTTGTGTTCATTACAAATTACATACAAAATATGAAGGTGCCAGTAATGTTTAGGAACGACATTGGTGAAGACGGCGCGTCGGGACCCAAATCATCGCAGCTCGCTGATTAATGCACACGTCGATAGGCTAATATAGAAAAACTGACTTACAAATTAACAAGATAGAATGCCTCGCACGGTAAATTACATTCTTCGGCACGGATATTCGTTTGAGGCTAAACGGTAGAATTCACATCGATTCTCAAAAGGTTATTTCCACATTCGCACCTCCCCGCACTGAAGTGTAAACATATTCGACAGTGAGTGACCTCAGACATCCGCGTGTCGTGACCGACAGAATAAACGCATTTTTTATTCTAAACTAAACACGTTATGTACACAATCTAACGAGGATCTTTTTTTCTTCTGTGGATATAATACACTGGCCATTGGCCGAGCGTCTCGAATACCTAATTGGTGATTTTCGATAGGTAATAACAGATTAGTGAAGGAATTTTCTACGTTATAAACGAGTGAAAATTAAAGAAAAAATGCGACTTATTACAAATTCCTATTGACACGCTAGAGATTAACATCTATGCTGCGAACAACATATTATTTGAATTCTATCATTTCTTAGTTGACAGGTGTTACAAAGTTTACAAAATTGAGGTCTAGATACGCATGCTCATTTTTAGCACAAAAGCATGCTATTATTGAGCATTTGCTACTTAGTAGCATGTGTGTACTTAGTTAGAAATAACAGTGCTCATTTTGGGCATGCTCAAAAATCAACAGTCTTTGGATTTTCGAGCATTTTACCTGTAATGTGGTAAAATGTATACAACCTTACTACTTCACAAACTCCACTGGTTACGCTTTCCCGAAAGGGTTGAGTATAAACTCTGCCTACTCATGTATAAATCAATACACAATATGGCTCCAGAGTATCTTAAGGAGCTGTGTATTCCAGATGAATTGGTTGATAGACGTCTCACGCTTCGATCGGCTACAACATCTGCAATGGGCAAAGTTATCTTACCAGCTCGCAACCAACGCACTAAATTTGGCGAGCGTGCCTTTGCTGTTGCAGGACCGACGGCGTGGAATGCTCTTCCACCAATGGTTAGAAATAGTGAGAGTGAGATGATCTTAAGAAAAAGACTAAAAACACATTTGTTTGCTAAATCATTTCCACCATAATATTTTCCCCAATTCATCCACCGTGAAGCGCCCTTGAGGTATTTTTTTACGAAAATGGCGCTATATAAGTTATCTAATTTTATTATTATTATTAACTAGAGAGCATGCTCGTCTTAAGTATGCTTAATTAGTAGCATGTCTGTCTCTATCTTTATTTTAAAACGCAGAAAAAACTCGTAATAAATTATAAAATGGTATAATACCTTGTACAATATTTCTCCTGAAACAATTAAAACGATAATTTAGTTTTTTTTTTTTAATTTTAACAAAATTAATTTTTAATTCATGTTTTACTTAGTAAGTACCACTATTTCCTAAAATCTACTGTGACACATGTTTCGTAGATTTTAAGAAACAGTGGTATTTACTAAATATAGCTTTAATAAAAAATGGATAGATTTTACCACAAAGTGACTGCCGAATCAATTAATGAGATAATTTATGTTATTGAAATAAAAAATTCAAAACAATTATTGCCATATACTTGCATTTACTACATATTTTCTACCACAAGCAGATACTACATTTTTTCTACTTATTTTTAATATTTGTACTTGTATATGAGAATGACTTGATGTAATTATTCTATAAAATTTCCATATAAAATAAAAATAAAAATAATGTTTTCAGTCAGATACCTAGATAAGAACCTATCGCATGTCATCAATATGTGATATTATTGAACTACCAATACTTTTTTAACGAAATTATTATTTTTTTTATAATTATATTTATTCACTTACGCAGTGTAACAATGAAAATAAAAACAACAAAAAATTATTCTAATAACAATGCAAATACGAATAAGGGGTTTGGCATGTAATCCAGATAAAATCTGACCAAAATGTTATTTATATTTTTTTATTACTCAAAATACATTACGATATGTAAAATTCACACTTATCGTGAATGATACGGCGTGATCGCGCGAAGAAACAAATTCGAAATTAACATAAAATTATCTCGAATTAAGCTAACACGATTGCACGTACAGTCGAGTACATGTGTAAACATATTATGTGGTAAAATACTCGAGTGAACAAACGCGCTTAGGTCATTCAAATATTCCACGGCACGAACAATACCAAAGTTGGCAAAAAAAATATGTTCTAACATATCTGTAAACAATCGGACATGCGTGTTTCTGTTTAAACTGGGAAAAGCACTCTAGAAAATACGGTATTTGTGATACTCATTATGAGGTGCTCAATTATTGAAACAGTCGAGTGATTCAATATGCTCACTTTTAAGATAAGTAAACTTGTAGAGGCGTGAAATCGCGTATTCTTACTAAAAATGTTTACTTACAACATTATTTTTCCTTTCATATTAGCGTTGCAGTTATTATTTGCCTTGCTTATGGTGTTCAAGACATGTATCCAGTTAAGGATTTTTTCATAAATTGATTCGGCAGGCACTTTGTTGTAATATCTATTTATTCATTTTTTATCCTAATTTTACAAAGTAAAAACCACTATTAGGGAGGTAAAAAAAAGTGTTATTTTATTTCGAGAAATAAAAATACATTGTGTTCTGATCCACTCACATTTTTATTAACCAACTAGTTTCGGCAACAACCTGTTACCCTCTTCAGGGTTATATTTATTACATTTATTACTATTTATTAAAAAAATGTGAGTGGATCAGAACACAAAGTATTTTTATTTCTCGAAATAATATACCAATATGATCCACAAAGTTAATGCTTTCAATATTCAAAACAAAAGTGTTATTAGCTAATTAAAATAAAAATTTAAAAAGGATTATTAAAAGAATGATTTTTTCCACATTTATTTTATTTGACCAGTAACTGGATTTCGTCGTTATCAACATCAGTAGACTAGTGGAAGGGTAAACAAATTCTTTGTTATATGCACAACAAAGAAGGAGTTGAACCATGATTTCATATACTTTTTGTGACAAAATTAATTTAAATTGAATAAATTAAGGTAGGTTTTAAAATAATAATTACATAGTTATGGCAAGGGTTTTAACGATGAAGAAATAAAATAAATGTGGAAATACTATATTAATTTTTAAGTTAATTTATTATATGAAATGAAGTTCAACCAAGAAACGTCAGTACAAAACTTAATTCTATCTAAAAAAATACTTGTAGTAATTTTATGTTCCTCACAGCACAACAATGACTGCCTGAACTCGTTTTCTTAAAAACTCCAATACCAATAAAAATAACATGAAAAAGATTAAACACATAATATTTCCTCATAAAATTTTGTTTGCACGTGCAAACAAACAGCTCCCACGTAAATATAAAGAAAAATTAAGAAAATTTTCTGTGAATAAAATACGTACTAACATATCTCAGTATATGGTATATCTGTTTATTGTACAAGTGTCCGCCTCCGTAGATTAATGGTCAGCACGCTCGGCTACCATTCTGGAGGTCCCGGGTTCGATTCCCAGGGTGGGGTCGAATAAATATAAGTGATTTTTTCCCTATAATATTTATTCAGTATTACCCTGGACTGGTACCTGAAGCGGAGGGCTGATCACCTTTCCTTTATGTGTAAACGATCAAGATAACACTGCGTTTATATGAAGCAGTGCCCTATGCACCATTGGGGTGCGGATAATGGTTTTTTTATGTTATTTATTATCGTACAAGGAGGCAAATATGAATGAAAGTCAGAATTAAAGTATACTAAATGGTTCGTTACTTAATACCACGTGCACGGTTAATAATATAATGTTAAATGGAGGGCACATCTTAAATAACCGGCAATTTCATTACCTATTCAAATATGGCCGGCGATCGTGAGTAACCTGTTTGTTTCTCGGCCATTCCAATTACAAATTAATGTTAAAACAAATTACGTGTTCCCCTTCCCTCTCCACGCTCGGGTACTTAGTACTTAACCCGTCTCATGAGAAATGTCCAAACACCTTTGAATTTTGGATACTTTGAAAGAGAAATCGGGAATTTACGACAGGTCCGTTGTAAATAATCTGAATCAAACGTGACATTTCACAGTTGGCTATGATTTTTTTTGTTTTTAGGTACACGGCGCTTTTATTATTTAAAAAAATCCTACATATAGTTAAGGAAGAAATTAAAATAATGTAAAAATACTAGTGGCCTAAAAAGGTATTCAGAGATATTTTTCGTCTACATGTATGATTTTTTCTTTGAGGTGATGAGAATAAAAATAAATAAAGCAGTACGGTATGACCAAACAATATTTTTTTGGTCAAACATGCACTGTCATCATTTGTATAATTTATTAAAATAATACATTTTCCCACATTATTTTATTCTTGTTTTCCCTTAAATTTGTGGGAAGTTTAAGTAAAATGTAACGTAAATTGCCTGGGTTCCAAATTAAACTGGGATATTGATAAAATGACCCACGAACTCTGGATTTGGATTCAAGTCCTGCTTACATATAAAAGTTTTTTTTTTAAAGAGTACAAACTAAAATATGGCCAATTTTACTTTACGGAGCAAGTGGGAAGATTGTTTATAAAATATATAATGAGAACTGCTCAGATGATGGTTAAAAGGTTCATATGAACAATGAAAAGAACCCACAGACTTGCTGACTTTAGCCCAACTAGTTTGCCTTATTTCGGTGGTTTTTGGTTGAAAACACCTGTTGGCAAAAGGAAACAGGCGGACCAAAATCGAGGAAACCAGCTAAATTAAATCACCATGTCTGGAGAATCTATAAGATAGATTAAACGCGTTGCTAAAAGATTACATATATTATCAAGCATTCAAATCGTACAGCTTAACGTTGCTAAGGACACGGTTCAAGCGAAGTGAACATCTGATTCCCATTATTCATTGTAAAATTCGCAATCCGGTCTGTTTTAAAGCTGTTTGTAGATATTTCACCGAAACGATCCATTTAATGCCCAAACAAAAAAAAACATTTTTTTTCTGGTTCCATGCCAACTTATTGTATTTGTAGACTCTTGGAGTCAGCTCTCTTCGTCGGGTTGTAGGACCTACAACCTACGAAGTTGTTTCATCTGCTTCACTTTGCTTGCCCCTGGAACTCCGCAAGCTGGCCGTTACACATTGTCAGTCTCTGGATCACCAAGAGAAGAATCACCCTCGCTGCCAGAGTAGTGCATCTCAGCGTTTTTTTTTCTATGAAGCTTTGATTTTTTTGACCATGAAGAATCAAACGAAAAAATCATGCAAAGTCTAAGACCACAAATGACAAGTGTATGTAATTCATTTGCGAAATGTGCGGTGATTCATTAACATCAAGCGAATGAAGTAATAATGATACTTATGCATATGCGATATTTTGCCAAGTGCCACCCTGCGGAATGCCATTCCGGCCGCCTGAGAGACAGCCTGGACGATGTAGTAATATCGAGGATCCAAATCTACAGGATTATTGCAGCCATAAGTCATAGTCGTTGACGTATCGTGAGCCGAGATCGGCAGAACAGACGACTACTTGCTCACACTCCTTCTCAGCAACGATATTCATAACTTGCGTTTACGAACATCCGCGCTATCAAACGGACTATAATTTATACGACTTGTCTAATTTGATTGCTATTATTGTAAATGCGTACCGAGGTAAAGATGCCTTATCAAATAAATATACAATAAACAGAATGCTAACTAAGAATGGTGGCGAGTCAAAACTCTAAAGATAATAGTTCTCTGATCTCTGAAAATGCAAACTGAAAATTTCAAGGAAATAAATTTAAATTATAAGTATCTATCGCTGTTACTCCCGGTGAAAATTATCATTTATAAGAGTTATCAAGTCTGACGATCCAGAACGCAGCAGTAGGTCTGACAATTTATGTTCAAGACTCGCGACAAGAAAGGATGTTTGCAAACTGAATCTAGCGAAATTGCAGAAGTCATAAATAATAATGTAATACTTTGTTACTACATATTGTTATTATTATTATTATTATGACTCTACGGTGGCAGAGACTAGTGCCCAAGAATCGTGAGACTTAAAATTTATGCAGGTTAAATTACAATACATACACGTTTTGCAAAAATAACAATATTCGTGATTTTTATGTCATATCACATTTCATTTAATAATCTATTAACTAAGAAGCAAAGGATTGACATATTTTAATAGTTCAAGAATTGAAAAATGGGTTTCTTTTACAATAAGGTCTAAGACTTCAACTTAGTAAGTTGGCAGTTTGATATGTCACTTTAATGCATTATAAGACGTTTATTTTTATTTATATTTCAAAACATATTACCAACATAAGTCATATTTATATAATTCCCAATGAGTAATTTCCATTTCTCACTTTGGGACATGGGATTTAGGTTAACAAGACTGCAACACAAATAAGAAAGTTAAAACAAAACAAAATTAACACAGAGCAAAATGTAAAACAATGAGCGGGTATATTAAATAAGTAAAAAAACATAAGGTAAGAAACATGTTTAAAGGAAACAAATAAGAACATATACCCAAATAATCACTCACACAAATTATCTTTGCATAAAGTATTTTTTCAGTACATTCATTTTGGATCCCTGATTGGGTTCTATTTTATATATGTCAAGCATCTGGTTAATTTGGTTATAGGCAATACATATATTGTAAGGATTTTTCTTGAATGTTTTTCGCAGGTACTAACTTCAAACTTAGCTGTGTTTATCGACTCCAAATGTACATCTTTTGTTATGTCCTCGTGTATTATAATTAATACAATTGTATCGTCTATTGTATCGTTTAAGAGAAATATTATTGATATCTATTTGACTATTCGATTATTTTGTAAAGAAATGTAAGTTATAATATTAAATAGTTATACTTACGCACATGACAGTTTTTTTTTACTTTTAAGTGAAAACCTGTAATTGGATTTTTTTATTATATCTAATAATTTTTTGTAAACATTCTGTTAGTTTTCCATTAAATAAATTAATAAATAATGATGAATTTCTCCAACAAAAATCGGTTTGATGCTGCTTGGAGACGTTTTTAAATTATATTATTAAAGTTATATTGACTACAACGTGTTCCGTGGTGGTTTAAAAATATCTAGAACCGGAATGAAAACAGATAGACCCACGACAAGGGTTAAAATGGTATGGCGCACGCGAGCAATATAACTAAATAATTATAAAGTCGATAACATGATTGCCGTGAGATATTCTAAAACTGGGCATGTATGATGAGTGGTGGCTCCACACCACACGACGTACGGCACACATACAGGTCTGCAAACCTTCACCAGGTACCCTCATAAATCATAACTTGTTATCGCCCTGTACATAAGTCTGCAATAGGACACGCGAGATGAAACAAATGGCGATGGGTTATTTTTAAATAATGTTTTTATAGAATATTTGTATTTGGGAGACGACTCATCGATTAGTCATTCTCTGCTTCCATTATAGTCGTTACTAATAGAAGATCTAAGAAGAGCTAAAAGAAGCAAATAGAAGAAATTATATGAAAATGGGATACCGCATCAGTACGAGAAAGTAATGTTATGTGTATTAAACGTTGTTAGGATAAATGCTTAAATATTATTTTTTGACATCTCGAATGAAGAAGAATATGGATGTCTGGTCATTTACGGGGCTTACGACCGTTATAAGCTGGTTGTAATAATCCATTATCACTTTTTTTTATCAATATATCTAAAAGTTCCTAGAATTTGAGTAGTGTGGTTTTTTAAAGATAAAAATATTTGTGTTTTCATTATTTACACAAATATTTCAATTTCATACAATTTCTGTGAGCCTAAGCGGCTCATTAATAGGTATCAAATTGTGGTAGAGTGGGTTCGAACCGAGAAACTCTGACTTAAGAGTCCGTGACACTAACCACGGGACCACAACCCGACACTCATGGTTGTCAATCATGGGTAGAATAGTGAATGTTACACGCGTGTAAAGTGATCACTTAACCAGCCTATGATAGATCAAAAGTCAAACTTTCATTTCCTTCTCCATTGATGTTGAGATGTCAAAATGAACCATCTCCCAGTGGCATTGGGTGTCTTAGGAAACTTTCCCCTGAGCCTCTGTACATTCAAACTTATACAGCCATTACAGAAAACAATTCTAATGTTGTATGACAAGCATAAACTACAATAGAAGCGTCACTGGTGCTACCAGTTTCATAAACAGCATAATTATGAACAAATTAAATACTTCACATGTTTATTTACTCTAAATCAAAGTAACCTGTTAACCAAAATGTCAATATTTGATATTCAACAGTCACACAGTGGTATTTCATTAAGAGCCTTGACGTTTCATCGGCCAACTATAAATCGCAAAGAAAACTAACGCACGCCTAAATTACAACTGACCAGGCAAATAAAGAAGGCCGCTGCACCGCCGGCTATACCGACGGGGTACTAATCCAACACAGTTTCTCGAAAGCGTAATTTACAAATATTTTAATTATTTTCCACCCGATGCACAGTCAAAGAAATGAAACGAGCGAGGCATAAATTATACCGAACTCCTGTACATCAGACGCGAGTACAGATGATACTTAACGTTAATATCCATTATGCATAACGATAAATATGAATTGCAAAAGAAAGAAGAAAAAATCGTGTACCTCTTAACCCTTTGTATTCCGCTGTCGCCGTCTCGGCGACATAGAAAACATTTTAACTCTGATGACCGCAGTGGCGACATAAACAATAGGTACATTAAAATTACATATTATTATCCATGTCTTTTTAAGCGCCCTTGAGGTAGTAAGTATTTTACGAAAATGGCGCTATACAAATTATCCACATTATTTTTATTATTACTATTACATATTTATCAAGAAAATCACTGAAATGGTAGTGGTTTTGTGGATGTAACTAATACATTGCATATAAATTTATTTGACAAAAATAACAACGAAAAATCATTGAACCATTTGAAAATCAGTAAAATTTTAGTAGATCAATTAGTGGGTGAGTACATAAATTCTTGAAGTAGACCACCAGCTTCCACTTCATCTAGGATCAAGCTCATGAAAGCGGTGTGATGGTAGGTTAGTTAGTCGGTTTAAAATATGGAAATTTTTCTTTTGTTAACAATCTTATATTTTCATAAATATATATTCCTTTTAATTGTAAATAAAACACTAGCTTTTTTACCAATTGAGTTATTAGTGGCATAAAACAGGTGTCCCATTTGTAATTTTAGCATATCTCACCATAAAGTGAATGCCGAAACAATAAATAACATACCACAATTTTTTTATTTACTGCCTTACCAAAAAATATATTTTCCTAATTTTCTAAAAGTATCGTAATATTTCCTCATATTTTTAAATTAAACCGAATGGAGTAGCTGTTCCGTGTAAAAAAAAATACAAAGGGTTAAATAAAACGTTAAATAAAATTTAACACACGAGGACGTTAATTCCATTAACTGTTTTTAGTGCGTTAACGCAAGCGTGTGAGACGTAAAATTTTATGAACAAAACCGCAATAAACGTTCGCTGCACACAATCGATTAAAACGTGCGGTTATTAGTAATGTTAATTCCAAAATAATAATAAAAAATCAGTCGTAATTAAGTGCGCAATAATTTTCAATTATCGCGAGCTATAATAACAATTCGTGCGTCGAATTTGGTGAAAACGGACTACAATTGAATGCTAAATATTGCCCGGAAACAATACTTAAAATATAAAATTTTCACTCTGCGGCTTCTGCCCCTTTCATTATAAAAAATATTAATTATCTCACACCTTTTGGTGCTCAGTCACCGAAACATAAAAACACCCCTCATCACATTTTTTCTTCAAATTAGCACCCAAAACAACGTACCTACTTAACGCATAATGTATAGGCCGCAAAAAAAATGCAATTACCTATAAATAAATGTAAAAATATAATCAAACAATTCAGTTTTAATGTAAATGTAAGTATGATGATGGCGAGCTATTTATTTTTATATTGACATCTCAACATAGATGAAGAAGAATAAAGAAGTCGTGGGTTGGTTAAGCTATCACTTTATACACGTGTAACATTTACCATTCTACCCATGATGGACAACCGCACTACTCAAATTTTACTACGGAAATCATATATTATTTCGTGCAAGTGACACGTACATTCACATGTGAGTTCTCCGTAGAATCTATAGTTGAGTTGAGTGGGCTTTTTATTTAGCAGAGACCCTTATTTTTATATGTATGCAAGAATTTACCCGAATTATTTTACATACTAGGAGACGCCTGAAAACATGATAATTTTTTATGAATCTTAATATATAATTTGACAAGTTATGTTATTAACAACATTTTGAGTGTGTTTAGAGTACACAAATCTGGGTTTCTCTTTACGAGTTCATAAATGGAGAAACCCAGATTTGCGAACAAGGATTTGGACGCACTCAAGATGTGAGTTATAAAATATTTAGTTGATGTTTATAAGATAACCTAGTAAAACTTTGCTAATACAAACATTACGTCAATATATAATTACCTTACCAAAAGCTCCTTTTGCTTACTATACGTAATATGAAATGACTTGTAAAATTAATTTAATTTAATTTCGCTTTGAAATAAAATAATAATGATAATAATAATTGGAAACTTTAGTAAAATCCAATTTGAAATAAATTTATTCATGCTTAAATGTCTCTCACACCTTAAGCATTTATATCCAACACGTTCTAAGATACACACGTCGCGATAAACAAATTCTATTAGCATATTCATCAGTCGCGAAATAAGCTCGCTAAAAATTTCAATATGGTATTTCATCAGCTTACTGGATGCGAGACACGTGGTAATAACTATGGGACAATCATGTGACACATAAATAATAACTTTTTAACCCTAACTGAACCACCAAGCGGTTATTTAGACCGTTTTTTGGAATTTCAATCATCATAATGTGTTTATTAAGGTATGGGACTGAATATCTGGGTAATATAATTCACTTATAACGGGGTATTTAAGTGGGAAAATTTAACATCAAGAATAGAAGTATTTTTCAAACAATTTTCTCTATAAAATGTTATGATTATAAAATTATATACAGTTTTTTTTCTTTATTTTAAATTATTTTGCATTTCACAATATAATATAAATTTAAAAAAAGATCCCACAAAGGCATGGCCTGTGTGTGTGGGTATACATTATATTTTAGGTTAAAGTAAAGGGCACTGGCAAGAATACAATAGAAATTATTAGAAATAGAATAAGATTAAAAGTGTTAATATAAACAACAAATATTTGATTCTGACAGAAAAAAATTTGAAAATGAAAATCATAGTCATAATACATGATGTATGTATGACATGACCGTGTGATGCGGTTTATTTGAAATCTAACTAATTTATTGATTTGGCGTTTAATTTGTAGAACTCTATTTAAATTTATGTATTAATTGTTAAATCAAGCCCAGATTTTTTGAGTCTACTTAGTTGTATTTTATTGTTAAAAAACACATAAAAATTAATATTGAGACAATTGTTTCACTAAGGTTCCTAGGTAACGGGTGCGCGAACTTATCCGGGCCGCATACAGATGTCTCTTCACATTAAGTCACACCAGAAGAGGCTGGAATATATAGGATTATGTATGGCAACCAGCCACCATAATCCATGCTTATTGTCACCCGCCTCTCGCCGATCCGACACGAGGTAGTAATAGGACTACAAATACCGACAAATAATTCAATCGCATTATTATACTGAACAGACTATACTTAGCGTACAGTGGGTTGTATTGTTATTTAGTACTGTAATCCAAATAAACCTATTATTTATATCTCGTCATATTTAACGATACAAAAAATAAAAAAGGCATAAAAGACACTTGTGAAATAAGTTTTTTCTCACAGAATTAGATTTTGTTAATGACTGGAAAAAATTGATTTATGGAGTTCGCTATTTTATTTTATTTTATGTTATAACTTAATAGTTTTTGCAAATGTAATTGAATATTCCGTAAGTTTTATTTTACCTAGCGAAACTCTAAGAAAAATGTTTTTGTTTAAATATAAAATGTATGTAAATCGCTTTTGTTTGAAAGCATTAAATCGAAGATCTAAGCGTAGTGTTTAATATCGATATTTCTTTTACTATAAAATCTATACTTACAAATGACGTATTTATATAACAAACACAAAGTATTTAAGTTTTATACTGGAAATTTATTGATAAAAATACATTTATATAGTAAAATTGACTATTGTCACTGGTCGAATGAAATAAATGTGGAAAATAACTAAATTCTTGTTGTTTTATGTGAGCAGAAGAAATTTTCGAATACAGTAAATTTAATTTCACTACCGTACTACTGTTCACAGGGTATATTTTTTTGTTGATAAATATCATTTATTTAATTATAATAAAATATTATGAGTTTCTTAAAATAGTATGCAATGGTATTTTTTAAAAGATTATTCGTAAGAAAAGAGTTTATGGTAAAAAATACGTCGCGATGCGCGAAAGACTTTGAAATATAACGGAAAAATAAAACCTTATTTTAGGTTTAAAGTTTATTTTTATTCCTACTAATTAATTAATTTTTATAAGCAACACAAACAAAATAATAAAAAAAGAAAAATATTGTCGGAGTTTAATTGATTATTCATCACAGCATGTCATAAAAACTGCAATTAACAAATTATTCGATGGACAAAAACTGTAATAAAAAGGCCAATAAACCATAAGCCAGTTATATAAATTTGCTAGAGATCAAAATGGGTATATTGATTAAAATTACGGTAGCAGCAATAATTTTTATCTCGAGAGTCATTTAAGGCCGTTCCACACATTATGAGGCGATAATACCCACGGAATAGCCGAGGTTTAATGCCGTCAATAGTAAACTCGACAATGGAAGACGTGAAAATTGAAACAAATGCTGATAAATTACCTTAAGACGGCCGATATAATCTGTGACGGCACGGAATGGTCCACATCATTTGTGAGGAAACTCGCTAGTAACAGTAATAAAGTGGTCCGATTGATAAACGTATCGGCGCTTCTTCATTAAAGTAAAGCGCTATGTTTATTCAAGGTTTATGGATGATAAATTAGCAGTTTATTGGAAATCGGCGGATCTGAAGTTCAATTTATTCCGCAAAGCTGATTCGTACAATAAAAGAACATGTTCAAATGCCGCATTAACTAAATATATAATGGTCATAAGTCATGGAGATATTATTAAGTGGAATCGGTACTGCAGAAATTCTTAAAAATCGAGCTGTGGTCTGGTGGTTAGAGTTAGTTCTGGTGGATCGCAGAACAAAGGTATTAACATACCCCTCACTCCTTTGAACAACGTCCTTTATAAAGAAAACTTGATTTTTCAAGAGGTCGTTTTGAGATCGACGTGACAGTTAGTTAGATATTACAACGGACTGCTTAAATTGAAAGGTTTTTGTCCATAATAAAAACGCTAAGTATCTCTTTAAAAAATAAAGTTGGTAGTCTTTTTAAAAATCAGTAAAGGTAATATAAAAAAATAACTGTAATGTTTTAAAAAAAACGAGGTTTGAAATTTTATTTTTGATGACAATAATGTTCATTTACCGTATTAGATTAACATCAAGACAGTTAGGAGATATGTATATGTTAATTTAAGAGGAATAGCGATAAGTTTCAGTATAGGCATTCAATTTAGATAAGATTTTTTTGAATACGATATATTATGCAATTATTTCTGAAACTGTTAATGAACCAAAAGTGTTTTAAGGTGAGTTATTGAATTACACTGTCAACATTCCAGCATAATTGCCCACGTATTCGAGGCTTCGATATATTCATACGGAATCTATTATTTATCAAGAATCTAAGACGGAGAAATCGATAAAGACAGTTAAGGAAATTTTCTAAATAATTAAAGAGAAAAACGCACTGTAATGACACCATAAAAATACCAAAACGGTGTAATTTTCATATGATAATAAATTATTTGATATCCATGTGTTATCCATGAAAAGTAACATTTAAAATTAAATGTCAACTTAATAGGTCTATTAAACTTTTGTTTTGAATTTAATATAATAATTACTATTTTTGTTTCATATTTACAATAACATGATATCATGTTCAACAAAATTACTTTTAATTTCAATATTTTTTTATTATTCAGTAAATAACACTATTTTATGTTGTATATTAAAAGCATTGATAACTTTGTGGTTTGGTAATAAAACAATCTCCTTTTCATATATTAACTATGTAATACCACTTTTATAAGTCACAAATAAGTGTTTATAAAAGTAGTATTACACAAAGTATGATAATGGATGATAAGGAGAGGGTTTTGATAATACTAGATTATGTTAAAATCTATTGTGATATGTATTTTGATGCATTCAGCTTCATTTTCAAATACCGTATGTGAATCTTAGTCAAAATTTTACAAAGTAATACTTATAATAAAAATGGATAGATTTTACCACAAAGTGATTGCCGATCAATTAATGAAAAATAACATTTAATAATCTGAGATTTCAAAATATAATCACACAAAAATATGTAAACTACACACGATGTTCTTTAAAATGAAAATCCCAAAAATACGCCATTGTTAAGTATGTAACATATATTAATAATTTGGTCTCACGGTTGTATTATAGAATTCGTGTAGATTCACAAGAATTTTCATCAAATAATACATAAAATTCACTAATTCTCGTTCAAATCTCAAGTCCGGTCTATAATCCCCAGACTGGATCGTGTTATGAGGCTTATAGATGAATAGAATGGCCATGTTTGTCTTACGTACGGTCTCGGGATGCACAGCGCACAAAAGGCCCGTCAGTCGAATCCGCTAACAAAAGGTGTAAAGGAGAATTCCTAGCGTGAATTCAGTATGCGTGGACTTTGGACAAATAATGGACAAGTTCAGGGTTCGGTATCGCCACTAATGCGCATGAAGGAGAAGACGTATTGCCATGAAGATCGATTCACTCACAGAGGGAATGAGACCCGCCAGCGTTGAGAGCGAGGCCTCCGAGATGTGGATGGCACTTGACGGAGAGCATTTGACAAAAACGAGAAATGGATTACCGGCTGACACAGTGGGCCGTGCGTGGCGAATCAATTATTAAATAACCCGCCCGTCTGTAATTCGACAGCACGACGGAACTGCGACACACTGTGTGAAAATAGAAATCGCCAGATTTATTCCTCAATCAGTCGAATAATAATTATATCATATTATTTTTTGTCATCTCAACATAGATGAAAAAGAAAATTGAAGTCTGGGCATTTACGGGACTGACGACCGTCATAGGCTGGTTTAAGTGATCACTTTAAAAACGTGTAACATTTAAAAATTCTACGCATTTTTGACAACTACACTCCTCAAATTTTTGCAAGTTCTAAATATATGAACCAATTTCGAAACTTTGTTCTTGAATCACTAGAGACATCTATTGGTGAGATGAAAAGAAGCTTTTTATTGAGCATAAACTCTTTTATAGAGACATGACGGCCAGCCTATGACGGTCGTCAGCCCCGTAAATGTCCAGACTTCCATACTCGTCTTCATCATTGATGAGACGTCAAAAAATAATATGAAAAATAACGCCTATAATTGGAGATAATCCAGATTTGTGAACAAGTATTTGGACACACTCAAAATGTTGTAAAGCATTTATATCTTTATATGCAATAATTATACTCTTATTGATTTTCAAGCGGTACTTACAATTTAACATGTCATACAAATTACACATTAATCAATCACATGAAATTGGTAATAAAAACATTCGTCGTCAAAAAAAAGTAAGCAAAAATTACGCGGTTCAATCAAACATGTCAATTTATAATTGGCAGTGATTATTTTTCGAAAGATAACAGGTGTAAAATTAGTCTCGTAACGGAAAAGTGATCACATACAATATGTGGCAGGTGCCGCGGCATAGTTGGGTAGAGACGCTTGACTAAGAAACTAACGACGCGCGTTCGATATCCGTGAATTTTCATAATGAATTATTTAATTTCAATAAGTCTGAGTGTTTGTAATATATTTTTTTTACTATCGTATCTGATGAGGGTCCTCTAAAATAAAGGTATTATGGGCTGTATGAAATATACACATAGATAGGAGAATCGACCATAAACTTCATAATGATACAATTTACTATTTCATAAATAAACTATTATAATAAAATACTTTTTACATATTAAAATTATTATTATTATGAAGAACTATTGTATTTAACAAAGAATGGAGAAAAAACATTCGCCTTTAAATAACGGGGGTGACGAAGAACCCTAGGGTTTTATAAACACGTAACCGTCAGCAACAACTATTGTCTGTTTTTTATATCTCCAACTGTTTTACCCCCTAAAATACGATACTAAAAAAAAACCCTTAAATATAAATTATTAAAAAAATATCCGTAATAATAAGGGATAATGACGGTAAATGAGTTCAGCGCGAGGGATGAAAATAATTTTTACAAAAAAAAACACTGCATTTACTTCATTTTGATAGGGTATTTGCAAAGTAATTAAATTAATTTTTCGCTTTGCCCGAAATTAAGTACCCAAAGGAACATTATTTTATTATTATTAAGGTCTTCTTGCTATAAGGAATGTCACTTTTCAAACTGATAGGCTCAATTTTACTGAGTTAAACTATTGGTAACATCCAAGTTGATATTTTTAAAATTTATTAAAATATTAAAAATACACAGTAGATTTTAAGAAATAGTGGTATTCACTAAGTAAAACATTAATTAAAAATGGATAGATTTTACCACAAAGTGACTGCCGAATCAATTAATGAATTTATTAAAATAACTACTTTCTAGTTATTTGAATTAATTTTTTCTAGAGTTCTACGAAAAAACACCATTAGATTAAAAAAATTATACATAAATGTTATCTTATCTTCTCTCAATACGGAATAAAATCATTTATGTTTTCAATTTTAAAAATTACTTAGTTAATACCACTATTTATTTATTAAGTAATTTTTTTCTACAAAAAATGGATAGGTTTTACCACAAAGTGACTGCCGATTCAATTATTGAAATTAAAATCCTTTAATTTATTTAAAAAATCAAAATGATATATAAGAATATTTTTAAACATCAATATATTTGTAGGACTGTATTAGAGAGAATCATTAATCACTCAATAAAATAGCTGAGTCATCATAGCGAATTTGTGTGGAAACTACACGCGAACAGGAGTGGATATGGTTACCTACCTAGAAGTGTTTAAAAAAAACAGGGGTGCAGACATCCCCAAATATTACATATAAAGGGAATGCGAACAAAGTAAATATTAATTAAAGCAATGACTAGAGGAAAAAATAACAATTTTAAAAACGTAAAAAAGAGGTTACCTAACTAACAATATTTGAGTAGGTTCCTGCGTTTGCTTTAGATATCAATAAAAACATCATAATTTGCATACGTTCTAAATGAATATTTACGTATCTGGGTTTAGGACAATTATTTACGAATATTTTATGAGGTGAAATTTTATAAACATATATATTTTTAGCTTCAAATAAATAGTTATCGTGTACAATTATTTCATCTGTCCTCGACAATGTCAAGACAGGGTCAAAATCCCATCAAGAAGAAAGCCGTCCTGTTCTTCTTATGCACTCTTTATTGCTGGATCAACATTGTAACTGAGTGAAATTTTTGATAAATGGAAATTATATTAATATTTTTTATTAATTAAACATGTATATACAAAAACAGACTACATGTACTAGTCAAGGTTGACAAAAGATTTAACCAATACTGTAAAATTAGATCGACCGTTGTATATCAATGTATAGAATAAGAATATATCAGTATTATCATCATTTTGTAATTTTAAATTATATTTAATAAAATATAAAGTAGTTGCTTAATCAATACAATAGTAATTCTTAAATCAAGTTTTGTTTTAAATGTTCAAGCACTAAATACCCTCTGATTGTAAACATATATATAAGGTATCAAATGTTTTGACCAATATCAATAGTCTGTTTGCTTGTAAGATATTGCTGTTTAGCAATAAGTCCACCAATGGACATATTTCTTATCTGTACATGTAGTTTAAATAAATATAAAAGCATTAAAAATGGAAATCCGCTGAATTAAAGAATATATAATATAAAATAAAGGGTATATATACCTAAGAGATAATGAGCAATATGTACATTTTTAAGAGTCGAAACGAAATGAGACATTTTCGTGATATTTTTACACATTTTTGTACATTGACAAAAGTTGTACAAAATGTACGTTAACACCTACCGCATAAAAACGTTTTAAGTCTACAAGGTGTAGCAAAAAACAATAATGAAAATAAACATGGCATTTTGACGCCGTTAAGTGGATTTGAGAAGCGTGGATTGTTTCTAATTGGCCGTTGCATAAATCAATCTCGGGTTAAGTTGCGGCTCACTTCGTACAAACGGACGTCAAGTTCGAGTCTCCGGGTAATAACACATACCGCCGATACACGGTATCCAGTAAGTAATGGCACTCGCGTAACACTTTCGAGATGTTTAAAATTTCGAATAATTGCCAGTGTTTAAAGTCCAAATAAGAGCCCGTCAATACGACAGGAAAATCGAGACTTGTCAATTGGCTGGATATGGGCAGAAAACATGTTGACATAAAATTCGTTTAAATTTTTAATATCCTCACATGCCATTTTGTATATACAATTGAGGTGTTTAATTAAATAAACCGTGCAGTCAAAATACACGTGATTTCCAATTTCGCCAAAGAATAACAGGAACATAATAACTATCGTATATCCGTATTCATAAAAAGTGTTAATATTTCACCTAGTAACGGACATTCTTTTTTTTAAACAGATTCAACCTGTCATCACCTTCTATATCTTAACTTCACCCAGTTAAAATCATGATATACTCGGATAAATTACCGTCGCTCTAGGCAGAGAAATGGTTTTCTTTCTCCATTGATTTTTGACACATGAGCTTTCGTGTGTCAAAAACCAGTCGAGAACGCAGATTTTAAGTGAATGACACAGGGGACGAGGATCAGCCGAATATTTTTTTCGTATAGAGTTTACGTTACTGGTACAAATATTAACAGAATTAGTGAATACGCAAACAATAATTTAATACTGATTACCTCTTCCTTTAAAAATAGTCAATGCCCACAAATCTTTGAGGAAATTGATATTAGTATCACCCAACGCACAACTCGGCTGCAACAATGATTTCTTGTTGGAATATGAAGCACAAGTAGCTTATCCTAGAATACTAAATTCCATAAAACAACAATTTTTTTCTGAAATTGACATGTATTTCCATACAATAATCAACTTTAAAAAATGCTAGAACCTTACTTACAAATAAACAATACAATTTATTCTAGCTGTACTTACACAAAAAAATACATATCCTGAATTTTTTTGTATACCTCCTTTTTATATTTAATTCCTATTATAAACTTTTTCCGGTATTGCACTAAGTTGTATGAAGAAAACTATAATTGACCTTTAATTTTTGTAGTACCTTTTATGTAAAAATATATAGATATATTGTTGGCTGCTGTACCTACTCTTTTAAATATTTAATTTTTTAATTCTGTAAAAAATATCAAATAGACTGAAAGAAACGCGTGTAAGACGAATTTCAACATTTTGAATTTGGTCAAATTAGACTTTATAAAATTAAACTACTTTGTTTTAACCACTTTTTTTACAGTGGTTAAAACAAGTATCTGCGACAAACATTCAAGAAAAGGTTAAATTAGGCCCATTTTCAAGGCTGGACATTTCTGAGCCACCGCGTGTAATATTGGTATAGTGCGTGATAGAGCTAGGAAGTCGGGACCTGCGTGGAAGAATTTACACAAGTCTTCGGGTCCATAAATCCTGAAGGCGCATATCCCGCGAGACTCGGCCACATCGTGCAATAGTGCCATGTTTACGTTGATTGCGTAATTTTACACCACAATCGAGCTCGATTAACGTTTATCTCCGTACGGAACGGACAAAGATAGAAACACGCCTAACATGACGGTATGCAAAACTCGGGAATTCTTAAACACGGGTTAATTATAGTTGCGCTTATTTTGTGTCCTCTACTCTCAAGGTAAAGTGATGTCGTATCGACTACGGAATTTAAAAACCTCGAATTACAGCAAATGACAAAATAATTACAGCGATAAATGCACCGATTAAAAAATGCGACAGCGGAATAAATGAATACGTATTATAATCACAAAGTCTATTACTAAACTTTAATAAAAAGACATTATTTAAAAAGAAAAATACATCCATTTTAAAAAAGAATAACCCGTTTAGACTCCACTTTACCGTTTAGACTAGAGGTTCATCTGTAAGTGAAATAGGGGAGGTAGATGTGGAAATACACCGCAAACCAGATCAATTAAAATAAAATAAAAATCTTGAATTAACTTTGTAATTAGCGGAAATCGAACCCGGGGCAAATTTACCAGAATTACAAAAAATTAAAAGTCATGAAAAGAATCAAGTTATATTTTTATTGATTTTAATAACTTGATTTTAATATATAATAAGCTTGAATAAGTTGTGGCCAACCACAACTTATCCAAGCGTAATAAATATAAATAAATTGAGATTATAAAAATCAAATGTTTATTACAGAAGAAAAAAAAACGAAGTCGGTTAAATTAATAAAGCTTTTGAAATAGAAAGCGAATTACGTTCATAATATCTTAACGTATTAAGAGAGAAATGCTAAAAAAATGCATTTCTCATGAGAACAAAAATTTACACAAAAAAATCTTACATAGATTCCATTTTTATAATATTAAAATAATAAGTAAAGAGATTCTCGCAATATGACAACTTTGGAATTTTCTTTTTTTTCTTATCCTTATCGGTTCCTAATAATGCATTGGACACTGCATCGTATCGACACATAGTTATCTTGATTGTCAATTGCACGAAGACAAGATGATCTATCTTCGCTTTTTGTACCAGTCGAGGGTGACATAAAAGCAGCGAAAATCGAACACGGTACCCAAACGCACTTACCACTACACTACAGAGACAATTTAATTTAAAAGAAACACTGACATTTTTTCGCAATTTATTGAATCGTTTCACGCTTCTACTGTGTGTACAAAATAAAGTACCAAAGTACCTACGAAATAATATTTTATCCCATTGTTACAGAACGAAACCAATCTCTTGAAAATTATTAGTCTTACGGCTTACAGATTTTACAGATTATTGCGATAAATGTATTACAAAGCGGATAAATAAAATTGTCAACACGACTAGACAATTTGCGTTGCGTGTTCGCATATTCGTCATCAGGACAAACTGGTTCTACTACAAACTACAACTTCAGTAGGAAACCCTAACTACTGACAACAATATTAAGTGGGAACAAGTAACTAAAAATAAAATAAGATACGACCACGTAATAAGTCCTTGTATGCAATTTATTTAAATTATACGAGATTAATAAGTACAAGACGATCGTTAATATGCTTATAAATCGTTTTCTTCTCTTCAAAAGAAAAAGTTCCTTGTTATTAATATCGATAGTTCAGCAGTTCCGCTACCGGTTATTTTGCTGATAATTTAATGGACAGTAAAATGTAATAAAATGTACGGTTTGTATTTTTTTACTCCAGTTAGGATATCGAATATTGAAAACATCAGTTGTTTCAAAAGATAACTGTCATTTGCTTTTATCTAAGGCTCTAAGGGTGTTGCTAAAAAGGTATGTGTCATTTACATTTGTGAATACTGTGGACGTACAAAGGTTCCGTTCAAATTCAATCCAGAATACTCGTTTGGATTTGTAGTTCTAAATGATAATTCGTACGAAAAAATCCTTATTTTGTTTACCCTCTAGCTTCTACATACCTTTGCCGGTAACAAATTGAAAATTAAAGAAACTATGTATCGAAGTGTTTTACTTCCATATTTATTGTTCGCTTTTGGGACCATCAACCCTTCGTTCTGGGTGAAGCAGGTATCATAATTGTTTACTAGAAGATTTTTATACTTTTTATTGTACACAGAAACCCCCCTACAACGTTGATATAAGTATCGCGTTATACCGGAGAAATCGTTATAGAGGGTAAATCTTTTTGAATTGTATTTTAATTTAATAATGACTCATTACAGTAATTTCCGCTGGTTACAATGTTAACTCTTACCACTCTGTAGGCCAGACATTCTAGCTCGAATGATTCTAGTAGGCAGCTCCGTGGGTCACAATGTCTGGCCCTGCGCGCCGGGTGCACGTATAACTTTAATCACTGATTTCTCTATCACCCAAGTATATTTTACCAAAAAATATTTCAGATAAATACAGTTAATCTTAATTAACATGGTCATATGAATTGCCAGACAGAGTGTACCAAAATTAAGGAACCAAAATATTTTATTTTTTTTCTAGAAAAACGTCGCATTTTTTATCAGAGTAACTGATGAAGTTATGCGAAAAAATGGTCAGAGTGGAAAGGGTTAAAACACAATTTACAACATTAACTCCTTATAACATTCCCTCTAATAACGCGGTACCTATCTCAACGTTATAGTGGAGTTAACTGTATTTATATTACCACCATGTTTTAATAAGGACTCGTGAATTAAACAACAATTAATTTTATTACCCGGTAAAATAAAAATCATGCCTTGTGTAGATTTGCACTGGCGCTGTATTGGCGTTGGTCCAGCCAACAGCTCGCCTCGGGTCCGAGCGAAGAGACAAGGCGAGATAACTCAGCAAGGAACAAGAAGGCCGAGACATTATATTATTAGTTCGTGATGAACCGCACCAACAATAGTTAGTGAAGCTAGTAATGTACGAGTACGTCACACCGGCCGCTCGGACTGCCCGGTAAAAGTGTCCAGGCGAGACCACCCATACAAATTGTTCGCGATTAATAAATCTAACCCCATTGATGTGTCTAGTATAGTGATCAAGGGGTGTGATAAGGGATAAGAAAGGAGGGGAACATTTAATGAAACGCGATGGCTCGATTTATTGGTTAAAGAAAATAGCAGAAAGAGATAGGAAATTACAGGTACTTGTAATTAATAATAAGCATCCGTAATATTTATAATAAATTTAAATTTAAATAAATCTACTACTACTACTACCATCACGCCGTTTCACCGCAGGGGTAGGCAGAGAGGATGGAACGCCACACTCTTCTGTCCCGACATACACTCCTCGCCTCCTTCACATCGATACATCTAGTCGTACATGCCCTCCGATTACGCAGACTTTTGACACCGCCAGATTTTAGGTTCTGATTGATCTGATCGTGCCAAGTCTTTTTCGGTCGTCCACGTTCTGTTTTCCCTCTAACATTCGCCAAATATATTTTCTTAGTCATTCTCTCGCTATCCATTCGCTCCACATGTCCATACCACCGCAAAGAACTCTTCCTAATCTTTTCAATTATTCCTTGTTCAGCCTTACATTCTTTTCTTATATATTTATGTATATTAACTCTATAAGTATAACTATAAGTAATTGGGATCTAGAAACACAATATGTTAAAGGCAGATAATGCTTGTAAACTGATATTTAGACTCAATTTTCAGTTTTCAATTTCAATTTAAATTTATTAATTTCAATTAATATATATGTACATTACAAACTATAAAAAAATTAAATCGTATACATTAAAAATAAATTAAAATGAAATATATGCAAGAACTATTGCTAGAGGTGTAGAAGAATCCCGCTTCGGAAAACTCCTTCAGACACATGGAACAGATTAATATCCAATGAGATATTGTTCAACATAGCGGTAGCTCTTCCTACAGGCATAACCATCGGCAGGTTGATCCTGTGTAAAGGAATGTGAAACAATCTATGTCGACGCTGTCTTAGGTAACTATCGGGAACATACAGACCAATGTTCCGGATAATTTCAGGATTATCTATAATACCGCGCAACAATCGATAAAAATGCGTAATCAATACTTATACTTTATGATGGTTATTCTTTCTTCTTCTCAAACCCTTACCCGCACTAAATGGTGCATAGGGCACTGTATCATATAAACGGAGCGTTATCTTAATCGTTAACACATGAAAGAAAGGTGAGCAGCCTTCCGTTTCAGGTACCAGTCCAGGGTTTATTAGAGTGAAAAAATTGCTTATATTTTTTTAATCCCCTGGGGATCGGATCGAACCCACGACCTCCAGCATGGTAACCGAGTGTGCTAACGATTGCACTACGGAAGCTGACTAACAATAATATGCTTTTATGATAATACCTACTTATATAGTGATATCGACAGGCATCGAATTGTGGTAGTGAACAGAATCGAATCCGGGACCTTAAATTATGTAACAGCTACGCTACCACTGGATTGTTTCTCAATAAACATGAGACATAGCGTTAAATACTCAATAAATATAAATGACTGTTTGAAATAATCATATTTGTGCAATTTCCCCCTAATTCATTCAGGAAATAAGAAAGTACAAATACAATTTTTTTCATCTTCCTTAAATTTGATATCCAATATGACGACAAAGTACAAAAAAAAACAAAACAAAAGAAAACACAAAGACCTTTTTTAAATAAACATATTACGAAATCATGTGATGTTATTTGTAATAATGTAGATACAGTCGCAAGATAATTCTGAAATATTTGCGTGGGCGGCCTTTGTTTTCAGCCTTGACAAATTAAAACTATCGTCATTAAATAATGCAGAAACAAAACAATGTCATACACATATACTAACCTCTTTAACGAGTGATGCGTTAATTACATTGTCTAAATCATATGTAACTCTACAACCTTCACGTTTCATATCAAAATCAGGGTTACAAAAAACAGTACCAGCATAAAAACCTTTTCTATAATATTACGTCATATAAGGAGCTGTCCCAAAAACAATAATCCAGAATTAAATTTTGTAAATATTTGTGAGTTTATAATGTCATTGTGATAATTTATAGCTCGTGGCTCTATTGCTGCAAGTTTATTCGAAAACCGACTAGACAAAAAAACAAATCTAAAACAGAATATCGAAGTATGCAAAGGCAGTGTTGTGTAGCGTTATATTCTCCCTGCCTACCCCTGCAGAAAGCCGCGTAATAATTGATTAGTGAAATATTTTCACTTTTAAACATGTAAATCGAATTTTATTTTTTGACATCTCATCAAAGATGAAGAAGAGTATGGAAGTCTGGGCATTTACGGGGCTGACGACCGTCATAGGCTGGTTTAAGTGATCACTTTACACACGTGTAACATTCACCAATTCCACCCATTATTGACAACCACACTTCTGAAATTCTTGGAAGTTCTATACATATGAACCAATTTAGAAACCTTGTTCTTGAATCACTAGAACTTCACTAGAGACATCTATTGGTGAGATGTAAATAAGATTTTTACTAAGCAGAAACTCTTATATTAGTATAACAAGAACAAGTATTGTGAACAAGTATTTGGACACACTCAAAATGATGAAAATCGAACAATGATTTTTAGGGTCTACAAAGTTGTATATTTTTATTTTTCAAAGACAAACATAAAATTCGTGACAATTGTTTCGTGGCGTTGTCAAATGCACTCACTAGACGAAACACTTGTCATGAATTTTATTTTTATATCTTTGAAAAATAAAAATATACAACGTGGTAGACCCCAAAAAACAGTGTTTGATTTTTATATATAAAAATTGAAAGCCAAATCAATAAGTAAATATTTATACGTTAACTTTTTAGGACAAAATATTTCTAAACGTTTACTACATTAAGTGATTTTAAGTTATTTTTACTAAGTTTACGGATTTCACCAGATATTGTTCACATGAAAATAAAAACGCACATGCCTGGATGCTATTCCGGTTAGTGAATTTCTATATTTGGATGACCATTCAAAGGGAAACAATTAAAATCAGAGCGCCGCATAGATATATTTTCGTGGCTTCTTGTGAGAACAGCGGCTATTATCAAAGCGTTCCGCCAAAGTGACGCGCATTAATCCGAAACAAAAGAAGCCCGAAAACAAAACAATCACAAGATGGTGAAAACGATTCGGTTCGAATGTCGCCCAAAATGTAATCTGACATTCAACTCATTACACGCTCGATGGCTCTGCCCGGTGAATCCATTTCGATTCACGAAACTTGTCCACAGTGCGGTTTTCCTTAAGGGACTATGGAAGAAAAAATTAATAAACCAAAATAAATGTACTAAAATAATATCTGTGCAATAAACCGAATAATTAAGTTCACTAAATCGTAAAATTGTCAAACCATAAAACTAAGCTAGCACATCACCACCTTCTTTTGTACAAGAAGAGGACTAATGCTCTACCCCACATTGCGCCACCAGACCTTCGAAAATAAACAATTAATAAGAGTTTCTGCTTAATAAAAAAGCTTCTTTACATCTCACCAATAGATGTCTCTAGTGAAGTTCTAGTGATTCAAGAACAAGGTTTCTAAATTGGTTCATATATATAGAACTTCCCAGAATATGAGTAGTGTGGTAGTCAATAGTGGGTAGAATTGGTGAATGTTACACGTGTGTAAAGTGATCACTTAAACCAGCCTATGACAGTCGTTAGCCCCGTAAATGTCCAGACTTCCATATTCTTCTTCATCTTTGATGAGATGTCAAAAAATAATTAATAGTGGACCTAACAGTTCGCGTACCGGGTTTTGATCTACCTCGTAAGGGATAGGAACAGTAGAACAAAGTAAGAACGGAGCAGTGTTGCTGCAGTGTGTATATTTTCAAATCATTTTTCACAAATTAGATGAAAAAAATATCACTCGAATTTGAAACCAATGTAATTTTAAATTTAAATTATTTTTTAAATTTTTGTATTTAATGAAAAATCCATATAGGTATATTTATTTTTTTGTGTGAATAATGTTCCCTTTAGTGATAATATTTTACAATGTTTGGTGTATTTTTTGTACCGAAAAATATTGGTCATTACTCAAAGCTCATAAAACTTTGATCATTCCCATGGAGTAAACAATTTTATAAGAATTAAAATGTATACCAGGAGTGTTTGAGTACCGTTAGATTGAATTATTCATTGTCAAATATGAGTATAAACCAAAATAAACAAACAACTGGGCACGCATTTATACGTTAATACTCGTACATAATAAGTGCCTATCAGTGGTCACGCAGACCATACATTTTGAGAATATAAAACCTTGCGTAGTATGAGGTTGTCAAGTTCATCTATATTGGGACAAATTTCTTAATTAAAAAGGGAAGCCACCGCCTGTGACAAGTATCGCTCGGGCGAACATTGATTAGATGAAAAAAAAGAGGAAAAAAAAGAAAGTAGATGCCAGATGCCGCACAAAAACCGACCACGGGTTTCCACAGTCCTTAAAAGCGAGGGACAAAAAACGAGAAAAGAAATAAAATAACGAAATAGAAAACAAAGCGGTTCTTTGGACGACACGAAAAACAAGAGAACAGATAAAAAAAACGAGCTGCTACTAATTTTCAACGGAGAAAAAAGTTTAAGGTTTAAAATAAAATAACTGCATTCGGATGAACAATTTGAAATTTACTTGATGGTTTGAATAACTATAGTAGTTTCTTTATTTTATTAAAATTTAACACTTGAATATACCACTTAAATGAGTTTTATTTTTATTTACGACTAGTTTCGAAAACATCTGCCGTTTTCGAAACTAGTCGTAAATAAAAATAAAATCATTAAAGTGGTATATTCAAGTGTTTAATCTTAATAAAATAATCATGTCATTCCACAAAGTTAATGCCGAATCAATAAATAAAATAAAATAAAATAAATAAAATAGTTTCCTTATTTTAAAAATATAAGGTTCCGTGACACGTAATATCAATTTGAAATGAAAATAAGTAAATAGTAGGTAAATGCAAGGCAGACGCCGTGGCGTAGCTGTGTGAACGCTTGACTGCGAAACTGGCGTTGTGGGTTCGATTCCCGCCAGTATCAAAATGAATTTAATAAATATTTATTTTAAATTGGTCTGAGTATTTGCTATGTACACATGTATTTCGTATAAATATTCCCTTTCCTTACTATCCTACATGCAGACAAGTCACTGAAAATAGAAGCTTTGCGGGTTATTCCTTTTAAAAAAACTTTTTAAAATAGGATAAATTACCCAAAGAAAATGCTTGAAAACCATAAATTACAATTTAATCTCCTCAAAAGACGCTTATTAAGAGCAGTTCTCTATTTTTTATGAAAACAACACTAAAGCAATTATTCAAAACCTGAATATTATAAAATATAATTAATAGAGTTTTTGGCTCGTTTGGCATTAGGCTGGCTTAAGCGATCACTTAATACACTTCAGGTTCATCATTCTGCTTAATAAAAAAGAGTAAATAATAGCAAACATGTTTAAAATAATTTGGCTATTGAGTTTCCAAAATTCTAGGGTGTAAAAAACACTATTTGGAATACAAAAAAATAAATAAAACAGATACTTTGATACATTGTAGATTTTTATCATTTAAATAATAAAATAAAAATCACATATTCTCATAATAACAGTCATAAAAACCGTTTACATTAAATATTTTGAAATGGTTTGTACAACGTTGTTGTAGCCAGCAATCCAGTTGTATGGTATTCATGGACCAACCACAGGTACCTGGATAATATTAGTAATTTGAATAAACAATGTAACGTGAAACGTTTCGCTATTCAATAATTGAGAGTTATGGGTTAAAAAGTAAGTATGACTAATTAATGACTACCTAGAAACCAGAAAAATGAAGCAAAAAAACACGTCAGGCAAACGAGAAATGAGGGTAATTTTCAGCCGGTATCTCGTTTAGCATATAAAGTATGTCCACATTGATTGGCGACCATAACCGATGCAGCTGTCAGTAAAAGAGGTGTTTTCATCCCACGTTGACACTGGGAGACAGAAACGATTGTACCGAGCCTTTTCGAAAACGATAATAGATTTACAACATTTTGAGAGTGTCCAAATACTTGTTATACAAATCTGGATTATCTCTAATTGGGAGTAATTTTTATATTTTTTTTTTGACATCTTAACATAGTTAAAGAAGAATATGGAAGTCTGGGCATTTACGGGGCTTACGACCGTCATAGGCTGGTTTAAATGATAACTTTATACACGTGTAACATTCACTAATTCTACCTATGATTGAAACCACACTACTCAAATTCTCGGAACTTTTGTATTTATTATTTTAATTACATCTCACCATAGATGTCTCTAGTCAAATTCTAGTCAATTCAAGCAAAATGTTACGAATTCAAAACAATATATAGTATTTACGGAAGTTCCAAGAATTTGGGACGTGTGATTGTCAATCACGGTTAGAATTAATTACACGTGAGTAAAGTGATCACTTAAACCAGCCTTTTACAGTCGTAACCCCCGTAAATGCTTAGGCTTCTATATTCTATTTTCATCTATGCTGAGATGTCAAAAAATAGTATGTTCACATTCATTGGTAATCATTACAGATGCAGCTGTCCATAAAAGAGGTGCTTTAAGATGAAGATCAATAATCGGCCAACGGATGACATTGAAATATTTATTCAAACACAATACGACACAGGTGGCGATCTTGTTCTTCAAATAAGGACGGTTTTGAGAATGCAGTCGATCGGGTAGGCAAACATTCAGTTTTTAGCGACGCCCGCGAGTGAGCGTTTCTCCCTTGAAATACAAATACGGACTTGTATGAAAACAAACAGTTTATTATTATACACTCGCGGGGAATAATAATTGCTACCTTGTCGCGCACTCAGCACGATAATAAGCTCACGATCACTTAACTCCGCATTTTTTAACCAGCCTCGAACCCCCAGGGATGACGTGCGGACTGTGTAGTTAGGCATTAAAAAATTAATTCATCGGAAACATTAAAAACATGGGAAAAAGCATTGCGCGGATAAAAATAAGTTTTCTCAGAAAACGAAATAATTGTGCACCTATTTATGCGGGCGTACATACTATCGGCATAGGTGCCCCAGATGTCCCGACGGAGACGAAGAATTTTTCATGAGAAAAAAAACAATCCCATCGATCGTAAGCCACGTGAATATAAAAAATCCGTTCGAATAAAAAGATTTTCATCGTCTCAGGAAAGATGATGCATTTTTTCATGAGCTTTGGGTATTAAATCCAAAGTTCAAATTCAGACCCATGATTGCATTTCTTTTAATCATTAAGATAGCCTGATTGTCTATCGATATTGCTTGGTGGGTAAACTTAACTCTGTATATTAAATAAAATCGCTTTAACAATGCACACTTTTTATAAATATTTTTTAAAGATAAAATTGTGGTCTTTGCCAATATTTTTATAAGGTATGTAATAATTTATTCAGTATTTATACATACATATTTTAAATACTTTAACGCTGAACCTGAGCTTTAGCCAAAATACATATTAAAAGAAAGAGAGAGAAAAAGTGCATGAAATAAATAAGTAGATTTTTTTAACACGAATTCAGTGATATATGTAGTCAAGACTCCGGGTTTATAATTCTATTACTAACGTAAATTCTGGTATTTTATTATTCTTCATCTTTACGTGTCGTGTCGGGTCCCCCCGACGTTGACAATCATTGTGTGAAAGTATCCCTATTTTGGGCAGTCCGAAACGGCCCCTCGACGTTCCGTACTCCTGTCCATTCGTGTATATTATGGAGCCAGGATATCCGCTTTCTTCCGACACCTCTTCGACCCTCGATCGCATTTTATTAAAAAAAAATATATTTATATATATATATATATATATATATATATATATATATATATATATATATATATATATATATATATATATATATATATATATATATATATATATATATATATATATATATATATATATATATATATATATATATATATATATATATATATATATATATATATATATATATATATATATATATATATATATATATATATATATATATACATATATATATAAATACCGAGTTATGAAGTAATGTGTCGTTGAAAATAAAGAAGTCGTCCTATGACGGATAAAATGATTGTATGTAAAACGTATAAATACTCCTTACACTATCAGAAATGTTCGAACACATAATTAAACGCTTGTATTAAATATCCTTATAGGTAAATAAAAAGCAAGGCTTTTTGAATTTTTAACACTCTATATACAAATTATGTACACATCATTCAAGAAAGTGTCTACGTTAGTACAAGGTTGACCTAAGTATAAATGTTATCTAAGCGGTGTTATAGGATTTTTGTAAAATAATGTCACTGCTCCACTGTATTTATTAGTAGTTATTTTTGTTATTCAGGTCACAACAGGACAATGCCACAAATTAATGTAACGACGTCTAACATTTCGTATTGACACTGGACACAATTTACAACGTGTGAAAAAAGCAGGCATGAATTTATTAACCGCCGAGAATTAATGATCTCCTGGTAGAAAACAGTCAAGGTCGTTTTACGAATAAATGTATAAAAAGACTTAGGTATTTCACACGTGTCTATTAAAATCGTTCTTTAATTCAACAATACAGAATTTCTACGTCACTACAATCTTTAAACGAGCAGTATGTGTAATATTTAACGCACTTCTTTAGCTCGGTGAGGGGAGAAAAACAAGTTTTTCGCAACTAATTAAAATTAAAGGCCACTGGAATATTGCACTCAATGTATGGTAACTCAAAAAAGATTACGTTAACTTAATAAATATTCAGTTAATAGTGCAATATATACATATTTATATTTGCTTATTATAATTTTTCCCGTGCCGAGGGCACATTTTACAAAAAAAAATATGATTAGTAATAAGTGATTATAGTGATAATGTAATGCAGTAATGTCATGTATGACATGGTCGAATTATGTGATTTATTTCAAATCAACCCACCACCATTATCCAATGATAAATAGCTCTTTCAATCCCATGTCCCAAAATGAGTGACGGAAATTACTCATCAAGAATGTCATAAATATGACTTTTGTGTGTAATATATTTAAATCAATAAATAAAACAAAATTTCGTTATTTAATGATTTTTTGGATAATGAAAGCAGGTTATTGCGAAATATTCAAAGTTCCTTTGATAAAAGGAGGTATATGTTAGAATTTACTTGGTGTGTTTTATATGTTTTTGATCTTGTGGTTCTACGAATGTGTATATTTTCACACAGTGTGTCAAAAATTGCAGATTATAAGAAATAACAGAAAATAACTATAAACATTATCCAAGAATATTTCTTTCATGCTAAATTTTATTTTTTTAATGACATTATGGATGAGAGCAGGTTATACAGCTTTATTCCAAAATATCAAAAGATCCGTTGACCAAACAAGGGATATATTAGATTTTTTGGTGTGTTCCTGTGTTTTTAATCTTGTGGATCTACTTATGTGTGTATTTTCAAACAGTGTGTTAAAAATACAGATTATAAGTATAATTATAACAAAAAATAAATAAAAAACATTATCCAATTATGAATAGCTCTTTCTCCCAATCTTTCATACAATGAATTTTATGAGTGTAGGTTATATAGCTTTATTGCGTAATATCAAAAGATCCTTTGACGAAACGGGGTTTATGTTTTTGGTATTGTGGATCATATATCGCTTACTCCTTTCAACAACGTCATATATCAAAATCGTCAATTTTCAGTGATGCATGTTTTCGGAATGCCCAGAAAATGTACTATATCCCAGCAAAAGCGTCATATTTTTAACTTAATATTTACCCGCTACAGGGCAGAAAGTGTTGTTTTTGCATTTTGAAGAAAAGGTATTGTTTAATTATTTTTTTAAATATACTTAATATTTTTCAAATGGAGAAAAAACATTCAGGTTTCACCTCAAAAGATCTGTTGCACAGTAAAAAGTTAAATAAGTGGCTTGATATTTATTTTTAATACATTGTGTTATATTTTTAAACATTAAAAACGATCTCCTGAAAATCATTTTTTTTATATGACGTTGTTGAAAGGAGTAAGCGATATGTGAATATTTTCACAAAGTGTGTTTAAAAAGGTTACAGATTTAATGTATTAACGATAAAATATAAATATAAGAAAATTGTATGATATATTTTGTTTTCAAATACAGGATATCAATGAATGTAATAACATAGAAATATTTTTGATAAAATAAAATTAACAAAAACATTTGATATTCATTACGCCCTCTGTGCGAGAGCAACACGAGCCGGGAATTATGGGTGAGAAAATAAAAGAGGAAAGAGTGGGTTATTTCCAGCACAATATTTACACGAACTAAATTAAGCGCTAACGAGTTTAGTCAAGGGTAACAGCAACAGTTCAAAAGTTATTTCGCACCCAATACATTCAGTTGTCCCCACGGGGCCCGAATATATCACACACTGTTGCGGAGGGAAATAGGTCTCGACACTTCTAAGGCAACGGAAACGTTGTACATTCACACGACTTTCCACCTAAATAATATCGATAAGCGAATGTAAACATTATATTCAACAGTAAATAACTATTATCATCAGATACTAGCTATTAACCACTAACCCTACGGATAATATTTCAACATTATAGGTGTATCAACTTGAGACGATCCTTCATTTATTGCTATTACAATATATTTTGTTTTTTAGAACTAAAATCACTCGTAAACGAGTAAAAGCTTTAAAGAAAACTTGATATGAAACATCTTTTGAATTTATTCATTCATTCAAACCCTTATCCGCACCTTATGGTGCATAGGGCACTACATCATATAAACGCAGTGTTATCTTGATCATTAACACATGAAAGAAAGGTGATCAGCCCTCCGCTTCAGGTACCAGTCCAGGGTTATATTGAATAAATATTACAGTGAAAAAATCACTAATATTTATTTGCTCCCCCCCCCCGGGAATCGAACCCGGGACCTTTAGTATGGTAGCCGAGGGTGCTGACCATTACACTACGGAGGCGGACGATTGAATTTATACGAAAGAAAATATAAGAAAATATTTATAATCTTACTAACTAACTAACCATCACGCTGCTTCACCGCAGGGGTAGGCATAGAGAATAGAACGATACACCATCTGTCTTTGCAAACATTCTTCTCCTTTTCCACATTCATGCATTTCCTTATTCATACCCACCGATCATTTCGAAGATATGTACAATATATTGCTTTACAAATTACCCAACAAATCAATCGATTGTTTCATCCCAACGAGACTTTAAATCTTTAGAAATAAATACGTCGGCACTTACTACATACAGCACAGGGAGACGGTAAAGCTATAAAGATTTAAGAATCCATATTCGTTACGAACAAAGAGCCTGATTTATTTCTCCTTAGGTATAAAGCTTATCATAAATATCCTGTACTCGATTGTTTATCGCGTCCGCGCAGCGTGCAGATTGTTTTTTGCGGACGCCGTTTCCACGGCGCGGACGATTATTCAAATACTTTGGTACAATCCGACAAATCAATTTATTGAGCGATAATTAGCAGCTGTCATGTTTAATAAACATGCTTTTATTTAGTTTCAGAGCTTCGTTGGGGTTGTTAACAAGGGCCCGCGGGCGAAGCAGTCGGGTGGAAACTATTCGTTAATAGTGCAAGTGTTCGATATTGGAAATGAACCATAAGATTTGTAGTGTAATGTATGGACGGCATTTACAATCATGGTATTTTATTGTAAAATAAACATTTCTTCGACTGATATTTCGTAAAAAAAATAGTAGATTCAAAATTAGTAATCCATTAATAGTGCAAGTGTTAGATATTGGAAATCTGTAAACCGCAAGATTTTGTAGTATTAGTAATTTTAAACATAAAGAGTAGATCCAATTGCGAGTAGGTATAGGCTATGAAACGCATAAAGTTGAAGCCTAAGTAGGGTCTTGATAAGCGGTGTTGTATAAGCCGTAGCTAGATATCTATCAGAGTCACTAGGTAATTCAAAAAATAATGTATGGACGCCGTATACAATCATGGTATTTCATTGTAAAATAAGCGTTCCTAAGACTGAATTTTCATTTAAAAAATAGTACAAACTATTCATTAATAGTACAAGTGTTGAATATTGGCAATCTATAGAACTCAAGATTTATAGTACAATGTGTGAACGCCGTAAACAATCATGGTATTTTATTGTAAAATAAATCTAAGAATTATATTTCGTAAAAAAAAATATAAATCTTTTTTATTCAATTTTTTTTTATTAAAATACATAACGTTATGTGATTTCAAAAGTACTTCTGGATATAATGATTAAATAAATATTATGATTATATCCAGAAGTACTTTTGCAACAAAAAACAGGACTTTAAGGAGACAAAAGCGATAATGTATTTCGGTTAAAAGTCAAATGAAAGTTTCCACAAAGCGACACATCTAAATCTCATGAACATAAAAACCGTGGCACTCAAATCAGATGCTGCACATTCAATCAACTAAATTAACAAGATAGCGAGAATCGGTGTAATATATTTTTACATGTGTGTGTGTTGCTGTGTATGTGTTGGTGATTAGCGGTTGTTAAGGGATCGAACGTAATTATAGTGATATTCAATCAGGAATATTCCACGTCCTCCGAACAATGCGACAGGCGACAGCCGCAAAGCATCGCAGCCGTTTCGCTAATTACTGTTATTGGACTCAGTCCGAGAAGCGCTAAATGGTTGTGAATATCAGATCGGCCGGGGCAACTCTATGTAAAGTAAGACGGTTTAATTGTTTAAGTCGTAGCACTATCGTTTCACTGCAATCAACTTATTTTTACGACTTGTTAAGTATTTCTCGTAGGTATGGTCAGAATTACTTAAAAATAAACTTAGAACATTTTAAATGTGTGTCCAAATATTTGTTCACAAATCTGGATTATCTCCAATTATAGGAGTTATTTTTCATATTTATTTGACAAAAAATAATATGAAAAATAACTCCTATAATTGGAGACAATCAAGATTTGTGAACAAGTATTTGGACGCACTCAATATTGTTAATAAATTATCCGGTCAAATTATAAGGTGAAATAATAAAATGAAAAGGATATAAATATATATATATATATATATATATATATATATATATATATATATATATATATATATATATATATATATATATATATATATATATATATATATATATATATATATATATATATATATATATATATATATATATATATATATATATATATATATATATATATATATATATATATATATATATATATATATATATATATATATATATATATGTATATATATATATATATATATATATATATATATATATATATATATATATATATATATATATATATATATATGTGTGTGTGTGTGTGTGTATATACCTCCTTAATTGCTCGTAAACATATCTTGTATCGGTGGATACAACTCAAGCTGAGTCACACCATGGTGGATTCAAATTTGGGTAAAGTTTATTTCAACGCGAGGTCAAGAGGGAAAACGGTGAACAAAATATTTTTGAGTGAACGCGGGTACGCATTGAACTAAATTTTCGTCTTCTCTCAAAAGTAAATATTTTTTACTAAAAATAAAATTACTTTTGATATTAAAACGCTTCATCTCACACGATCGTTTTACGTCAATCACGAAATATATTTAAAATTCAGATTAAAAAAAATTGTCACATCAAAAAAATATAATTCGTATGTGTGGACATTTTATAAAAAAAATATATATATGGGAATATCAAGTTTTCAAATTAAAGTGTGGATTTGTCGATTGGTGATGACATAAGGAAAGAATGCAAGACTAAAATAAGCATCATCGATAGATAGGAAGAATAGTTTTTTTTTTAAATATCTATAACAAATTGTTCATTAAATAAAGAGATTCATAATTGTTTTTTTTTTAACTTCTTACTTTCATTTAAATCGCTTATCGAATATGAATGTGCGGCAAAACGATGTATGGTTCGAAAGGTTATATAATGAAAGAATCCAAGGCTGAGATAAGCATTATCGATGAAATTAAGAAAGGTGTGTTGAGATGGTTTGGGCGTCTGAATTGAATGAGTGAAGAAATAATAGTAAGATAAATTTCTGAGGCGAATGTGGTTGATAATAGAAGTAGAGACCACTGCGGAGAAGCGGCGCGATAGTTAGTTAGGTAGTTGGCAAGTATTTAATCAGTACGAAAAAAAAACAAAAAAAAAATAAAAAGCAAGAACGTCAGAAAAAAACATATTTTTGATGAAAATGCGTTTTTAAGATTTTGAAGAAAAATGCGGACCTCTTTCGCGTGAACTCCAGAGCAGCGCGGAACCAAATGACATTCTTTCGTAATTTACGCCGCACCGACGTCACTAAAAAGCCAAGTAAATTAAACTTAAATGCGGCGACCGAGAGCGCTGGATGAGAAAATTATAAACGCAGAAAAGCGTGCGAGGGCGGAGGCTATCGTCAAAGATCTATAAAGTTTGCAGGTGCAAGACGATCAGGATATATGGCTAGGTAATAGGCCGGCCAGAGCATCCACATACTGACGAAAACAAATCTAATGATCAAGTCGATAAGATAGCACTTTCTTTTGTTGGAGTGTTAGTAAAGATTAATCGATTCATTCATTGATTGAGGCTATCGTCAAAAATCAAAGTTTCTAGGTGCAAAACTATCAGGATATATGGCAAAGTAATAGGCCGGCCAGAGCATCCACATACTGACAAAAATATATTTAAAATGATTGAACTTTCGTTCGTTCGACTGTTAGTAATGATTAATTAATAAATTCATTGATTGATTCGGCAGTCATTTTGTGGTAATATTTATGCATTTTTAGTTTAAAATTATTTGGCGAATACCATTGTTTCTTAATTCATATTATGACACGTGTTTCGATGCATTCATCATCATTACCAAACACCTTGTGTGGTGTTTCAAATTTCAGAGTTGTGCCCTTGGGACGTTGAATAATGAGATTCACAAATATTGACAATATTTAAAATATATTTGTTTTTTTTAAGAATAAAGGATAAATGAAAGTAACACATATTTTGTTGGATTCATTACGTAACTTAAAATAATAAAACCTCAATTAAATTGTACGAGAAATGAACTTATGTACAAAAAATGTAAATGAGCTCAATAAGGTCGCAAAATAGCCCAAAGCGTGTTTTTTTGTTGTCAGAATTCAAAGATTTTAAAGGAAATAAATTATATACATGGCAAATAGGAATAAAAAACTATAAACTAAGGTTTTTTATATCAATAAAGATGAAGAAAAATATGGAAATCTGGACATTTACAGGGCATACAACCAGTCAAAGGCTGGTTTATACTTTATACAAGTGTAACATTCATCATCCTTCCTACGATTGATAACCACGTACTCAAAATTTAGAAGTAAAATGTATTCTTTAAATTACTCTTATATGTACAGTGTAATCTAAAATTTGGATATACTGAAGATATTGTCAATCTATCAACCATTTATTTCATTTATAATTTACCTTCATAAATTAAATTATATTTATTCGTACTAAGAAGTAAACGTTGGTACTTAAATATATATTTTAAAATCGTTATCCATATAAAAGATTTAAATATCACTATTAAAATCAAGCTCGGCGCGTTGCATTTTTAAAAAGGTAAAATATTACTGTAAGCAAAAACTTATGGCCGTATGATATTTATTAAAGGGTATCAAATCCATTATACATTCGGTAGTGCATGGTGGAATATAAAATGGTGTCGAATAACTGTCAAATTTATTGGTCGGCATAAAATAAACTAATGTAGGCATAAATTATCCGGGAAAAAATAACACGGAACACAAAAGACACTTTTTTATATATCGAAGTGTTCGGTTATTCATTTTCTAAAACATACTTTCGGGTGCAATAAATAATTATTGCTAAGTAGGCATCCACTCAATTAATTTACGGGGCAAACGATTACCTCACTCGGAGGATGATCATAAAATATTTTTTTTTTAAACACTAATTAAAATCAAACTCGCCTTTCATTACGAAACAAAATTTTAATTAAATTTATGCTAATTGATACAAAACATGGTTTTAGCGCTATATCTACTTTTTATCTTTACAAAAAAACGTCAGGATGAAAATTTCTCATTAAATCATACTAGATTTAAACTTAACGACGAAAATTTGAGCAAGGTACATTTTATTTTTATGATAATGTTAGATAATTGAGGGAAGAGATTGTAAGAGCGTAACACTAATCACCATATATTAAAATAATTTGTTCTTCTTCTTCTAACCCCTATCCGTACCCTATGGAGCATAGGGTACTGCATCGTATAAAAATGTATTTTAATCGTTGATTACATAAAAACAATATGAGACATAGGACATTGTGGCAAGAACCAACCCAAGATTGTATTTTATAAATATTTGGATGAAAAACACGTATACTACATTTGACCCTCCTGGGAATTGAACCCAGAACTACCAGACGTGATAAGGCAGAAACTTATGACCAAGATAACGCTTTAGTATCTAGAGCAGATAGAGTTGTGACTACTTTCACCTATCCGAATGCGATAATATTCCTTACGTTTTTTCAGTTTACATTTCTTACCAACTCTTGAAATTTCTGAAGCCAAATTGTCAAATATATTAGGAGGTGGAAAAACACAATACATAAACAAATATGTGAAGTGATTGACAATCGGTCAAATTAAAAAAAATACCCTACGGTTATAAACATATGCTTTAAACTGCTACAAAAATAAGTAACTTTATGGCATAACCTCAAAATGTAGTCTGATCATGATGATTGGATTATTTTGAGATTACTCGATTCAGGGGGAATAAGATATTTCCCTTTTTTTATATCACATATCGCTCACTCCTTTCATGAACGCCATAAATCAAAAATCGTCAATTTTCAGTTGAGCATGTTTCGGAATGCCCAGAAAATGTAAAAGGCATATTTTTAACTTAATATTTACCCGCTACAGGGCAGAAAGTGTTGTTATTGCATTTTGAAGAAAAGGTATTGTTTAATATGTTTTTTAATTTAACTAAATATTTTTCAAATGGCGGAAAAACCTTCAGGCTTTACCTAAAAAGATCTGTTGCAAAAAAATTCAATCAGTGGTTTGATATTTATTTTAATACATTGTATCATGTTTTTAATCTTTAAAAACGTTTTTTTTTATTTATGACGTTCTTGAAAGGAGTGAGCGATATGTAAAAGTTGTTAGTTTAATATAAAAAATACAAGCGTGTTATTTTTTAAATGTAGGCAGATTCCATGTATGCGTTTATTCGCGTAATAAAAAATGCGGTATCAGGGGATAGTATCTATATAGGATTATGTAGTGCGTGAAGGCACAGCACTGCGCATTGCGCATGCAAACACTCGGATGAGCTTTCCGTCCCGACTGCACCGCGTTTAACTGCACGCGATATGACAAGGGCCAAAAAGTAGGAGGAAGAGGCATAAAAAAAAATCGCACCGTGATGGGCGCGCAGCTAACGAATCAGCATTCCTTGGGCCATATTTATTGGCCCGGCAGAGAAATGTTGCGCGGCCAACTGGGCCTCGGACAACCGCCTTTTTGCCAACATGTGATCCCGTATTGAGTAAATACGCAATTCTATCAACAGATTACCGGCCAGTTTCGGACGGAGCGAAAGGATGCATAAAATTTAACCGGCTACAATTCTTAAGCAAGGCAGTGACTTAGTTTTTTTTTTATGTTGTTTATTTTAAAAAATAATGACGAAAAATCATTGAGCCATTTGAAAATTCTTAAGATTTTAGTAGATAAATTAGTGGGTGAGTACATAAATCCTCGAAGTGGACCACTTGCTTCTACTTCATCAGGAATCAGGCTCATGAAAGCACTGTGATGGTAGGTTAGTTAGTTAGTTCAGAATATGCAAAATTCTCTTTGTATTAACAATCTATTATTTTAAACAACATATTTTTCTCAACTTAACTACAACATTTGATTATAAACAAAACACTTGTTTGTTTTGCCACTTGAGTGTTACTGATAAAAAAATGTTGTGTTTATAATTTAATCATACCTTACCACAAAATGAATTGAAAATGGCGAAACAATCAATAACATACTACAACTTTTTATTTAGTGTCTTACTAAACAAAATATTTTAGTTACTTTCTAAAATTACCGAAATTTTTCCTCATATTTTTACATAACACCCTATGGAGTAACTGGTATTCCGTGTAAAAAAAAGTACAAAGGGTTAAGAGCTAAGATGAAGATCCCAGTAATCGTTTCGTGCTCGTAGATATTAGCTACAAGTGACAGATATCAGGGGTTGGAAATCACGATATGATCACTTCCTAGCGGCGCAACAGATCGGCGACCATCCCGAGGCCATTTGTCTCGGAGAGCGTTTCTCCTTGTAAATCACTCTGAAGCTTTAAGTTATAGTAGATTATGTTTTGAATATGTTTTTGAATATGTCATTTTGTCCGCCTCCGTAGTGTAATGGTCAGCACGCTCGACTACCGTTCTGGAGGTCCCGGGTTCGATTCCCAAGGGGGGTAAAAATAAATATAAGTGATTTTTTCACTGCAATATTTATTCAATATTACCATGGACTGGTACCTGAAGCGGAAGGCTGATCACCTTTCCTTCATGTGTAAAACGATCATGATAACACTGCGTTTATAAGACACAGTGCCCTATGCACCATTGGGGTGCGAATAAGGGTTTTATTATTATTATGTTTTGAATATTGAAAGCATTAACTTTGTGGATCATATTGATATATTATTTCAAGAAATAAAAAGACTTTGTGTTTTGATATATATATGTAAATTAACCCTGAAGAGGGCAACAGGTTGTTGCCGAAACTAGTTGGTTAATAAAAATGTGAGTGGATCAAAACACAAAGTCTTTTTATTTCTCGAAATAATATACAGTAAATTAATTTATTTTATTCAAACTTCATGTATAGAATAGAAATTGTTAGCTTTTCGCTAAAAAGGAATGTCTTCCAAATAACCAAAAACTGACAAGTGATTTTGGTCAAAACGTTTGATACCAAATATAGCTATTTGCAATCAGAGATTATATAGTACATAAACAAGAATAAACAAAACTTTAAGAGTAAACAAATTACAAATTGATGACAATAAGGAAAGCAAAGGAAAAGGGCGTACAGGGAAGGAGGTAGAGGAAAAACTAGAAGAGGAGGTTTGATGGAGAGTTAGGATTCTAATGATAGATAGTTATATCTCAGACGTTTCTTTTAAGTTATTAGATAAGGTGCATTTTTTACAAGGAGAGGTAATTCATTCCATAGTCATTTGACTTGCATACACTTAAATTACACTCAAACAAATATCAAGTCACGTACAAATTAGAAAATTTATAAATACATAGAAAAATATGATAAAACATTAATTAATAATATGCTTTTTCAAAATACGTCACCCTTATTATCTATGTTTCCTTTTACAAAAAGTCCCATTCCTTAAAGTTCCCCCCCCCCCCTATTTATAACCCTACCAACCTTTTTATATGTATACCTGAATATTATTTGGCTCGTTAGTGTTACTATTCACCTGTAGATGAAAACAACTCTAGTTTTCAAAACTAGTCGCGTGTAATGAAATAAAATACGTTAACACGTTGATGACCGATCTGAACAGCTGGATTTCAGGAGATGGCCAAAATATAATTTTTCTTTAAACTTGCTTATATTTTTTACTGTGCTTTAATACCTTCGTAAAGAGTGTCTTTAAAGAGAATGTTTAAATATTATCTGAGTAGGTTTAACGTTATTTTACCAAACTTAATTTTCCTAAAAATAAATTGTATTACCAACAAACATAACGAACAAGTGTAAGTCCCTCTCCAAGCCCAAGAGCTCAGACTCTTTATTGAAGAAAACTGCGTTTTTATTGCGATTGTAAGTAGGAATGTTTAGAAAATAAATTAAAATAATTTTTAAAAAAACTTTTGTAACCATGTTAAATATTTTTTTAAATGTAAATAAATATTTATCTCGCGGTTACCCGCGATCGGCCATCGGCTGACGGGTCGGATCACGCGTATACGCGCGACTGGCAATCAACGTGTTAAGTGGTATTACACAAGTCACTCACTCCTTTCAACCAACGTCATATTTAAAAAAAAAATGATTTCTTAGGAGATCGTTTTTAAAGTTTAAAAATATAATAACATGTATTAAAAATAAATATCAAGCCACTTATTGAACTTTTTACCGTGTAACCGATCTTTTTAGGTAAAACCTGATTGTTTTTTCTCCATTTGAAAAATATTTAGTAGATTTAAAAAAATAATTAAATGATACCTTTTCTTCAAAATGGAAAAACAACACTTTCTGCCCAGTAGCGGGTAAATATTAAGTTAAAAATATGCCGCTTTTGCTGGGATATAGTACATTTTCTGGGCATTCCTGCATGCATGCACAACTGAAAATTGTCGATTTTTGATATATGACATTGTTGAAAGGAGTGAGCGACTTGTGTAATACCACTTAACACGTTGATTGCCAGTCGCGCGTATACGCGTATAAGTGTTTAATTTCGTAGATATTAGCTGCAAGTGACAGATATCAGGAGTTCGAGCGTTTCTCCTTGTAAATCACACCGGAGTATTGGGTAATAGTAGATCCAGCGGACTCCCTATCGCCGGACTTTCCAGCAATTCGGAATACCGACAGCCAACAGCCGACAGCGCAGAGATTTACACAGGGGAAATGTGAGCACGAAGTCATGAACGCGGGGCCGGCAAAAGAAGATTGTAAACAATGCAAAAGACGATAAATTTCGTTCACTTTCGCGGCAACGATTAGGGATTTCGCGGCAACGATTAGGGATTTCGCGCCAAGGCGGCGGACCGAGCTCGGCCGTAACGATAAATCATTGTTGTAAAACAAATTGAAGCCAATACCGTCGGCGTGATTCGTAAAGTATCTAACTCCACTAAGTTTACTTTACAGCAGAAAGTGAAAACATTATAGTATGACCAACAAACGCCCCTAATATACGCATTTTTCAATTCTTACAAACATGTCCATTTTTTTTCCAAGTCCTATCAGTGGCCAGTAATTCACAGGGTAGTGCATCGCATAGAAGCAGTATTATTTATTGATTCGGCATTACTTAATGGAATGACATGTTTTTTTTTAAATAAACACTTGTATGATATAATTCAACAATTAAAATGAAACTTTGTTTTAAAATCACTATAAATATTTTATTATAACATAATTTTAATGTCTATAGAGTAGGTTTAACGTAATTTATTTTACTGCATCGTATAGAAGCAGTATTATTTAGTAATTCAGCATTACTTTATGGAATGACATGTTTTTTTTTTTAAATAAACACTTATATAATATAATTTAATAATTAAAATGAAACTTTTTTTAAAATCACTATAAATATTTTATTGTAAAATAATTAAAGTATTTATAGTATTACAGCTAATCTCCGACAGGAAAGCCTGGAGACAGTTTGTGGACTCCATATGCTCCACCTAGGGAGCGGATATGGTTTTTTTTTAAATTATTACATAATTATAATGCCTATAGACATCATAATTATGTTTCAATAAAATATTCATAGTGATTTTAAAACTATGTTTCATTTAAATCATAAAATAGAAAATCACTAAGTTAGTGCTTCAAATATAAATTATACTTGTATAATAATACCACTTAATGAATTTTATTTCATGACACACGACTAGTTTCGAAAACAACAATTATTTTCATCTACAGGTTAATAGTAGAATACTAAAACTGAAGTTATATAAAAGCATAGAAGCAGTCTTATCATGATCGATTTTTACATGAAAATAAAACAAGGCGATTAATAAATTAAGACAGTAATTAATAAGTCTCGCGCTTTAGATACCAGACCAAGGTAATAATTAGATTAAAGTTTTATACTGCTTTTTCATAGTGTAACTGAATTTTACAAATTAAAACAACAACTTAATAGTTTTGACAACCGACATCAGACAGATAATATCAAGAAAAGTTGGAAAAATTATATGTTTGTTGTTTTATTATATAAAGGAACTTATATTTATTTCGACTATTATTGATAAATAAAAATTAATAAAACGATGTTTGATAGATATTCGAATGATGAAATAAGGAAAGAATGCAAGATGGTTTGGACATGTGGAACGTATGAGTGAGGAAAGAACGGTTAAACAAATTTATGAGGCGAATGTAGTTGGAAAAAGAAGCAGAGGAAGACCGAGGAAAACTTGGCACTATTAGGTATGTCAAATACTTGAAAGCGGCTGGGTCAGGAGTCGGGTCGGGTATGTATGAGGAGATGCATGAATGTAGAAGAGGCGAAGAATGTTTGCAAAGACAGAGTGGTGTGGCGTTCGATTATCTCTGCCTACCCCTGCGGGGAAGCGGCGTAATGGTTAGTTAGTTTTTGAGTTAATTTTTTTGTATACCCAGAGGTGAACCCTGCAACACGGTGGCCGAACACAAACCACTATACTACGGAGGCGGACATAAACACATACATAGAGAATACAACAAAGCGTGTTTTTAAAATTGATCAATTCCGCTTTGTTGGTAAATTACAATGTTTTTCTACTCCCTTCGATAAAGTGAGCCCGGATGGAGTTATTAAGTTTACGGGTTAAGCTGAGAATATGGAAAATATGATTGTGAATAGGAGTGAATAAAACGACGAGATGGGGGCGGAGATGTACATGTTATTAACTAACGTATTAATGTTTATAAACTGCGCAGTTCAGCTACACTTTGAAAGTATTTATTGCATCATTTTAAGCATTTACGTGTAACCTCTAAATATAATACAATAACAAATAATCCTTACATTAATGTGTAAGAACATTCTAGACAAAATTATATATTTATATATATATATATATATATATATATATATATATATATATATATATATATATATATATATATATATATATATATATATATATATATATATATATATATATATATATATATATATATATATATATATATATATATATATATATATATATATATATATATATATATATATATATATATATATATATATATATATGAGGATATAAGTAAATATGTATGTATACCAACGCAACCACAATTAGAAAGAAGTCGTATTTCCATTAAAAAAAAAAATTGTATAAGCTAGTACGCGTCCGAGTACCACAGATATTGGTGCTTTTCCCCTGCTTCTACATACTCTCCCTCCTTCATTTACTTTCGCTTATCAAAGGTATCATATTAAATATTTTCTACTTATTCTTCTTCCTTGCTCCATCCCAACTTATCGTCTTTTTGGTCTATTAGGGTCAGCTCTCCTCGTCCTCAGGTTGTAGGTCTTTCTATCATATACAACGTCACCTAGGTCATGCCTTCGAATCATGTTATCTTTCTGTCGCATCCATGAATTTTTTGGTCTTCCTCTAGATGTCTTTCGAGGAAGATCCATGGCGAACGCCTGGTTAAACATGAAATATCACCTAATTTCACGTTGAATTAACATTTATTTCTTATAATAATTTATATATTTTTTTTTCACTGTATTTTATAAACCATAAAGGCTAGCACTCTTTACCTCAAGAAAAATAGTAGAGAAGAGAATAAAAATGAATAAGTAAATAAATAAATAAATTAGTGGAAACAAGAAGCTTTCGTGCTAATCGTTGAGTATCTTATTTAGACAAGACACCATTTTTGACATTTCGTAAGTAAATCAACAATCATAACACACGATCGACAATAACAGATGTTCTGCCCAACCGCTTTCGAGCACTCGAACTTAATTTAAGTTGTCCGCTCTTCGTGTGAATCGGCGGACGCAGAGGACGCACCTGCCCGAAGAAGCATTGTCTCCTATTTGTCTTGTAGCAAGGGACAAATAAGGGGAGCACTTGAGAGTGAAATTGCCGTGAAGTTCTCACGTGCCCAACTAACGAGTGTTGTATTTCGTCCGGGCCGAGTGAGTGTGAATATACAAGGCGCGTCGCGCAGTCGAGTGCCGCTGGCCTATGCCCGCACTAAACGGCCATTAGCGCCATAAACTATGTGTAAAAATAATACATACAAAATAATGTGAACAATCTACGTGTACAAATAAACACCTTTAAAAAATGTTTGAAACAATCTAATTTTACATACATGACACTCTTTTTATAATTCATCGTTCACTTTGTGTAATACCACTTTAAAGTTTCACTAATCATTTGGCAGTCACTTAATAGTGATAAATATTAATTTTTAATTTCAGTTATACTTCGTAAATACGACTATTTTTTAATGTATTCCCCTGTTCATCTTTCAACCTAAGGACACAACTCTAAATTTAGACTTAGCTTCACATACGGTGTTTAAAACGGTTGCGGAATGCATCGAAACACGCGTCACACTAGATTTTAAGACATATTGATATTTACCAAGGACAACTCAAATTAAAAATCACTCAAAAACTCTACTTCACGACTACCGGTTTCAGAAGAAACAATGGTATTCCCTCTTTAGATCAACTATAAATTAATGTGTATAGTTCACCCGACGATGAAATGGTTATTCAGAAACCGGCAGTCGTGAAGTAGAGGTTTTAAGTGGTATTACACAAAGTAAACGACGAATGATAAGGAGAGTGTTATATTACCATTAGGCAACGTAAATAATGCTTTTAAAACACATAAAATTATTTTACATTCGTTTAAAAGTCAAAATAATATCTGTAAACTCATATAAAATAAATATCAGTCTAATGTTTATATGATGATTTCCTTGTATGAAAAGTTGCTTCGTCTATGTTGAAACATCTAGTATATTAAAATATAATAAAGTACATATTACCATAGGAGGTATTTTAAAAAGGATCCATAGAGATTCGAGATCAATTTTAAGTATGCTCTGGTCGTTTATATTCAGCGTAAGATAAATGCATTATGCTCAGAGTGTACAATAACATTCATCAGAATTATAATAAATTCACTATTAAGATATTTAAAAAAATCGAGATATCTCATTTTAACCTTTCCCTACTCGACTTTAAAAATTATAATGTCAATATAAAACATAATAGATACAGGCTCAGAATTTTAATATTCCTCCGCAATATAATTACGTATTACATAAAAATATTATAATATAAATTTATTCATTTGCAGACGGAAATTAATAATTTGTGAAAAAATCGGGGATAAAATCACAAATACACAAACGTTGGTGTGTGCGTGCGTGCCGATCTTTGCGTACACGCACACGTCTTGGCGGTCGTGTCGCTACGCTAGCTATTGCGGCTACTTGCGATGTTTTTTTTTTCGTTATTATAATTATTACAGTTCATCTCAAACTATTGTCAATAAAATCAACATTTAGGAAATTAACATATTTACGGTTTTTAAATCACATTTTCATATGGTGTATAAAATACATATCACCGTTGCACTCGGTAGTTTTTAGCACTGTAAGGGAAAGGTTAAAATGAAAGCTGAATACATATGTGCTAAAAACAAATATTGCTATTTATATTTTACAGATGTAGGTTGATAACCCGAAAGCCAACTAGCTGGAAAGAATAAATGTATTATTATTTAAACTTAAAAAACTGAGAGCAGGAAATAAGAATATGTATGTTTACACATCCCCTAATTTAATTTGAATGGAATATCTCAACAACAGGTTTTTATACATTATAGACTTTACACTCTACAGACAATAAGTTATTGTAATGGACAAAAAAGATTTTACGCAATTTGTAACTTTCATTGCATATAATAAAGCTTTTTTTCTGGAAGTTCAACATTCGAGCAGTTGGCGTTCAGCCAGTTGGCTTTTGCGCAAACGTTTTTCACGCTTATTTTACAGATAATTCATATTGTAAATATAGTATGGAAAGCGAAAATATTATACAATAATGTAATCTGTTTCTTTAATAATAACCCAATATAGATTATAAATGCAATATATTAATACAATACAATTTAAAATGATTGTTTAAAATACTTAAAAATATGTAAATTAAAGTAGGCTCATAGCAGGCTTATGTGTAAATATTATATGTAAAAAATGTCAATAATACATTGAGATGGTGTTCGCTTTGTACAAACTTAATAATTTAAGATGAAAGGGATAATTTAAATGTTTTCTTTGAAAAAGTGTTTTGAAGATGCCAAACGGTTAAACAATTACTAAGAACGTTTTTTATTTTAAATCCTCCCTTAATTTTTTACTCGAAGAACTCGTACAAATTAACATTGTCCAAGTTAGACGAGATATTAAGAGTACGAGTATTCAAACCCATCAGCTCTAGCCTGTATTGTTATTTTCCTACCTACTTAATTTAAACCCGCTGATTTGCTTTCCTTATAGCAGGACTTCCGTAAACCCTGATCACCTCCACAATCGTCATCTACATCCCTTCAAATATACTTTATTCAATACGTAGGATGACTTTATCCACCTCCATAGAGTAGTGGTAGCGCATTCGGCTATCGTCCCATCAGCCTGGGATTGGATTCCCATGGAGATCAATTAAATATAGGTGATTTTTTTTCATTCCAATGAATTCTATATTAGAATGAAAACATCATTAAAATTCTAAGTTAATTCCTAGTTACACTTGACTTTGTATAATTAACTATTAATGTAACACTTTATACAGTGGAGTGCCTTATACTCCATTGAATTTGAATAGGGGCAAGAAGATTTTTAATCTAGATTTTCACTTTCATTTACACCCGTAGACACTGCATTACGTAAATATATAGATGATTGTGAAGTGCTTTTGAAGTGATTTTTACGAAAATGGCGCTACGTAAATAAGTCATTATTACTTTCATTTTTCAAGAAAATAATTCAAACAATGATGTTGTTTTAAAATTTATTCATTTCCCCTGAAAGCTTGAAATTAACGTTCCTCTGAGCCACAACGTCCAAATGATAAAGTTTCAACTGGACAGTTCATAGCTGGCCACGTGGGAACAGCGTCAGATTCACGGGTCACCGTTCCCCATTGCACGAGGAAGTAACAAGTCTCCAAGCGCCGGGTTTCGAAACAGTTAAGTACTTGGCCGGTAGTTTCGACAAAACTAACAACAGTCCTTGTCCACGAAACCGTCCAACAATCCCTCTAGAGAAAAGTACAAAATGTTTGCAGCGTGGGTCTACAGTCCACTACACATTAACCCATTTACAAAATGGCACGGATCGCATCACTACCGCGGGGGGTTGCAGCCAGACACTGAAACTTTCCAACTAGAGAAAACTGCGATTACAAACTAAATCGTATTTTGAATTTAAATTTTACTTGTTGAATAACACCTTTTTCCAAAAAACGAATAAATCGGGATTATAATTTTAATTATACTTGATAAACACCACTTTTTCTTAAAATCTATTGTGACGCATTTCGCATCATTTTCAAACATAGTATTTTATACTATGTTTTTTTTTACTACATTTATTTTAGTATTTTATACTATATTTTTTTAAATAAAGACATCTAGAGGAAGAACAAAAAATCATGGATGCTACAGAGAGATAGCATGATACGAAGGCATGGCCCAGGTGACGTTGTATATGATAGAATGACCTAAGAGACGAGGAGAGCTGAGTCCAACAGTCTACAAAGACGATATGTTGGGATGGAGCCAGGAAGACGAAAGTATGAAAAATAGATATTACCACGAACTGACTGCCGAATCGATTAAATAAATCGGGTTGTTTAAACTCCACATATAATTTTTTCATAAGCGAGGTAAATAATGAATGTAACACCCATCTAAAAAAGAAATAATAAAAAAAACATACAGTACGATAAAAAAGCGATATGACATAAAAAAATAAGCCATATAAACTTTAGACACTTGCACACATAACTTTTAAGGTTTTAAAAAAAAACATAAAATGTAGTTCTACGACTACCAAAAACATTAAAAAAATACACTATTTTCAAGAAACATCAGGCGAATCAGTCAGTCAAATCAAAATAATGGCAATAAAATTATCAAATTAAAAATTGTGGCATTTCAATTAAATAAAAATGTCACATTCACTACAACAAAGAAAAATGCTCTGAGGATTTTCATATTTCCAGTTTCAATTCATTGGATACACACAAAGTTGTTGAAGTACATATTTACAGCGGTAATTAAATTAAATTTGTTTTTCTACAAACCGGAGCTATAAATATTTTTGAGAAACGTTCCGCAGTAGTAATAAACCGGACATTTTGATGTCTTTTGCACACTATGGATTATTCGAGTCCTGTTCATTGCGTGGGCAATACTTTGTATTGAGAAAGATTAATAAATTTGGTACTAGCATAGTGCGTAGGTAACAACAATGTACGAATACGTCACAATCAATAATCGAGACAGTTCATTGTTTCCCAACAAATGCATCAAGCACATTCGTCGATTTATCAAAATATTGCTAAACGGAATGCAAGATAGAACGATTTATATCGAATTAACAGTCTGGGATTGCAAAATTGTTTACTATAAAGATATTATGATAAATGTTGACTAGCTCTAATCTTGGCTAATCATAGCTAATTAATGACAACGTGGTGAATAAATGCAGAATTAATTTACGTGAAATAATCTTGTTAATTTAAGAGCTATTTGCATAAATTAATAACTTCATTTAGTATTCATGAAGTGATAAATACTACCTACTTATAATTTAAATCGATTTCAAATATAATATCGATATTAATCGGTTTCGTGAATTGGAATTAAGGACTTCCTGATTATCGAAAGGTCAAAGTTAGGCAGATTTAATGTTTCTTGAATGTTTTCCGCAGATACTTTGTGGCACATTTTATAAACTTTATAAAATTAAATAACTTTGTTACAATCACTCTTTTTTATTACTACAATTTAACTTGTCATAACCTTGTCATCATCAGGGTTTATTTTAATTCAAAAACATGAAAATACTCTCACCAAAAACTTCCACACTTCGTAAAAATCCTAAATGTTATGAAACCGGTAGGTTAAATTGTATTAATAAAAAAGTGGTTATAACAACGTTATTTAATTTTATAAAAATTTAACGCTGTTCATAAAATGATATTATTTTATCAATTTATAATTTAATGATAAAATGATAAATACATCAAATTTTTCAAAATACTATAAACTTTAGGGAGTTTCGCAACGTCTTTGCTGATGAATGATATATTTATAAAATTTGATAAGATAAATTAACTAGTTCATTGAGTTCATAATTAATTAAATGGCTTTACCCTATAGTATTGAAAACCCATCCTCAAAATAAAATAAACGTAAAAGTTATATATGTACATACATGAAAATACTACGTTGCAATCTGTCTAACATATAATTACTAAAAATCTATAGCATGCATCTACTCATCCCTAGTTGTTAAATATGATGAAATATGTTATTTTTTTGAAACACAAAGGCGTATACGAACAACCGTCCGCGTTCAAAACGTGGCATAATAATTATTATTATATTTATAAAACTGTTGTATCTCTAGCGATGGGATATACCGAATTAAAATAGAAATTCGATTAATCCATTCATTCCAATAGTTCACTCAATGCCTAAAATCAGACTTCGATAACTTACTAACAAACTAATTATCGTGCTGCTTCCCCGCAAGGATGGGCAGAGAAAATACAATGTCACACCAATCTGTCTTTGCAAACAATATTTGCGTCTTCCACATTCATGCATCTCGTCATATATACACGCCGATTATTCTGACTCTTGACCTGACTACTTTCAAATATTTGAAATACTCTTGATTATGCCAAGCTTTTCTCGGTCTTTTTCTGATTCTATTACTAATTAACTACATTCGCCTAAAAAAACTCTGTTTTTTTCTATACTCATTCAATTCACATGCCCAAACCATCTCAACACACATTTCTTAATTTTATCAATAATGCTTATCTCAGCCTTGCATTCAGTTCTTATATCACCATTCGAACATCTACCATACATCGTTTTACCGCACATTTATATTCGATAAGTAATTCTAATAAAAGTTGGTATAATAGTTGAAAAAATTAGAAATCAGTTTATTTTAATGAACAATTATGGTAGTTATAGATATTTTGAAAACAACTAGTCACCCTTGCAACGTTTTTTGGAAGGTAGAGCTAAAAAATAATTAGAAATTTTAAAACAAAACGTTACGTTTCACGGATGCTAATTTTCCCAGTGACCTTTTTTTCGTGGTCTGGTCATGGTCATCAATTTGATTTAGGACGAAAATTGTCCCGCCCCTTTTCCCAAGTAAAATCATGACACGAATACGATTTATTCGATTCTAAAGACCATTCGATTAATCCCATCATTAGTCGTATCACATTTCTATGGTACTGGTTATTTATAAATTACTTCGCCCACGCAGCGAATGATATGACAAATGGGTCCAGACCGAGTCTTGCAGCATGCACTGCTGCTGCAACGAGCAATAATAAGGCACGAAGTATAAATCTGAACGCAGTCTATAAACTTTAATACCGGTAGCTCAACACTAAGGGACAGAATTTATAGAATATTGTAGGATTAAATTTGCACCTTTGATTTAATAGACATTTATGCTCATACATACATCACATAAACCGAAATATAATAATAATAATATACTTGACAGTGGAAAATCATATAAGGATACGAGTTGTTCCTGCCTACTCTTATTATACCCTACGTAAAGTGCTCTAACTACATTTTTGTCAATTTTGAGATATTTGGTGTATTTTATCAACTAACCGTTATATACGAATATAAACAAACGAAAAAATAAGCCTTGTTTCAAGGCGTATAAGACGCTATCTTATACCCCTGAAAACAAGGCGTATACATAAACTGACCATTTATTTTTGTCCTCAAAACGGGACACGTCCCAATTTTTACGTAATAGTATGTATATTCAAGAAAGCACGTATTTTATCATAGTTTTTATGTATTAATAAAAAGAAAGGAATGTTGATAAAGAAAATAAGAGGAATAAATAATATACATAATTATGAAAAAATTATGTTGTTTTATATTTTTCTGATGAACGTTTAAGTGGGTTTGCTTAAGAATGGAATTCTTGGCAGGATTTTTTAAAATTTATCTTAACTAACAACATCGTTTTAAGTACACCGACTTGTAATTGTGTTTTTTCTGTCGTGTACAACTTATTCATCTGTGAAAAGACTCTTTCTACGGGCGCCATATGCACCGAAATCAAGCTAGGATTTGTTCAACAAAGTTACATGAAACGGCTATACTACAAACTACCATCGATTTTTTGCACTTTTTTTTTAATAATTGTTACCGTGTGTTGCTCTTTTTTTGATAAACGGGACATTTTGATGTCCCGAAACTTTACTTGGGGACAACGGGACAGGCTATCTAAAAACGGGACGGTCCCGTTCAAAATGGTCACTTTACGTATACATCGAATATTCGAAATGAATTGAACTCTTAAAACGCTAACTACTGAATTTTGACAAAGCATTAAGTTTTAAGACGATTAAATGCATTATTTTGTCGTGTTTTCGAATGTATAATACTAATTTAGAATTTCAGATAAAACCGTTAATTAATAAATAAATAAAAAAACGTTGAAAAAATCTTCTAAGCTCTCTCCTGTAAAGTAACAGATTTGCAGATAGAGTACTTTACGTAGGGGTCGTCGATATAATAGTAACATGTGTATTTTTGTGCATGTATGTACTCGGTAAAACGAATTATGTAAGTAATATTCTTCGCTAAGAAAAAAAGCTAGATTGATCGTAAATTACATGAAGGAAAAGTAGAGCGTCTAATGCTAGAGACACCGATTACCAATATTGGCAAAATATGTTATCCAAAACCTTGTCTTATCCTTCTTAATTTATCTGTACATACATACCATCATAGTAAAAAAAAGAAGTCAGTGCTTAAGGATGACTAGTTAAAAAAATAAATTCCATTTTGATATATTTCATAAGAAACCTACTTGTTATAATTGATAGGCTTTGTATTTTCTTGTATAATTTCACAAAAGATCTATCGCACATTAAAAAGAAGAACGTTCATTGGGTCATAACCACAGCCAGATGGCGCATAGGGAACCGCATAAGATGAACGCGATGTTAACTTGATCATTAATTATTGCTGCGCAATTTGTGCGCCAAGCTCGCTGTAGAGACTATTCAAGGTGACACAGACTGTGTGCCAAGCGCGCAGCGGGTACTGCACAAATTGGCACAGACTGTGTGTCAAGCGCAGAATTCGTAACAAGTGTCACTGTCCTTATTAATGCTTTAAATTTTTTAATTAGTTAGCCACTGTAAAAAATGAATCTTCTTCAACTGGTCTCTACCCGCATCCAAGTGATGCTTAGAGAACTACCTAAAATAGACGCAGCGTTACTCGATCATATAATGGCAAGGTCATCAATCCTGCGATCCAGACTCTCGGATATGGAATTATTTAATAGGATACAAACTAGGAGTAAAGAACACTTCTGCTATATGGGAAAGAAAATTGAGAATGAATAGTAGATATAAAAAGGAAAATACCAATAATGGCTAGAGTGCTGAGATTTGCACATCCTTCCCTTTTTTTACATTGTGCAACTTATACTCTACTAATGTTTACGAGTTTTTTTTAAGTTACTACAACCAATTATTAAACAATTATTAAAATATGAAAATTGCCAAAAATGTGATGAAAACTTTTAAAATAATCCTGAGAGTCGATATATGTATTGTACAATTCACAAATTCCACTATATAAAAAAATCGAGAGAAAAAAACTCAGTACAAATGGATATTATTTTAAAAGTAATGTGATTACTTAATACATACAAATGGTCACGTCACGTACCTACGCATGTCGTTCAATATATAGGTAGAATGTATTCCATACCTGAAACGAAAACGAAAATAATATGGTAAAAGTTGCATTACTAAAAAAAACAGCACAAAATGTAAGGCAGTCATGTTCCCAGAATACGTAATTTATTTTACAAAGGAATGAAGCTGTATGAAGAAATGCCACTGCACATAAAAGGGGAAACAACAATTTATCAATTTAAGAACTGGTAATAATGTAAAACACAATTTTTGGTGTAAAAGTTAAAGCATGCTTTAAAAAAAACTTAAATCTACAACAACAATAAAAACACTTCAGAAATCGTGTGAAAACACAAATATAAATGTTTGTAATACGTTCTCGTACATGCATATATAAAGAATACACATACTTACTAGTATATCCCTTACATTGAACGAATATTAAAATAAAATGGATGCATCATTTCTCAGTTATGGTTTGCCTTGCTAATACAGTGCAATATTTATTTATTTAGAAAAGGATTTTTATTACATCTACTAGGGTGTGATGATCGGGCAGGATGGCCTGGGGCCTATTCATGGGAACTTCTCCGCATCATTTATATGAAAGATTTTGTCTATCGAAACCAACATAGATGAAGAAGAATATGGAAGTCTGGATATATAAAGGGCTAACGACCTGTCATTAGCTGGTTCAATTAATTGCTTCATACACTGTATAACATTATATACTACTCGACCCATGATTGACAACCACACTATTTAAATTTCAGAAGTTATATTTATGCTTTAATAATATAAAGAATCTTTTTTACATTACTTCTTTGGCGACACCTTTGGTTAAAATAAATATGTTTCAATGAGCAGAATAATTCATAGAATTTATTATGGATATATTTAAGATATCCGAAATAATATTCGATAAAAGAATGCTATTATTATCATTCATTATTTAGAAATTCATCATAATATGAATCATATATGGAAAATATTTTTTTTCTTCTCATCCGATTTCAATGAACGCTTCATAAATTCAATGATCTAAGCTCTATGGCATAGGTATCTCCACTAATAGGCAACAAAGAAATAAAATATATAGAGAGGTAAATACCCATTAGATTACCAAACTATTTAAATAATAAAAGGCGTTTATTAAATTACGAAATATGAGTTGAATGTAAAAGAGCCAGGCTCATTGTCGAACGAGTTTGAATGCGCTACACAATAGCGCAGTGTGATTCAGATGACAAACTGGAGGCGAATAAATCACCGCAGTGTTCATGTAAGTAACCAAATGTGTTAATAATAAGTGCTGTGGACAATGCGAGATCTCCGGCCCGAGCTAATATATTAAAGATGAATAATGGACCCTACACACGGGAGGCTCGATTCCGCGAAGAAGTACGAGATAAATCATACACAGCACAATCGGATAAACCATTTAAGGGACCGGCAACTTAATATTATATGGCCTGATTCTACGAGTAATTTGTCGCGTATTAACGTTATATCTGCATGAAGAGACCATTTAAACATCCAATAACAGGCGGCGCTGCACAGGCAGCGAGAAATGCTTTACAAGCATCTACCTATAGGGATTGAGATGTTTACAAGGAAATTAAACGCAATATTATGCTAGTCTACCAACTCCATCACGGTATTCCAATGTCGAATGGTCATATTGTGCGCTTCATAACTTTTCATTGTTATTACAATAATACTTGTTTAATCTATCCGAGCTTTTGAATTGTAACAAATGTAACAGAATACAATAAAAAAAATTACAAACAAACAAAAAACGATCACATCATTCATATCATCCGTAAGACTTAAAAAAAACGACCCAAAAACATTTTCTGAAAGAGCGACATTGAAATTACAATGATTAAAAATGAGTAAAATAAGAGAATTTTCTTTGTGAATGCAGAAAATACGTCATGGCAATAGGAAAATCGGTACATTTTTAGGTAGTGCAATGGACCAAGGAACGAGAGAAGTTATAGAGATTATACTGGAAACTCTCTACCAGTACCCGGGCTAGAATGGCATCCTTCCGCATTCGTACATTTACCCGTGCACGCACTCACACCTATCCTCTGTTACCCACACGCATTCTTCCTTGTCATACACATATCTCAAGTATAAAATCAAGATTCGACGCTAAAAGCATAAATCTAAAACTACATACGCCTCATAAAGGTTGACGTTTGTTCAATGAAGGACATGAGAAGGTGAGAAATATAATTACGAGTATTATTACCCACTAGAGCAATAAAACTAAAAAAAACATCAAACATCGACTTTCATAGGATCATATTGTCAGATTTCGAATGAAAAATAATGACATGATGCGATAAATAAAAGAGGTTTACTACGTAAGTATCACGTGTCGCCACTGTCTTCGAATATAAATATCCTTTGACGTCCCATCAGGGCGATTTATGATCATTTAATGCAAATACTCTCACAGTGCCAGTGACGTCCGCTGATTTATTTATTAGTAGTCCGCAGCCGAGAGAACCCCAACCACCCCGACACGAGACGCGGACCTTTACCCAATCAACGATTAAACTCTACATAATGAACTGAATCACCGCAATAAAAAAATCGAGAGAAGAGTAAAAATAAAAACGCGAGCATTACATTCGTGCGAAATACGCCTACCTCGTGTGCAGGTGTAGCGAGAAATCTATAAGCATCTACGGAGAAGCTGATGAAAATACTCGTTAATATTTTATGCCGCGGATTTATCGTCGATATGTGTCATGCACACATTCAAATGTGCGGTAAATTATGCGCTATTCGGATAAATGAAAATGCGAAAACCCACCGACACGAATCACATGTCATTCGATAAGCAAAATCCAATATGAAATCCCGCGGTGGCCTCCGGGGCAGAACGTTTCCGCGACAAACGATCGTCAATTACCCGAACCCTACTTGAATTAGCTCATCCCGAAAAATAAACATACTGAAATCAAATAGCGGACGCGCTACATTGTGGGAGTGTTCATTAAATACCGCAGATTTTAAAATAAAATCGACCATTTCAAAGGAGCACAATTGTGGAGTCGAGACATCAATGTCAAATCACGAAGTAATGTATGTCCATTCCGGAGGCTGAATTGAGCCCCGGTTGAGAATGGAGCCAATACGAAGGACGTCATTTTGCCGACACTGGAATTATTATTTACTACCGCGAACGCGAGCTCTGGAGGAAATCTGGATTCACCTCACTTCAATTAAGGATCCATACAAAACTCCATCGCATGCCATCCAGACAGTTTAGTGTACGTCACACACATTGAGGTTGTACACAAACCATTCAAAGTTCTCGAAAATGTTAGTCTTAATAAAAAAGGTAATAAATGAGGAATAACAAGAATCAACCTATAGTGTTTTAAACTTTAAGATGTGAATATAAACATATTTTAGAAACTAACATGTTTAAGTAAAATAGTACAAAGTTTTGGTATCTTAGACGGTTTTCTTCGTGGAAATTCAAGGTATGGTAAGGAATTTCACAAGGCATTGCGAGGTTTATAAATTGTATAATATGTAAAGTAATAATAAAGGAACAGTTTATCCACAGTGGTTACTCTTTGAAACGGTTCAAGTATTCAGTAATACCATAGATGAAATCACATATACGTCTGTTGTAAATCGCTCGCTTAAGGAAGTTGTAATTTCTTGGTAGGTACGAGTACTACATTCTCTGATTAAACTCTTATAGATGTTGGAACAGTGAAATGGTTTCTCGAGACAAAGTTTCAAGTCTTAAAAATAAAACAAGTTACACGAATTGTAATACATTTTTAAAGCATATTTTTAAACACACGTGTCATTCGGTAAGTATTTAACCAATTGGAATACGGACACAAACCGAAACAAATTATATAGATGGTAAGATAAAAATAAAACGTACACGCTCGAAAGCGGATATAAACATCTTTTTCATTACAAATTTATTCCTTAACACTCGTAAAACATTCTTTTTATTTACAAAATAAAACGAAGATCAAGTTTTATTATTTGAAAATTATAGGAAAGCCAATTAAAGCGAACAAGTCACAACGAATAAAGACTACATATAAAAAGACCGAGGTGTAAGATCTAACAGTTATTGGTAATCAAAATTCCATGACGCCACAACACAATAACGTCGAGAGCTTGATCTCTCGTGACATCTCTACAACTGGCTACTTTTAATAGAGGACACTGAAAAATTAATTAAACCGATGTTCAAACCAAGATTTACAGTGACATATATGGAAAACGGCTCAATTTCTAATCCAAAATACGTACATTAATTTATTCAACCGTCATTTTTATTATCAAAAGAGTAAAAAAAACAAATTCAGTAATAAAATCTTTCATTAAAGTGTGTTTTTTCTGCAGAATTCAGTATACAATTTAGAACTTTATACAGAAAAATATCATCATACCCTTAATTACCATCAAATATTTGTACACAAATGTGGAATGTAACTCTACAAATGATTTTTATCACGATTTTTATTGATATTTTACACGGTGTGTGAAATTATAAATTGATCCAGCTAATGCATAATAGTCGAAAGCTCTATACATATCCGGACTATATTTTCACCTTAACTCAACCATCCATGGCGTATATAGTAGATAAATGAGAGATTTTAAGTTGACGTGATTTGTTTACCTAAATTCATTTGAAAGGTTTCTTAGAAAATAAAACTTTTAAAGTAAATTGCGTATAAACCAAACCCATATAATTTGATTTTCCTACATTGACGTCCAAAATCAATCATTATATTGAATATTTTTTGTAGAAATCGGATAAATTGGTATAAAAAAGTTTATGATAAAACCTTTTCAAAATCAGCCAAGGCTTTAATTTTGAACGTCAAAAAATAGTATAATTCATTCCATGCAAAAAAGAAATCTACTTTGCATAATATACTTAATACACTATTATACTATAACACACAAGACGCAATAAAAACAAAGAATATTATGATAAATTAATATACCAAGTATCTCGAAACATAAATCATTAATTTGATGAAAAATATTTTTGCAATGCCCTTCCCGACGCGGGCGGAGATTGATGGCTACAAAAGCAGTTGTAGTCATAAGATAATGGAACCAATATTGAGATTGAACGGTTACGAAATATTTAAAACAGAAAAATATACCTCGCTTAATAGGGATAGAGATAATATCTAATGCTTTAAAGAAAATATTAACTTACACTCTGTTTTTTTGAACTCATGTTAATAGATATGTAAAACGTTTTGGTTCAGAATAATTTCAATCTATTTACATAAACGACACGAAAAAACGGTAATAAAGGTTCTCTAGGGCCACAAAGAGAGATCTAATTATTTATCAAATTTATAGGATAGTCCACGCTTAAGAACAGAAACCGATTCCACAACCCAAATACCTTTTCTTTGACACAAACACGGTCTCACATAAAGACATTGTTAAAACAATAATTCATTGTGTGGGCTGGGAACATTGTTGTTTCCTACACGTTTGTCGACTATGTTGCATACATGACTTTTCCCCAACGTATCCACAAAAACTCACAAAGACGGCAGAGCATTTGTAAACTTTAAGCTAAATTAATGTCACAGTGTCCAAATATTTGTTCACTAATGCTAGATTTTGCTCCGCTTGGGAGTTATTTAAAAGGCAAATAAAACAAAAGTAAGTTATGGTGTATGTTTAAAGTATGACAAAAAGAAAGGAATGATAAAACATCAATAAAATGAGTAAAAAAGATATAAATATATACATTTTCTTTTTAGTTCATTTATCGGTAGATTCTTTTAACCCTTTATACTCAATTTTTTTACACGAAATACCAGCTACTCAATTGGGTGTTTTGTAAAAATATGAGAAAAATATTTTTCGATACTTTTAGTAAATTCGGAAAGTATATTTATTGGCGGTAAATAAAAATTTGAAATATGTTATTTATTGTTCCGACATTCACTTTTAGGTAAAATATGATTAAATTTTAAATAAAACACTTTTTTTACCATTAATAACCAATTGGTGGTAAAAAACAATGTTTTATTTACAATGAAAAGTTTTGGCTATTTTAAGAAATTTATATTTTTTAAAATATAAGATCGTTAATAAATGAAAAATTTGCATATTCTAAACTAACTAACTAACCTACCATCACATCGCTTTCACGAGCTTGATCCCTGATTAAGTAAAAGCAAGTGGTCCATTTTGAGGATTTATGTACTCACCACTAATTGATCTACTAAAATATTAATCATTTTAAAATGGCTCAATGATTTTTCGTTGTTATTTTTGTTAAATGAATTTATTTACAATGAGTTACATCCACAAAAAATAACTCCACCATTTCAGCTTTTTTCTTGATAAATGTATACCTACTGTTTATGTCGCCGCTGCGGCGTCATCGGAGTTATTAGAATGTTTTCTATATCGCCGCGACGGCGACAACGGAGTACAAAGGGTTAACATTTTACTCATAAAATTGTGATCTTTTGAACACATATTATGCATTTTCATGTATGTTATTTGTATATACATATATTCAACATAAACCCTACGGATGATACATGTATTTTATTTATTGTTTCGGCATTAACTTTGTGGTAAGACATGTTACAATGATTAAAGAAAACACTTCGTTTTTTACCACTTGAATAAAAAACGAAGTGTTTTCTTTAATCATTGATACATGCATTTGTAAAATTATACACAAAAACACATGAAGGCCCTTTAAAACACTTACCACTGCAACTAAAAAAAATGCTTTCATTAATTGATTCGGCAGTCACTTTGTGGTAAAATCTATCCATTTTTAATAAATGTTTTACTAATTTAATACCACTATTTCTTAAAATCTACTGTAACACGTGTTTCGATGCATTCCGCATCATTTTCAAACACCGTATGCGGAATGCATCGAAACACGTGTCACAGTAGATTTTAAGAAATAGTGGTATTAACTAAACAAAACATTAATTAAAAATAATAGAAAATGCCTTAAAGGTTGTTATTATCGTCGATGATAATGAAGTAAAGATTAAAATATTTTAAACATTAATACGGTTGCAGAAATATTTTGTGCATTTTTATTTCAACATTAAAGAGATGGAATGAACGTATGCTCAGGTCAAAAATCAAAAGTTCAGCGCACGAAATATAATGGATCGTAAACAAATAAAATGTTCTTTAATTTATTGTATATCATGTCGGTCGGGCGCCGCTGGCAACGTCTGTCAGCGTCATGTCGCACTCAAAAAAATAAGTGAAAAGTAACGCCTTTTGGCTGTTCGGATTATTTGTGTGAACCTATCTTCCTTCAATCAGATCCGTGTATCTTTTTAGAAGCGCACCGATGTATTGGTGGATACGATACCTACCCACTTATGTTCGGCACCTACTTGGAACAAAATACTTTTAAAAAATAATCAAGTTAAGAATAATAAAATTATGAATTTGTTCAAAATCACTATGTACCGTAGAACGGGGCTACTTGAACTTTGATGTGTTAATTGAGCACAGTAAAAAAATTAAATCTGTATTTGGTCTACAATAATGAACGTATCGACATGATTAATCGTTTCCCTGACAGGTGACACTTATTGTCACGATACTTCGATCGATACCACGATCTATTTTTTTTTGTACTGGGCTCAAGTAACACATCAAAGTTCAAGTAGCCCTGTTCTACGGTATTTAAAAAATATATAATATTCTCTGTTTTGAAATTTTGCGCGTGCGTTTAAGGCCCAGTATTCGTTGAGTCGCAACTGAATTTTAATATAAAAATATTTTTGATTTTTATTTTAATACCACGTTTTTTTTCCGAGGTAATAAACAATTTGTGATTCAATTAAATTGGCATGGGGAGTCAAAATTTACCGTCCTCACTCTCGCTTTTATCCACCTCAATGGTCCATAGGGCACTGTATCATATCAACGCAACGTTAACATGATCGTTAGTAACATGAGGCAAGGTGATAAACCCTGCACTCACTTTATATACTTTATATTACTTTTTTATTTATTTTATATTACCCTGCACGCAGGGTAAAATAAAATAAATATCGGTTATTAAATTATTTTTTTTACCACTCGGAAATTGAACCCAGGATCTTCAGCAAGGTAGACATACGCGCTAACACTAAACTATGAAGGCGGATAAACGGTTCTTACTTTACCCTATAAATATATCTACACATTTAACTCATCTCTTGCCATTTATTCGCTCCACGTGGCCAAGCCATCTTGGTTTATTTTATTTTTTCCTATCAACCGCATCGGTCGTTCGAGTACATTCCTCTCTAATATTATATCTTGATTCGCGAGCATGTCATAAAACGATGGTTTTTCATTCAATTAGCGTACGATCTTTCTTAGTCTGATTCTGATCATTTTTGTTTTACTTTTATTTATAAGGAATTAGCTCTCCGTTTTGCAGACTACATAGTATAATTTCCTAGATATACTTTTTTAAAGCCATTATAATAATTAGGATTTTAATTTACTCAATATTTCTAATCCACATATAATAAGTATTCTAAAAAATATATAGTTACTATCAAAAAAAGAAATCATAATAAATTACACAATTCTATCCCAAGATTTTTGGTCCGATAAAAATTTGTCACGCTAATAAGTTCGAGAAATGCTTTCCAAGTTTTTTTAATTAACATAAACGGAGTGCATTTGGAAGAATTTATGGGCTAATATAAAACCGGCTATAAAGCCGAGATCAACAGAAGTGTTGTGCATTCATCTCCTCGAAGTTCGGAGCAGAGAGCCGACCCTACTCTACCTTCGCATGATTTTGAACATGGTTTTTGCATTATCAGATAACGATTCCATTGATTATTCCAGAAACAGGTTTTGTATTATTATTAGTAGAGAATGCCTTCGCGCCGGACCAGCTCGTTTTGGAAAAAAATATTAACCGAAATATAATGGGATAATCATAAATTCACAGTGGGTAATAAACCACATACTTCAATTTTATTTTCTAATAAAATAAATAAAGAATTGCATTTTTTTCATTTGTTTAAAATAACAAGTTGTTTACAAAATTTAAACGGGTATTTTACCTTTTGTTGGTCGCTCAGCCGGCGTCGATGACGAACACAGAGATAAACCAAAGACAAGACGAGATAATTCAATCTTAAATAGATATTGTAAAGGTTAGTCAACAGAGTCAACAATCTAGACGAGACAAATTACATCTTGAGTCGTTATGTAATCAAATAATCCATAAGAAAATCGATAAACCCAACAATGTTGCGACAGTACAAAAATTTATATAAAATCTAACCGAAAAATATGTTGAACTTCACCCGAAAATAACGATAAAAAAGCCCTTTTCAAAGCAATATTTAATTTATTCACGATAAAGATTCGGACCAACTTTTAAGGGCGTATTTTCACAACTTTTTAACATAATAGAGGAGGCGAAATGTGGGCGATAATATTGCAAGGAAGAGCTAAATAAAAAAATATGTTTCTTATGCTTTCGGCATAAGGATTGTTTAAATATATAAAAGAAATTAATATAAAGCTATAAAACCAAAAAATATATAAAAATATACAAAAAATACATCGAGATACGAAATGCGGTGTCTCAGAAGAATGTGCAACAAAACGATGTATGATAGATGTTCGAATAGTGAAATAAGAAAGGAATTCAAAGCTGAGACAAGCATTATCGATCGAATTAAGAAAGGTGTCTTGAGATGGTTTGGATATGTAGAACGAATGAGTGAGGAAAGATCGGTAAAACACATTTATGAGGCGAGTGTAATTGGAAAAAGGAGCAGAGGAAGACCGAGAAAAACTTGGCACGATCAAGTCGATGCCAAATACTTGAAAGTGGTCAGGTTAGGAGTCGAAACGATCGGCGGGTATGTATGAGGAGATGCATGGACGTGGAAGAGGCGAAGAATGTTTGCGAGGACAGAGTGGTGGGGCGTTCTATTTTCTCTGCCTACCCCTGCGGGGAAGCGGCGTGATAGTTAGTTAGTTAGTTATATATAAAGTGAGTCATATAAAAATACAACACTGGTCTAAGTGAAAAATTCAAACATTGCTGGACATTGTAAAGGGTGATTCGTGAAATGGCAAGCGTGTATATACGAGAGCTCTGTTATCCTGAAACAATCAACGGAGGACAGGCAACTCTCCGATTAGCAAGCCCATCACCTATCAGCGGTATATCTGAACGCAAATATTGTCCCGATAGAAAATTTTGGTGACAGGGCCTTCACCGTTGCAGACCTTGCGGCGTGAAACAACTTACCCCTAAGTCTGAGATCTATCCAGAATTCTGCTAGTTTTGATCTGAACTTGATAAACCTTTCCAGATTTCTTATCCATTTAAATATATTCTTAACCAGTTAAATATATTATTTTACTTTCACCCGTAGATATTGATTGCATTGAGTAACTACCTATAAATAAATATCTAATAATAAAACTATAAAAAAATACTACTACAACCATCACGCCATTTTCTCGCAGGGGTAGGCAGAGAGGATCAAACGCCACACTCTTCTGTCCTGACATACACTCCTCGTTTCCTTCACATCCGTACATCTAGTCATACATGCCCTCCGATTACGCAGACTTTTGAAACCACCAGATTTAAGGTTCTGATTGATCTGATTCTGTTTTTTTCGGCCGTCCTCGTTTTGTTCTCCCGCTCACATTCCCCACACATATTTTCTTAGTCATTCTCTTCTTATATTGTACATTCGCTCCACATGTCCATACCACCTTAAATAACTCTTCTTAATCTCTTCAACTATCCCTAGTTCTTCTGTACATTCCTTTCTTATATCTTCGTTTTAAATTCCGTCATAAAATGATTTTCTACACATTCGTAGAGGGAGCGCATTTATAAGCGCATTCTAAAAATGTATAACACGTAAATTGTAAGACGCCGTTAAGGTGATTTTTCACGAGAGCGATGCTATACAAAATGTCCATTTTACTATTATTTATTTGCACGTTAATCTAATACCAACGTACTTTCGTGATTTAGTCGATCGCTATTAAATTGCTAGTACAGTTTATGGCTTTACAGTTTTTCAACAAAAAATAACGACTGTAAATTATTTATCTACGATCCACCGCCGTCATGTTATTACCCAGTTACCGACCTGACACAAAATTTACCTAAGCCAATAAACGCCACACTGAAAACACGAACTTATTTTAAATCGATATTTTATACAGAAAACAGAAGAATTTATGCAAACGAGCCGGGACTTGTATTGTAACGTATAATTCTGTTTGCTCAACTTGGAAATATGAAAGGGCGTTTTTCAAAATTACATGGAATTAATAAAACGAATAAAAATGATAAACTTTATTGAACAACATTGTAAACCAGATCGGCAATAAAATGCATTTTTTTTAAATAACGAGGTACACTTGGGTCTGTTTTTATGCTGATCTTTTCTATGCGATTTTGAAGCTATGCCATTTTGAAATGTAAGGGAACCTATCCCTTATTTTTGTTTGTAGTTCAAGTCTTTTTTATGCGAATTTGCGTAAAAATCTAAAATTTAGACTATTGCAGGTTACAACCGTTAAAGTGTGGTTGTGTCACTGACTGGCACAAAGTTAAGCTCAAATCTTTCATCGTATTCAAGAGTTACTTTATTGAAAAAAAAACAGAAAACGAACTTGAAATTTGATTGAAGATGTATCTTAAAAACGATTTTCCATATGTGGATATTTAATTTAAAAAAAAGCTATTCTGTTTTTTATTTTCATGTTTTTTTTTATAATTTTTTATGCAATTTTTAGTACATTCTATCATATTGATTTGAAGTTATGCTGTTTTTAAAAATAATGAAACCTATTCCCAGTTTTGTATGTAGTTCAAGTCTTTTTTTAAGCGATGTTTTCTATGAAACTCCCCGTGGAACGTATCTTTCGCATAAAAAGAGACCCAAGTGTACTTGATTTTTTAAAGTAAAATTTTAATGATTTTCCGTATTCGTACATTGTTGCCCAGGAATCAATGATCAGTATGTACGAATAATTTTGTCATTTACAGCTAAAACCTTAGAGAGTTGTGTAATTTGAGCACGGTCGTGCTTTTATGGCGAAGGAGTCTACTAGTAAGTATGGAAACTTAATTAATTCTGTCATTACTATAAAAAGCAACTATTAGACGGCGAATATCTCTAGCAGTCGATGAATGTACTAATTGCGATATATTTCTTAATAGAGTTGCTTACACTCGCGCATGTAACAACTCCATTTTCTAAACGGAACTATTAGATCGTCTACTTTATTTACATACCACTGTCGACAGAGGATTATTCACGCATTATAGAGATAGTTAAACTACATTGTTGAAGGTAAAGCGGCTCTAACTCTGCTTATAATTTATCACCAATGCGATACTTAAGAATTAATTGCAATTATCATTACCCAAGTATGTTACTTATAACCAAACCATAACTTTACCCTTTCGATAATCCAGATTGGTAACAAGTATTTGGATACACTCAAAATGTTGTAAAATTATAAGCTACATAAAAAAATCAAATCATGTTTTCAGGCGGGGCTCATGTGAATTTAACCCAAAATTCGAATCGTACATAGAAATATTAAGAGTCTTAGCTTAATAAAAGCTTTCCTTATTCTGACAAAGATGGCGATAGTGCACTCACATGAACTGAGTCACGAGTTGGATGTTTTTTTTTTAAATTTTATTCACCAGTCTGATGATGTCAGTTACGACGAAACCCGGTTGCTGTGAATGTGAAAAAAATAACATAGTTGTTATTTGAATTTTATTCAATTTCAAATTTATTAAAAAAATAATAATATATACAAAACAAACAATATATTCAAGGCGTATACGTTAAATATAAGCAAGAAGACTATGAAGATACATCGCTCACTCATTTCAAGAACGTCATAAATCAAAAATTGTCAATTTTCAGTTGTGCGTGTGTTCGGAATGCCCAGAAAATGTACTATATCCCAGCAAAAGCGGCATATTTTTAAATTAATATTTACCCGCTACAGGGCAGAAAGTGTTGTTTTTGCATTTTGAAGAAAAGGTATTGTTTAATTATTTTTTTAAACATAATTTTTTAATTTAACTAAGTATTTTCAAATGGAGAAAAAACCTTAAGAATTTACCTAAAAAGATCTGTTGCACAGTTAAAAGTTCAAGTAGCTTGATATATTTTTTTAATACATTGTGTTATATTTTTAAACTTTAAAAACGTTCTCCTGAAAAATCAAGTTTTTTATTTATGACGTTCTTGAAAGGAGTGAGCGACATATGTCTATGGATTCCGAAAATTGAGTAGTGTGGTTGTCAATCATGGGTGTATGTTTATTACAATTACTGAATCAGAATTAGTGAAGGTTACACGTGTGTAAAGTGATCACTTAACCAATCCTATGACGGTCGCAAGCCCTGTAAATGCCCAGAATTCCATATTCTTCTGCATCTATGTTGAGATGTCAAAAAAAACCTAACCATACCCGTTTGTGGATAGGCTCATTTACGAAACGCAACTAACTAACTAACTAACTAACCATCACGCCGCTTCCCCACAGGGGTAGGCAGAGAGAATCGAACGCCACACCACTCTGTCTTTACAAACATTCTTTGCCTCTACTACATTCATGCATCGCCTCATACATACCCGACGATTATTACTACTCCTGACCCGGCCGCTTTCAAGTATTTGACATACCTGATTGTGCCAAGTTTTACTCGGTCGTCCTCTGCTTCTTTTTCCAACTACATTCGCCTCATAAATTTGTTGAACCGTTCTTCACTCATACGTTCCACATCTCCAAACCATCTCAACACACCTTTCTTAATTTTATCGATAATGCTTATCTCAGCCTTACATCCTTTCCTTATTTCATCGTTCGAACATCTATCAAACATCGTTTCGCCACACATTCGTCTGAGGGATCGCATTTCGACTGAAGCAATTCAAATTTAACGAGAGATTTTCAGAGCGATTAAAACGAGATCAGGGCGAGTGCATCATTTCTGGTACCGGCCATCGCGCACCGTCCCGTTTCATTCTTCTCGTAAATTGGCCGACCCCTCGGAGATAACCTTGCGCTGAATTGCGTCCGGCGAATGCAGAACTTATGACAAAGGTCCCAAGGAAGAAAATTGCGGTCATTATGGTAGTGAATCTTCGGGACGATTTACCGACGTCCGTAAATTGGCGGGCGGTGTGCTCGGTAATTATTATGAACTGCATCGTGAAAAGTAGGAATGTTAGTGAAGTGACCATGCCTTAGAGCTCTTGTGCACTACACGGAATTATACTGTCCGGCAGTCCGGTTAGCATGTAAAAACTGATGATCTGCTTGTGCTTTTGTCCGTCTTTTTTCGGATCGGTGCACGATCACGGTGTGCGTGAATTCGATCACGCTATTTTTTTTACCAAAATTACCTAACGTCCAAGTGACTCTGAAATCTAGCTACGGCTTATGCAACACCGTTTATCATGTCCCTACTCTGGCTTCAACTTTATAAGTTTCATAGCCTACGCCTACTTGTGAGTGGATTTACTCTTAATGTTTAAATTTACTATAATTTCATGTAATTCATGAGTGAAAATTCTAGGCATAAACACTCGCAGTTCGATCACGCTAAACTGTCGTTGTCGCTTTTATTTTAAAAAACCGGACTGCCGGACGGTATAATTATATGTAGTGCACAAGCGCCCTTATGGCTTGTGTCCTGGATTTTACGGCGTATTTGATTATCTACATTGGATAAGCTACAAACTTTTTACGATTCTTTAGAGGACGCACGATAATGAAGCTAAGTTGTTACGCTGCGTTCAATTTAACTGCGATATATGCATTAAATTTTCCAGAATCCTTGCTGCTGACGATTGTAAGTGATTCCTTACATATTTTACTATCAATACAGAAACATCATAGACCAAAAAACAAGATCATGTGGTTATACCACTAATTTCTCATCCTTATACGCACCCAATGGTGCACAAGGCACTGCATCGTAGTGATGCAATGTTATTTCGATCGTTACTTACATGAAGGCAAGGTGCTCACTCCTGCGCCTCAGGAACAAGTCCAGGGTATTGTTAAATAAATATTAGAGAGTAAAATCACTAATATTTATTTTTACCCCCCCCTGGGAATCAAACCCGGGACTTCCAAAACTGTAGCTAAACACGCTAACCATTACACCACGGAGGAAAAATATGGTATGGTATGGTAAAAATATAGTAGGGAAAGGTTGTTATATTTCGTATTATTTTTTGACATCCCATCAAAGATTAATAAGAATATAGAATGAATTGTTTCGGCATTAACATTGTGGTAAGACATGTTACAATGATTAAAGAAAACACTTGTTTTTATACCAGTTGAGTTTTATTAAGGACTACTAGTTTCAGAAGCTAAACTTCCATCAATCAGGTCTGAATAATAGCTGAAAAGTTATCATTGTAAGAATATGGAAGTCTGGGTATTTACGGGGCTGACGACCGTCATAGGCTGGTTTAAGTGATCGATTTACACACGTGTAACATTCACCAATTCTATCCATTATTGACAACCACACTACTCAAATTCTAAGAAGTTGTATATATATGAACCAATTTTGAAACATTGTTCTTTAATCACTAGAACTTTACTAGAGACATCTTTTTGAGAGATGAAAAGAAGCTTTTTTATAGGGCAGAAACTATTTATTAGTATGTATTCCATACCAAGGAGTATTTTTTAATTTTTTATTTACTTTGTTTATTTTTAATTTTAATTTACTTCGTTTAATTTGCTTTGATAATAAAAAAAATGTAAAACGAAATTTCTCCCTAAACACAAGTATCTACTTTATTAGAGAGGTAGAAACGTTATATTTGAAATGTATTTTATATTTACCAACTATTTTGTTTTATACAAATATGTATTTTGTAAAAAAAATAATAATAAAAAATATAAAAATATGTGTTGTTTTATTTGTAATTTAATATTACAGTCCAGTTCGGAATACATGTGATGTTTTATTTCCAATATCTCATTGGTTCGTGCAAATTTCCCACCAGGGACGCAGCGAAATTTCCACAACGCGTTTATTTACATTGGGGCTCGGTAATATCTCGGGCATGCGCTCAGCGCGGCCATTACGGCGAGAATTTTGAAAGATAATTCGTTATTGCTTGATGGTCGAATCGTGAACACCGTGTACCCGGTATAGCAAGAGAAACCTCGGGAACAAGGAGAGAATTACACGGGCCGCGACTGTTTCGTCCGACAACGATGGTAACGTTTGCAGAAGTTTAATAACCATCGGGGCAGGTCAATAAAAATAAACCTTAAATTTACACTTGCGAAGGTGAGGATATTTTTACTGCTGCGCTAAAAATCTATTTCTTGAGAAGTATAAAGAACGACAACCAAAGAACGAATCAAGATTTTTCTCTTTTTGTGTTTGAACGATATGTTGTACGATAAAACAGTTTAGTTCATAAACTGTTTAATAATTTTTCGCAAATATCAACAAGCCCTTACATTTATTTAAAAAAATCTGTTAAAAATACAAGTTCATACAAGGAGCCTAGATGTAATACAAAGTAAATACCACTATTTCTTAAAATCTACTGTGACACGCGTTTCGATGCATTCCGCATCATTTTCACCATACGGTGTTTGAAAATGATGCGGAATGCATCGAAACAAGTACCACAGTAGATTTTAAGAAATAGTGGTATTTACTAAGTAAAACTGAAATTTAATGTGGATAGTTTTTACTACAAAGTGCCTGCCGAATCAATTTATAAAATTAAAAGAAACATGTGTTTAACATATATTGTAGTATATATATTTTTAATTTCAATACCTAATCACTATTTAAGAATACTTTTATTTTATTCTTTCTTTTAGCCCTTATCCGCATCCCGATGACGTATAGAGCACTGCAACGTGTCAAAGTTTTTGTAGCAATGTGCTTGTCACATTGTTGCGTTTTAAATACCAGTCTAGCGTGATATTAAATAAATATAAGATTTAAAATCACTGTTTTTCTTATTTTGACACTCTGGAAATCAAACCCGGGACCAACAAGATAACTAAACGCGCTTACCACTGCACTACAGAGATGGATAAAATTATTATCATTATTATTACAGTGATTAAATATAAAAATTCATTAAAAGTTACTCTTAACTATGCTTCGGGATAAAATAATAATTGTAAGTACTTACATTGAGTGCTCACGAGCTGATTGAAAACACCGGAAACTAAGTGATTACTGTTTTATCAACCTCGAATTACTTTACTTTACATATATAATTTAAAATCTCGCTTCGTATAATCAGGCTGGTAAATATAACGTCTTATTCGTGGCGTCAAAATAAACCGCAACAAATCTATTCGGTTTGCAATTTGAAATTTTATTACGTTGATAGAGAGCTAATAATTGTTACACAGTTGTTAGACACACTAAACAGACCCAGTAATTGGCGAAAGACCCGCTTTATGACAACCGTAGCCTTTTGGAAATAGCTATACTTTAAAAGTTAGGAAATAGGTCATATTATATTTTTCTCTATGCAACACTCAATTCTATGTAGTTGATCGACAGATACCAATTTAAAAATCAGTTGCAGAGCTTTTAAGGGGCATGCTCGTACGTTACGAAATTCGATCAATTAAAAATTTCAAAACCAGTACATGGGCGTTGTCACACCTTATTTTCATTAATTCGTTCAATTTAATGTACGTTAATTAAAGTTAACAAATTTTTAATGAAATGTATATATTTAGCACACTTGCCTACATATTTTTTTAAATAACAGTAATTGAACTCGCTTGACGAATCGATCAAAAACTTGACGAAATAAAAATGAATATTAAAATTAATATATGTAAGGTGCTGATATGGTAAAATATTTCACATAACACACACTCGGTTAATTAAAATCTATCAATGCTCCCATTTTTTAATGATTCAGACTGTGATTCGAACGATGGATAATAGTAAAAGAAAACCGTAATGTATTTGTTCAATAAGCAAAGTTTTCCACAGGGATAGGAAGAAAAAAAGAAGGCACAATACTTATTTATCGCATCTTCCATATATGTGTATCGATTCATACCTAAACGCTGATTATTCCAACTCCTAACTCCTTGTCCACAACTGAACCAACTATTACCTTTATATTAGTTTCTCACAGTTAGTCAAATGTATTTTTTTTCTTCAATATTATCAATTTGCAAATAAGACTAATTCGACCTTTTAATGCATTCTGAAAATACAATTTTTAATCGGTGGCAACTTGTTTTGAGAAACAACAAAAAACACGACATACACGCCACACATCAAATTTTCCAAAAGATTTATAATGTGTCAAAATACTGGTTCACAAATCTGGATTTTTTTCACTTAGAAAATACTTTTACATTTTGACATCTTAGCATAGATGAAAAAAATATGGAAGTCTGTTTAGAGTTCCGAAAATTTGAGTAGTGTGGTAGTCAATCATGGGTAGAATGGTGAATGTTGCACGTGTGTAGTGATCACATAACCAGCCTATAACCGATTATTCAATTCAAACCCTTATCAGCACCCCAATGGTGCATAGGGCACTGCATCATATGAACACAGTGTTATATTTATCGTTAACACACGAAGGAAAGGTGATCAGCCCCCCGCTTCAGGTACCAGTCCAGGGTAATATTGAATAAATATAAGAGTGAAAAAATCACTTCTACTTTTTTGACCCCCCCTGGGAATCGAACCCGGGACCTCCAGAACGGTAGCCGAGCGTGCTGACCATTACACTACGGGGGCGGACCTAAGCCCGGACTTATATGACTGATTATAAGCCCTGTTAATACCCACATTTCCTTCTTTATCTATGTTGACATGTCAAAATCAAGTTTAAAGACTGTGCTAATTTTCACTGTTTTTTAAAAAACAATTTTGAACGTATTCTTTGGTAATCTATCGACACGTGTATAGCAATGCTTATAATTGAATGCTTTGTATGGTTATTATAGCATTCTCTGCGAGGGTAAATAACTACGCAACTCGTAAACACTATCGCTTTCATAATATTTTATAACCAATTATTTTAATGAAGTGCACGGCGAAAAGCAATCGGCTTTTTTTCTGGTAATTATATTTGCTCCATAATGTTTTGATGAGGTGTTTATGCAGATAGTTCGATCTCTAACAGGCCTGATGTAACATGCAAAACGGGCGTGTTTGGATATGATCTCCAGGAAGCTAGCTACTTTCTAAAATTACTGAATGAATATATTACGTGAATTCGTTCGAAAGTAACAGGAAATATCCGAAATATTTTATCCCCACATTAATATTAATGATATTGTTATTAGTTTATAATTACAAACGAAAACATCAGATATTAAAGGGGCCAATAAGGATACTATAATTGAATTGCGTACAGTAATCCCTCGGTTTACGCCATCTTTATAACCACGGTTTAAGTTATATATCAATTTATCGTCATCTTTTTATTTATTTGTTTTTTTTTAAAGAGAAATATTTGTGTTTTTAATTTTAACATAACTTTTTCAATTTCACAATATTTCTGTGAGCCTAAGTGGCTCATTATTAGAGATAGGTATCAAATTGTGATAGAGTGGGTTCGAACCGAGAAACTATGACTCAAGAGTCCGCGAGACTAACCACGGGACCACAACCCGAGACACAATCTTTATCCTGATCTTCATTTTTTCTCTCCGTAACTGAATATAGTACAGAATTGATCACCTATCAAGGATCCAAAATAAATAAACTGAAAAAATACTGTATAGAAAGATATGCATATGTGTTAGTGATAAGTTATATTTTCTCATTTGTTTCCTTTAAACATCTTCACCTTGGGTTTTTTGTATGCCTATTTAATTCACCCATTTATTGTTTTATATTTTGCCCTGTGTTTGTTTTGTTTATTTTTTATAATTTTTTAACTTTCTCATTTTTGTTCCAGTCAAGTTAACCTTAATCCCAACTCCCAAAATGAGAAATGGAAATTATTCCTCGGGAATATTATATATTATATGACTTATGTATGTAATATGTTTTAAAATAAATAATAAATAAAAATGATTAAATTATAGTCCTACACTCCGCATAAATAATAAAATAATCTTATTAGTTGATTCGGGAACCAATTTGCGGTGATATGTATCTATTTTTTATTGAAGTTTTACTAGGTAAACTTATGTGTAAAAATAGTAAAAGTTTCAAGTGTAAAAAAAAAGTTTTGCGAAAATAAAGTCCGATTTTATTTTAAACAGATTTTTAAAAATTTTCAAATAAGGAAAGATAATTGCAGTACTTTTAATGAAATTAAAATTTTGTTTGCCAAATATATCTATTTCATAAAATGTATTGTGACTCGTGTTTCAATGCATTCAGCATCACTAACAAACACCAAATACGGATATCAAAGAGTTTTCTGATAAATTAATAGCAGTTAGTTAATCAAATAATACTCCGCGTAAATGTATATTGATCATAAAGTCTTATGGCAGAAATACTATTAAAGCGGTATTCATAAGTGGCATTTTTTGAAAATAAAATACACAAATAAAGGAAAGTAGAACAAAAACCGTATTCTTAATAAAATTTTACGATATTCGATAAGTAACCAAAATCAAATCAAAACGGATATGTTCGGATTACACTATACTAAAATTTTATTCTAATTTCAATGCGTATATCTATCTGCAAATTAGAGAGAAAATGTAACGAGGTATAACCAAATGATCACGATTCTAACATAATGATATCGCGGATGAAGCCGTACAAGACGTTTACATAATATCAATTCTGGGTTATTCGTTAAACCTTTTCACACCTTTGGAAAGTTAATAAAAACGGGTCAAATATATTTATGAATACGAAAATTAAATGTTTATACATTATCGTGAATATAATATAGGCAGGATGATTTCATTTTATTCCGTTTACCCTACAATGCTTTTTTTCGTTTAAAAAAATATGATGATATAATATCAGATTGTTACAAACCTAAGTAACTTTACTTAGTGGGAAAAGAGTAGGGATGGGAGATATAAAAAATATTTACAACATTGTGTGTCCAAATACTTGTTCACAAATCTGGATTATCTCCAATTAGGAGTTTTTCACATTATTTTTTTTTGGCATCTCAACATTTATTCAAAAATTGATTTGGCAGTCACTTTGTGGTAAAATCTATCCATTTTTAATTTGAGTTTTACTTACTTAATACTACTATTTAAAATTATCTCAAATTTAACAACAATAATGTAGAAATCCTAAAAATAATTAATATGAAAAATCATAGCAAAAAAATCTGCAACAGTTTGAAACAATAAAAAATCATAAGAATATAAATAATGATAAACCCATAATTAACAATATGACAATGACTAAAGCCTCCCCCCTGTAATCTATGTTCCCATTGAAAAACATAAAAATTTAAAAATAGTAATTTTGTCCGCCTCCGTAGTGTAATGGTCAGCACGCTCGGCTACCGTTCTAGAAGTCCCGGGTTCGATTCCCAGGGGGGGTCAAATAAATATAAGTGATTTTTTCAGTGTAATATTTATTCAATACTACCCTGGACTGGTACCTGAAACGGAGAGCTGATCACCTTTCCTTCGTGTGTAAACGATCGAGATAACACTGCGTTTATATGAAGCAGTGCCCTATGCACCATTGGGGTGCGGATAAGGGTTTTATTATTATTTTATTTATTAATTTTAATTGAATGAATAAATAAAAATAAGAAACAAATCCTACCCCCTCTTCGACCTTCAACGTCCCAAGGACCCAACTCTAAAATTTAGAATTAGCTTCACATACGGTGTTCAAAAATGATGCGGAATGCATCGAAACACGTGTCACAATAGATTTGAAGAAAAAGTGATATTTGATAAGTAAAACTTAAATTAAAAATGGAGTAATTAAAATATATAAAAACACGAGGCAAAAATATAACTGATTCATATTCATAGCAATGCGCATTGTAGGGTTAATGATATTAGTTGGAATTATTGGATGTAAGTAAATCTTCTTTCATAACCAGTTCTTTCAGTCTTCTGCTGACAAACGTAAAACTTAAATTATTACCCCAAGTTAATATGATTCTATCAGAGATTCCACTGTGTCGTCCTCACAGTCGTACCGAGAAATAGGAAAAGCAATAAAGACAGCGCCCGGCTGTGTTACTCGAAGATTTAACGCGATTCCAATAAAGATACGGACTTAAAGACACCAATAACACTTCTGTTAATAAATTATATGTAAATTACAAAGTGTAATACACCAGACAGAATTTCTTGTGGGTAAAAGACATCACGCTAGACTTGACATTTTGCGCGCAGGTAGGTACACAAATTATCAGATGTTGATGAAAGCTCCTATTATAATTTAATAATGCAACTAAGCCTCTTTGGTTATGCAATTTAAATTTCCTGTTTCGCGGAGTTGTTATCCGCCACAATCGTGTTTAAGTAGAGTTATTCAAGTATGATAATGTATTTTAAATAATCGCGCATTATTTGTTAATTAAATTTCATAAAGTTGGCGTTGTTAGCATGTTCAGAAATTATGCAATGATTTGAATATTAATAAAATATAGTGGTACCTCGATACATCAAATCACAGGGGGTTTACAAAATTTTTGAAATTCTGTTTATTGAGTTATTTGTTATACTGATGTTTGAATTGTTGAATACCCATTAAAATGAGGTTCACTCTCTTAATTGACTTCTATATAACGAATTATAGGGAATTCAACCTCGTCAACGCGATTAATATGCGTACAGTAAGCATATTGTAATCGAAATATGTACATGTTACTAGTATTACACAGTTTTAATTTAAATAATTCTTGTATATACAGTAGTTACATACTGCAATTACATATGCATAAGAATACTAACATTAACTAAAGCTTACATAATTTGGTTATATCGAGGCTTGTTTGCATGATTCATTCATTGTGTATAGGAATATTTTTCATTGAATTTTATGATTTGAACAAGGGGTTTTCAAAAAATTCGTTACATCATCATCATTCTATATATTAAGGTTCGTTATATCGAGGTTCCACTGTATGTACTTGGATATTTATGTTACATATATATTTTTTAAATCGCTTCATATTGCATTAATGTATCGAAGTTTATTGCGTACCTACTTTGTAGCGTTGACAGTATTCGAGAAAAAGCATTTAAATAAAACTTTTATTAAGGAAGCATTTCGTATCATTGCCAACAAAGGCGGCGAATAACAATTATCAACAGGAATTTCGATAATTAAATTAAAACAACTTAATCTGAAGGTATTACCGCTGTCATATCGTTAAACCATAAAGTGCACAGTTCATATCCCGTCCGAGGCGAGGCGAGGAAAGGTTGCCGTATTTTTCTGCGACAAAAAATTCAATAGAATTCAAATCTCGGCGAAGACCTCAGTTAAATGTGTAAGGATTTAAGCTGTTACGCTATTGGAGAGCGGGCAAGGATCGCCAATAAATATATATATTTTTTTTACATTAAGTTCTTTGAAAACAGCATTGGGATACATTGTATGAACGAGGCTAGCAGTTACCAAAGTACTCAGCTATAGATAAAAAGCTTTACGAGCTGCACAATATATATTTGCTTCTCAGAAGCTTTCACAAACTTTGTTAAATGTGTTAACTTCGGTGTAAGCACTCGCATGTATACATACCAAACCTTCAAATAAGAAAAATATATAAACACCAAACATCATGGTGAAATATCTGGCTATGAGGGTTAAGCCAAAAAAGACATGAATCTATTTAAACCGGATTGTTTTCATTTAAAAATAATATGATTCCGAATATTTTTATTTTAATAATTACTTATTTTCAATCAACTTTTGAAAACAATTCAATCATATTTTTATAAGATCAGTTATTTTTATTGTTAGAAAAAGTACACAGTAAAATATATTAAAAACTTTTTTCTACTTTTCGCGCCCATGGGCGAAAAATAATAATTGATGCACATGGGCGATTTTTTTATACAGCAGAACGTATAGTAATGATAAAACAACATATAAAAGCAAATGTTATCATTCAAAAGAAATTTAAGATCTAAAATGTCATATTACAAAATCAATTTAATAAAAATTCAATAATGTTACCAAAATTTAAATTTTCTCATATTTTTTAAGATAGATAGTTTAAGATACCTCGTGTGAACTGACGACATTTTCAATATCGACGAGGCGAGCTAGAAATATGGTCCGTGATTCTTATCTCAGTATAAACGGACTTTAAATTACCATCGGAAAAGTATTTAAAATTAAATTGCATTATAATACACATACGCTATGCGAGAAAAACATATTACTTAGTATACGAATCGTAGTAATTTACAAAGTCGCCGTAACTCAAGGACATTTTAAGAGCTTATTAATATCATTACGAAAATAATATTAACGAGTTACGATATATACTTGAGCATATTATTAAACAAAGCGAAGAAAAAAACGAAAAACAAGTTTCGCGGGTCGATATAGAGGCGATAAATTAAACTAACACCGGGGCGTGGAATCCTCAACAGTCCATAAATCGAACAGTTACAGTACATTGGTTTAATGAACTAGTGATAAATAGCATTTATCCATAATAATGTTGATATGACAAATTAACGAACGTAGGAACACGGCCAAACAAGTCATTATATAATAAATCTACACATGTTGATGGGTGTTAGAAATATACCAATAATTTAATATATTAAGATTTTTCAAAAATTATTTAGCATGGTTTCAAAAGTTTTTTTAAAAAAATAATTAATTTTCTAGACATTTCTACATTTACAATCATAAAATTAATAACGCAGTTCTCTCCAATAAAGAAACTAAGCTCTTGTGCTTGGAGAGGGACTAACACTTATTATTTATTGTTTGTGTTTGTTGGTAAAATAATATTTTTCTATTATTTTTATTGTTTTTTTTTCTTGGATTAACATATATGTATATGTATATAATTCATGATTTTTTTTTTGCATTTTGATGTCTTAATTATTTTTTTTATATCTTTAGCAAACTTAGTCAAGTACATATTTGGTTTCCAAATATTTAAGAATCATTAATTTAACACTTGTGGATTTTTATTTTTTGTTGTTTTGGTGGATTTTTATTTTTTGTTTCAGATGAAATATCTGATTATAAGGATAAAGTGGTGTAGTTTTTGTGAACATAATATCTCACTTTACATTGATACATTCATTCGGAAAACAACCTACGCGTTTTAAGTTGTTATTTTTAATCCTGTAGTATTCGCCAAAATTTGAAAATAATAAAAAAGGAATTAAAATCAATTTAGAAATAATGACGCAAATGAGCTATACTTCGCCCGCTGAATTACAAATTTAAAAAATATATCTTTTATTTATTTACATAAATTGGATACATTTATTTAACGAACAATCATAACATTTTTTTTAATTGCAGAGACTCACCAAGCCACCTTGTGTGTCTTGTCGGTGGGGTTCTTTTTACATACATTTTTTATCCATTTGAACCTAATGCACGAGTACATACAGAAAAAGAGGAAAAATGAAGAATATAAACTATTTTACAATTTTCATAGAATTAACTGTTATTTTTTGACATCTCATCAAAGATGAAGAAGAATATGGAAGTCTGGGCATTTACGGGGCTTACGACCGTCATAGGCTGGTTTAAGTGATCACTTTACACACGTGTAACATTCACCAATTCTACCCATTATTGACAACCACACTACTCAAATTCTTGGAAGTTCTATATATATAAACCAATTTAGAAACCTTGTTCATGAATCACTAGAACTTCACTAGAGACATCTATTGGTGAGATGGTTTCTAAATTGGTTCATATATATAGAACTTCCAAGAATTTGAGTAGTGTGGTTGTCAATAATGGGTAGAATTGGTGAATGTTACACGTGTGTAAAGTGATCACTTAAACCAGCCTATGACGGTCGTAAGCCCCGTAAATGCCCAGACTTCCATATTCTTTTTCATCTTTGATGAGATGTCAAAAAATTATATGAAAATAACTCCTGTAATTGGAGATAATCCAGATTTTGTGAACAAGTATTTGGACACACTCAAAATGTTGTGAATTAACTGTTGATTAAATACCCATTACTTTATTTTGCCTTTGTTCTATATTTAATGTTGACCTCTATTTATTGTTAATACTTGGGACTGTTAAACCTTTATTGTGGGTTAATCGTGTATAATGGTTGTGTACTAGAAGATTTCGATATTAAACATTTAAATTAAATTTGATTTCTTAACAAATAACATGCTAGATGTATATTTGAAAATGTGTCTGATTTGCATGGATTTTTAAACAGCGGCAATCGTAATATTAAGATGATATCTATATAAAGATGGCAAAAAAATAAGACAAGACTTGTTAGATTTTTTAAAATCATTAAATCAGGATAAAAAAAACATCGATGGATTGAAAAATGATACGATTTCCAATATTTTTATAGGTTTTCATTAACATAGATTTCGGTTTTATGGAGAGAATGAGATTTCTTTCCAGATAAATTTAAGTTCAATAAAACAAAATGATGTGTATATTTAAAAGCACTGTTTAGCGCAATACGATACCTCCGTACTCCCACACACTGAGCACTAAATATCTTAAACAAAAGTTCGCATAACCACATCGATGGTTCATAGATAAGTATAGACCGAATGACGTAATACTATCTACCGGTCCCATAAATACTGTAATTTTATTGTAGCCTAAATAAAGACAGGATGGATGGTGGTATACGTGTCATATCTAACCCTTCGGCGAAAGACTGTCATTTCATAAATCATTTTCCTATTATCAAAATGTCGGTTAAATAAATGACTAAATTGTTTTTAATTCATCTAATTAATTTTGACAAATGACTTTACATACTATTTTTCAAGAGTAAGGTATGCATAGGGAATTCAAATAGTTTGCAGAAGTAATATTTAAGTATTGGATGCTTGAAATTTTAGAAAATATATTTTCCATCACAATATATATTTATTAAGGCAATTATTCATAATTATAAAAAAGTGAAAAATTCCTTAGTGAAATTATGAGCACAGATTGGATACTTTTTTCAACCTTTTTTGGACCTTCTTTTTTCAAAATTAAGGACCTCATTTTTGTATCATCACATATTTTGGTATAATTTGTACCAACTTTAAAAACACATAATACAAATATAACTTTGTTTTAAAATCACTATAAATATTTTATTATAACTTAATTATAATGTCTACCGGTTAGCTTCGAAACCGGTTGACATTTTAATTATGTTATAATAAAATATTCATAGCGATTTTAAAACAAAGTTACATTTTAGTTATAAAATGGAAAATCACAAAGTTAGTGCTTCAAATATAAATGATATAAAATACCTTTTATCGGAGCTATGTTTCATTTATAACTTTCTGTTTTTGAATATTAATGTATATGATTTAATGTAGAGTCTTAATTTAACTTCTTACATTTCAGTAGGCAAAACTTTTCTTTTTCAAAAGCTATTGATTAATAAAAACTATTACAAATTGCAATATCTATTTAATAATAATTTTGAAAAGTACTAAGTATGTATATCAGTATAAAGTATATCAGGAGTTTTGTGTACATCATGCTGAAGCACTTTGTTTAAGTATCCATTTTTTTTTTAATAATGCATTATACCTTTTACCATAATATATAACTACGCATATTATGAGCGAAGTTCCTCTAGAGAATCCGTACTTAAAAAAAATAGTTTCAATATAAATTACAGGTTAATATTACAAACAATACTTGTCATTATACAATATATAATATTTTACTACCAATTAATCCCGTGATAAGATAATGGAGTTGGAAGTTGAAGGATAAAAGAAGAAATAAACAACGCTTATTATAAGGCTATTTAAAGAGTCATCTAGGTTTTTTAACCCTCAGAAGAAAAAAAATCGAAACCAATACTACAAATGAAGGTTCTCTTTGTAAGTAAAAATGCATTGAACTATTAGCATTAAAAATACACGTCACGTCTGCAAACTTTTTAAAAGCCCCTAGTACATCGTTGGCGCACATTTCATGGATGTGGGATTTTTGAATAAATTTTAAAAATGCATACAAGAGATAAATATTCAGCGAAAACCGATTAGTGTCCACCCACGATATTACACTCCGAACTAAATATGAAAATTCAGATCGTAAATCATTATAAATTACACTACAATGCTTAATTTTTATAATACTAAGAGAATGAATGTATACTTTAACCAGAGACGACGAACAGAATGCTTAGGGGAACAATTTAATGTGCTTACGAATTCAAACATACATATTTTCAAAGCTAGCCACCTCATTATTATTTTTAGGCAAGGATAGTTTTTTCATTAATTGATCCGGCAGTTATATCTTTCCATTTTTTATTTATATTTATTGGTAAATACCGTGATATTTACCAAGTGAAATATATATAAGCGATATTTACCAAGTGAAATTTAAATTAAAAAATAATAGTTTTCTTTAATTTTTAGCTTGACCACGTTTCTTAATTTAACAATAAAATGCTATTTTTAATTTTCGAAAACTTTTATAATAAAATAAAATATATTTTATAATTATTTTACTATACAGGAAAATAGTCCTGGTACGCTCCATTTTAAAGGAAAATACAAAAAATCATATTCAAAACGTAATTTTTTGTTGAGATGTTACAAATATGAGTACGTTAAACTTTTTAAGACCTTTAGGTAACTTTTCAATTGCATAAAATATTATGAGCAACAAAAAATTCTGATCCCTCTCCACCACCAATGGTGCATAAGGTATCGCACAAAGAAGCGGTGCACTACAATTTCAAAATACTCCTTTAACTTACTAAATCTACTGTCTACACATTTGTGTAATTTTATATGATTTATAAATTTCTCTATATTATTTCGAGAAATAAAAAGACTTTGTGTTTTGATCCACTCACATTTTTATTAACCAACTAGTTTCGGCAACAACCTGTTGCCCTCTTCAGGGTTCAATTTATTACTTAAATTAAACCCTGAAGAGGGCAACAGGTTGTTGCCGAAACTAGTTGGTTAATAAAAATGTGAGTGGATCAAAACACAAAGTCTTTTTATTTCTCGAAATAATATATCAATATGATCCACAAAGTTAATGCTTTCAATATTCAAAAAATATAAATTTCTCCATTAAAAAAATATAATATTTTAGTGGAAACTACCAACTTAACAAAACCTATTCCACAAAGTGCAATGAGCAAAAATCGATATTCATTTCGTTTTATTTTCAGCCCTGAATAAAAGTAAAAGCACATGGAATCCTTGTAATAAGAACACAATGCAGCGCGGTACAAAAGCTAGTATCCGTGTAAATCTACAAGAAAAGTGAAATCAACACCAATCGGAGAGCATCGGAGAGCTATTTGCACATAATTGGTCACACGGACACAGAGAATGAGCGGACCACTCGCGCTGGCAGCCGATATCGGCACTACATAAGTCCTGGTAATGCCCTCACAAGTGGCTGATAAATAAAATAAATAACCGAGAGCAGCGCAATTGATCCTAAATTACAAGACATTCGATTTCACTTCGCCTCACGTTTTCCGGCCAGTTAGTAATTCTATACTTGATGCGAAGACAAACAGCGTCTCGCGAGGATCTCAGATGGCGCTCGTTAATAACGGATAGGTAATACGGCTGATAATCGACAACGCATTGGGTGAGTGAAGGCCGTTCTGCTGGATCGACTTGCGATTGTAACTCGTGTCGTGGTAAGTAAATGATATTCTCGAGAAACACTAGCGATACTTATGTAAGTACTGATTTTTTCAAAGAAAACCGTACGTAATCAGTAAGATTATTCATGTGCAGGTTAAGTTCATCCCAAAAAAGGTTTTTTGATGGCGTTAAAAATTTTTAACAGCCATTCTAGCCGGAATTTCACAATAAAATTATTAACTTTTCACAATAAATAATTTTTTTTTGATATCTCAACATAGATGAAGAAAAACATGGAAGTTTTTGCGTATTTTCAGGGCTTATGACCTGTGGTAGCCTACGAGTTAAGTGATCACTCTACACGCGAACAATATTCACCATTCTACCCATGATTGACAACCACACTACTCAATTTTTTGGAACTCCTACATATGTTTATTAATAACTTCATGACGCTGTGTATATACTTTGAGTTCACAATAGTCATCTATGTGGGATTGAGAAAGCTTATATTCAGCAGCGACCCTTTTTCGATGTGTGCTAGATCCGAACACCGTAATTTTTTTGCAAACTGGGAAACGCCTGAAAATATGAATTTCAATTTTTATGCAGCTTATAATTTTACCAGTTGATTCTAAAAAAAAATCAGTGTGTCCAAATACCAAAAGTATTTGGACACACTTAAAATTTTGTTTTTTATTAATAAAGCTAGGCTCTTTGTAATATCCGCCTCCGTGGCTAGCCTGTTTAGCTACAATGCTGATGTCCCGGGTTCGATTCCCAGAAGGGGTGAAAACAAATATTAATGATTTTACACTGTTATATATATATATATATTTAATATTACCCTGGACTGGTCCCTGAAGAGCAGGAGTGATCACCTTACCTTGATGTTAGTATGATACTATGAACAAAAAAAGTCCCTTTCCAAGCACAAGAGCTCAGTGTCTTTTTTGGAGAGGCTCAGGGAAACTAAAATTAAAAGATTGTACATTAAGTAGAAATGTATAGAAATTTTTTTAAATTTTTAAAAAATGACGATCAAGATAACACTGCTTTAATACGATTCAGTGGCCTGGGCACCATTCGGTGCGGATAAGGGATAGAAGAAGGTTTTTCGTGAAGTCAGTTTTGGCCAGCGCGTGATATATTTTACAGCATCTGACAGATTTCACGAGTTACGTCCGAAGAAGGGCCGTCCGGCGAAGACAACGAAATAATTAAGTGGGCATTAAACGTGGCACCGCGTGTAAATCAAAGGTTTAAGCACTTAACCCCCGGCGCATAAATACGGGCGATTCTCGCGAATCCACCGCGCCCTAACGAGGCCGGCACCGCGTGACTCTACTGGACCGACCGCGGCTGGGCTTATCTGCGCAGGCCACAATTCGGCGGGCACCGACTGCACAAATAAATTATCATCGTTATATGCATACATATCGGAGACGAGACTGCATCGGGATGTGTTTAACGAGATATCGGAATAAAAGGGCGAGCCAGTAACATCTTCTTCTTTTTGTAGATCCTAGGGATCTGTTTGTGCCTCCGCATGTCGCTCTTGGGATGTTGACTCCCAGCTGTCTTTCCATCTTTTCGGAGGTCTGCCTGGGGGTCTGCGTCCTTCAAGGTTACCTCAAAGGGCGATACGTAAAATTCTGTCTTCTGACATTCTGTGACATCGATGCACCAATATTCACTTGTTTTTTTCAGTAACATCGATGCACCAGTATTTACTAGTTTTTTTTTCAGTAACATCAATACACCAATATTTACTAGTTTTTTTTCAGTAACAGCGATGTACCAATATTTACTAGTTTTTTAAGTAAAATCGATGCACCTGTATTTACTAGTTTTTTTTTCAGTAACATCGATGCACCAACATTTATTGATTTTTTTCACATATTAATATGTAACATTGCACCCCACCTTACTCAAGTGAAAAGTGAAATGAAATTCCCCGAGTTTCCCAAACTCAAAGTAACAAAGTAGCATATGAAAATCGAAATGGAAAAAGTTTAAAAAATTACTACTGAGAATATTAAGAGCATGTTTTTTCTTTCATATTTATTTAAAATTACTCTGGACTGGTACCTCAAGGGTGACTGGTCGCCTTACTTTAATATAATTAAGGATTAACTGATTTATTGTTTCGGAATTCACTTTCTGGTAAGACGCGATTAAATTATAAATAAAATTATTGTTTTTTACCACTTGAGTATTATATTTTAACGACTAGTTTCGGAAGCTACAGATGCTTCGTTTGAATATAAACATTTTTTACGGCATCCGAAAGATTTCTGACTTCTGACAGAATTTATATGCAAACGCGTATATATAAACATCTGTAGCTTCCGAAAATAGTCGTTAAAATATAATATATTATTAGATTAAAACCAATATTTTTAGCTTCTCCACTTTATTTTTATTTGACCAGCGACCGGGTTTCGTCGTTACCAACATCATCAGACTGGTCTGACCAGTCTGATGATGTCGGTAACGACGAAACCCGGTCGCTGGTCAAATAAAAATAAAGTGGAAAAGCTAAAAATATTGGTTTTAATCTAATAATATATTAAAAATGCAATTCCATCACGAATTGTCAGTGGATAATATAAATCTGTTAAAATATAATACTCAAGTGGTAAAAAACAAGGGTTTTATTTATAATTTATCGATGAATAACTTAATATTACTTCAATTTGATACAGTGCCCTATGCACCATTGGATGCGGATGAGGTAAGAAGAAAATATTTGTATTCAAATACTTAATTTAACTCCACAAGTCCGGTCAAATTAAATACATATTCGAATTTACATGTATGCAATTCAATAATACTCTCACTACTGTAACTTCTTCGTTTTTATTTATTATTTTCTAGGTATTAATAAGAAAAACTTATTCGTTTAAAAATAGATACAAAGAAGTTATGCTAGTTTTTGAGTTTTAATTAATGACTGGACAGCATTCGTAGAATATAAATTGCTGCCAAAAAATCGAATAAGAATTGTTTTTTTTTTCATTTTAAAGAATATCGTGTTTGCATTTTCGGCAAATCCAATTTATCTTACCGTCATCAATCGCTGAATTGGATGCTGTTATCAGTAAAGTATAGAGATTTAAAGATATAAATAAGTTTAAAGGAATATGATTATGCAAATACCAAATATAGGAATGGAGAGGAAGTAATTAAATAAAAACCCAGACCGATGAATCTATTTGCAACCGGTGAGAATCGAACCTGTGACGCCAGTCAAGCATGCGAGAACAAACATAGATCTGAAGTATTATTACTGGTTGAGCAAGGACATAAAAATGATTCCCATAGCCACCAAATGACATTTCAGAAGAATAAACTACTTTCATAATTTGAGAAATCTCTGTTCGTAAATTTATTCCACGGGTATAACACAAATCTTGTATTTTTATTACTTGCCATAAATCAGTTGCTATTACTTGTCACAATATTAACCGATACATTGTTTAATTAGGCCACCCAAAAACTTGGTTTTGTCCCACTTCGAGTCTTTATCGACTACTGTATGAGTTAAACAGGACATAAAAAGTGTAAAAATATATATATATATATATATATATATATATATATATATATATATATATATATATATATATATATATATATATATATATATATATATATATATATATATATATATATATATATATATATATATATATATATATATATATTTATTTACGTATGTACATGAAGTAAAGAAAAAAATATTAATAGTGATATTTTGTGCATTTTCCCAAACAAAACAAAACACAACTGATTTTATTTAGTAAGCAAGGCTTTTTAAATTTTTTGTTATTAAATATGTTTACTAAAGTTGTTTTTATGATTTGATTAATTTTTTAGACATTTCTACCTTTTTCAATCTTAAAATTAATCATGCAGTTCTCTCCAATAAAAAGAATAATCTCTTGTGCTTGGAGAAGGACTCACACTTATTATTTATTGTTTATGTTTGTTGGTAATATAATTAATTTTTTAGCATTTGAAAGTCTTAAATTTTTTTACATCTGCTGGAAGATTATCGAAGTACTTGATTCCTAAATATTTAAAGTTCTGTTGGAATTGTTTGGAATTGAATTTTGTTATTGTGATGTCATGTTGTTATCTCGAAGATGAACTTTTCTTTAGATATAAGTATTTTTCACCCTTTAATTGTTGGAGAATTGCTGTTTTTTTTAATGGTAATGCTTAATTTCCGACGAAAATTTCTTCTACATAGCGTCTGTTTTTCAATCAAATCATTCTCGTTTTAATGACTTCTCGGCTACGCCTGAAAATTCTTACCTAAAACCACAAAAAACCTCAGAGAACGTAATTGTCTCATGTGATTAATTTCTTTCGCAATTGTATTAAATGTTATAATTTCATACAATCGAAGTATCGATTTTCAGTACAAGAGACAGATATGTCATAAATACAAGCTTAATCTTTTGTCATGTTACTAGAAAATCAACAACAAAAAAGTCAAATCAAAACGGGAAAAGATACGGCAGAATTGATCGTGAATGACAATAAATTCCTCGTATTAAGGGGAATAAAGGCACCCATTACCGAGTCCGTATCGAGATTCGTGACCGAGGTGACAATACTCTCCGCAAACGGTCGCCAATTCCAAAAGACAAAAAAGTGACGACAAGAGGCGGAATTATTAGCGGCAAATGGGGTATTCTACTACAACAACTATAAACAAAGGTTTATTGTAATAAAATTCTTTTACAGTCCAAACGTATGGGAACCAATTTAAAATGGTTTCGTTTAGCGAAAACAATGTCACACAAAAAAAAACAAGTTACAATATATTAAATCAAAAGTATTAATAAAACCCTTTAAAATTCACAAAACGATACATCGCACTTTTGTATTAACATTTTTGACATCTCCACATATATGAAGAAGTATACGAAAGATTGGGCATTCACAAAGCTTACGACCTGTCATAGGCTGTTTAATGTCACTTTATACACGTGTAACATTCGCCACTCTACCCATGATTGACAATCATTCTACTCAAATTTTGGAAGTCATAGAATAATTTCTAATAGGAAAAACCCATATTTGTGAACAAGTGTTCAGACATATTCAAAATGTTTTTATTGTTATATATTGAGAGCAGGAGAGAAAGAGAGATTTTAGAATTGACGAGCGTAAAAAGTGCGTCAGCCAAAATTCCACATCTATCAAAATTACATACGAAAAGGAATCCAAAAACAGTGTATACATATAAGTATACAACTTTCGAAAATTAATGCAATATGGATGTTCGATAAAAATCAGAATATCGATAGTATAAGGTGTAAAAAGTCAATCAATTAAGGCAGCAAGTGCCTGGTTGTAAGCCCTGGAATGCTCAAACATGCAATTCTTTCTTAAAAAATATAGATATTTCATCTCAGTTAAAACGCCTATAAAACATAACTTGATATATTATCCCTAGGATGAAAAATCGAATGTTTGATTAATAAATATTGACTAACATCCCTAATGCATGTCAGACCTCGGTCTTTAGTGCATGTTGTTCTGCAATCCTTAGTGCATGCTGGTCCTCGGATCGATCAAAATCGCATGAGATCAACATTTTATGTAGTTGTAAGTGTGTGAATAGTGCTATGATAGTGACGTGTTGTATTGTGTGCATGCTGTTGTAGTGATTGTCCTGAGAAAGAGACGGGTACGTCTCGAAACTGGCAGACATAAAAATATCGGTGAATGGTTATATTCTATTCTCAATATTATTAATTTTTAAAGCATTAACTTTGTGGTTAGTCATTTTTTACTTTTTTTATATAAAAATGTTAATAATATTAGTATATAACCACTCACCGAAATTTTTATGTCTACCGGTTTCGAGACGCACCCAGACATTTTGTGTGGTTTTGAGTGTGTAAATGGTGCTATGGTGGTGAAGGGTGGTATTGTTTGCATGCTGTGATAGTGATTGTCCCGACGAAGAGAGGGGTACGTCTCGGAACCGGTAGACATAAAAATCTCGGTGAGTGGTTATATACTAATATTATTAACATTTTTATAAACAAAAATAAGGTTATATTCTAATATTACTAACATTTTTGTAAAAAATATTTATATAAAAGTAATAAATATTTTGTGATTTTGTATTAGAATACCCCAGCGCCGGGTCCAGGGAGAATCCCGGATCGGAAGGAGACAGAAGATCTGCAGCCCCGTGGCGGACTGTTAATTAATTAACACATTAGACACGACCGCCCTGAGAAGGCCGCCTCATTAATCGATAATGGCACACTGTACCGGGCGCAGTACCCAGTACCCAGTACCGCACACGGAGACGTGCCAAACGGGGCGCGACGAGAGGATGAACAAGGGCTAAGGAACAGTCAAGAAAAACTGGTCCATTAACCCTGGATTACTAAACTATCTTACGAGTGACGTTGATACCAAACATTCGTAAAAAATACGACAAAAAAAACTTTTTATAATATTTGAGTTTTTTACTGACATTTCTTGATGGAACTGCATTTTAAAGAATATAATAATAACCATATAGTTTTTTCCACATCAGTTTTATTTGACCAGCAACCGGATTTCGTAGTAACCAATATTACCAGTCTGATGATATCGGTTACGACGAAACCCGGTCGCTGGTAAAATAAAATTTATGTGGAAAAACCTATATAGCTGTTATTATATTTTTATAGAAAAATACTTTTTCTTCCTCTTTGTCGGCCGTTTTTCCACTGCTGGATGTAGGTCTCTTATATTTTCTTTCTTTTCTCTTCTATTTTACTTCTCTCGTTTGAACTTTTTTGATCCACTTACTACTTGCGACGGGGACCATGTCATCGACCCATCTTTTTGGGGGACGGCCTATTCCCTTCTTCATGTCCCACGAAGTCAACGGGAATTGAAAAAGAGAAAATTTCAACAATATTTTATTTCAAATATTCATTAGAAAAAGTTTGAATTTTCTATCTACAGATGTTGCCATCACAATCCATGAAAAATTACGTCGGAACTCAAAAAACAACAGTTAGGCACTGAAAACGATATTGATCGAATCACTGCGTACACATAATATTTGCATATTGAAGATCGTTGACCTCGCGTTGAATTTTCCTATGTAAATCTACTTCATGCTGTGTTCCTCTATAAACCTGACATCGATTGTCACATCAACTGAGAAATTATTACATTTAACCTTTCGAACCGAGTTTTAAACTAAACTGTACATTTGTATAATAAACGAAAAAAAACAGACAGTCGGGCTAACCCAATTCACATTTTAATGGATATAATATTTTTTTTATTTGAAATAAATATTTATGTGAACAAGAGTTATTGCGTAGATATAGTATTTTATGCTCGCTAACACTCGAATTAAAAAATCTACTTATGAAAGTGATCACTCACACTTTTTTATTTATTTCTAAATATCGCACCGCTTCTCCGCAGGGGTAGGTAGAGAGTATAAAACGCCACACCAATCATTCTTCGCAAACATTCATTGTTAGGTACATCTCTTCATACATACCCGCCGATTTTTCCGACTTGTGACCTGAACACACCCAATAATGTATTTGAAATACTTGATCATACCAAGTTTTCTCTCGTCTTTTTCTACTCCTATTTTCAACTCCATTCGCCTCATAAATTTGTTTTACTGTTCTTTCTTCACTCATTTGTTCCACATGTCCAAACCATCTCAACACATCTTTCTTTATTTTTTAGGTAATGTGTATCTAAGTCTTGCATTATTTCCTTATTTCACCATTTCAATATTTTTTAAATTTATTTTATTTTATTTGGGAATTTTACAAAATTAGTTACATGAATTAAGTCATTCACATGAGTTACACAAAATAACTACTTTTTAGTACAAGTATTCCAGTTACAAAATTCCACATTTGTGAATTTGTGAAAATACCTGAAAGAATTATGATATCTATCATGCATCGTTTTGCCACACATTCGTCTGAGAGATCACATTTCGACTGCATTAAGTTTACTTATAACCTTATTTTGTCCACTCTACGCTTTACTTCCATATATTTTTACATTTGCATAGAGGAAAACGTAGTTTTTCCTTCCAACAAGAAGTGTAGGAACCTGAGGTGTTCAAACTGTGAATCGCAGACGATAAACATCCGCGGGGGGCCGACACCCGCCCACACCCGATAACACCCGGCAATCCTTTGTTTTTAAATGGTTCATCCCGTCCCAAATCAAAATCCCATCCAGGAATCGTTTCTTTAACAGAGAAAATATTATTACGCTGTTAAAGAAACGATTTATACGTACATTACATACAAATATCTACAAGTATGAAAGAAGACTGATTGCAATTGAAATGCGATCCCTCAGACGAATGCGCGGCAAAACAATTTTTTTTTAAATAAATAAAATAAATAAATAAAACGATGTATGATGGATGTTCGAATGGTGAAATAAGGAAAGAATGCAAGGCAAGGAGATAAGCATTATCGATAAAATTAAGAAAGTTATTTTGAGATGGTTTGGACATGTGAAAAAAACGAATAAGGAAAAAACGGTAAAACGAACTTATAAAGCGAAAATGTGGTTCGAAAAGGAAGCAGAGGAAGACCGAGAAAAACTTGGCATGATCAGGTATGTCAAATACTTGAAAGTGGTCAGGTCGGGAGTCGAAATAATCGGCGGGTATGTATGAGGAGATGCATGAATGTGGAAGAGTCGAAGAAAGTTTGCAATGAGAGAGTGGTGTGGCGTTCAATTCTCTCTGGCTACTCCTACAGGGAAGCTGCATGATGGTTAGTTATTTAGTTAGTTTGCATCCGATGTTAGTTATCACGATAGGAAATACAGATATTTGAGAATATCATTGTGTAACACCCATAAAATGCTTGGAAAAACTAGTAATCATTGTAAAACATTCGTAAACTTTGAGTAACAAGTATTGACTATAAGACATGATATTTTGTATTTTATATGCTACATAAATCAATTTCATGGATTGCTTTGAAAATACAGCGGTGGATCAAAGTTTAACGGACAATAAACTATGAATAGCCCATACGGACAATGTCCACAATAATTGATGTGATGTTTCTCAATCCGGAGACAATTCAGCGTCAGTTCTCGAACGGCAAAGGCGAAATTGAACTGTTGAATTTGTGACGTGCTGTAAATCATAAATTCTTAGTAAACAAGATCCAATACTGAACATACCCCCTCTTTACTCCTACAGTAGTTTAACCGCCATAAAACGAATAAGGGTACAAATTACCCCCATAATTAGTATTACTTACCTTTCACTGGGTGACTGCCAAATAAATAATTTATTAATTAACTAGTATTACATATTAAAAAGCTTTATATTTAGTACGATATCATAATCCAGTATCAAATCAATAACTTAATCATTCACATCAATATTTCTAAATTTTGATAAACATGGCCTCTTTTGCAAATTTGTATAATGTTTGATTAAAAATTCATTAAGTTTATTTTTTATTATTCTAGAATATTTATTTATTTATTTGGCATTACCTTTATAGCATGATGATTTAAACATAAAAAATAAAATCACTTGTATAAAACATAAAACAGTTGTATATATGAGTTTGTATTTTCACCTGTTAATGAGTACGTCTATAGTTATCGAAACAAGCCGTGTTTACATTAACAAACTCAAAAAAGTGGTATTATATAAGTGTCTAATTTATATTTAAATACACAAATACTCGTTTAATCTCCTGAAACATTGTTAGCAATATACACTATGGATATTTCTGAGCAGAAGCAATTGATGGAAAGGGAATGTAAAAGCATTTTTTTAAACATTTTCACAGCTTACATGTCATCGGCTAGCTCAAATGATCGTTTTATGCACTTGCGTAATATTTACCATTCTACACATGTTCGAACATCCAAATTATTAATTAACATCTTGATTTTTTTATTTATTGTTTCGGCATTACCTTTTTGGTAAGACATGTTACAATGATTAAAGAAAACACTTGTTTTATACCACTTAGTGGTATAAAACAAGTGTTTTCTTTAATCATTGTAACATCTTGATTAGTTGGAAAACGTACCATCAATATTTACATCTGCATAAATAATTCCCTTCCTGCAAATTACCCTGTCCGTGAGACAAAATATGTTATGTTACGTAACGTAAAATATGTAATCTCAACGAGCGAAGAAATTTTGTGGAAAAGCAGACATTCGACACTAGGGAAATTATTTATTAAAATGTGAATTATACCGTATCATGTGCACAGTACAATTTTCGTTTTATTGCAATTATAAAATGTTTATTGGAGAATATTTTTTTTTGTTTATACAAAATTCTGAGAAATAAATAATGTCTCGCGTGGGAAAAAGGACTCCCTTAATAAATTGACTATTTCATAGGACCAGGCATTGGAACTATTTGAATTGCAAATTTTGTAAAGTGGTCACGCGAAAGCTCCGTCCTTTCGGTGTTTTACACACCCGGCCGCTCTTTCTGCCTACGCCAAAAATCGAACAGTAGGATGGCTACCACACGTCACCATTTAAAACCCCCATAACGTCGGCTGTAGCGCCTCGCAGCAACAACGGGCCGCATCATTTATACGAGACAGCAAGTTAACGATCTCGTCTCGATCGTTTGATAGTCCCCGAATGAGATCATAACTCTTTTAGGGCCACATATTTTTAGGTATCGATATCTTTTTTTTTTAAACAGTAATAATTGTCATCTTTTTTTACGACCAACGCACAACCAAAGTTCACGGTGTCAAACCGTTTGAATCGAAGATGATATTATGTGAATTTAAATATTATTATGATAGTATGAAAATGCAATATAATAAAACGATTTTTATATTATGATTGCAAATAAAATAACGTCGGACATAAACGTACCAATATATTTTATGATACTTGACAGAAATGCTGTAAATATGTTAAAAGTTTTTTTTTGCGTGGATAACGCAACGAGTGCCGTCCCTGGTTTTCGCTTACCCTCAAATTCGGTAAGTTGAATAGTCACAAGATTTCTGGGCGGTTAACAAGAGTGAGTTCGTCACATGTCACGAATCACAATCTCATTTTTTGTGACTTGTGAGAAAGATAATTTGAAAACTTATAAATTGAGATCACAGTAGCAAATCGGAAATATTTTGAAGCAAATCGGTTAAGAGAACGAACTAAATTGTATTATACATAAAATAAATAAAATAATCATGCAAATGATAAGAAGCGTGTATCCAATAAGTAATAACTCGACACTGGCTATAACACCCAAGAAGGGTGAAAAGCCATCAAAAAAAGAAGAAGAAGAAGTATCCAATAAGTACAGTACGTCAAATAATTCATTAGAGAAGTGAAAAAAGAGTAATCGAGGTGAAATCTTGTCTGAGTAATTTATTTATTTTCGTATAATTTTAAAAGGCAGTTGGTTAAAACTCTAAGGATGGCAAAAAAACTATGTTGCAAAAATAAATATGTTTTATTATTTATTTGTTCACTCACACTACGATGAAATTAAATTATTTTCTTTCGTTTATACTTATGTACAAACACTTTCTGCTCTCTTATATCAGCTGAATAAGATTCACACTTTTACCAGTATCACTTGTATGTTTTTGGATAGTTGGAAGTTATTGCTATTTAACAACGAGCCCGCCAATGTACATTTATTGTGTACAAAAAGTTTAATACATAAAATGTACAATCACGTTCAAAATTTTATATATTATATGCATAATTCTACAATATCATATTTTTTTTAAATTGACATCTCAACAAATATAAAAGAGTCTTTTGAGATGATATTAAAAAATCTAGATATTTACATCCTTTACAATTTGTCATTAGCTAGTTTAAGATAGCAAATTATACACTGTGCAGCATTCACAATTCTACCCATGATTGACCACTACATTACTCGAATTTCGGTATCCGGGTCGCAAGTCACACACAGCTTTTTTATTCCAAACCAAACTTCATAGAGTCCCAAGTCACACACAGCTTTTTTATTCCAAACCAAACTTCATAGAGGACACCTATGGATGAAATTTAACTTTTTGGTAGATTAACAGAGATCTTCGTGAATACACAATTCATTCTGAATGATTTCAGATACCAGAAAACGCCTTTATTTATATTGTTTTGTATTTTTTAAATTTAAATAACTCCTTACTGAAGAAAATCCTGCGTGAACGAGAATATGAACACACTATAAATATTGTGAACCGTATCAATCAATTGAATAATTGAGTTCAGCGTGTTACTTAGTATCGAATGTGCGATTCTCGCTAGGATAAAATTTATTACACTTCACGGTTTATTGGGTACTTTTCCTCTACACTACACAAAATGGGTTTGTCCCGTCAGATCACGCACATAAGCAGTGTGTTCGTAATCCTATGTCTTTCAATAAACAAACGCAATCTTTATCGACATCTTTACGCGCTAGGACATGTCCAGACTTCCTTCAGACGGATTGGGCGCCATAAAATGGTATCCTGGTATGCAGAGGAGAAGGCAGTCAACAGAGAATTTGTTCCGGAGGGATATCTCACGTGAACAGCAGACACGCGCTGCATTTTCACTACCGGTGATAGACAGCAAAATAGGTACTCGATTTAATGTTAGCCTTGCGATACACGTACAGATTATTATTGCCGATTCGGAAAAAAAGCGAATAAATCAAATCGGTCGAACGATATACGAGTACAAACAAACAAGCGATAACGACGTAAAACTTCTTTGCCGGCAATCGAAATTATTTTTTTAAGGTCAAGACGAAGATAACGAAATATGTTAGTAATATGATAACATACAAACATATTTATTTATTAATTTGGCGTTTAATTTGTAGAACTCCATTTTAATTTATTTATTAATTTTAAGTCAAACATAGATTTTTTGAGTCTAGTAAATTTAGTAGACTCAATAAATCTGTGCTTGATTTAAAATTAATACATAAACATAAATATATTCTTCGAAGACACAGGAATGTTTTCACGCATTAGACTATTGGGTAACAATGTCACCTAAAATGCAAAATATTGTATGTTTACATATATGTATATGCGTGTTGAGGAGGTTTGGGCATATGAATCGGAGGAATGAAGAAAAAATAGTAACACAATTTATAAGAGCGGATATGGTTGATTATAGAAGCAGAAGGAGACCCGTGTAAAACTTGGCATGCTCAAGTATTCAAATACTCGAGAAAGCGGTCAGGTCAGGAATAATCGACGGTTATGTATGAGGGGGCGCATCAATGTGGAGGTGGCATAGATTGTTTGCAAAGGCAGATTGGTGTGGCTTTCTATTTTCTCTGCCTACCCCTGCGGAGAAGCGGCGTGATGGTTAGTTAATTAGTTTTAGTTACATTATTAATAAATTAAATTAAATAAAAGAAAAATAAAATAGATATTATATCGAAGTTGTACAGGAGAAAGCGACCAACTAACAAAACGTAAAATGTTCAGGAGGGCCATTTAAGTCACTTTTGCTTGGCAAGAAAATAAACATCAATACAGCGAGTCAATTTTAACAAGTCGAATTATTATACTTCTAAGTTTAAAATACTTTTAGATTTTTTTCAGGGCAATATTAAGCTAGTAAGATATCAAATACTCAATAATCACATTTTTGAAAAAATGCACTTGGTCACTTTCTCTTGTATGACTACGATATAGTCTATGAAATTTTAACCCCACAAATTGCACTACTTCATGATGTTGGAGTCGTGCAGGCCAAAATGCAGTCGGAATAAACGGAACCGAGTACAATAACACCGTGAATAGGAAGTGCGGGACCATTACACATTTTCCGTTATTAATTCGGAGTCCTGACCATTGCTTTTATGGCCTGCTAACGCTCGCCTGATTTGTGGACCATAACACTCATTTGGAGTCGAGCATATTCCTCAAATAATCATAAATATGAACGCGAACGGGTACCTTTCCAGCAGAGGTCGGCCTCGCTTCATACTTTAATTGTCTCATAATACTGCAGGCATTTAATGCGCCATTAATTTTTAACTGTACATTATTACGAGCAAATACGTAGTTTTTAATGTCGTAGAAGCACTTCATATAAAATAGCTTCATTAAGAAAATAAATAAATTTCAGTTCATACAACGTTTCCTCAAGATCTTTTTAGTAAGGCTAAGAGTTCTATCCACCTCTGTGGCGTAATGGTTAGCGTGTTTAGCTACCGTGCTGGAGATCCCGGGTTCGATTCCCAGGGGGGGGGGGTGAAAATAAATATAGTGATTCACCCTAATATTTATTTAATTTTATCCTGGACTGGTCCCTGAATCGCAGGAGTGATCAGCTTGCCTTCATATAAGTAACAATCAAGATAACACTACGTCGATACGATGCAGTGCCAAATGCACCATTCGGTGCAAATACGAGTTAGATGAAGAAGAGTTCTGTCGAATAACCACGGGCGACATTTTAGGAAATCGTAACATATCCATATAATACACATATATCTGAATAATCCATACAATTAAATTTGAACAAAATACAAAAATATTATTCATTGATTTTCCATCTATTCGTGGAATAACATAATAACTGAAATATATTTTTTAAATAAACACTTAAATAGATTCTGAAAAACACTTCTACAAGACAAATTTTGAGTTTATTAATGTAGACACAACTAGTTTCGAGAACTAAGTAATCTGAATTATCAAAACGAGTTGTGTCTTCATTTAAACTCTAAAATGTTACACCAATGTTTGTTTTTTTGTTTTCAAAATGTAAGCATACATTTTTTTTTATAAACATTCAAATTGATTTGAAAAAATGAACGTGTTTCCAAATCAGCCTTTTTCTTGTGTCCAGTATTGAACAAAGGCCTCTCTCTTGGACTTCCACAGTTATCTGTTAGATGCGACTCTCTTCCAGTGCAGGCCCGCCACTTTCCTAATGTCATCGGACCATCTTGTCTGGGGCCTACCCACGCTTCTGCGTCCTGTTCCAAGCCTCAAGTCAAGCATGATGAAGATGGACAAATAAAGTGCTTGACTGGTTGTTTGAATGGTATTTACCAAGCGAAATTTAAATATCAAAAAAATATATTGTAAGGGATTTTTGTGGTGAGATTATTTTAACTGGCATGTCGCTCACTCTTTTCAACAACGTCATATATCAAAAATCGTCAATTTTCAGTAGTGCATGTTTTCGGAATGCCCAGAAAATGTACTATATCCCAGCAAAAGCGGCATATTTTTAACTAAATATTTACCCTCTACAGGGCAGAAAGTGTTGTTTTTGCATTTTGAAGAAAAGGTAGTGTTTTATACATTTTTTTATATATACTAAATATTTTTCAAATGGAGAAAAATCATTCAGATTTTACCTAAAAAGATCTGTTGCACAGTAAAAAATTCAATAAGTGGCTTGGTATTTATTTTTAATACATTTCATTATATTTTTAAACTTTAAAAACGATCTCCTGAAAAATCAAGTTTTTTGATACATGACGTTGTTGAAAGGACTGAGCGATGTTGCTTATCTCGAAATATTTATATTTTTTTATTTCAAAAACTATATAAATATTTTATTTGTTTAAAATAATAAATAATCGATCACCGTACGAAACGAAAGTCGTGTACCTAACATAGCCTCTTGACTTACAACAAACGGTCACGGCTTTAGAAAATATTACCTTTCAAGCAACATGGTTTACGTTTAGACATTACATTAAAGTAGAAATTTACAAACGCTATCATATAATACACAATACAAGTATAGGAAAGAGGGTCGTTTGAGATGATAAGACCTTAATTTATTTATAAGAAAAATTAATTACGCAATGCCATATAATTAGAAATGTTCATAACATCGATTAGATACGGAATATTGCGTATTAGCTGCATAGTTTAGATAATATTAACACCATCTAAAATCTAAACTACGTAGGTAAATGCCTCTTACGGTTTAAAAAAAACAATCAACTGAAACATCCTGATAATACAATACGGAGACTCAGGAGTCAATAAATGCTATTGTCATTAGAAATAATAGTCCAGAAATAATTTTAGAGTTATCTGCACTACGTGGATAAAACATAATCTGGAATCAGTACTCCAAAACCTATAACCAAACTCGGACGTGCATTGCTATATAAATGATGGAATGATGATATTATTCATGCACTTTTCTGAAATAACAACTAACCTTAAGAAAATTTTCACTTTTAACCATTTCAAATGAACGCCAATCGTAATATTTCTATGTATGCAGAAAATTACAGACTTTAGGAATCTATTTAAACCGGGAGAAAGGCTTCGCCGGCTGCCTATCAGCGCCTAGCCGAGAGACTTAGTATGTATCACTCGTATGTATAAAAATATATAGGTACTACTTACTTATCTTTAAAGGAACATTATCGCAATGAGTAAAATGATTATCGTGTATGTTAGGATTGAATCAAGGCATAATAAATATCGTCGTACAATTTTTACACGATACCAAAAACATGAAATACGTTTAAATTAAGAAGTTATGCGTGCAATAACTGATATAAGTACGTGAGCACAAACATCCTCGCTCGCAGACACAACATGGCCATCCTGCAAGGCGCAAGGCCCAGTCGTCGTCCGGGCTTTATTCCGCGTCGGCCATCGCCATTACTCCGTATATTTTTCGAGTGAATTAACATTTATATTGGGATTGTAACAACTGGCTCGGACGTGTGTTTCGAGAACCCGAGTCGCATTAGAATCGACGCTTTATACGGCCTGCCAACTCGATCGGTTCGCTGTATGTGAGGAACTTACAAGAGTATGAACATAAATGTACAGCCGATTGCGAGAGTCGAGCGTTGAAACCTCGTGTTTTTCTGGAAGCTTCGGAATAAATTCGATATAAGGCGAAGCAAAAATTACAAATGCACTTATTGGACAGATAAATATCTTATATGTTCTTGTACATTCATAACAGGGGTGGCCAAAGCGTCAACCGCGGTCGACTGGGTAACTACCCCTAGTCACCCGTTCTCGAAACTAGTGGTTAAAATTAATTAACTCAAAAAAGTGGTCTTTTAAATGTTTTACTTTTATATTTAAATCATGATGTTATTCCACAAAGTTAATGTCAAATCAAACTGTGTCCTTCATTTTTTGTCATTCACTGCCATATACTATAGGAAAGAAAATGGAGGAGAAATAGTAGGAATTACAAGAGAAAGAAAGGGTAATAGCGGCAATAATTAGCATACATACGGAATTGCACAATTGTACTCTTACTACTTGTGTGACAACATTTTGAGTGTGTCCAAAACCTTGTTCACAAATCTGGGTTTCTTCGCTTATTTTGAGTTATTTTAACATTGTGACACCTCAACATGGGTGAAAAAATAAATGGAATTGGAAAAAAATTACTATCTGTTCAATACACACGTATGTGCATTTATGGAATGTTTTAAACACATGTGTACATTCCTTTATTGCGCTAGAGAAAAAATAAAAAAAATCCAATCAGCATATTGCATTCGAATAAACGCCGCAAAGCAAACTCGCCGACAAGTCGAGCATTGCACTTTTGTTCGTCGTTTTAATTTTTGCATTTCGCATTGCATAACGAGTGCTGCCTTAATTGAATTTTCGGTTGAGTGAGCGGACGCGATGAACGGCCGACGCATCCTTATAAAATTGAAACTGCCCTGAGTAACTCGCGATAAGCACATGCGTGAACTTAACAACCGTTTCACAAGCGCACCAGATGCAAAAGGTAAGTTGGTCAAAATAGTTTTGCATTATTCAATTTAAATTTGTTTCGTCAGAAAAACGGTTTTCAATTCCTGCCTTGTTTTGCACACATAGGCGATCGAATAACAATCTATTTAAAAGAAGTCACTTCTTAATTCATTTTTTTATTCGATTATTTAAAGCTTATTACGCCGATCAGTGTACAAATTTGGTTGCATATTGCGTATTTGTAGCTCATAATATATTTTCCAAATCGACATAAAAAAACATAAGCTGAAAAGGAATATAATCCGATAAAAAGTAAAGATGACCATCCCAATCGAGTAACCGAATGAGAAACGATTACTCATTAGGCACATCTAAAGTAAAATGGGTAAATACCAATATTTCATACTACCATCACAATAATTTTTTCATCCGTATTGAGATATTAATAAATAAAAAATCTTTATATCAACTCCTTGTAAGATTTAACCCAGTATCCGCGTAGAAAGATTTCACAAAATTAAATATTTTGTTTTAAAAAATCGTAATATTTCTAATAGTATAATCAAAAAAGTAACAGTTAATCATTAGTCCCACCTCTATAGATATATGATTTTGTATAGTCTCTCACCAGTCTGATGATGTCAGTAAGAACTAGACTCGGTCGCTTATCAAATAAAATAAAAGTAGAAAAAGCTATTTGATTGTTTTATTGCTTACATAAAATGGAGTTTGACCAAAAACTACCAGTACGAAATAAAATCTAATAAAAATATATGCTATTTTATTTATTGATTTGGCATTAACTTTGTAGAATAACACGATGATTTAAATATGAAAATAAAACACTTGTATAAAACGATTATTTGATTTGTTAAACGACTAATGTTAACACAGCTAGTTTTGAGAAATACAGATGCTGGTCATCAACAGTTACACAAACAACCTAAACGTGTTTAGTTTGTATTTTCACCTGTCGATGAGAACGTTTTTAGTGCCCGAAACTAGTCGTGTTTACACCAATAAAGTCAAAAAATGGTATCTGCGATTGTTCTATTTTTATAATAACTTAAATTGAAACGTGATTTTATTAGGTGTTAAAATCATTTGATAACTTCCGTATGCAGAATGACTAAAAAAGTTTGTTGTCTTAAAAACCATTATTCGCGCCTTTAATCTTTATAAACAATAGAATTGAAGCGGCTTATCACAAAGATTGCGTTGATAATTCTAATCATGTATAATACAACGGATTAATTACACCACACTTTATATTAAACAAGGCGTAATGAAAATTGCAGATATTAAGAATTATTAATAAAATACCACTTCAAACCTCAGAGTTTCCATATAATTATTACATAATAAAGGCATAATAAATTAACATTAATACGTGTAATAATACAGAATCCGACAAATTGATTTCCCAAATTCAGTTTCATGGTCGATAACATCTTTCAAAATACATTTTTTAGAAGCTTCTCTATAAAAAATAATTTATTATATTCTCAATATTATTAATATTTAAAGCATTTACTTTGTGGCTAGTCATTTTTACTTATTTATTTTTTTACAAAAATGTTAATAAAATTAGTATATAACCACTCACAGATGTTTATAACCACTCACATCGGTGAGTGGTTATATACTAATTTTATTAACATTTTTGTAAAAAAAAAAAGTAATAATTTATTAAAAACATTAATTTTATGGTCATATACGAGTACATTGCATAGTAGCACTTTTATGAAGTTAGCAAATAAAAAACATTTTTTTGACATCTCAAAGATGAAGAAGGATATGGAAGTTTGGGCATTTAAAAATAACTCCTATAATTGGCGATAATCCAGATTTGTGAACAAGTATTTGGAGACACTCAAAATGTTGTAAATAAGAAACGATATCCAATATCGCGGTCATTAATAAGAATGTCATATTCCGTGAATACTGATAATATTTGAAGGGCTAACGACCTGTTATCGGGTCATCTAAGTGATCACTTTATACAAGTGTAACATTTACCTTTCTACCCATGATAAGTTATATCATAAAAGGCCATGTCGTATTTGATTGCGTAAACGATTTTCTTTTATTTTTCATGTAAGTTTTACTTAGTAAATACCACTAATTTCTTAAAATCTATTGTGACACTTGTTTCGATGCGATCTGCAACATTTTCAAACACCGTAGAAATTAGTGGTATCTTCTAAGTAAAACTTAAATTAAAAATGGATAGATTCTACCACAAAGTACTGGCGAATCAATTAATGAGATTTTATTTCTTTATAATTTTATTTTAAAAAAAAACATTTTAAAATGTGCCCTCGGCACGAGAAAACTCAATGAGAGAACATTATTGTAATTTGTTATTATGAATATGATGAAATTAAAATATATTAATAAATACAATAAAATTTGTATCAATAAATTAAGGATGAAATATGTTATTATTAACTTACTTACTAACTAACCATCACGCCGCTTCCCCGCAGGGGTAGGCAGAGAGAATCGAACGCCACACCATTCTGTCTTTGCAAACATTCTTTGCCTCTTCTACATTCATGCATGTCCTCATACATACCCGACGATTATTACGACTCCTGACCCGGCCGCTTTCAAGTATTTGACATACCTGATTGTGCCAAGTTTTCCTCGGTCGTCCTCTGCTTCTTTTTCCAACTACATTCGCCCCATAAATTTGTTTAACCGTTCTTTCTTCACTCATACGCTCCACATGTCCAAACCATCTCAACACACCTTTCTTAATTTTATCGATAATGCTTATCTCAGCCTTACATTCTTTCCTTATTTCATCATTCGAACATCTATCAAACATCGTTTTGCCACACATTCGTCTGAGGGATCGCATTTCGACTGCATTCAGTCTGCTTTCATCCTTCTTTTGCCAACTCCATGCTTCACTTCCATACATAAGGGTTGGAACCAGAACTCCATTGTGTACTGCCAGTTTAGCTTCCGCTGATAGATTTTTATTTGCTAAAACAGATTTTAGTGCACCATTCACTCTGTTCCCAGCATTCACTCTCCTTTCTATGTCTTTATCAATCTTTCCATCCCTAGAAAACATACTACCCATATATATGAAATCATCTACCTGTTCCAACATTATTATTACAACATACAAATATACCTACGTATACACATATGCTTATATAAATAACGCGAAAAGTCCATATTACACCCATTAAATATTGAGTAATAATCAACATATATGCAATGCGCTAAGGTGAAAACATAATTCTGTCATAACTCTGCGGTTAACAATAATTGTGTTCCTTAATAACGGCGCTCGCGATAAAAGGATAATTTGAAGTTTTGCTGCAACGTATTTTGTGAAATGTGAACGTGTTTTATGGAGCATTTCTGTGAACAATTCGCCAACCAAATAGAACTGTTGCAGATCTACGGGTCGACATACATAATTTGAAACAATATTCTCACGCTAGATCGCTTCGGCCAATTTGGATGAGACGAAGACGATGTTAAATGAAAGAGGAAGGAATGCCGGCGTATAAAATGAAATGAGGCCATTCTAACCCGAATTTCACAATAAAATAAAATGAAATTTAACTTTTCTTTGACATCTCAACATAGTTGAAGAAGAATGTGGAAGTCTGGGGATTAATAGCGCTTATAACCTATCATAGGTTGGATAAGTGATCACATTACACACGTGCAACATTCACCATTGTACCCATGATTGAAAACCACACTACTATTTATTTGGAACACCTACATGTATGATCATTATCATGACGCAGAACATATGAGTAAGCAGCAAAATTCAATAATTGTGATCAAAAGTTTTGGACACACTAAAAAAAGTCGAACTAATAAATTATAAATATATAACATTTCAAATTCACAAATCTGTATTTTCTCCACTCGAGAGTTATTTTTACACTTTTGACATCTCAATATAGATGAAAAACAATATGGAAGTCTGGGTATTTACAGGGTTTATGACCTGTCATGCTGGTTAAGGGATGGATACCTTTACACACGTGCAACATTCACCATTCTACCCGTTATTGAAAACCACATTACAATTTTTTTTGTAACTCCTAGATATATGATCAATCTCATGATACACTACTTATGAGTTAACAACATATCTGTTGGATTGAGAAAGCTTTTACTTAGCAGAGACCCTTGTATTTGGATGCTTGCAAGATACGAACTTCAGATTATTTTTACATATTGAAAAATGCTTCAAAACATGATTTTCGATTTTTAGGTGATTTTGAATATGTGTTGAATGGTGAATGTTACACGTGCGTAACCATCACGTAAAGTGATCACTTGACCAGCCTATCATAGGTCATAAGCCCTGTAAATACCCAGACTTCCATATTTTTCTTCATCTATGTTAACTCCTGGAAATATATATATATATATATATATATATATATATATATATATATATATATATATATATATATATATATATATATATATATATATATATATATATATATATATATATATATATATATATATATATATATATATATATATATATATATATATATATATATATATATATATATATATATATATATATATATATATATATATATATATATATATATATATATATATATATATATATATATATATATATATATATATATATATATATATATATATATATATATATATATATATATATATATATATATATATATATATATATATATATATATATATATATATATATATATATATATATATATATATATATTATAAAATAATACTGTGTAACATTCACCATTTAGCAGCAAAATCCAACATATGTGATCAAAAGGTTTGGACACAAACAAAAATATTGTTGAATTAATAAATACAAATTATTTTCAATCACTTCCGGAGTAAGCACTGCAGTTCAGAGACGAATCGGGGTTTTCAGAGCGCAGGGTGCATCAGAATTGCACCGGTGATCGGTTTGATTGGCCGTAGGTACACTTCGTGTTGGCTCGAGTTCCAATATCACAGTACAAATCTCTATGCAGCATCTCTTAATAGCTCGTGTGAAATGTTCCCATTCCCCCGAGTCGTAATGGCTCCCGTTAGCCGCACCGTTTATTATGAAAGCAGGAAGATAAATCACGTATCTTGGTCTGTGTGCCATCGGCCAGCTAGGTACAGTGCACTAGTACTGTGAACTCGATTCCAAATAATACATGATCGATATTGGCAAAACAGCACGTTCGAAATCATATGGGCTTGGTAAATGCTCAATATCATTGAATTTTACATTTTTTTTACATCTCAACTGTGTGCTACTGGACCAAATGTAGAATTCACGCATAATCCTATGACACGCTTAATCGGTTATAAATCATGACTTATTCCCATTTTCCTGCATGGGTACTAGTATTATTATTTCCATTCATTGAGAAATAGTGGTATTTACTAAGTAAAAATTATTATTTCCATTTGAAATTTTTACGCATTGCGTATCATTTTTGCATTTGCATAAGAAAAAGTAATCTTTTTTTGCGATTTCATTGCCCGTGGCTATAATTTAATCCTAAAATCATTATTTTGGTCAACATTTATCAAACCTAATCGCACTTTTTACATTAAATACTTATTTGTACTTCCCCAGTATCTCAGTATTCACAACATTTTGAGTGTGTCCAAATACTTGGGGTTAATTTTAGGAGTGGTTTTTACTTTTTTGACGTCTCAATATAGATGAAGAATAATATGATAACATAACACTCTCATTATCATTCACCGTTCACTTTGTGTAATACCAACTTGTGTTATATTACCAAACCACAAAGTCAACAATGCTTTTAATAAACAAAATACATAATATGACAGTCTGGATATTTATTTACAGGGCTAACAGCCTATCATAGGCTAGTTTAGTAATCACTTTACACACTTGTAACATTCACCATTCTATCTATGATTGACAATCACACTACTCAACATTTTAAAGTCATACATATATGATCAATCTCATGACGGTCCATGATTAAATAAAGGGATTTCAGCTGAATAAAAGCTCTTTAAATCCTATCAAATCTGGCTGTAGTGAACTCAATCGCGGAACGTCATGAGATTGATCATATGTTTATGTGGAGGTCTCACCAAAACGTTACATTTCTATTATGAATAATTTGAAGTTATCAGGAATTCTTGTTTGTAAAATTGTTTCGTTTTGGTGCGATTTAATGATTTCATATTGGTTTAATACAGAATTGGTCCCGTTTTGTCGCAACTTTAATTAAGATTTCGATAGAATACAGTAATCAAAATAGATTTGCATTTGAAGGATTATTTGTGCAATATTGGAAATATAACTTTTGGGTGAGGACCTCCACATGTGTATGACTTTCAAAATTAGATTTTTAATAAGATAATGGTACCCTCATATTTTATGTACAGTATTGTTTGTGACAAAGATCTTCATAAGTTCTCAGGTGTTAAACTAGGTGCAAAGAATGAAACTTTTTAAGGATGGTGAAGTTACTGACTTTCATTATAGAGGCAGAAAAGCCCATTTGATATTTATTGTAAAATAAGTTAGATGAATTGAATGTAACGAGATAGCGATTAAAAAGTACCCGCCCAAAACAAATTTGGGAACCTTTTGATGACGCAACCGTTATTTGAAAGTAACTATTTCATATCTGACCTTTGTCGTTTGTCTTGAACCAATAATTAAGATTTTACAATATACAATAAATATGGCGGTAATCAGGACAGAGGCCTTGAAATGCCATAAAAATCCACTTCAAAATAGCGGATTTATTATACCTGCTGAACAAATAATAACTTTTTATCACAAAACAACCACTTAATCCGAAGAATGGGATTACTGAAACCAGATCGCAGACTACCGATAAACAAAAAATGAGCACGACACGGATATTTTTATTTTTATTATTTTTCATTCTGGTTCCTACCCAAACCCAAGTGGTGCATAAGCCACCGCATCGAAAGTATGCAGTTTTAACTTAATCGCTGATTATATGAAGGCAGGGAGATCAACCCTGTACTCCAAATTTGCCAATCCATAGTAATAATTTGTGTCGAATATTGGACATATACAATAATTGACATAAATATGTATCTACTACGTATTTTTCCTATACTTTTCCCATGCTCCGAATTCCATGGACAGCTAGAAGCACCATCGAGTCTATTCGTCAGGAGTTACACTTGGATGGCTTGACTCTGGCCAGTGTCTGTACACGACGGATTCTTCAGTTCTTTGGACACGTTGCAACGATAGTCTGGAACGACTGGTTGTGAATGGTAGCCTGGAGAGGAAAAAGGGAGAGGAAGATCTCCCACACGGTGGACCGATGAAGTTACGGCAGCGGCAGGCACCTCGGTGGTTGGAGCGCTACGTGCAGCGCAGTGGATAACTGGAGAAGAGTCACTGTTTCAACAAGGGTCACAACCCTCAGTAATGAGGAGTAAAACGGAGAATAAATTATTCCTATAAGGGCCTATAACAGTATTTGAATCCGTGTGACACGCGCTCATCAACCAATGACAGACGTCGAAATTCTCAAAAACTAATACGTTACACAAAACTGTTAAATTTCCACAAAAACTATGTGTTAGATGTTAATTACCTAAGTTTGTTTCGATTTAAAATTTTGCTTAGATTGTTTATTGAAGAGACAGATTTAAGCTCCTTTTTCTTGTAGACGTATCACTCATGTAGTACATGCTTGCTAACTTTTTACTATACTTTTTTACATTTTCATCCTTTTTATTTTTTAAGATATTTTTTTGATTTTTTTTTTGTTTTCTGTTAGTCAAGTATTTTGTATTTTTTGTATTTTATATTACCACTTTTATTCTAGTTCTACTTCTTATAATATCTATTGTATTCTTGCCAGTGCCCTTTACTATGGCCTAAATTATATTGTATACCCACACACAGGCCATGCCTTTGTGGTATCTTTTTTTTTGGTATTTATATATATATATATATATTATATATATATATATATATATATATATATATATATATATATATATATATATATATATATATATATATATATATATATATATATATATATATATATATATATATATATATATATATATATGTATTGTATTTGTAATTTTATTATGTTGTATAATGAAAAAAAAACATTTAGGATCTCGGGTCCCAGTTCAAATGGCATAACTTGAAAGAACAAGTATTTGTACAAAGGAAATAAACAATGATTAAGTGGTTTGTTTCGAAAGATAACATGTTTTAAAGTATCGAGTATCGGGAAATAACGGATTGACACTCACGTTCCTGTTATTAGGTATTTATATAGACTAGATCACGATTACCAGATCCAATGTTGACCAACTTAATAGTGTATGGATTCGCATCAATCAACTCGGCGCAAATAGAACAACGAAACGGAGACAGGAGAACACTGCAGTGGCGAATGGGTCCACAACTGAAGGCAATAGTTCTCAATATTGTGCATATTTTGTTGAAATGATACAAAACATGCTAAATGACAGTTTTAACGTAAAGAAATTCTTTCAAGCGCACTCATACCGTTCCATCAAACAGTCAGTCGATAGCCGTCATCTTATTTGATGGCCTACAATGTTCGATGTAATGAGACAATAAATTGATATTGGCCAGAAAGCGATCAAGGGTAAATAAATTGAAATTTTATTGATTGATTTGGCGATTAATTTGTAGAACTCCATTTTAATTTATGTATTTTAAATCTCAATATTCATTTTTATGTGTTTTTTTAAATTAAAATACAACTTAGACTCAAAAAATCTGTGTTTGATTTAAAATACATAAATGAAATATTTTATATTTATTATTACACTATGGTTAAAATAATAATAAAGTATTTAGCAAGTCTTCGATTTAAATATATCCTGAATCGATAAATTTAAAAGCAATTAAACAAAATATTGTTTTGAATTGTTTCCTCAAACATAAAGAAAGCGGCTGGGCGCGCTTTAAATTTTAGACACATGTGTGTTGAACAATAATTTACCAGAAAATTTAGTATTTTGACCGGATGTGAATATCTTTGAGTACACATACTTGTAAAACGTTTGCAAGCACATCGACTGTAATTTGAGACTGATATTATGAAAGTGTGTATTTATTTTTAATCATTTGTTTTAAATAAAAATAAATAAAAAATAGTCACTCCAGAGTTGGAATTACAGTGAAAAGTTACCGATTTAACTATGTTATTTAGATAACTTTAACTTTACTTCTGAAATTTGGATTCTAATACCATTCGTATAGTAAAACCGCTTGTGGGTCGGAACTGTAAAGAATATCATATTGTCAATTTATGAATACATGTGCTTTACTGAATAGAACTAAAGTTAAATTTATTCTACACTACGATGTTAAAACTTTAACTTCCGTATGGAATCGCAGCTCAGGCAGAAAAGCAGAATGTTTTATTTTAAAATCGGGAATTTGTCGACAGGTACAGAAGTTTCCCCTACGTAAGATATATTTCTAACTGAACTCCCACTTTTGCATGGATTACGATTTACGATAAGTTCAAAAAGTGTGAATGTTTATATAAATAACCCTAATGCAGTTAGGTCAAACTCCATGTAAAATGACTCAATAGACTCTTGAATCGTTATCGTTGTTTCATATTTTATACTGATACTATCGGCCGTTCGATATATGCACTTTCTACACTGTAATATTTAGTACTACGCGATAATGAAAATACATACGGTGGGATAAGCCGGTAAAGACAACCATTTACTAACCAAAGACACCCTACCCTGGCATAATAATAAAGGCATAATAATAAATATGGCCAATTTATACAGCGCCGTTTTCGTGAGAAATCACCTCAAGGGCTCATTACAATTTACAGTAATTTTACGTTTTGCAGTTATCCAAATATTTGATGAATTTCTTGAATGTTTTCCGCAGATACTTTGTGGCACATTTTATAAAATTTTATGAATTGTCTCTGGTGCATTTATTTTTACATTGGTTATGGTTTTTGAAAGAGATGAATATAGATCTGCTAGTAAATGATTATTGTTAGTAAATGAAAACTTAAACCAGCCAATGACAGGTCGAAACCCCTATAATTGCCCAGACTCCCATATCCCTTTATTACAAATGACTTCGTCTATATACGAAATGTAAGATATATGGTATGTGTAAGGGATGAAGTCAGATTACACAGATAGTTTTTTTTTATTATTAATCAAAGATTAAGAGAGCGGTAGCGGAATAGGCATATACATATGTGTAACATATCGCTCACTCCTTTCAAGAACGTCATAAATCAAAAATCGTCAATTTTCAGTTGTGCATGTTTTCGGAATGCCCAGAAAATGTACTATATCCCAGCAAAAGAAGCATATTTTTAACTTAATATTTACCCGCTACAAAGCAAAAAGTGTTGTTTTTGCATTTTGAAGAAAAGGGATTGTTTAATTATTTTTTTAAATATACTATAAATCTTCAGGTTTTACTTAGAAAGATCTGTTGCACAGTAAAAAGTTCAATAAGTGGCTTGATATTTATTTTTAATACATCGTATTATATTTTTAAACTTTAAAAACGTTCTCCTGAAAAATCAAGTTTTTTTTATTTATGACGTTCTTGAAAGGAGTGAGCGATATGTTTCACATGTAACATATGTTATGTATACAATAACACAAGGCGCAAGATACAAGGAAGCTAGGCCCGTCGAATGGGAGCTTCCGGGCCGTGTAGAGCCGTGTGTTAGCAGAGTTTCGCGTGCGCATTATTGGTCGCTGGGTAGCGCAATCACATATTTCTCCCTAATTGACAAGCCGGCCGGGGTACTATCGGCTATCTGGCGTCGTGCTCCCAAATAACCAATAACTCGGGCCGCAATGCCCGCCGATGATGTACAAACGAGGCCCCTCGCATCGTGGCGAGTTAATCTGCAGATGAAAAGATACTGGCCCGGCCGACGGCAAGTGTTGGGAGGTCAATATCGACGTTGCCATCGGAACGTGATTTAGAAACCCGCGCCATGGAAACAAAAAGTAGATACTTTTAAAAAACTAACTAACTAACTAACTAACCATCGCAACGCTTTCCCGCAGGGATAAGCGAACAGAACGCCACACCAATCTTTCTAGCAAAGATTGAAAGACTCTGGACTCTTCAACTAGTAAAGTTCTTCCAGGTGATCAAGAACAGAACGCCACACCAAACAGTCCAGCAAAGTTTGATAGATTCTGGACTCTTCGACTAGTGAAGTTCTTTCAGGTGTTCGAGAACAGAATGCCACACCAATCTGTCAAGCAAAGTGTGAAAGATCCTGGACTCTTCCTCTAGTAAAGTTCTTCCAGGTGTTCAAGAACAGAACGCCACACCAACCAGTCCAGCAAAGTTTGATAGATTCTGGACTCTTCGACTAGTGAGGTTCTTTCAGGTGTTCGAGAACAGAATTCCACACCAATCTGTCCAGCAAAGTGTGAAAGATCTTAGACTCTTCAAACAGTGAAGATCTTTCAGGTGTTCCGAGATGTTTGAATATTGAACTAGATATGTATTTTATATGATATACTTTGAACATTTTGATAATTATCAATCGTTTATTTGGTATAACTAACTAACTAACCACTACGCCGCTTTCCTGCAAGGGTAAGAAGGGAGAATAGAACGCCATACTAATCTGTCTTTGCATACAATCTTCACCTCTTCATACATCTTCACCACTTTACATCTTCGTACATCTCATACATAAACGCCGATTATTCCCATTCTTGACACCACCACATTTGAAATACTTGATCATGTCAAGTTTCCTCGGTCGTCCTCTGCTTCTATTACCAACCACATTCGGCTCATAAATTTGTTTAACTGTCCAATCTTCACTCATTCGTTTTACATCCCCAAACCATCACAACACACCTTACTTAATTTTATCGATAATGCTTATCTCAGCCTTGCATTCCTCTCTTATATCACCATTGGGACCATACAACGTTTTGCCGTTCAGTCGTCTGAGAGAACGCATTTCGACTGCATTCAATCTATTTTTTAACGTTTTTTAGTTCTTATGAAAATTCAGTGATGGCGATCGAATCAAATAACGATCTTTTTTCAGTCAGTTTAAGATTCTTCTTCTTCTTCCTACTTATAGATCCGAGGATCTGTCTGTCCCGTTATCCGTCTCTTGTGATGTGGACTACCAGCTTGCACGCCATCGCTTTAGAGGTCTTCGAGGTGGTCTTCTTCCGTCTAGGTTCTCTTAAATACCAAATACGGGACAGTCCATTTTCTAGTATTCTATTGACGTGGGCATTCCAGAATCGTCTTGGCTGTCCTCCCCGTCTCACTACATCCTCGTACTAGACATTTCCGAATTTCCGTGTTCCATATTCGGTATCTTAACGAAGGGGTTCCCAAAGTGTGCACCGCGGCGCCCTGGTGCGCCGTAGAAAGTAAAGAGGGGCGCCTTGAGTCGATCCTCTATCATTATCCGAAACCACAAATATTTTCTTTTATGTTGTTCTCTGTTTTAATTCTGAATTGTTATGAATACAATAAAACTCAATTTCATATTTTGGATGTTTTAATTTTTGTGCCTATCTACCCAACTACTATTATTGTAGGTACCTATTTCTTTCGACTATAATTTACACTCTTTCATCAAGTGCTTTCCTTCTTTAAATTTAAAAAAAAAATTGTGCATCAGAGATGTGGCATCAATAATATGGTCGCTATTAACTGTGAAAGTTTGAATTTCTTTATTGAAAGACCCTTTATATAGTCACTATATCTATTCCAAATAGCTTACTAATGTAGACAAAATACTATGTTTGTGAGTGCGCCGCGGGCTGAAAAAGATTGGGAACCCCTGTCTTAACGTGATTCCGGTTATCCGCCTCAATTTCCTCATTTCTGAAGTTCTTAGATCTTGGGTTTTGGAACCTATCACTTAAAGCTAATCACGCCAATCAGCGCAGAAGTTTGGTTCCGTACTGCGTATTTCTTGATCCCAAAAAATAACAATTCGTCATTAAAAACCTAAGCTGTCAAAGAAATAAACTGGGCAATATTATCCCAATAGGGTGGCAAAAAAGCGATTATTCACTAGCCACATTTATAATAAAAATAGTAAATAGCACTAAGTATCTACTTTCTGATTGCAAACAGCTATAACGTGTCAAAAGTTTTGACCAATATCACTAGTCTGTTTTTGGTTGGAAGATATTGATTTTTAGCAATAAGCCCGCCAATGTACATATTTTTTTCTGTAAATTACGTTTAAATAAATCCATACACAGTATTTCATACTTTCATTACAATAAATTCTTCGTTTGTATTAAGATATTTATTAAAACCTTAATAACAAGTGCTTGTGAGATTCAATCTATTGTCTGTGCACAGATTCGAGCGCAAAATAAAATATTTCAAATTCAAAATGAGGTCGAAAAAATATGTCGCACTTTTTGTACCGAGTAATTGAAAATTAATAACAGCATTTTACCCAATTACAGAGCTATAATTCGATTTCGCGATCTACGCTGAATTTTATAATGTACCTACACAGTTACGTAGGAATTTTGAAAGTAACTTTTATAACCGGTGAGTCAGCTCAATAGAAAGCCACATTTCTGTAAACGATTTCGTTTAAACCGATTTTAATAATAATCGGCGTTTTGCAAAATACGGGTACGTAATCGCATTCAAAGCTCGGCAATGTCCATTGAACAAATGGCTTCTAATGTTGACTTCCTTTTGCCCTAAGCCAGACAGCCTCGGCCGGCGAAATATTCCCGTTTTATGGCGCTTTGGTGAGTGAGCGTCGATGAGGAAGTTTCATAGCGCACAACATAATTTGATTTTCTAGGGCTGGGTAATAAACCACAACAATCCTACTACGAAATTACGTCGTTAAAATCATCACGATAGTAAATTTTAGACGTACATTCATCATTATTTTCAAATTTCCACTTCCAGTGGGTCTTAAAATTATGGAATAATTTAACCCTTTTGTGGAGTATGATAAATCATGAAGAAAAAAAAACATATCATTTATTTCCTAAAATGTATTATTAAAATATCAATCTTTTTCTATTCGCGCTACATCTGACTGCGAATAGCCAAAATGTATTGTAAGAAGCTGAGTCAAAATGTAGCGAGTCCGATACCTTGACGTCACTCCGTAGCAACGTTTCTCGTCATTTGAAAATTTAGAGATTTTAATACTGTATATCCGGCTTATTTCTTTACAGATTTCAATTATAATACAACCAGTTTTCTTGCGATCAAAATATCCGAGGTAATACCAATTTTTTTAAACTTGATCCTAAATTCATATGAAAACTATTTTCCCACACGAATTTTCCACTAAAGTATGGGACGATTTTTTAATGTGGTACCTGTTAGTAGACGTGGGTTGTTTAAATGACCGGATCTTAATGATCCGTTCATATACAGTTGATTGAGTAATTGGATCCCAATTTTGAGTGAATCACGGACGCTGACGCATTCACCGGCTTACTAATTCACAGATTTATCGATTCACTGATTCTTTAGTGATAGCACGCGTTTTTTTGGTTTTCAGCTATCATCGACAAAATTTGTGTCCGACGAAAGATCCATCGTTTAATTGATCCGGTTTTAGTTAACGGATCATTGAAGTCATACAGATCCACTGATGCGGATCTTTTGAACAACCGGATCCTACCCACCACCTGTTAAACTGCTAGCTAGTAAACTACTCTTAAATGACAGAAATCGACCTATACGTATCAATCACGCCAGAAGATATTTTGTGCTCTTTACATACATCGAACTGTTACATAAATAATATTGATTTGTTCCCATTGCAGAATCTTGTAGACACTAGTTTCTCGGTCGAGATGCTGATATTGTCAATTAACAAGTAAATGTCGTACTAAACAATACGCGTTTATTGCGCTTTCGCGTTTCCCGTAATTTATCAAAATATGGAAATGAATACGATGAATTTATGGCTGATGCATGTTTGACTTATACGTATCCATACCTGCAACTAGCATCAGAATACCACGAGATAAAATCTCTCAATTATCGCTGCAACTCTGCATGATGGATTTTATGCCTAAGTGAATATTTGTAGAATACGAGTATATATCATACCTCATTTCGGTGTTTCATTAAAATTTGGAAATTCGGCAGAATGAAAAAAACTTTGGATCTTAGTACTTTTTTTTCTTCATAAATGGATGTTTGACTCTTACCTTGTAAATAATGTATAAAATGTAGTTAATTTACTTCAGCAGTTTTTTTTTTTTAAAATAACTCCACGGATGATATATCATTATACTCGTATTTTATAGATGCACTTACACTTCAGACGAAGCAACCATCGTTTTTGTACGAAAGAAAATAAAAATGTCTGAGAATCCCAGGACTTACGACCTGGTATTTGGGTGGCTTAATTGATCACTTTGTACACTTATATAGCGTTCACCATTCTGCTCATTAATGAATATCAATGAAGTATTTTTGAAAGATGTATACATACACTGTTGTTGGAATCATTTTGTATGTTAGTTTTTTTTTTAATAAAACGATCATTTTTATTTACGAAAACTGATCGAGCCATATATTTGAGATTTGACATCTTTCTTTAGATCTCTCGTAAAGTTTCTTCGTCACTTCTCTCTTATTCCTCATTACGACGCCATACCAATCATTATTTATTGTTCAAATCAAAGCAGGCTGAATTAAAGCCAAAGACCCGTATGGGAATTGAACACAACGAAGTAAATTTGTACGCCGAAATGTACAACGCGTTCCTTCACAAAACGAGTCGCATTGTTCCGCAGCTCATTGTTGGTAGCGGTACATGACAAAGTTAGACACAATTCACAAATAAATTGGTATCTTTTTATGTTGTCCGTAGAAAAACGCGTTATAATGGCCGTCCAATGACACGCCTGCGAGTGAGGAAAATATATGCAAGGGACCGGCAAATCTAATTACGGCTGTATCACCTGTGGTATATCATATGGGACCAATGCAAACCATGTCGAACACATTATATACACTCGTTTTATATGGCGCTGTGAAATCTCGAATAAACATTTTCAAGGCCTTTCAAGGCAATGACTGGGGCCTCTAATTATTATTGTAATGGTTATTTTTATTAAGTATCGATAAGGGTTGTCACCTTGGGTCCCAATAGGACGAATGTAAACCATGTCGAACAATGGTTTTATACAACGCTGTGGAATCTCGGATAAACATTTTCAAGGCTTTTCAAGGCGGTAAGTGGGACCTCTAATTATTACTGTAATGTTACTTTTATTAGGTATTAATAATGGTTGTCTCCTTTGGTCCCAATAGGACGAATGCAAGCCATGTCGAAGAGTGGTTTTGTACAACGCTATGAAATCTCGGATAAGCATTTTCGGGGCTTTTGAATACGGTGAGTGGGATATTTAAGTGTGCACTCTCAAATATATAAAGTCAGTATGTCAGCAGTCATTTTTGCAATTTCATTGCCAGTGGCTACAATTTAATCCAAAAATCGTAATTATGGTCAAAATTTACCGAAATCTCAATAAAGATGAAGAAAAATATGGAAGTCTGGGTATTTACAGGGCTTAAGACCTGTCATAGGCTGGTTAAGTGATCACTTTACACACGTGTAACATTCACCATTCTACCCACGATCGACAACAACCACGCTCCTCAAATTTTGGATGCCATACGTATATGAACAATCTCAAGACGTTCCGCAATTGAGTTCACAACAGCCATCTATGATTGAATTAATAAAGTTGTTATTTATCAGAGACCTTTTTGTTTGTTTGAAAAATCCAAAACCAGATTATTTTACATGCCGGGAAACGTATTTTACACGCGTGTGAAGTGATCACTTAACCATCCTATGACAGATCCTTAGCCCTGTAAATACTCAGACTTCCATATTCTTCATCATCTATCTTGAGATGTAAAATAACTTCTATTTGGACACCTCCAAAAGTTGGGAACAAAATTTATCAAAGCTAATTGCGGTTTTTTAACTGAATATATTTCTCCGGTATTTCAGTATTAATACTGGGCACATTTCCACGATTGACTGGATCGAGTTAGCGGTTCAATTCCTCGAATAGATGAAGCGGATTCTCTCTCCACCCATTGTTCACATTAAACTCGAATTAAATCACAAAATTCCCGACCACGATCAAACTATAACGTGGTAGCAGCATGATTGAGCATTAAAAGTGTCAGTTTGGCTTTGTAGTTCCGAGAAACGGGTTCTCGATTCACTGGTGCATATCCCAGTAAAACAAAGAAATCGATATTTTATCATTTGTTTCACACTTCATAATCTAAATCGAATTAAAGCGAAAACAAAGATATTTATCATATAATATATATATATATATATATATATATATATATATATATATATATATATATATATATATATATATATATATATATATATATATATATATATATATATATATATATATATATATATATATATATATATATATATATATATATATATATATATATACAGTATCTACTCAATGAATTAGGGCCACGCAGAATTTCGCGCAATTTCTCAATTCAAACAGGAATAACTCAGAGAAAACCTTGAATAAAACAACATTGAATTTTATTTACACATGAACACTTTATTACGCTTAAATTATGCATAAATTTTCATATAAATATAGTTAGTATTTAGTATTTCCACCTTTGGAAGAAATAACTGCCTCAATTCTTTTTGGCATACTTAAAATGCACTGTTTTATCATGTTTTTTATTTCTTCGTCTTCTGACCAATTTTTTTGAATATTTTTTTTTAGACAGTCTACTGTCGGATTTGGAAATGAGTATACCTTATTTTTAACATGCTCCATACGTTTTCTATAGGGTTAAGGTCCGGAGAATTTCCAGGCCAGGGGAGCAAAGGCAGATTTTTGTTAGACAAAAATTTTATTATTGATTTAGCCCGGTGGCAAGGTGCCCCATCCTGCATGAAGGTGTATGGACCTTCTGTTGGGTCGAGTGTATGGTAGAAGGGCAATAAAATTCGTTCGAGGACCTGCTTATAGGAATTTTGGTTCATTGTTCCTTCCACGAAAAACAACGGCCCAGGTAAATTGTTAATAATACATGACCATATCATTGTTGCAGGGGGGTGTTTGATAACTTTTACCACACAGGCCTCATTGTAACGTTCCATTGGTGTTCTCCTGACGAATCGACGGCTCTCTGTCACGGCTTCTAACCGGCACTCATCACTAAAGATGACCTGAAAAATAATGAAAATTTAAGTTTAATTCAAATATAAGCTTATTTACTAAAATGATATGTTGAAAATTCAATTTAAATAAATACCTTTTTCCAATCATCTACCGAGTAATTTCGATGTAGCCTGGCTCATTTTAATCGATCCGCTTTCATTCGTGGTGTCAATTTTGGTACTTTTACAGGGCGCCTGCATTTCAGATTTACTTCGTAAAGACGTCGCCTCAGTGTTGATACCGATATATTTATACCCTCTTCTTCCAATTTTATTTTTAATGTTTTTGCTGATGCACTACGGTTTTCTAAGGCACTTTGAACGATTTTTCGATCAGTCCTCGGTGTTGTTTTTCTAATCCTACGACAGTTCTTTCGCCGATTGCTGGTGGCGGGTGGCTGATTTTTTATTGATTTTGAAATTCTGTCCACTGTTTGACGAGAAACGTTTTCTTTTTTTGAAATTTCTCTATTAGATAGTATTCCTAATTTCAGTAGCACTATAACACTAGACTTTTTTTCCTCAGAAATGTCTTTACTTTTTCCCATTTTGTCCTTTTCAAAAAAAACTCTTGTGTTTACAACAAAATTTTTTACTTTATGAACAAAAATTAAAAATCAAGTTTTTTTCACAAGACACGATAACTATATAACCTCTCTGAACAAAACAACAACCAGAACTCAAGAAACATCACTAATAAATGAGATAGGACTATTTTTTGAACTTTCAACTATCTGTCTACCTGTGCTAATTAGAGACCTTTCTCAGAAAAAGGGTATGAAATTTTGTAAAGGCTTAAATAATCCAGGTGTATTTTACATATTATTGAAGGTAATATACATGATATTAGATGTCAATAGAAAACTTAAATTATTTATGTAAAATAAATATAATAATCCAAAAGATTTCAGAGTATTCAAAAAAATAATGGGTGGCCCTAATTCATTGAGTAGATACTGTATATATATATATATATATATATATATATATATATATATATATATATATATATATATATATATATATATATATATATATATATATATATATATATATATATATTTATATATATATATATATATATATATATATATAATATATATATTTATATATATATATGTATATTTTAAAAGAGAAATATTTGTGTTTTTATTATTTACTATTTCTGTGAGCCTAGGCGGCTCATTATTAGAAATAGGTATCAAATTGTGGTAGAGTGGGTTCGAACCGAGAAACTATGATTTAAGTGTCCGCGACACTAACCACGAGACCACAACCCGACACATTATTTATTTTTATAAACAAATTTATAAATTAATCAATAATTTTATGTAACAATTGTGTAAAATAATACATGTTTTAAATGTTAAATCAAACGCTGATTTTTTGATGATGATGAAATGATAAAATACAGCTTAGTAGTACTTTATTTCAGTGTCCTCTCACAAGAGAGAAGGATAACAACCTAATCAGCTTGATACAGGCTGGAATTCAACTCCCCACCCAATATATCAACCCTATTTTCCACCGGATCGAGGAATTGCAGTGAGTCCTGCTCAGAAATTATGCGATTTAGAATATGCGGACGATGCAGTTCTAATAGATACATCGATCGGAGCCCTGCAAGATATAATTGACTCCCTCCAAATAAACTCCGCTCGGTTAGGCCTAAGAGTGAACGCCAAAAAGACCAATGTCATGTGCAACTCAGCCTGTCCGGACCGAGATCAACATCTTACTTGTGAGGGACGAGCGCTCGTTCGAGTCGACACCTTCAGATACCTTGGAACACTCATGGTGGAGGATGGTAGTGTCCAGAAGGAACTGAATGTACGGCTCGGAATGGCAGGAGCTATATTCAATAAAATGCGCAATGTCTGGGACTCACTGCTTTACTCGACAAAAACCAAGTGTCGTCTCTTTAACGCCTGCATCCTCACAGTGTTGCTGTACGGATGTGAGTCGTGGCACCTCACCAAAGCTCAAAGCAAGAAACTGGCAAGTTTTGAAAATAGATGCCTGAGGCGAATGCTGGGTATAAAGTGGTATGACTTCGTCAGGAATGACGATGTGAGGAGAGGAACTCAACAGCCCCTCATACTGGAAGTCCTGAAGAGAAGAAGGTGGACATGGTTGGGACATGTCCTTAGAATGCCACCTGAGGGCATCAACCCCTCATGTCTCTTCTTCCAACCCCGAGGATTCCGGCGCCCCGGAAGGCCGCTGACGACCATTCACCGACTATACTCAGCGGAACTTCGAGACGCCGGACTGACCTGGGAGGAAGCCAAGGAGATGGCGCGTGACAGAGTGACTTGGAGACGACTCGTGTTGGCCATATGCTCCACCTAGGGAGCGAACATGGAAAAGGAAGGAAGGATTTTCTTAACCTAATTCAAGAATTGCAGTCCCAATCTCTAAAATAATCAAGCTAAACAGCATTAAAACTATGAAAATTGATTTATTTGTTCATATGTTTGTAAATAAACATAAGACTGGATACTGGCAGAAACATTCTCTCACTGGGTGACTGCCAAATACATATATCGCTCACTCCTTTCAACAACGTCATTAATAAAAACACTAGATTTTTTTCAGGAGATCGCTTTTAAAGTTTAAAAATATAATAAAATGTTTTTTAAATAAATATCAAGCCACTTATGGAACTTTTTACTGTGCAACAGATCTTTTAAGGTAAAACCTGAATGTTTTTTTTAATTTGAAAAATATTTAATATATTTTTAAAAAATAATAAAACAATAGCTTTTCTTGAAAATGCAAAAACAACACTTTCTGCCCTAGAGCGGGTAAATATTAAATTAAAAATATGCCACTTTTGCTGGGATATAGTACATTTTCTGGGCATTCCTAAAACATGCAAACTAAAAATTGACAATTTCGATATATGACATTGTTGAAAGGAGTGAGCGATATATTTTTTATATTATTTCTTTTAAAGAATTGTTTTTAAAAGGTTTTGTAAGGTTTTCGTTAAAACATTGGTTATTTATTTATTCATAAATTTTTGTTCACATTTCAATTTTAAAGTACATGTATTTATTTATGATAATATATAAAATAAATAAACAAAAAAGTTATATGCCTTTGCGTCGGTATAACATAGAATCGATTATGTGGTATAAACCCAATTTTTATCATACTAAAACAGAAAAGTAGGTGAAAAAAACAAGAAAAACATAAAATTTCGAAATAAAATGGGCATAATTTATTTGTAAAATAAAAATGTACTTTTTAAATTACGGAAAGGTCCAAATTTTTTGGCCAAACGCAGACATTTGAGTTACTTACTGATAAGGGACGCAAATATGCAATTAATATTAACATATCATTCTCCCCTCCCTTCTGTGTAAGTGCCAAGGCGTCTGTGCCAGTACCTATCTAAGATAGATTCAGACTGCATTTACGCGAATGAAAATGTACGCAAGTCGCGAGATGTTGTACTGTACTGCATTTTCTAAAGTCTTTTTTTTTTTTTTTAATTAAGTCCCAAAAAGGCTCCTTCTTACAAATTTAAACATACACCATGTTTCAGTAGGAGACAGAAAATTCACAGGGATACTTCTCATAAAAACAATATTTAATATTTGTATAAAAAAAAATCTGTAGGAATTTTATTGTATAAATGATTTTATAACATTTTACGTGACCGGTCATCTCCGCTGTAAATTTTAAAAGTACAGTTTTTACCGATCACTTTATAATTTGACACAAAGTCATCCTCTATCTCCTCACCTGCCTAAAATGCGTTTTATTTGAAAGTTGAAATTTAAGAGGCAATGATAATAATATCACAATGAACAAAATGTTTTGTAATATAATACGATCCATACTAAGGCTGGTTGACAAGTCTTTTTTTTAGCGATAGAGGACATTACTGACTCAAAATATGTTGTTTTCCTACTATTCTTCAAAAGACACTTGTCAACATTTCTAAAAGATTTGTTGAGTTTATTAATTTCCCGGCTATTTAGTGCATCAAAAGTAAAATTTTCAACCAACACTCCGGTAATATTTGAATTTAAGGCAAAGAATTTGTTGTTACTTATTTGCATGCATCTGTTTACTGATTGCATTGGCTATTAAAAAAACATCTTATATTCAAGAATAATAAACCCTCAAAAACGTAACTTTCAATTTAATTGTTTTACTATATGTCCCGTACCTTGGGCCATCTCAGGATACCGTACCTTGGGACATGACCAAAGTATGTTTTTTTAATGACGTTTTTATTCATTTCTTTTTTTGTGATTTAAGGATGGCAAGGAGAAAAACAATATGTTTTATATGGAATACAGTTGATAAGCAGTGATTGGAGCCATCAGTTCAGCCAAGAGTTTACTTACCTCAAAATCGTAATTTAATCAAAGAAAATTGATTGATTTTTACAATATTGTTTTCTCACTTAATGGTTATAAAAGCATTCAAAGAAGTTGTATGCCTTTAATTATTGAAAAAAATTAAGAAATATAACACATTATAAACTATATAAATAGTTTTACTGAACCAAGTTTTATATGACCAAGGTACGGGACCGTATTCAATTGAATTCAATTTAATTTATTCAATAATATAATAATATTAATATATACAATACAAACTAACATTTAAGGCATTTACATTAAAAAACAAATTAAAAAGTAAGCAAGAAGACTCTTGTTAAATGTGTAGAAGAATCCCGCTTCGGAAAACTCCTTCGGACACATGGAACAGATCAATATCCAATGTGATATTGTTCAACATAGCGGTAGCTCTTCCTACAGGCATAACCATCGGTTTAGGTAACTATCGAGAACATACAGACCAATACTCCGGATAATTTCAGAATTATCGATCATACCGCGCAACAATTGAAAAAACTGAAAAATCTAAAAACGACCGTACCGTACCTTGGGCCAAGAGAAGAGGTTTTGTAAAATGTCATTCCTATGTATACTATGCATGATGAGCATATGGTATCTTCTAACAATTTGATTTTAAATAATCGATCTTTTCGGTTCAGTAAAAAAAATTGAGGTAATTTATCAATTAAACATTTTATGAGACTTTGAAAAAAAACGGACCAAGGTACGAGCCTCTCCCCTATATGTTAATATATATCCACTAACCTGTTAAGTGATTTCCTGTGAATTCAAAGTCATCATCTTGATCCCAGTGCTTGAGTGATAGATTTCCCAGCGGAGTAGCGTTTGCAAATTCCAAATTTGCAAAGTGCCAATCCAGTATCTGCCGATCTCGTACAGACAAATAAACCGAACTGTAAAAAAAAAAACATTCAAAACATATTTCTGAATAGGACACAAATTCACCATGAGGTGAACACTAGAGATGCATCGACTATTTGGTTATTATTCATATTCAGTATAATCGGTGTAGTTTTATGTTTGGTATTCGGCATAATATTCTATTGAAATATTGAATATTATAATACAATACACATGTATTGTATTATAATATTAGCAAAATACATTATTATAATTACACTTGTATTGACTTACAAGCAAGAAACATAAATCATAATCATAACTAATGTATTCTACACTATTCTCATACATCGCTCACTCCTTTCAAGAACGTCATAAATAAAAAAACTTGATTTTTCCAGAGAACGTTTTTCAAGTTTAAAAAATTAATACAATGCATTAAAAATAAATATCAAGCCACTTATTGAACTTTTGACAGTGCAACAGATCTTTTTTGTTACAACCTGAAGGTTTTTTCTCCATTTGAAAAATATTTAGTTTTTTTTTTTAAATAATTAAACAATACCTTTTCTTCAAAATGCAAAAACAACACTATCAGCCCTGTAGCGGGTAAATATTAAGTCAAAAATATGCCTCTTTTACTGGGATATAGTACATTTTCTGAGCATTCTGAAAACACGCACAACTGAAAATTGACGATTTTTGATTTATGGCGTTCTTGAAAAGAGTGAGCGACATGTCAGTTACTTACCTATATATTACAGATGCAAACAAAATAGTACACATATGGATGCAAGTTATTACATTATCCATATCAAATCAAGTAATAATTGTGATCCTGTAAAAGTATTTTAACAACCACAGAAATATCAAATAAAACCTTCTGTATATAACAAGATTTTTCAGTTTCTTTTTGAATTCATGGAAATTCGTAGTATCGATAATTTCAATTAATAATTAAGATTTGCAAAATTCGCCTTTCAAAATGATTCATCTCAGTAAGTTGGTAATGTGTTACATTATCACGCATATACATAGTTTTGGAAAACTGGTAGCATAGCTGTTAAAGCAAAGTTCCCACGGTATCAGTTTACCCACCTGCAGTATGAAGTTCATTAGTAGGATACAGTAAACTCTGTAAAATAAGAGTCTCAAGGTTTGAAAATATAATCCTTATGGTCGAAACAACTAAACAACTAATGATGTCACACTTAATAATGGCAGTAATTGTCACTTAAATATGGTAAAATAAAGTAATAAGTAGTTCGTAGTCTTTAAACCCTTATCCACACCCGAATGGTGCATAGGGCACTGCATCATATAAAAGCAGTGTTATCTTGATTGTTAACACATGAAGGAAAGGTGATCAGCCCTCCGCTTTTGTACCAGTCCAGGGAAATATTGAATAAATATTAGAGTGAAAAAATTACTTATATTTATTTGACCAATTGATATTAATTATTATTTTAGCAATTTTATGTGATTTTACATACCTAGGCGGATTAGCTTCTAGCTCCTCCAAACTATCTTCAATTGTCTTCAGTTGGGCAGTTAGTTGATCATACTTATTGCAGAGAGAAGACATTTCCTTGTGAAGGCGACGCCAGTTGAATTCTTGGACGATACCCCACGTGCCGCTGCTAGGGTTTCCTTTCAACTTGGCCAGTATGTCCTTCTCCACTTTCATCGACTTGAGAAGTTCGTAGGTTTCCAGCATCCTTAAAAAATACATTAAGGCCTTTATTGATATCTTAACATAGACTGTACAACATTCACCATTCAACCCATAATTGACAACCATGCTATTCAAATTCAGAAGGGTATTGTATTAACGTACTGCTAATTAGTTGCAACTATAATATTTAACTATTTTTATTGAATAAAGAATGAATTTACATACAAGGTTTTAAAAGTTAGGACTGTTTTTTTATGTATTGTTTGAATAAAAATTTCTAACATTACTATTTTCTAGAAAGACCTATCAGATGCATAGTAGTACAGGTCAAATCTCTTTGTACCGAATACCGAATTAACAAAATTTCCAGTATAACGAATCTGCAATTCGTCCCCAGAAAACTTGCATATAAAATGTACTGAACCAAAATTCAATGTAGGGAAGCCGATTTCAGAATAACGAACTTTTTTTTTCAAATTTTTAAAATGATGTCACAATTCATTTTAAAACATTGAGAAGTCCAAAAGAAAATTTTCGTTTTTTTTTTTTAATCAAAAATTAAAAACTTATTTTAAATTGCTTTTTAATTCACTTTTCTTTCATTGCTTATAAATTTCTTTTTTTCAATAAAGTCTCACAGTTTGTAAATCAAAGTTTCATTTCTGTTGTGCCCTGTAGTAGGTAGGTACCTATATTGTATTGATCACTGGCCGGAAGATCGGGTACATATAGTGTAACAGTAACAAATAATTTTAATTTTCTAAGAGTGGGTTTAATATAGCGATAAAATAAATTTAAAATGTGTCATATCCTATACATCCAGTGTTACGAATTTTCATTATAGCGAAATATTTTTTTGGTCCCGTGAAGTTCGTAATACTGAGATTTGACCTGTATTTGCCATATTCACAAATTAAATACTGTGCATGCTTAGACACACATTACTGTCAGATGTGCCGTGCATAATATTTTAAAACAAATCATTAAAAAAATATATTAATGAAATTACAAAATTTTTAGTGTGTCCAAATACTTGTTCACAAAATCTTTAAAATCAATGAAACCAGCCTTTGACGGTCGTCAGCCCCGTAAACGCCCAGACTTCCATATTCTTCTTCATCTTTGATGAGATGTCAAAAAATAATATATTAATGAAACAAAAATTATGGCAAGGTCATCAATTCCACCTTTAGTTAGTTAGTTAACCAGTCCAGGTTACCTTATTATTAACTAACTTAAAAGTTGATAATAAGGTAACATGAAATTTCAATGTAGTATAATTCTAACAAAATTATTGTTTTCAATATTCTATGTCCCAAAAATAGAAACTATTTTTAAAAATCGCTATTTTACAACTATTTAAGAGTGAAAATTACTTAAATCTTAATAAAAGTTTATCTTTGAGATATAAACATGAATTTACAATACCAAAATGCAATACCAAACAATTTCAACAGAACTTTGAATATTTGGGAAATAAGAACTTTAATAACCTTCCTACAGACTTAAAAAAAATAGAAGACATAAAAATGGTAAAAAAAATATTTAATTTTTGTTAATATAAGAAAGAAAAAAAACAGTTTTTTTAAATGATAATAAAAATAAATTGTATTACCAACAAACATAGCTAACAACTGCAAGTCCTTCTCAAGCACAAGAGCTCAGTCTCTTTATTGGAGAGGCCTGCCTTTCTAATTCTAAGATTGTAAGTAGAAATGTTCAGAAAATTTAAATAAATTATAAAAAAAACTTTTGTAAACCATATTAAATGATAAAAAAATGTATTACAAACTATTTTCTTGGTAATTTTGCCAATAATGAACACCAGAACTTTTTGCACGATAACCAAATGCGATATTGTACTGACGATGCAAGTAAATAAAATCAGTTTCAAAATCCGTAGATGATAAAAGCATTATAAAATACCTAGCTTGATTTTCTTTAATGCTATCCTGCAACTCAATGACGGATTTCAAATGTTGGCACTGTTTCTGCTTAACATTTTTCTGCTGCAGTTTGATCACCCACTCCAGAGCCTGTCCTAAGGAGACTGGCGTATTACCGAAGTAGTTGTAATCCACCTGATGCGATATGTAAGAGGTCGCATCTAAAAGTCTATTGAATTCACGTTCCACCTGTAATGTCACAATTATCATAAATCATTGGAAAAAGGACATGACAATTGAGTAAAAATGTAATACAATATGCAAAATGTTGTATGTATACATATACATGTATGTGTATCAAGATGATTTGGGCATGTGAAACAATTTGTTTTATTTAAATAAATAGTATACATTTATTTAAAGAATAATTTTTAACACATTAAAAATATTTTTTGCAGAGACCCACCAAGTCTCCTTTTGTGTCTTATCGGTGGAGTTCTTTTTACATCCATTTTAACCTAATACATATACACACAAATTCCTTTATTTTGCCTCTGTTCCATATTTTATTTTGACCTGTTACTTTTTTCAGCAACGAATTTAAAATGTTTGGAACGATATATTGCAGTGTTTGACTCCCATATTTATTGTTAATTCTTGGGACTATTAAACCTTCGTTGTGTGTAAATCTTGTATCATAGTTGTGTGATGAAAGAATAGTAAAACGAATTTATGAGGCGAATGTAGCTGGAAACAGGAGCAGAGGAAAACCAGAGTAAACTTGGCATGGTCAAATATTTTAAATTCTTAAAAGTAGTCAGGTCAAGAGTCGGAATAATTGACGGGTAAGTATGAGGAGATGCATGAATGTGAAAGAAACTAAGATTGTTTACAAAGAGAGATTGAAACCCCTGCGATGAAACAGCATGATCAATAGGGCATCCACTACACGGGATTTCACCGTCCGGCTGTCCGGTTTTGAAAAATGAAAGTGACTATGACAGTTTGGCGTGATCGGATTTACGCTCAACGTGTTCACGCACCGATCAAGAGCACCGATCCGAAAAAATATTGACAAAAGCACATGCCAATCCAAGCCAATTGTCGATTTAAAACGCTAACTGAAGTGCCGGACGGTAACATTCCGTGTAGTGGACAAACGTCCTTAGTTAGTTAGTTTTTTGACATGTATAGAAGAAGAATAAAAATAATGGGTTTTTAAAAGAAATCTTATCATAATTCCCAATCCCATCCACATTGAATGTTGTTTTCGAGAGGGAATTCTATAAAACACATTGAATATTATTAAGGTTTTTTTTTTTGAGTGGGTATAAGACATGTTAATTGAAAAATTTCAAGGCTAAAAGACAAATGAAGTACCATTTCATCTTTGTGCTTTGGGACTTGGTTCCCGGTGGCTTCATAAAGAGGGCACTTCTGCTTAATTTTGTGCAGCTCCATATCCATCTGCAGAGAGAGCGTTGTGACAGGATTGCCCCCCAGACCAGTCACAACCATTGCACCTGTAATAGAATTTTGTTGAAACATTGAAATAAATTAAGGTTACATAATAATATATATTTATTGATGATTACATGTATAACTCATGTTTTAGCCAAGTTGACGTTTTCAACTGCGGAAAATTTATGTTTAAAAGTCGAATGGTGAGCATATTGTCCTCTGAGGATCTTTAACCCTCACCGTGCTGAGCTTATTTTCACATATTTCACATAAATTGCTAATTGATTTTCATCATCACTACTTGACGAATTTGACATTTCGTAGGTAGTAATAAAAAACTTTACTTAAAAAAATACAAAAATCAATGTTAAATTCACAGCAATATAATTTTAAATGGTTATTTATAAATGTTATTAACTTATTAAAAACATTATACATGCGCGCGCTAGGACACGTCCGTATAGGTCGATACCTAAATCAAATTGCGCAATAGTCGGTATTCCGACGCTCCGCACTTTATACGCATTAATAGAGAGTCGATATATCGACGGTTCGCACTCTAAGGGTTAATCTATCTCATGTATGTCTCCACTAGAATCAAAATCACACACCCCCTTACACGCTTCACACATACACATTCCCCCTCTCATAGATACGCGTTAATTTGCTAGATCTACACTAAATATTCTGTACTATTTTTTTGTGTTTCTATGGTTAACTAGTATTGGCTTTATTTAATGTATATTCTTTTAATGTTTTGTTTTGTATATGTTGCTGTTGTTAACCCAAATAAATTAATTGAAAAAATTAAAATTAAAGAAATGCATTCAATACTGTAAGGATTAAAATATATATACCCAGATCAGCAACAAAGGGGCCTTTCCTGTACGTAACAACTCTTCCCCCCACTCTGTCCCTCCCTTCCAGTATAATCACTTCACATCCTGTCGATTGAAGCTGCCTTCCGGCGGCAAGACCAGACACTCCTATAAGGAAGAGAAATGTTTAGAAAACCATTAATCCATTTTGATTGTAAATTACATGCAAGCGAGGTGATCAGTCTAATCCCCTCTCACATAGATATGGAACACCTTTCAACTAGATAAGGCATGGGGAACCTTTCTATTTCAAAAGGCCACATTCACTTAACTCATTCAACATGAGGCCGCAGTAAAGAAAACTTTGACACCCCCACTATAAACTAAATATTTTAATTATATCACAATATAAATTGTTAAAAATGCAATTAAAAAAATATGGAAGAAATGCCTATTTACAAAAAAATGGCATCAGTCAAAAGGCCGCACAAGAATAGCCAAAAGGCCGCATGCGGCCTTAAGGCCGCAGGTTCCCCATGCCTGAACTAGATGGTGTATCTATCTGCACCCAGGAGGTGTATGGCAACTGCATGGAATTGTGACAATAATAATTGTAATTATATGATGGCAGGGTTATCAGTACTGTGCTCCAGATTCAGATATGTAACAGTAAGTATAAAGATTTATTATTTGTTTACCAAACGGTATAAAAAGTGTTTTAGAAAGTTAGTAAACTATTTCATATGGTAAATACTTATATTTCTTAAAATCTATTGTGACACATATTTCCATGCATTTCACATCATTTTCAAATGGCGAGGAATGCATGGAAGCATGTGTAATAATATATTTTTAATTTAAATTTTACTCCGTAAATACCACTTTTTCTTAAAATCCATTGTGAGATGTGTTTTCATGCTTTCCGCATAATTTTCAAACACCATATGTGAAGCTAAGCTAAATTTTAGAGTTGTGTCCTTGGGATGTTAAAGGATGAAGAGGGAGAAATAGTGATATTTACCAAGTAAAACTTAAATTAAACATTATACGATATTACTGCCGAATCAATTTATGAAATTATTTCATATTTCTCTACAATTCTGATGTTTTCGTTTCACTGCCAGAAATTTATATTTCAAAATGTCAAGGTTTCAAATTTAACCAATTCACATTTTTTTTTAACACAACTTAACAGTTTTTTTCCGCAATATTTGATTTATAATTTAATGTTTCATTTATTACATGGATACTACACAAAAAAAAAAATATACAATTCAAAGGAGGAGTTGAGAATTACGATATTGTATAATTTTGCCAACTTATTCCTTGATTTAAGAAGTTGTGCAATTAATGCTTAGAAAAGAAAAATCAAATATTTGTTGTTTATGACATAACTCAGTCATATAACTGTTATAATTTTAGCACATAATTTATTGAATTACAAAATATGTTTTCATTACCTGCACCAATGATGATTACTTTAGGAGCGGTTTTGCCTTTGCTGGGTGTTGGAATCGGAGTAAGTCTTTTATAAATTCCATAGTTGATGAAACCGTGCCTCTCCAAAAAGCTGTGTACTCGATTCAGTAATCCCGGGTCATTATCGTATGGGGCCTACAAGGCAATTTCATAATTATGTATTACATAATAAGGTGAAACAAAAAAGGGTATTTAGACCCGCGCCCATTATTGATGCTACAGTTATCATACGTAATTAATATCTGATACTTATTGAAATTGTATATATCCTATTTTCATGTTAGCAATGACGATACCATCTAAATATGTTTACTAGTAACTAAATCTTTTTTTTTTATGTTTTTCGTGACAAATTAATTTTTTTTTATAAAAATGCAAATACATATAAACTACAAGTTTTTGATTTTAACATAAAATAAAAAACAAAAACAAAAAATTAATAAAAAATGTTAACAATAAGTATGTACTATATGAATTATAAATTTAAAGAAGCTACTTATGTCTAAAAAAAAAAAGTAGCCCAAAGGTAACAAATGTAGAAACTATTTTTAAAAAAACTGCAACTCTCCAACTATTTAAGGGTGAAAATTGCTAATTATAAAAGTTCCTCTTTGAGATATAAACATGACTTTACAATACCAAAATGCAATGCCAAACAATTTCAACAGAACAAAGTCCTTCGACAACCTTTCTACATCAAAACGCTAAAAAATGAATTAAATTAGTTTTATATGTGTTAATCTAAGAACAAAAAAAAATTAAAAAAGGGGAAAAAAACAAATTGTATTACCAACAAACATAATCAACAAGTGTTAGTCCCTCTCAGAGCAAAAGGGCTCAGTCTCTTTATTGAAGAGAACTGTGTTTTTAATTGAAAGATTGTGAGCAGAAATGTTTAGAAAATGAATTAAAATTTGTTTAAAAACTTTTGTATCCATATTAAATAATAAAAAAATAAAATATTTACCTCCATATTTTGAATAGCATTCTCAGCAGTGAGTTGTAGTTTAGGATTCTCCACCCACATTCTCAAGAGGCGATTTCTAATTTGAATGAACACATGCAATGTTGGTCCAGTCATATCTGGGAAACAGCCCGCTTCCAAAGAAGAGAGACGGTCAAACGGTAAGCGGGATTGGAACGCTGCACCCTCGAGACTGAAATATTAAACAAGTTACATTACCAAACGTCATATCAAAAAATTTGCATCTTTTCCAGTTATTCCAGATGGCGTAGGATCGCGAAACCTTTGCCACAGTGAAAGCCAACGTTGGGGGGACTTAACACGGTACACAAAGAAGAAGAAGGATCTTTTCCAAAACAATCAAAAGAAATATGATCGATGATTTTCAATCAGGTTTTTACAAACATAATATACGAGAATAATAAAATAAGGATATAACAGAAGAAAGTGAAAGGCGGTCCCCGTATTAAATCGTTTTAAAAACATTTTTTTTTCAAACCCTTATCTGCACCCCAATGGTGCATAGGGCACTGCATTATACAAACACAGTGTTATCTTGATCGCTAACACACGAAGGAAAGGTGATCAGCCCACCGCTTCAGGTACCAGTCCAGGGTAATATTGAATAAATATTAGAGTGAAAAAATCACTTATATTTATTTGACTTCCCCTGGGAATCGAACCCGGGACCTCCAGAATGGTAGCCGAGCGTGCTGACCATTACACTATGGAGGCGGACTAAAAACATACTTAATTAATATATTGTGTTTTGTATTATTATTATTTATTCAGTAATAAAACATTTTACAAGGTGCAATTGTTGTATTATATTGATTATACTCTATACAGTGTCGAGTGGTGGTCCATTGGTTAATATCGCGGACTCGTGAGTCTGAGTTACTCGGTTCGAACCCACTCTATCACAATTTGATACCTATTTCTAATAATGAGCCGCTTAGGCTCACAGAAATAGTTCAAAATTTAAGTATTTTTGTTGACAATAAGAACACAAATATCTTTTTTTTTTTTTATAATAAAAAATATAAAAAATATATAAATATATACATATATATATATATATATATATATATATATATATATATATATATATATATATATATATATATATATAAATGTCTTTAACATACTGTTGGTAGAGCGGGAGATGCTTACAAGCGCTCGATTTGCTTACGTTTGGTAGAGCGCGAGATGCCACAAAACATTGTTAAGATTAGAGTTGGGTTTGCAATTACTTGTGATAAGGTTACATGTGATTAGTATACGACAATAATCAGTATCGATACTAATTAGGGACGGGGTTGAAGAAAAAATCGCGTGCCAATAATTTGTTCAAATTTATTTTTAAGTAGTCACCTGAGAAACAATAAATTATGATTCTAGGGTTAATAAAGATATATTAACACATTGTAGTCGGGCGCTTCGAACAATAGACTCTAGCCTATAGCGGACGTTTTTCGCGATTAGCGCAAAAATATATCGCTTTCTTAAAATTGACACAGTTTCTAAACTGCGAGCGGTATGAAAAATAGTCCAATACTTGAAATGACTCAAACTAAACTGGAGATTGAGATTGCATAAAAACTCTAGATATTCCGGCGATGTCTTTACAAGCGACACACTAGCTAATCCGGACAAGGCATCTCAAATAACGTCAACAGACTGTCGCCTAGCACCCAGGTAGCAGATTACCCTTCAATGCGTTTTATTTCACGCTGATAACAAACCCGTATATTGCCGTTTCCCGCCGATAACCGACAGTCGACAAAAACGGCATTTGCCGTGTCCCGCAGTTGACCGACTGTCCGCGAAAAACGGCAAATGCCGTGTCCCGCCGACAACGTGTTAATGCAGGAATTATCAATCAAAAACATTGCACAATAACAAAAATACTACAAAAAATTAGTCACTTACCCCGATGGCATTTCCCTGTAATTGACTTCTTCAGGTTCTTCGACCTTCTCTTCGGATACTGGTATTTCATCATTTTTAGGCGGTGTTTCCTCATTGGGAGTATTGTCCAATGGAGCTCTGGTTGAAGGTGGTTCTTGTACAAGCAACGGACTGCTTGAGACTATTTTACTTTTTTCAGAATAATCGGATTCAGAATCCTCGGGGACCTTTAATTTATCTTCCATCTCCTTACCATCAACCTGCAAAAGATTTACTAATGATACAAACATAACCCTAAACAAATTATAAACAAAATTTTTAAATAATACCATAGCAGTTATTTTGAATTTTTAAATACACTATTACAACCTTCACTTTTTTACGGCGACTCATCTTATCGTTTTTATTCAGATATCGAAGAATCAATAAGAATCTCTTTTTTTAATCTGACAGCGACCACCGGTGTAAATTGATTATTTTATTTTGTATTTGTATTTATAAACAATGTTTTTCTATGGAATATGAAATGTCAAATTTGCATTATGGGTCCATTTTTACAGTCTCTATGGAAGGACATAAACCCTTTTTTTATCTTTTACCTAAAAGTTGTATAAGATAAATATTTTATTCTTGTTTTCCTGAACCGAAAGGATTTTTCCTTCTTTTTTTTCATTTTTTGTTAGTTCTGTTTGATTTTTTTGCAAATACAAAAAAGAGGGAAGTGAATGAAATTACTATTATGAGTTTTTGATTTTTAAATTTTTCCGAATGTTTTTTTCAAATATTTAATAATACATACGACACGTAGGCTTAAAGTTTTTTTTTTCCGTATTATTTATTGATTCGGCATTAACTTTGTGGAATGTCATGAATAATCGTATGTAATGAAATGAAACTCATTGAGTTGTATTATACAAGTGTAAAATTGATAGGATTTCTACTCATACCTAATTTAACCAGTTACCGGGTTTTGGCGTTACCGATATCATCCAACTTCCATGTTACTAGTCTGATGATGTCAGTAATGACGCAACCCGGCCACTAGTCAAATAAAATGAATTTGGAAAAAAAACTGTTGTTTAGTTGTTTCATTATATTAAATGCATTTCCAACATATAATATCAGTACAAAACTTTAAAAAAAGTATTAGAAAAATAGGAGTTTTTTTAAATTTTATCATTTCGAATATATAATATTTAAATACTTTCAAAGTATACGAAATAATACTGACACTGGGCAAAGGAATTCCCTTTAGCCCTTACATACAAAAGCATCCCTCGAGAATACATGAAATACACGAAAATGGCGCTATGTAAATTATTCATAATTACTAATTTAATTGTCACCTCGCAAAAAAAATTTGCAAAAATGAGCTCGAGGTATTTTGCGCTAGGGTTCTCTTACCAGATACCGGCAAATCTTCAATGTCTCATTTTTCTTGCCCGTATGTGGTACCAGGAAATCGGGTAAAATTTATGCTATGTGCGGTTTATGAAGTAGAAGATATGCATATATTAATAACAATTATAATAAATCAATGCACATTGTAGCAAATCACACGTAACCTGTAACAAACGTTATTTGTTTTTGATAAACTTGCCTAATAATCAAATTGCTAATGCCAGTGTACTTTAACTTTTTATGTTATTAATGTATCCCTCTTATGTAATATTCAGGTATTGCAATTAATAATAATCGTATTGCCTTTATTTTTCGAGTTCAGCAATCCAATCCACGATTTGAGTAATAACAAGTACCATATACTGGAATGAAATCGTTAATAATAAATACAATATAATTTTCCTTACTCAAATTCGTAAGTTGAAAAAATGCCAAACAAAAAGTTTTAAGATATTGTTTAATTGTTATTTCATTTGTTTTTGCCAAATGAGAGATTTTTATTTAATGTCTGGATAAAATCCCTCAAATAAAAGAACGTGTGAGTTTGCATAACTTTATGTATTTTTATAGCAGTTTTTCGTGATTATAAAGTTCCTTTAGTATAAAGATTTACACCGTTTCTTCTAACCAATGAATTTTTCACTTTTGAATGGAGTAGGTGTGCTTTTTTTAATTTTCCTCCTAATTTTTTTAATTGTTGGTATGTCACATTTCTAAAACGTATTATATGAAAAAAGTTCTTACTTACCGAACATACTCTAGTAACAAAAATATGAATTTTATTGCCATATAAAGAATATTAATGATTGTAAGCAAAATTTTCAAATATGGCGTCCAAGATTTCGCAAAAAGTGAGATAATGTCGCTTCGCTGTCATAATCAAGTTTACAGTGATCAAATGTCAATGTGATTGTATTATTTTAATTATTTTGTCGATTTACTAACGAAGCTAATGTGAAACAGTAAAATATCCGTTAAATACACATCCTAGGATGTCGTCTCCTGGCGGCGTCACCGCAACGTCAATCGGCTCCGGCAAAGTACGGGGCCCCGGCAGGCCTCCGAAGAAAGTCGTCACCTGTACGTGGTGCGCGGAGAGTAAAACTCCGCTCAAGTTCGTACTCCCTACTCCGAACGGAAAAAAAGAGTTCTGTTCGGAGACATGCTTGTCAGAATTCAGAAAGGCTTATAGCAAAGGAGCTTGCATGTTTTGCGACAACGTTATCAGAGGCAACACTCCGTCAAATGGCAAAGATTTTTGTTCCACTTATTGCCTCAACAAGTATCAGAAGAAAACCGACAAGGCGGCCCATTCTCCCTTGTCGGTCGTGGCGCCGACCGGAGCTGATCATCCCGGCAGCGCCGCGTCTCCCGCCGGGCCGTTTCAATACGAGACCTGTCAGATATTCGACTGGACGGAGTATTTGCGGGAAACGAACAGCGTACCGGCGGCGCAAGAGTGCTTCAAGCAAGCCCTTCTTCCTCCTCACAATGACTTCAAGATCGGAATGAAATTGGAAGCGCTGGATCCGCGGAACTTGACCTCGACTTGTATCGCTACCGTCGTAGGAGTGTTGGGACCTCGGTTGAGGCTCAGACTCGACGGAAGCGACAATAAGAACGACTTCTGGAGGTTGGTCGACTCTAACGACATCCATCCCATCGGACACTGCGAAAAGAACGGCGACATGTTGCAACCTCCTCTAGGTTTTCGCATGAACGCGAGTAGTTGGCCAATGTTTCTACTGAAGACGTTGAACGGAGCTGAAATGGCACCCGCCAAAGTCTTTCAAAAGGAGCCTCCGACTCCGGAGAGCAATCTCTTCGTTCTGGGACAGAAGTTGGAGGCTGTGGATAAGAAGAATCCGCAATTGATCTGCACGGCGACCGTGGGGGCCGTGAAGCAAAACCAAATCCACGTGACTTTTGACGGGTGGAGGGGGGCCTTCGATTACTGGTGTCGGTTTGACTCTCGGGATATCTTTCCGGTGGGTTGGTGCGCCCGTTCCGGACACCCCATGCAGCCGCCCGGACAGAAAACTGTTCAAGGAACTAGCAGGTACTTATTCTTTTTCTTTGTACTTATAAATAATCAAATTTTTTACTTATTAAAATGAATACTATTTACATCCCGCATCATTGTATTCGTGTTGTTGGCATTGAAAATAAAATACGCAATTTTATTGATAACCATCTACTAATATCTGTCATATTCAAATAGATGCATACAATTTTAATTTTATGACGAAGAAAAAAAAATTGAATTACGATTTTTCATACGAGGTATCAATTTAAATGTATAAAAAACTCTTTTCTTTTTATATCTTATGTACGGAGATGATATTTACCAAAATATATTTAGAATAATGTATGTTGTCTATTCTCTCCATTGGTATCATAGCTAAAAAGAGTCATAATAAAATAATAATACATTCATAATTTATTATTAGATTAAAACCAATATTTTTAGATTTTCCACTTTTTTATTTGACCAGCGACCGGGTTTCGTCGTTACCGACATCATCAGTCTGATGATGTCGGTAACGACGAAACCCGGTCGCTGGTCAAATAAAAAAGTGGAAAAGCTAAAAATATTGGTTTTAATCTAATAATAAATTAAAAATGCAATTCCATCACGAAGTGTCAGTGGATAATATAAATCTATTATAATACATTCAGCCTATAGATATGAACAAGAAAATGTAGTTTTTCTCTGATCTTGGAAATTTCCATGGCTGTACCTACCACATTTAACACACGATTTATGGTCTATTAATAATTATCAAAAATAAAAAAATTATGTACTTTTATTCAAATAGAACAAAGAATTCAGTAAAAAAATACCATTATTTTTTACAATTATTTTTTTTCAAATCATCGAAAAATGTCTGGACATTTGCCTTGTTGTTTATTATAACAATTGTTTATCATTACTATAATTACACTTTGTAAAGTAATATTTTCTTCTCATGTTTTTTTTTTTAAACAAGAAAATCTGATTGTCCAACGGAATTAAATATTGTAAAAATAATCTTTATCCCAACTGAATATAGATTTTGATTCACCCGAAACGTCAACAGGTGCATACTGTAGAGATATTTTTATTAAAATTTTACTATATTGTGGAAAAATGCCCTTTAACCAGTTCCTAGTTAAGCTCGAGTGTGACTCAGGCAAGGAGTTTGCGTTGTAATGATGAGCTCGACTGTTGCTCTGGAAAATCGTCCTCTGACTTCTCGGTATCGATTTGCCTGACCCGAATATATATTTATGCTCTTGTTTTTATTGACTAACCCGAGCGGTGTTCATACAGTCTTATTTCGACTTGTTGGTTGCGGTTTCTTGCACTGGCAAATTTTCTCGCCAAAATTGACTGTTAAGTGGTTAAATTAGACTAAACACAAATTGTCTGCCTCCATAGTGTAATAGTCAGCACAATCGGCTACTGTTCTGGAGGTCCCGGGTTCGATTCTCAGGGGGGATCAAATAAATATAAGCGATTTTTTTCACTCTAATATTTATTTAATATTTCCCTGGACTGGTACCTGAAGCGGAGGGCTGATAACCTTTTCTTTGTATGTTAACGATCAAGATAACACTGCGTTTATATAATGCAGTGGCCTATGGGTGCGGACAAGGGTTTGAATGAACACTAAATTTCAGAAATAATCTAATGTTATTTCATGAGATCCTAGCAGCCATGTGGTTGTCGCAATGGGTATTGGTATCAGAACTTCACTTCTGACGGCTGCCAGCTCTGTTGCGTCCACCTAAGTCAGATCCGGGTCCAGCTAATAAATTGACTGGAGTGGTTGTCCTGGGTGAAGGAAACCTAATTCCTTGTAAAAGAGGAAAGCTTGACTAAGGCTCTCAGGAGGCATTCATATTACAAGTCCTACCCAACTGAATCATCTGTTCTTGGTGACACTTGAAGCCATGACATGTGACGTCTAATTCCTTATTTACACATTCATCGCCAAGCAACCCACCATACCTGAAACTTATTCTGAAAGCGCACCTTCTCTGGGCCATCATAAGGTGGCATGTTTCACATCCCAATAAGAGAAAAGGTACGATGCAGATATTGAGTATGCGGGATTTGCTCTTCATCAAATACAGTTCCAATTTACAGACAGCCTTCATGCTGTGTCCGTAAGTCGTAAACGAACTGCCGATTCCTATTTCCTGTAGTATAATCTCACAAGTACTCGCAACTCTTGACTTTTTTGATGAGCTAGCTACTCAACGCCAAGGGTTTCTGGGTAAGAATCGTTGTACAACACGTTTTACAATACATTGCGTTTTATTTTCCTGTAATAATTTTTTTGACATAAATTTACTGTCAGCTGACATACTTAAAAATTTCTAGAGTGACTATTGGCATCAATACCTACAATTTACTCTAGTTTAAGAAAACTTTTAAAATAAGCGCTAGTCTAAAATGAACTTTTTTTTTTTTAAAGGAATAATCCGCAAGAGGCCTTTAAGAGGCTTGTCTTCAGGTAGAATAGTAAGGATAGAGAAGGTATATGTGAAAAATACATCACCAACACCCCTACCAATTGAAAAAAAAAATCTTAAATTTATTTTGCAATTGGCGGGAATCGAACCCGTGTCGCCAGTTTCGCAGTCGAGCATCTACCCAAGTACGCCATGGCGCCCGTCTGTTTATTTATAGAAAAATTTTACGTGTAAATCAATAATCACCGAAGCAAACTGCTTAAAATATTTTTAAAAAACTGTTGTTATAACCTTATACCTTCCAGGTTCAAGGTCCGTGCTGCGGTGGCGGCGCTGCCCGAGGCGGACAGTCCGGGCGCGGGTGCGGTGGTGCGGGTGGCTGTGCGGCAGGACTGCGTGGCGGGCACCCTGCTGCGCAGCGGGGCCCTGCCCCCGAGCGGCATCGCGGCGCCCTCGCCTGCCTGCGCTGCCCGGCGCCTGCTCAGGGAGCTGCTCACCGCCTCTACCGATATCCAGGCCGTTGTGTCACAGATGAGCAGCATGGAGGGGTTTGATACGCAGGTATTTACTTCCTCATATATCGCTCAGTCCTTTCTATAATGTCGTATATCAAAAATTGTCAATTTTCAGTTGTGCATGTTTTTAACTTAATATTTACCCGCTACAGGGCAGAAAGTGTTGTTTTTGCATTTTGAAGAAAAGGTATTGTTTGATTATTTTTTTAAATATAATAAATATTTTTCAAATGGCGAAAAAACATTCAGATTTCACCTAAAAAGATCTGTTGCACAGTAAAAAGTTCAATAAGTGGCTTTATATTTGTTTTTAATACATTTTTTCATATTTTTTTGATATATGACGTTGTTGAAAGGAGTGAGCTATATATATTATTAATTTTAAAAAAATCCTTTATAATTTATTTCGATTAAAATTATGTTTTGCTTTTATTTTTTTAAAGGAAAGAGAAATATTTGTGTTTTTATTATTTACAAAAATACTTCAACTTCATACTATTTCTTTGAGCCTAAGCGGCTCATTACTAAAAATAAGTATCTAATTGTGATAGAGTGGGTTCGAACCTAGAAACTCTGACTCTAGAGTCCGCGACACGGTACCACAACCTGACACAATTTATTCATTTAAGTTTTACTTATTTGATTTTACCGCAAAGTGACTGCCAAATCAATAAATAATATTTAAATGCTTGTCTGAATACACTATTCGCATGCGAATCAATTGAATCCTATATTTGAGTTCAGAATCATTTACATATGTCAGTGACTCTCACGGAAGTTAACCAGATCGTTGTCTTATAAAAGAGAGCCTTAAGACCTTAGTTATGGAAATCAACAAATATGATCAATTCAACAATATATATGATGTCATTTAGTCGGATTACCTACCGATAGAGGTGAAATTAAATCTTAAATATATTTTCGTTATATTTTAAATAATGTATATACCATATGAACCTTAGAGCCTTGCACTCTTTACCTCTAGGTTTGGAATAAAGATAAATAAATAATTTAGTTTCCTGGGTAAATTATGTATTAAATGGTTTCAAATATGGGTTAATCATTGTTCGCCATGTTATTATGCCTGTATTGCTTTGTATATATCATTTTATGAACAACAACAATAACAAAATATGTCACCATTATTATTGTACCTTTTATTATTAACACATTTGGACAGGTGTTTATTACTACTGCGGACCGCTGGCGACGTGGTTCGATAATTGTGTACATATAGTTTAGACCTTAAAGGTGGAGACTGACCGTAGCATTTCGTCGTAATATAACACATTACGATGCGAGCATTAAGACAAGACTCCTTGTCCTGACTGTCTTGTTGAGATCTCGATCTCCATCCATAGTTTCGGATGCTCGATGATGCTCGCCGCGAGCGATGTTGTGACGTTATGTTACGACGAAATGCTCCGGTCAGTCTCCACCTTAACAAAGAGATTGGTACATAATATTCACATAATTTTGAAATGAGGCCGACGCAGAAGGTAAAAATACCCTTCCAGTCCTTAAGCATCAATCGACCGAACGGGTAGAAATACCTTTCCCGTCCCAAGTGTGTTAATTACCCTATTGTCTTATCGGGTCGGCTTAACATTTTCAGATTTTGGTTGGGGGCAAAACGTACACATTGAAGATTCCCACAATAGAGGCGGTGGAAGGGACAGCGGGTCTGGTCACGTGGATGGAGACTCTCAGCTCCTGTCTGGGCTACTGTCCCGGCCTTTTCGCGGTGGAACCAGTTGCCGGGATCTGTATGAAGTGCAACTCAACACCACAGAGACCAGCAACTATCAAACGCCACAATGAGGTATTGTTTTATAAACTTTTAAATTGGAATTTAACCTTGTAATAATTTACACTAATCAGTATTGGTTTTTTTTCTTCATTTTATGTGATATGAATCGGATCATTAATAATTAATCAATAAAAAAGTAAAATATTGTATGTGTGGTGTGATGTATAAATATCTAGCTCTCTTAGGCTCATCAGAAGATTGCCTATAAATGAAAAACGAACTTATTTGATCACAGATCACAGTTTATTAATGTTATAAAATTCAATATGAGTAGGGACTCAAAAACTATTTTTTACAAATAATAATAAAAGTCACTAGCTGATAAAAATTTCATTACGCGAAGGTTGTGGTCGCTGGCGGTAATTGTCTAGAGCGACGATCATGCAGGAAGAGGAACATTTTATTTTTTGTTTATTATTACTTTTTACAATACATGTTTTATTTTTTCATGAACGTCTCTTTAGGCAGAACCCGTGACGAGACATTAATTTAAAAAAATATTATTTTGAATTTACAAATATTCAAACATAAAATATAAAATAAAGTTATATTAACAAAACAAGTTCCGTTTAACGCAGTGAGAAAATTATTGCATGTGTATACGGGTTTTTATGGATTCTCCTGCGTTCAGTACACAGGGCTAACATCCTAGTAGGTTTAACAATGCGGGCAACCTGGTGGGTTTGTTTCTTTGTTTAGGTACCTACTCTAAATTCCGTAACGAGTCACAGCAACAGTAATATGTTTGCGTCCATATTAATGACATATGTTATATAATTGTCAACCTGTTCGGACACTTCCAGGACGGGCAGCGCACGGAGAGCCCCACGGCGGCAGCCACCCCGGCCAAGGTGAACCGCGTGTCCCCGGAGCCGGCCACCTCCACCACGCCCTGCGAGGGGCCCCCCTCCCCGCGCGCCTCGCCGCCCCCCGCCCCCGCGCCTCCGCCCCCCTCGGCGCCCCCCGCGCACAAGCCCCCCCACCACCCCATGGACTGGACCATAGAGGACGTGATAGGCTTCATCGCCGCCTCCGACCCCGCGCTGGCGGTCCACGCTGATCTCTTCACTAAACATGTGAGGGCTTTTTTATATTTATTATAGCGTAGTCGTACAGGAGAAAGTGACCAATTACCAAAATGTAAAATGTTCAGGAGGGCCATTTAAGTCACTTTTGCTGGCTAGAAAATAAACATCAATGCAGTTAGTCATTTTGAACAAGTCAATATACTTCCAAGTTTAAAGTCCTTTGGAATTGTTTAAGCTAGTAAGATATCAAATAACCAATGATCACGTTTTTGTAAAGAACGCACTTGGTCACTTTCTTTTGTATTTTTTTAATTTTTTGAATTTATTTCATAATACATAGTTACATACAAATATACATATTTATTTCATATATAAATTTACTATATGTATTACTGCTCTTTAGGCATGTTGTGTTGAGCCAGACTGTATGATTACCATATGTATCTTTGCAAATATAAAGGTGGGGACTGACCGAAGTCATTTCGTCGTAACGTTACACGTTACGATGTGAGCATTCGTATAGTCAGTACAACGTTCCGAGTGCTCCATCCGAAGTCAGATACTTGCCGCGAACGACATTACGACAAAATGCTCCGGTCAGTCCCCACCTTTAGTGATTTTTCAGTCTAATATGACCCTGGACTAGTACCTGAAGCGGAAGGCTGATCACCTCTGCTTCGTGTATTTAACGATCAAGATAACACTGTTTCTATACGATGCAGTGCCCTATGCACCATTGGGTACAGATGGGTAAGAAGAAGAAGATTGAACTTAAATGTCCGTTACCTGCGTTAAGAAATTAATAGCTTCTGTATGTAATCACTTCGCAACTTCTATAGAATTTTTTTTCCGAAACATTTTTAGGTAGACTAATACTGACCATCTTTTTACTAAAGATCCTAGGTTTAAGTATCGAGGTAGGGAGTTTTTTCTGTGATGCACAGCTAAAGCTTGATCAAATTCGGTTAAGAACCAAAATTCATTAAAAGATTCTAATTGTAAACTTAAAATATTTTAATTTTATTATGAGCTTTTACTGTACATACATTTTATCTTTTTTGTATCAAAATATTACAATTTCTCCCGGTACAACATTGCAATTTATAAATTCTATTACCCGTTATGTGGTTGTGTAATGAATCCACATATTGAACCCTCATATATGTTGGGGTTGGTCTATATGTAAAATGTCTAGTTCTTTTTTAACATGTCAATAATTGTCAATTTCAGGAAATTGATGGAAAGGCTCTTCTCCTCCTGAACTCCGACATGATGATGAAGTACATGGGGTTGAAACTCGGGCCGGCGCTAAAGATCTGTAACCTCGTTACCAAAATAAAAGGAAGGCGGCAGTATTCCGCGTGAAGCGCTTACGATGCCCTTAATTAAGGCTGTACAGAAAGTTACAGAACATATTTTTATATTTTGTAAAGTTTTTTTTATTCTTATTTTTATCGGGGCTGTTATAGCATTTTATTTAGGAATGCCATAGGTATGTGTGATTTATCTATACTATTGTGTTTTAGCACACTTTGTAAATATTTTTACCACTCAAATAATTTTAAAGTTATTTTTTTATCCTATAAAATCTCCCCTCTTACTGATCATGAATTTATCAGTAATTGTATCAACAATATTTTTTTAGCGTTTAAACATGGCAATTATGGTATCATTCCATTTTGTAGAGTTTTTTTTTTCATTTGATACTTAAATGATTAAAACCATAAATTAATATAAATGTTATGCATCAAAGATTTATTAGTAGAATACAAATAATTTTAAACAACTTTATTTTAATTACGAATGTACATTTGTATTTAAGATTACTTTTTTTAAATGTTTTTCTTTTAATTTATAAGATTATGTTTTGTACAAAAGTTATCAATTTTATAAACAAAAGTAAAATTTGCATGACTCACCTCTCCGTTAATTTATGGTTAAGTAAATACTTCACACTTTATGAGAAATCTTTACAAGTTTATCCCGACAATCGATGCGCAGAGTTATATTACACAGACTTGCTACGCATCCAAACATGGTTTGAAGAAACTCGCTGGTGATGGTCTCCAAACTTTGAATATTCTTTATGGACGGTTGAGGAAGTCATACAAAAGTAAATGGATACGTTGACATATGGATGATGTGTCTTTACAAGAGGCCTTTCTACTGAATGTATAAAACTTTTTCGCAATAATGCTGGAATGGTATTTTGAAAGAATCTCACTTGCATTAATAGAGGTTTCTGCTGACTGGCTAAAACCATAAGTGCCACCTTTAAAGTTTTATTTAAAAAAAATATCTTCACACTTGCGGAATGTCAAATTTTCAAAATTTGGGGTAATATGGTTGTCAATCTTGCGTGTAATATTTTATATTACACAGTATATAAAATCTCTTCTAAATATAAAACACTTACTCAAATCAACCATATACACTGTCGCTAACCCACACATGAAGCGATGTATGATTTATATATAGCTCCAAATATTTGAGTAGTGGTTGTCAATCATGGGTAGAATGGGGAACGCTACATGAATGTGAATAGCCGATGACAGGTCATAAGCCCTGTAAAAATCCAGACTTACATATTCTCCTCTCGACAAACTTAATCTATACTCATAAAGTCTTTATCACAAACCTTATTAAATATTGACATAAATAATATTTTCTTAACATATGTATGTACAACTTTGTACTTTTGTCTGTATAATGTTTAAAGCTTGAATTGAAAGATTGTTGATTTTTCATATTGTAGGTTTGTTTATGCAAAAATTTTACAGCTTGGAGGTTTGTGTCATTGATACACATAAATATAGACTAGATCGTTTCTTGTCTCGATCCAATTGTTTATAATAATGTATATATTTATTTTTTTACAGTTCGCCTGATTTAACACTATTTTTTTTAATTTTTTAATCACTTAACTTCTAACTTATGTAAACCTTCATCTGTTTAGGAAGCTTCACAAGATATCTCTCATACTATAAATATGTACTGTTTAAAATATTGCAACCTTATAGTGAATATTTAACCACTATCCAATACTTCAGGTAGACTTTACAAATACATTCAACAATAATTTATTATTTATAAAAGTGCTTCTTTAAATTTACCGCGTAATACTGATTTTAATTTATTAGCAGGGCAATTTTTTTTCAGTCTGTTTTTTTCTTCTTCTCAAATTGGAAAGTATACTTTATTGTATATAATTTTTTCACGTAGAATTGTGTTATTTGAAATTTATGTAAATATATAGGAATATCACTGTTAACTTCATGAACTGAAAAGATCTATCTTACGTATACATTATATTATTTCTACAACTCTACCATTATAATTAAAAATAATATTTTCTTTCATACAAATTCTATAGAAGAATACATTCACGCAATCTCAACATCATTTATTTAATGTAAATATAAGTTTATTTTCTATCTATATTTTAAATAATTTTATCAATTGTTCTAAAAATAAATAAATCATAGTTTTTTTTTTAATGAGAATATTCTTCAATATTTTGATTCTTACAATTAAAGAAAAAGTATCGCTGTTATAGAAATGACTCAATGGAAGGAATAGATTCTGTGCCTTCCGTAAGTAAATTGGTACAAAAATTGTAAACTGTTTACATATGAATATGTATGTATGATAATAAAGCAAAAGTAGAAATGCATTCATAGAATACATATTATGTATTTTGAATTTATCTATATAATTTATTACCATGTAATCTTACTTTGTTCAAAGATTTACTAAAATGTGTTTTGTTGAAAATACATCACAAATCCTTACTGTGTTATTGTTTATTTTCTCGTAAAACCCTGAAACCTCAAAAGCATGTACATAGACGAGTAGCACAAATACATATATGTACTCGGTATTATGCGTACATGTCATGTAAAGTACTTTAACCTTTCCGGAGTATCATAATTGATGTCTGACTTTCTCTGGGAATGGTTTTTTTTTTACATACATGATTTTTTTTCACGGAATCAATATATTATGAATATAGAAATTATATTAAAATAATAATAAAAAAATAAAACTCACCATCTTTAGGTTTTATTTTATAACAAAATTACATACAAATATCAACAGATGTCATTGCTATACAAGTTACATCATCCCAACTGATAGACAGACTTCGAAGTTCATTAACATCGATACTCCTTTGAGTAAAGTTTGCACCGATGTTCATTTACTTCCATACTCCCGGAGAGGTTAATCACCCGCTACATATTACCAAGAGCTAACAAGCGATGTATTGCTTATTTAATTTTTAGCAAATTGTTTATTTAAAATAGTTTATAACCGATTAATTATTATTACAGCTTAAGGCATCAGTAATAAATAACTTTATAACTGATTTACTGATTATTATTAAAAATCAATAAATTTATTCTACAGGTCGGTATGACAGTACAAGAACAAGTATATTCTGTCTACATTGTGTCAATCTCTGCATATACCTCTGCCCTCCCCTCTAGCGGGCTGTTGGGGTCATAGGTGAGAAATGTCTTCTTCTTCTTCTTCTCTGTGTAGATCCTAAGGATCTGTTTGTGCCTCCGCCTGTTGCTCTTGGGATGTTGACTCCCAAGCGAGAAATGTAACAATATTATATAGTTGATACTCAATACAAAACCATTGAACATAACTCAACTAAACTTAAGCCCTCCCTATGTGGAGTCTATCGAGTTCACATAGTGTCTCCAGGCTTTTCTGTCGGCTGCCAGCTTCCTTGCATCCTCCCAAGTCAGGTCTAAGGTCTAAGTCACGAAGTTCAGGCGAGAACTGCTGACAAATTGTCAGCGGTGGTTGTGCTGGGCGGCGTGAACCTGATGCGTTGTAAAAGAGGCAAGCTTGATTAAGGCTCTTGGGAGGCATGCGGAGTATATGGCCAAGCCAACTAAATCGCCTTTTTGGTCAGCCTAGTTGCCTTCCAAATTGAACATTAATATACCAAAATCATTTACGAGTACGGGGGAGGGGTGGTAGGGGACCAGATGTTATACTTTTAGTCTTATAATCTGTTAGTCCGACAATACAGCTAGAGACCATGAGCACCAATTTGAGCATAAATTTAGAGACATTTTAAAGCGCCTAGTGCCACATCTATGTATGATATATTTTAGGCCCATCTACCAGTTAGAAATTATAATTGTCAATTATCATTTTTTTATATTATTTTTTGACATCTCATCAAAGATGAAGAAGAATATGGAAGTCTGGCAATTTCCGGGGCTTACGACCGTCATAGGCTGGTTTAAGTGATCACTTTACACACGTGTAACATTCACCAATTCTACCCATTATTGACAACCACACTACTCAAATTCTTGGAAGTTCTATATATATGAACCAATATAGAAACCTTGTTCATGAATCACTAGAACTTCACTGGAGACATCTATTGGTGAGATGTAAAGAAGCTTTTTACTAAGCAGAAACTCTTATATTAGTATGTGAGATCCGAATCCTGGATTATAATCACACACATGAGAAACGCCAGAAAATACCATTTTCATTTTTATTATTAAGCTTATAATTTGACCAGATAATTTATTTACAACATTTTGAGTGTGTCCAAATACTTGTTCACAAAATCTGGATTATCTCCAATTACAGGAGTTATTTTCATATTATTTTTTGACATCTCATCAAAGATGAAGATTTTGTTTTCAAATGTATGTATTTAATACAGTTTTGAAAGAATGTAATTTACATTTTTTTTGAAAAACTAAGAAAAGCAGTAAATGAAATTGGACATTTAAATCAAATGATTTTTTCTCATAGATATTTTTCAAATGGAAATGTTTTTCAATGACAATAAAAAAATCTATGAAACTGGATCATTCAATAAACAAGGTTTTATCAGTATCCAGAAAGAAAAACCGCCTTTGATTTGTTTCCTGTTTACTTTCCAACAAAAAAGTGAACTGGAAACAAAACTCTGAATCTGCTTATGCTATTGGTTTCTGACACCTGGGGCTAGAGCAAGGTAAGATTATGAAGATTAGAACTGAAGATACAGGACATAAAGACTGTCCTAATCTTTTTAATGGAGTTTCCCTAACTAGGTTAAATATCCACAGGATTTGTGAATATGATGTGTGGTCCAGAAGTTGAGTACTGCTGGTTGGTAGGCCTATGTAAGTATTTATGTATCTGTTTTTTATTGCTCACAGGGAACATAATTAAATATTTTAGAATATTTTACTTGTTTCAATATACTTCTCTCCTTACCAATCCTTCTTCCTAGCTACATCCCAGCTTATTGTTCTTGTAGGCTGCTGGGGTCAGCTCTCCTCGTCCTCAGGTTATATGTCTTTCTGTCTTGGATAACGTCACCTAGGCCGTGCCTTTGAATCATGTTATCTTTCTGCTTCACTCGTGAATTCCTTGGTCTTTCTCTAGATAGTTTTCGAGGAAGATCCATTTCTAACCTGGTCAACTACATAATTTTCCTCACCAATCCCCCATGGTAAATAATTTATATTAGAAATGGATGGATGCCAAATTCATAGACAAAATACTTAGCAAGCAAGAAATAAAACAAAACTTTGTTTCAGTTTAAATATTTATTTCGGAAAAATATTTGATATGGAATCATGTTACTATAACAGCAGCAGATTCTATTTGTCAACACTTAACAATTAAATACATACATGTAAGTATTTCTATGTTTATATTTTTAATTATAATACTACATAAGATTTTAATAAAATGTGTCAATGAAAAGACTCAAAGCTTTGCTAAAAATTTATAATAAAACAGAAATTAAAATCTGCATTAAGGAAAACCCTGCTTAATAAAAAATATTATATGTTTGTCATTTCTTAAATAAAGTTTTTGTGTACAGGTCATGATCAGCTACAGTCAATTCCTTAGCTTTCTTGGTATTTTATTAGAATAATTGGTTGCTAGCCAAAATAAAAAGATAACCAACGGTTAAAAAGATCAACGATTTATTATGGAATTATCATGATTATGAAAAAAGCAAAAGTCAGGAAGTGAGTTTCATATATAGATTCTACTTAATTTCATTTGGAATCACGTATATTAAGAAATAGAAGTGCTTTTGTGATACTGTTAATGCTAGAAAAAGGGCAGGTATTAATGTAATTATCATTATAATTAGATTAACAATTCAGTACTAATAAGTCCCTTGTATGTAATAACATCTAGCGTATTATGTATTTATATATAATATTTTGAACAATATTGGCTACGAAAATTCTTAACAATACAAATATGGAAGCCAGCAAATAAAAGGATTAAATATATATTTTTAAGCCTATTTAAATTTTCTATTTTTTTTGTAACAAGTCCACAATAGTAATCCATTCATTTTATCTATCAATTCATTAGTATAGGTACATAAAGTATAGTGCAAAATTACACATGCATTTTTTTTAAATCCAGATATAAGACCTAAGTGTACTTGTCATTCTAAATGAAATATATTTATATGAATTATCATTGAAGTTCTGATTCAATATTTTTTATAATAATTCAACTTTATATTTCATCAATGTCAGAACACATCATTATTTCATATTGCATTATATATTTTTATTAATAATAACAAACAATTGACACAATTTATTTTCTTGAGAATTTTTCAGCAATTGTCTGCTGAAAAAGAGTTAACTTACAAAAAAATGGTATATAATTATAGTTAAATAAACTATTGGATATTGACAGATTCTTTTCCACCACCAGTGAAAAGATAAAACCTTAAAATGCTCACTATATGAAGTCACCAAAGTACCTAATGCAAACAAAACTAACTTATTAAAAAACAAATTTTATTATTATCACTAAGGTAAAATGAAAATTTGTGAGGTAGTGTAGTTTCTACATGCAATAAAAATATTTCCAATAGAGGTAAATGACCAATCCAAAATAAATTGCAATTCCTTAGTTTTTAAAATGTACCTTTTTTTATTCACAAAAACAAATTATTCAAGAATTTTTATAATTGAGCCCACAACCCATGCTAATTAATATACTTTGTTGATTATGATAATCTACTTTGACTGAGCATATTTCTATTAAAAAATAATGTAACTGTTTAATATCTCATTTCATTATTAGTTTATTTTTTATACCTTTTTTCAATCTGTAAACATTTTTCATTAATGTCAAGAAAATGAGATTTTTTTCTTTGAATTGAGACATTGAGTGTCATATTATAGTAAAACATTTTATTGTTACATGGCTCTTGGCAATAAAAAAAATATGCTCTTCATAAAAAGATTTCATTTCTAACAAATTTGAGCAAGATAAATTCAATTCCATAAAATGAGTAGGCATCTAAATTTAAAATATAACAAAGTACGATTACATGGCACAGAAATTAAAGCACCTAAGATAATAAGAGTGAACTAAAATTATATATTTTACAGTATGTATATTATTATACCGAAAATTGCAAATTCATGATACGTTATAATTCCTTTTTGCAACAGTTCTTGGACCAAATATGACATTTTGCATTGAAAGTCTGCTGAAATGCTATATTATGAATTATTAGTTTGGTTTGGCATTTCATATGGCGTAGATAGATAATCCTTTTCAATTGTTCTGATACTGATTATTATGTTATTCATTATTTTCTGGCAATAATTCTAGGCTAAGAACAGACCATTAGTGCTACAGAACATTGTGGAAATAACATGGCATAATGACCCGGAAAAAATTGGAAAGAAATAGTTAATATTTTTAGCACTCGCGGCACGCGGAACTAACTGAAAGAACAATTTTAATGAGAAAAATAAAATTAAAATAAATGCATTTGAAATGTGTAAAATGCTACATTTCAGAGAAACTTTATAAGATAGCATTTTTTAAGAGTCATATATCTAAATTAAATACTCGTAAATGAAAATTAAATATATGTATTTATTTTAAATCAAACACAGATTTTTTGAGTCTACTAAGTTGTATTTTATTAACCAAAAAACACATAAAAAATTATATTGTGACAATTGTTTCGCCTTGTTAGGGCATTATCAAACGAATGATAATGCCCTAACAAGGCGAAACAATTGTCACAATATAATTTTTTATGTGTTTTTTGGTTAATAAAATACAACTTAGTAGACTCAAAATATCTGTGTTTGATTTAAAATAAATTACATAAATTAAAATGGAGTTCTACAAATTAAACGCCAAGTCTATAAATAAAGAAAATTAAATACTTATGCCAATGCCAATGTTCCACACCTACAATTCCCAGTTTTTACAACAATGTGACAAAAAATTTAAATATTATATTTTTTTCAATTAGCCATCTCAAATTATAGACATTAAGCTACATCAGGAAGCTGGTTTTCTTACAATATAAATTAATTAAATAGAATTATTCTAAACATCTAACTTCAGCATTTCAAAATAATGTTAATGGACTATCGTGTTTTTGTGACTTTGGCAATAACCTAACGATATCATATCTGAATAAAATCAGTAGTTCCGAAATAATTAGGAATTATTATGAATTTCCTTACCTGCACCATAGTAAAATAATGTGACATTAAAATACTTGCATTAGTAAATTATATTATAACTATATTTATTTTCTAGCATTTAAAATAATAATAATACGCAACTTTAATTTTTTTTTTACGATATCCAAATATAACCAGAAAGAAATCATTTTATGTACGAAATTGAGTGTGTCATTGCGGAGTGCATACAAAAATAAGTTTTTTTAATGAATTTCATATATTTAAAATTTATTTTGTAATTCATTATGTGATATGGAAGTGATCTTATGTATAAAGTCATCTTAAACACAATACTACCATGCAGAGCCCAACCGCAGTAAGAATGTGTAATAGGTATTTGGAAAAGGAGCGCAAAGAACAAGTATATGGCTATGATTTTTTTTTTTTGGGTTTTAACAACAGCAACATTGCTATATGTATCTATTTATTTGTTAAACCCTTTGGAATCCTCTTCCAAATACCTACACCATACTTTTACTGCGCTTTAGGATCTGTATAGCAGAATAAGTAAAGCACAAAGATCACACATACAAATATGTTAAGCTATTTTAGAGTTCTCACATACACAATTTGAAGCATTTTTCTACGTAATATTATAAGTATTAATGAATTTTATAAATATTCATTTAAGGGTAGGTTCTCGATAAGAATATATCAAGAGGGGCTTTTACAAAAACTAGCAAGTCTCAATCTAAATAAACCAGCTTTTCTGATTTAATAAAAAAATAAAATAAAATAAAACACTATTAACATTTCACAACATTAAATTGACACAATATGCACTGTTTTTAAACAGTGAAAGGAAGCAAAAACAATTGCGACAGGAATAATGAGTGGAATCAAATTTCTATGGCCAAATTTGCACTTACTGTTTGAGCAATTTATGCTCACAGTCCCAAAGCTTACAATAAAATATTTTTACACAACATACGAATTCTGCGGGTCAAATACCCAATGTAAATTCTATAATGCTCAATTTCATTATGTATTACATCTTCTAAATTAAATTTTTAAAAAGCGTAAATAACATGTTTTCAAATCCAAGGTACTCCAATATATCATCAATATAAACTTTATTCTAATTTTTTAAACCCTTTAAACTCCTAAATTTTCCTAAGAAAACTGACTTTCCGTTCCGCGTGATCAATTATAATTGATTAGAAATGGCTGCACGGTAGATTCTGCACCTACTACCCCACAGTCTGGGGGTCTAAGAATTAGATCAACTCTCATATAATTTTAAAATATACGAGAGTATGAACAAAAGAGAGAATGAAAACGGCCATATCGATCTATACTTCCAATACAGGAATAACAATTTTTAATAACAATTCTTTTACGTCCTGGAAGCGTTTTATATATATTTAGTTTATTCCTAATTAAAGAAAAGCATTGATTTTTTTAAATATAAAACAATAAAAAATAATATACACAAATGTATAATTCAATCTTTATAAAAATTATATCAAATGTGGACTAAAGTAATGTGTAAAATAAATTTTACCTTTTTCGGAATGTTAAATTTATTTCACACATTGTATAAGAATGATTAAACATTTCAATAAGTAATACAAAAATACACAGATTATATTGTAAAATCAAGGTAAACTGAATCATGGCACTGTTTAATTAAATGACTAAAATGGCAAACTTGACATTTTATTTAAAAACAATTTTGTAATGTTTTCTATTCTACAAACATTTTACACTATAATATACAATTCCATTATCAAACATATGCTTAATTATATGTATATACATAGCAAGCATAGATTCAAGAAAATACAATAAAAACAGTTAATTATTTACATTTTTACTCGAATAGTATGAAGGTAAATAAAAGGCTATTTTTCAAATTCTGCGTCTTTATATGTAAATCAATTCACTGCATTCTAAAGTTTCAAAAATAATGTAAATATTCCCAGAACTTCTTACTAGACTAACAAATCTCAATATTACACAATTGCATAAAATCCTGATTATCACATTGGATATAAGATTGAATTTTATACGGTAGATATATTTTACTTACGATTTAAATAATAATATAAAATACGCCAAAAAAAAATATTTACGGAAATTGAAATTTCATGCAAATTGTGCAATTTTGGTGTCTACTATGCTAGGTTCAGTAAATTAAGCTAATTAATTTGGAAGATTTAAAACGCTAAATGTAATTCTCATGAAACATTATGCGAGGAATTATATATTATGAAGACAAGAAATATTATAATACAGAAAAAGGTAGTTTACAAATAAGTATATATTAATAAATAAATTTAATATATATTTAAATATACATGCTACATTTTTGAAAGCTAGCTTAACAAAATAATACTTTTCATCTAATTTTATAATAATGTATTATTAAATGTTCTTTTTTACTGTATATTTAGATATGATTTGCCCGTTGTACTTACTTTAATTTAACATTGCTATAAAAATAGTAGTAGTGCAATTCTATGTGTAAAGCATACATTTATTGTTTTACAAAGGCCAAGTTAATTTGTGTACATGATTTGTTCGGCGTTTCAATTGTGATTTATATTTGTAACTTTGTATTTTGTAAACATTTACATAAATATATAAATACATAACAATAAATAATATTTTATAATCCATTTTAGTTCATATATCTGTATGCCAAAAAAAATATTTAATAATAAATTTGATTAATGACTCACTAAGGTTGCTAACATCTAAATTTCTTTTCTTTTCCTCAATTAATCAACATTTCTTGTTTGTAATGTTTATATATACATAGATAGTTAATTTTTTTCTAAGTGTAAAAAAAGTTAATATAAAAAGAGAATCAACTATTGACAAAATAATATTTTTTTAAATTTTTTACTCAATACATATATGTATTTCAACACGCATATTACTATATATGAATAAATAAGGATATACATGTATTTAAAACACATACATTTTTAAAGATTAAGAAATAGTTTTGTTCTATAGATAATAGATATAATTATACAAATTTAAAACTTTTATATAATAATGTTATAAGGTAAGAAAGTGGAAAAATAAACGTTTCTCACATTACATTGTACTTGATTTTATATTAAATATATAAGTATATAACAAGAGTAAGAATAGATAAAATATAATGTACTTTCTTACGAATGTACGAATTCTTACGAATCATTCGTAGCGACATACATTAATATATACATAGAGAGAGAAAAGTTAAGTAGTACAGGTTGATGAGATTTTTTAAATTCATTAAATGAAAAATATATATTTTTTACGTAAGCAGTAATTCCTTTTACTGGCAACATCGATCAATTGTGGTTGTAACAAAAGTCTTTTTTTTATTTTGTCATGCTTTTTTATATAATCACTTGCACTAAAAATAAGCGTGGCGATTACAACGAAGGAGAGACGGATATTAATTTAATTGCGATAAGATCAGGTACATTTAGTATATTATATACCTTCACTTATGAATGTGTAAGTAGTAAATTAGTCGTTCATTATCTATGTATCACAACTTTGAAAATTATAAAACATTTTGTTATTTACGGGGGAAACAAGAATTTATATAAACAATACGTTTTTGGTATGGATGCCAAGTTTTCCTAAGCGCAAGTTTGTTAGTGAATATAACCTTTGGAGACAAAAAGGTATAGAGATATTCAAAAAAAAATATATAAAACAAAAATATTTATTAATTATAGCAATTATGTTTATAAAAAACCAAAGTAATGGTCGTCGGCCGGACCGAACAGCGAGCGAGAGTGTCCATGTCTGGAGTACTCTTAAAAAATGTGAAAGAGTTTGTCTACTTCGGAAGCAGGATCTCTTGGGATGGCTGGTCAAAAGGCGAGATTGACAGTCGCATACACCAAGCAAGATTTCATGAAACAGTAAATCAGTGATTTTCCAATAAAATAACATAGATCTGAAACTACGCAAACTTCTTGTCAAAACTTATGTATGGAGTGTGCTAATGTATGGCTGCGAGACATGGTGCCTATCTGAAAGAGATAAGAATAGGCTGAATGCGTTGGAGATGTGGATCTATAGAAGAATGCTCGGGATATACTGGAGAGACCACATCTCCAACGATGAGGTATTACGATTGATCAAGAAAAGGAAGCACCTACTCGCAACTATCTCCAAAAGATGCGCCGAATGGATCGCGGATGCTGCGAATACCTAAGCGACTTATACGAAGCCATGGGCTGCTCGACGTATGAGGAGCTGAAGAGGACTTCCGAAAATAGGCGAGAATGGCGAAAGAGATGTCATCTGCTGCTACAGACCAATCCGCAGGATTGAGACCAGAGAGAGAGAGAGAGTTTATAGGATACAAAAAAGTCATAGTTTTGTAATAAGCTAAGTATATCCAAAACAGCATAAGAAAAGTGGTGAAATGTATGTATACCCGATGAAGAATGTTAAGTACTTTATTATGATATTGCTAGCATTTATTTCTCAATTGGCAACACAATGCACACTTGTAATTCAAGGTTAGATCAGTTAGGTCACTTGGCAAGTTTTTTGTTTGAGGAACAAACTGTATTTTTTTTCCACCGCATTGAATGTCTCATGATGTCATCAACCAATTTTCATTCAATGGTAATGAATTGTTTTCAGCATTATTGTGAACAAAAAATGTAAAAATTCAATGACTTAAAAATTTTGATAGCTGTCTTAACATTACATTAAATTTAAAGGTAGCATATTTTAACAAGTTTGTTACACATTTTTTTTATTTTTTTAATAATGGTTAGACTTGAACTACATATTCAGCACTTTTCTTACAGAAAACATACATATATTTACTTTCTATTAGTAATCTATGTACCATACCTAAGGCAAGCTACTTTAGAAATAATTTCTAAATATATACATACTTCAACAATAAATTTGTAACAAAAAAATTTAAAGAACTGATGCGTATAATATAAATGCAAAAAAAGTATACAACTCTATAGATAAATTCAACAGTACCAAAACAACTATGGGACTGGCTCTCGTACAATTTAACAATATAATTCAAACAAATGTAAAATACTATTTAAAATGCGTAATATATGGAATTTCCCATTTGTAAATAAGAGTGTGAAGTAATATTTAGTGCAATTATGGCTAATAAAGAGTATGTTAACATTATGCCTGATAAACGTGTTAATGAAATGAAATGTGTCAGTAAGAGAATTAATAATCTCTATGGATACACATTAAGGTGAATAAAACTACTTTGTCGCCATTTCCTGGATTAAAGTGATCAAAAGCGAAATAGAATTATATTTAATATACTTTATTTAACCGTCTAGTATTGACTCTTGAGTCAAGAAAACCTCGGTCAGTTCAAATCTCGTTTATCAAAACATTCAACAAGTAGTATGCGTGTATATTTTAATGCGCAACATTTATGTATACATATAAAATATCTGATAAACATTTTATTCAAAATATACACCATCTGGGAGTGAGGGCAACAACTGACAAATATTTGCCACATTCGATGTATTCATTAAACATACATCCGATTATAAAGTTGACTCTTTCGCTAGCGTTCAGCGAATATAATACATTTTGGATATATCATCCTCCTCGGGAATAAAATTCCGGCTATTCGCTCGAGGAAATATCACAAATTCCACCATTCTGCGTTTGAGAAGGCTCAAAAATTTGTACTTTTGCAACTAAACTTGCGTGGCTTTGCCGGACGAGGCGGGGGCGTAGTTGAGCTTGTTTCTTCTCTGCGCCAAGTGGGACAGGCTGACGGGCCCGAGGCACTGAGGCTGCTTGGGAGAGGTGCTCATCACTTGGAATGTCTTGTCCACAGCCTTCCTCAATCCCGAAACACTCTCGGCATTCGTTTGAGTCACGTTCGGTACCTAATGCAAGTAATACAGGCATAAAGTGGCATATAAACTAACATTTGAAACGTTTCAATTCCCGCAAATGTATATTCAATATTTTTGTCATTGGTCCTACTTAAATAATTACTCGCTGCCATTGAGCATTAGATAAATCATTGTAGCAAAAATTCAATCAGAGAGACAATTGAAAACCAAAATAAAATTCTTATCAGAAAATAAATTGTAAAATTGATGGGACATACCAACCATATTGTTTATTTATGATCGAATGGTGTATCTCTGATTACTTTTATCTTAAAATAATATTACTAACATGCTTTGTTAATTTAAAAGTTTGTACAACTTTTTTAATGAGGTATGATTCATTTCTCAACTAAGGAAAAAGAATGCCTAGACATTAGAGCAGCGGACACATCGCTCACTCTTTTCAAGAACGTCATAAATCAAAAAACGTTTTTTCAGGAGAACGTTTTTAAAGATTAAAAACATAATACAATGTATTAAAAATAAATATCAAGCCACTTATTGAACTTTTCACCGTGCAACAGACCTTTTTCGGTAAAACCTGAAGGTTTTTTTCTCCATTTGAAAAATATTTAGTATTTTAAAAAAATAATTAAACAATACCTTTTCTTCAAAATGCAAAAAGAACACTTTCTGCCCTGTAGCGGGTAAATATTAAGTTAAAAATATGCCTCTTTTGCTGGGATATAGTACATTTTCTGGGCATTCTGAAAACATGCACAACTCAAAATTGACGATTTTTGATTTATGACGTTCTTGAAAGGAGTGAGCGACATCTGAAAATCTTATGTTCGAGTCCCAGAGTAGGTAATTACTTTATTCTATGATTTTATTTAAATAAAGGATAGATCGCAAACTCTGTCTGTATGTGTCCACACAAGCTTCACCTTTTCCAAGTATACATATATCTCCTCATACAAGGACACAGATTGTTCCGACATCTGATGTGTCCACTTGTTGGAAAATCTTATAACCAGTATAGATTTTTGGTCAAACAACATACTTGTGTTGGTGTCCTCTGAATGGGAGGAGCGTCTCCCTGCAGCCAGGGGTCGGCGAGCAGCTGGGCCGCGGTGGGGCGACGCGTGGGGTCCACGTGGAGCGTGCGCTTCACGCAGGCCCGTGCAGCGGTACTTATCGTAGTCCATACACCAGTGTTCAATTCCACCTGAAACAATTTTTATATTATAGTACGAGAGAGACATACGTGTACACACATTGGCTCATTGATAGATTGCTTAGGTATTTAAAAAAAAAACCTAATGTAATCCTCATCTGCAATTAATGGTGCATAGGCCACTGCATTATATAAATGTAGTGTTTTCTTGATTGTCTATTACATGAAAGCAAGGTGGTTTTTCCTGCGCCTCAGGTACCAGTCCAGGGTGATATTAAATAAAAATAATTGTAAAAAATCATACATATATAATATTTATCTTTAATTCAAATTTTGCTTACTAAATACTAAATACTAAATAGTGGTATTAGTGGTATCTTTAGAAATTGTTGTACCTATTTACTAAAATAAAAAAGTAAAACTTAAATTAAAAATGGATAGATTTTACCACAAAGTGATTGCCAAATCAAGCAATGAATTCTTATGTATTTATTTTGACCCCCCCCCCCCAGAATCAAACCCAGCATGGTAGCCAAACGCGCTAACTACCACACTGCAAAGGCGAATAATATTTATAATGAGCTGTAAATAAAGAAAATACTTGGTCAAAGAGACAAATTTACTAACCATCAAAGGGCCGCAAAATACAAAAAGTAATTTGAGTTCCTTTAATAAATATTTTACTAAGATTACTAAGATACAACTATGTATAATTAAACAAAAAATACCTTTCCAGATTCGATCCTTGCTAAAATGGCTTCGGGAGAATCATCGCCCGTTGATGCAAAAGGTGTTTTCCCTGCTAGCATAATATATGCCAGTACGCCTGAGAAAATGAAAAATAAATATAAAATGTTAAAAACAGAATCAAAAAGTTCCACACAAGGCTGTTTGGTACAATTTAACTTTTTCTTTAGGGGGTTTGCGCACTACCCACAATTTTACCATCCGGCAGTCCGGTTTTTAAAAATAAAAGTGACGACAGTTTAGCGTGATCGAATTTACACGCAACATGTTCACGCACCAATCAAGAGCACCGATCCGAAGAAAAATGGATAAAAGCACAAGCCAATCATCGTTTTATCACGCTAACTGAGGTGCCGGACGGTAAAATTCCGTGTAGTGCACAAACGTTCCTACGGTGCTTAAAACTTCTGCGTGTAACAATGATATGTATCTTGTACACCATATGAAAATGTGATTTAAAAATGGGAAAAATGTGAATATTTCTAATTGTTGCTTTTATTGACATGTAACGATTTTGTAATATTATCTCTGGTGAGTATCTGAAAACGAGAAAAAAAATACACCGCATGTAGCCGCCATGGCTGACGTAGCGGCACGGCCACCCTGAAGGACGACTTGTGCGCTACTAAAAGGAAGTTGGAGGCAACAGTATTAAGCCGCGTGCACGTATACGCAAAGCATGGCATGCACGGACACACTAAGAAACGTTTGTGTATTGGTGAATCTATCCTCGATTTTTTCACTAATTATTTATTTCAGTTGCTGCAAATAAATAACTTTATATGTATTATAATGTAATGTGTAATTATATTTCAGAGGAATACAAAAATTTTGGGTTCGTATCTATTATATTTTTACTGATATTTTCAGTTGTAGTTTTATAAGTTGTAGTAAATACATATAACCGAGAGAGGAAGGTTAATTATGACTGTAAAGCAGCATAGAGAAAAACGGAGTTTCGTTGGATATTCTCATTATTTGAGTCGAATTGTGGTAAATACATCACCGGGAAGGAAAGGTTCAGAAAAAATGTTTTGATGCGTCCAGAGAGCAATGCGTTAATTTTAAGTTTTTGAGGCTAGAGAAAAGTCATATTCAACATACCAAGACTCCAGATGTCGCAAGCTGCATCATATCCCGCCCTCTTGAGAACTTCGGGTGCGACGAAGTTGGCCGTATAGCACGGAGTCATGAGCAGCCCGTTCTCCGCACGCAGTTGCTTGGCAAGACCAAAGTCCACCAGTCTGATGTCGCTCGGCTTGCGGTCCGATGTGGCAAACAGAATGTTGGAAGGCTTGATGTCCCTAGAATAAAATAAAATATAAATACATGATTTTTTTGACATCTTAACATAGATGAAGAAGAATATGGAAGTCTGGGCATTTGCAGGGCTTACGACCGTCAAAGGCGTGGTTAAGCGATCACTTTACGCACATGTAATATTCACCAATTCTACCCATGATTGACAACCACATTACTCAAATTTTCGGAACTTCTAGATACATTTTTTTAAATATTTTGTACTGACATTTCTTGGTGGAACTTAACTTTATAGAATAAAAAAACAAATTTGTAGTTTTTTCCACATGAATTGTATTTTTCCACACGTTTGTTCCACATTTATGTTAAAAAAACTACTTAGTTGTTATTTTATTCTATATATGATTAATCTCATGAGACAGTAGGTACGTATCAGTTCACAACAGTAACAAGTATACATATGTACTTAACAATTCAAAATACCCAGACTTCCATATTCTCAACACTCTCTTTATAATTCATTGTTCACATTGTGTAATACCACTTTAATTAACACTAATTTGTGACTACCAGTTTTGGAATAATCATTCCATCATCAGGTCATTAAAATAAAATTATTAGATATATTAATTAAACTCGTAAAACAGTATGGGCGAGTTCACAATAGCCATCTATGTTGTCAAAAAACAATGATGTTAATATTATTAAAAAATATTAGTACAAAGTTACTGATAATTGGAGTTAATCCAGATTTGTGAACAAGTATTTGGACACGCTCAAAATATTGTATAAACATTATACATATCAGACACTAGTACGCACTAATATTGGCCAGCAGTATGCACTATTATTGGCCGGCACCATGCACTAGTATTGGCTAGCGGTATGCACAAGTATTGGTTACCTGTGCACGACCCCGTGCTGGTGCAGGTAGTGCACGGCGCGCAGCACGTGCGTCAGTAGCGCACGAGCCTCCGCCTCGGGCAGGCGGCCGCGCTGCGTGATGTGCTCCAGCAGCTCCCCGCCGCGCAGCAGCTCCGTGACCAGCAGCAGGCACTTGCCGTCCTCGTACACCCCGCGCAGGGACACAATGCCCGGATGCTGGCTGTACCTGAAGACAAAACGATACCACCTTTCAATCATACTCAATATCACCACTATCGGTGCGGGGGAATCATTCCCTGCGTATAAACACATTTCGGATGATTTCGTTTGACCAGAGATTGATTAATGACGTTTTATTTTTTAATTATTATCTATCATTATTATCATTATCCTATTATCCTCCAAGTCATAAGCTCCCTTGAGGTAGTATTTTACGAAAATCAGACTTTAAAAATTATCCAAATGATTGTTATTATTATTATCACATTTCAGATAGTTTTCTCTCTCGACACATTGAAATCAAGCAGCATTATGTAAAATAACAAGGAAGGGCAATTAGCATGTAAGATGACAAGAAACAAACCTTAATAAAATCTCAATTTCTTCCCTGGGATCATACACAGTCCTATCTATAATTTTAACAGCGTATTGTGTCTTACTGGTTTTGTGTTCGCAAAGTCGACACACAGAAAATGATCCCGTTCCGAGTTCACCTAGTAATCTGAAAAACAAATAGAAAAAGTTAATTACAATTGATTATGAAATATATAATTCTGACTCATGATAATTTAAAAAAAATAATTAAGATACAAACATACAATTAATCACATTTAATATTTACTAGCTGTACTCGGCCATGCGTTGCTGTGGCAGTCTGATTAAAAAGAAAAGAAATAAAAAAAGAGAGCACACCTTTCTAATATATTTCATTTCACAATGGTTGAGAGGTAATAAAAATATGTATAATCTATAAAATAATAATGTAACTGCAACTGCCAAGTGACAGCTTCTGCCAAGAAACACCCTGTCTGCCATGAGCGATGTTTAGTATTGTGTGTGTTCTCATTACATTCAACAGGTAGCGCTGCCATTGCAGTCAAAAGGGCTCTCAGGTGTATAAAAATGCATATGTATTTGAATGCAACGTTGTATGAAAACATCAAAGCAATCAGTATAGTAACTATAGGAAATTTAAGATTTTCAACAAGTCAAACGCCGTGTGAGTTACTCACGCTGTGTTTGGTCAAGAGATTGTGTGAGTAAAATATAACTTCAATCGTGAATTGGATACGCATCACGTTTGCCATGTAATGTAAATGTATGCACTTTTCGTGTGGACCCCAGGACAGATTATCATTACATTTTTATTGCTTCGTGTTTCATGAAAAAACATTAAAACAAAAAAATGAAACGCAAACTTTACATTTGTATGCAGTCTGTTTACAGTTGTGGCCCCAAGGATGTTTTTTTTCTAATATGGCAGTCAATGTGTTAGCAAACGAAATTTCATTAGTAGCGCGATTAAATATAGTACATACCTGTATTCGTCAATGAAATAATTTCTATTAATGGCACCACTCCAGAAAGTTTCATGACTAGGATTAGTACTGGATTGGGTCGTAGCAGCAGCGGCAGATTGGTTTGTCACTGTTTTATCATTCCCTTCTTCCAATAAACACGGAGCGATAAAACTGAATCCTCTGAAAAATCGAAATATCATAAAATGAAAAACAATAAACTCAACATATAAAAATATGCACTCTCCTACATAGGTTGGTTGACAGTTTATACTTAAATTTTATATTATACTACTAGTAATAGGTCATATTTCGCTATACTACAATTTTAGATCAGCGAATAGATCATATATTGCACACCCAAAATTTTAAAAAAAATGTTAAAAGTAAACTAATGAAATAAAGGTCTAGTCGTAAGTGATATAAATCTTATTTGATAAATCACCATTTATTAAAATCTATTCTGACACGTTTACTAACTGATTTGACTGTCAATTTGTGGTAATATCTATTCATTTCAATTTTTAATTTCACTAGGTAAATACCGCTATTTTAAAATAGCGGTATTTAAAATCTTGTATGGATAAGGTAAATGGATAAATATTACCACAAATTGACAGCCGAATCCATTAATGAAAAAAATATCTAAATACTACCCAAAACATGACAAAAGTTTTTTTTTCATGAATATTTGTATGATCAATAAACTAAGTTTAATTTACCTGAAAAGTTCATGTGCATTAGCTGACGCAGGGACACCCGGGGAATCTTTAGGAGTACGGGAAGTGAATTCCGAGTCAAAGTAAAATGCGTCGTCAGCTCGTGATACGGCGGGTCGAAATGGAGGTCGTGTTGTCTTCTCTAGCAAAGCTTTCCAGTCGATAGTGGAGAAGAACTCGTGACGTTTGATGTCTTCAATCCCATTGGGACCAGCACCGAGGCTGCATAGAAATAAAAAAATAAATTGTGTAAATCACAGAACATTATAATCTAATATCAAATTATTTATAGATTTGTCGTTTAATTTGTAGAGCTCTATTTTAATTTATGTATTAAATGTTAAATCAAACACTGATTTTTTGAGTCTACAAAGTTGTATTTTATTGTTGTCTCCCGTAAATTATTACTGCACATGTTAAAACTATTACCTAAGTACCTAGAATTGTTTAGCTATATAAGGACCGTCAGTCCATTTAATCTTCACATTCGTTTGAAAATGCCATAACTAGGCGAAACAATTGCCACAAAATTTTTATGTGTTTTTTCGACAGTATAATACAACTTAGTAGATTAAAAAAATCAGTGTTTGATTGAACTTTCTATACATAATATCAAATTATTACGTATGAGTGAAATATTACCGATTATGTGGATTTCTTTTGAAGAGAACTCGAAGTAAAGATTGCGCTTCTTCGCTTAGATTGGAAGGCATTCCAAGTTTAGCTTTCAGTATTTGTGTCATGGTGTCGTGTCGTGTTGCACCGTGGAATGGTAGATTACCCGTCAGCATTTCAAACTGAAAACAAAAGGGAACAATTAATGGCAGGATTCGAAAAACAATTGAACATTTTCAAGTTGAAGCATTATTTTTTTAACTACAGTAAATAAAATACTAGATGAAGCATAAACAGTCAACCAAATACTTCTGTTCAAATACTACTGTTGAAAACCTATCACTTTTGTTTGCATAAGTTGTCAATGTGTATTTACAATAGCAATTATTATCGAGATGTGGTCAAATGTTTAGTGTCGCGAACACCGAGTCAGAGTTTTAATAATGGGCTGGTTAGGCCTAGAATAAGACCACAAATGTTTCTCTTTCTAAAAAAAATATCGACTATTTCAGTATCAATAACTTCACATTTGATAAATATATCATTTGTAAGTAAAAAGTTTATGATAAAAAAAAATAATATGTACACTGCGCTCCCCCATTTTTTTAAAAATAACATGATCTTAGTTATTATTATTTTTTGTCATCTTGTTGTCAATTAATTACTCTTTAAACTCAAGACCAAATGATAATAAAAGTATCATTATCTCAATATATGAAGATTTGGACAAGCTTAATTGATATAAATTATTGTTTATATTATTTCCATGTTTTCTATCACAACTAACCATCAGCACTCCAAAGGACCACCAATCTGCAGCAAAGGAATGACCCTTTCTATTAACAACTTCTGGAGCCATATACTCGACCGTGCCGCAGAAGCTGTACGCCTTGTCATTCTGTGGCAATTTGGACAAGCCAAAGTCCGTCAGCGCTATATGACCATCTTGATCTAATAAAATATTCTCCGGTTTCAAGTCTCGGTAAATAATCCCCAAGGAATGCACATGGTTCAGAGCCAACGCTAACTCGGCCAGATAAAACTTCACATCTTCCTCCGTAAACATAACCTAAAAGAAATGACAGAATTAGTTGTGTAATATAACAAGTAGCGATAAATATTGCTACTATGGTAATTTTAGACGGCTCTATCTAGATCAAGGGAAAGATAAGCGAATTTGTTTTAATAAAACACACATAAAAAAAGAGTCCAGTGGTTCTTCATATTCAAATATTCAAAAATATTCAGTTGAATATAAAATATACAATATAAACAGGATATGACCAACCTCTTTGCTGAGACGAGAAAACAAGTCGCCACCTCGAAGAAAATCTAATATCAAATATAGCTTTCCGGCTGTTTGGAATGCGTAATGCAATTTGACAATGAAAGGATGGCCCATATCTACTAATATGTTACGTTCCATTTTGGTTCTTTCTCTGTCGCGTACCTTTAGTGTTGCTTTTCTTAAAACCTATAAATCAAGCCATTCATTTTATTGAGAATTACAAAACATGTATATTTTTAAACGAACACTCCAGCAAATGGAAGCAAAACCTGTGATATGTTCATTTACATAGTATAAAGGAGCATCTCATCCCAGGTTTTATGTATAATAAATAAATAAAAAAAATTGGTATAATAAATAAAAAGAACTATAAATTATATCATGTACAAAATTATATATTATATTTCATTTCACTGCAGAAACTTGAGGCAGTTTACTGCTTTAAACTAATGGATTCCCACATTAGATGTATATACAATTTATTGATGATAGTTTTGTATCTATCTCATATCATTAATATCTCTAATATCAGGAGACATCTGCCTCAGAAATACATTTTTTAAATCAGCGGTCGGGGAACATTTTTAACCATAACCCCAAAATATTTTTGCTTAAGGCGATATTACCCCCTCCCCCCATTTTGAAAAGAAGACAATCTATGTATATTTCAAATAAAAAAAAATTATTGAATTAATTTACACAAAAAATAAAAATAAAGTTACATGAAAATAGTAAATATGTAATAGACAAACAAAATACAATTCTCAAATTGGATCAAACTAAAATTCAGGTTTTCAGGTTTCCTTTTCAGTTTTTGAAGAAATGATGTTGCTTCATGTTTGATACAATTACTTCAAAATTGGATGTAAGAGCAATTTGAATAGGTTTCCTTTTCAGTTTTTGGAGAAATGATGTTGCTTCATGTTTGATACAATTACTTCAAAATTGGATGTAAGAGCAATTTGAATAGGTTTCCTTTTCAGTTTTTGGAGAAATGATGTTGCTTCATGTTTGATACAATTACTTCAAAATTGGATGTAAGAGCAATTTGAATAGGTTTCCTTTTCAGTTTTTGGAGAAATGATGTTGCTTCATGTTTGATACAATTACTTCAAAATTGGATGTAAGAGCAATTTGAATACAGTTTTCGGCGTTTAATCGATTTCTGAATTGTTTAAGTTTGTAAAAATACTAACACGTTTATGAAAAGCAAACTAGAAAAATTTCCTTGTTACCCCAAAAAAAAACATTTTAACCCCATTTGGGGTAATTTACACCGGTTCCCCGACCGCTGTATTAAATGCAGTATCTGACTAGGTGACATTCCATTAATACGATTCCGACCAATGAAAAAAAATTCAGCTGAAACGGATGAACTATTTTCACCTACCTTCATGGCGTATAATGTTCCTGAATCTTGCCCGACAACTTTTCTTACAAGGAAGACTTTTCCAAATGATCCTTCTCCCAGGACCTTGAGCAGTTCAAACTGAGAGGGATCGGCCTTCTCGTGACCTTCCTTGATGACATCCTTTAGCTCGATCTCATGTTCCGAAACTTCATGGTCCAAGCTATGGTTGCCATCCGACGCTATCGCAGTATCCCCGTCTATAGCCATGTGGAGGCTTTCTGCCGACTGGGACGAAGAGGCGCACTAAAACCAGACTTGCAATGTAACTCAAATGGCAAAGAGAAGTTTGGCAGATTATTATGCGGCACTAAGCCGTAAAGATACAAATCAATCATAACTGCATCCACCAAATTTATGTCAAAAGAACGGGTACATTTCCATTTCTTGCAAAACGACACCGGCATTGCGTAAAATTTTATGTCAAACTTTGAAATATCAAAAACAATTCGTAAGATTCAGCAGGCTTGTCATGGGCATCACACAAAAGTATAACCGGATTAAGACCCCCAATAAACCGAAATGACAAAGTATTGACTATGAGTAGACTGGCCATCTTGAACCAATTAATAACAAGTATTCTCAGTCACTCACAGACACACTGCCAGCAACTGAGATACCAATGTGTTTGTAATCACCTATTTCTTTGTAAAATTAAGATGATTTTGTTAATAAGATCATGTTAAATACCTTAACTGTCCCTTCAGCAACTAAGAGTATTTGCAACATTTGAAAGATTAAAAAAAAAGGTATTTCAATAAAATAAATTTAATGAGCACTCCTCATTAAGCTCTGGTTGGATAGCTACTAAATACTTCCTGTTCAGTGACTTTCATATGAACACTAGTTTAATAGAATTCCAGTTAGCATGACTCATACATAACACAATCATGTTGTGGGAAATAAAATACGCATGTATGAAGGAAAACAAGTAGAAGATTTACCACATTCTGATTAATATATTGGTTGATATGAACAACGGAAAACAAATTACATACATATATTTAAATAAATAATATATCAACGCTAAAAAAAACTATTTTAAAAGTGGTTTAAAGTTTATTTTTTCAGAAACAAACTATGATGCCTTGTCAAATTTTCTTCAAAATCTTATCCGCACCCCAATGGTGCATAGGGCACTGCATCATATAAACGCCGTGTTATCTTGATTGTTAACGCATGAAGGAAAGGTGATCAGGCCTCCCCTTCAGGTACCAACAAGTCCGAGGTAAGGTACCAACTAGACCAAGGTATTAGAGTGAAAATATCACTTATATTTATTTGATCCCTCCGTGCTGACCATTGCACTACGGAGGTGGATAAATTTTACAGTGAATTAATTATAGTATGAAAAAACTCTAAAAAGATCATTTAAAAAGCTAACAAAGGTGTTTCTACAATAATGATATTTCAGTAAGAAAAGACATTTTGCATCAGGTTATTTTCTTTTTTTGATTATTTTAAATGGAGGAAAAAATTGTAGATTTTACCGGCCACATAGGTGCCGCTGTATTTTATTTTATTTTATAATAGCAACCCTGGACAATGGACTTGAACAAGCAACATTTGGGCAGATCTATCTCTCTTGCTTCGAACTGAGAAGGGGTCTGAAACATTTGTGGCATGTCGTTCCTCCCATTCAAACAAAACTAACCTAACCTAACCTAAATTTTCAGGATATCATAACCTGTTTGGAATTGTCAAATAAACCTACAGTTAGGAAATAATCAGAGTGTTGTCTCCTTATTCTTTAACTTATTAATTTGTAAAGGTGGAAAACATATGGTATGTAAGAGTATTGAATTAATTATAATATTAATGATAATAAATATATGTATAGACCATGAATGTGCAGAGAAGTTGTTACTTGGATTTTCACAGTGGAAAAATGAAAACTAATTATGAAGTATTAATAGTTATGAATGTTTTTTAAATTTTATTTTATATTTATTTATTTTTTTACAAAAATGTTAATAAAATTAGTATATAACCACTCACCGAGATTTTTACGTCTACCAGTTTCGAGACGTACCCGTCTCTTCGTCAGGACAATCACTAACACAGCATGCAAACAATACTACCCTTCACCACCATAGCACCATTTACACTCTCAAAACTACACAAAATGTCTAACACATGCGATTTTTGGTCGACCCGAAGACCAAGATGCAATATAGTTTTCAATACAGACATGCGTTACGAGCCGAGGTTAAACGTGCAATAAACCTCGGCTCGTAACGCATGTCTGTATTGAAAACTTTAGTGCATGTTGGTCTTCGGGTCGACCAAAAATCGCATGTGTTAGACATTTTGTGTAGTTTTGAGTGTGTAAATGGTGCTATGGTGGTGAAGGGTAGTATTGTTTGCATGCTGTGGTAGTGATTGTCCTGACGAAGAGACGGGTACGTCTCGAAACCGGTAGACGTAAAAATCTCGGTGAGTAGTTATATACTAATTTTATTAGCATTTTTGTAAAAAAATAAATAAGTAAAAATGACTAACCACAAAGTAAATGCTTTAAATATGAATAATATTGAGAATATTTTATTTTATTACAAAAAATGAGAAAAGCGGGAAGAAATAATTTAATGCATACATATCTTTAACAATCAACAAGAGAAAAATCACTACGACAATATGAATTAATCATTACAGAAAAATATAAGCGGTCTGCCCTAGTATTCAAACCAGGGGTCTTCTAACATTTGCTCAGGTGCTTAATTCATTAAGCTACACAGACATATATCTGAACCAAAAAAAGTAAAAGCCGAGAAATTGATTAGAGAATTTTTAACACCCACAATTTTAAAAGCTTAATTCATGGATGAATTCTATAATATTTGTAAAAAATATATTTATGTATCTGACTTTTTTCAATACTACCAGCTGTCGCCCACAATAAAAACTATTTCATTTGGGAAAATAATATTCGTTTGTCACGATATTAATGTGATTTAAATGCGTTATATCTCGTCGTAATAATATCTGAGCATGCAAGAAATTTGGGAGTGTATGTCTGAAGTATGTAAAGAAATAGGTGTGTTCAATTGAAATAGTTTAATAAATAAACACGAGATACGGTGTAAAGGACTTATAAATATTATCTTTACTTATCGGCAATCGTGATATCACCATTAGGAAACTACGAAACGCCCATTATAAGGTATCAGGTATTTCTAAATTGGATTTATGATAAACATACCTACCTACATAATTAAATACAAGAAAGAATATTTTTAATAACAAGTCTAACTTCAACTGCGTATTAAAAAAAATATATATAATTAATTCATCAACAATACTCGTATACGTCAATATTAAAATGTACAGGAGCTAAACAGACTAATATCAATAAAGATGTTTGACATGACAAGCAACTAGTTTTTATTTACGTTACGGAATAATTACTTACCACGCTCTCCGCGATATTTTGGACTTGCCATGGGTCAACAGAATTCGCCAGTGGCATATTCTTATTGATTCAATTATAATTTCTGTTAATTTTGTCAAAGAAAATACCAGACAGTCTCACTTCACAATATGCCAATCAAGGCCGCCATATATACCATAGAAAAATAATGATTTGAATGATAAATTTTCGATGTTGCCATTAATAATAATTACTTCTACTAAGATCTATGACATAAAAAGGAGCCAAAATATTTATATTTAAAATAATAAGGGTAATTATTTGTACTAAGCATAAAATATTTAATAGTCCGCACTTCGTTTGTTATTCTTTTTCCTAGGCTTATAGATAATACCAGGAAAAATCAATAACGTCTCCATTGAGTCGTTGAAAACTCAAATTGTGATGGACATTGTGATGTCGCGTTTGTCAAAATTGGATTCTGTACAGGCCTTTTTTTAAATCGTAACGTTTTATATTTTAAACATTTTATTTCATTATAAACCACACTTGATATGTAATATAAATTTGGAAATTCTGTATTATAAACGAAAAGAAACGCTGGAATACAATTCAAAAGTTGAATTTAGGGTGCTGAGACTTTCATTCATTCATTCAAACTCTTATCCGAATATGATGCAATGCTCTATGCACCCAAATCGTGCATAGGGCACTGCATCATATAAACGCAGTGTCATATTGATCGTTAACATATAAAGGAAGTTGATCAGACCTCCGCTTCAGGTACCAGTCTAGGGTAATATTGAATAAATATTGGAGTGAAAAAATCACATCTATTTATTTGAGCCCACCCTGGGAATCTAACCCGGGACCTCTACAACGGTAGCCGAGCGTGCTGACCATTACTATACGGAAGCGGACAAAAGACTTTAGGATGCTAAAATTGTCATCAAATTTGTAAAAACACGTACCAAGTGTTTTATGTGTTGAAGTTTTATTTACATTTCAAAGTTATTGATAAATAATACTCATTTCATTCTTCTTCTACTTCTTTTTTATTCTAAATGAACATAAAAGTTTTTTTTCCGAAATTTCATAAAATTTATTTATATTGTTTTTATTACTATGCGGAGATAAATACATGTAATTTTGTAGGTGCCGTTTTAATGATAAGAAGAAAACATGGGACATTTTTAAAAAACTAACGCTTTTCTGCAGAACCAAATGATTCTCTCATCATTATTTTTCTATTATTGTTTTAATGAATATTTAAATTAAATACATATATACCTACGGTTTAAAATATTTTTAAATAATGTTTTAAAATATGGAGAAGGTACACATTTTTCGTCCCGGGTAAACTGTAAATCAATAGGTAAATCTGCATGTAATCTCTAGCAATAAAATTCGGATTTTGACTAATGTCTATTCGGGTGGTACCTGATAACTAGTTTTTTTTTTAAAATATGTACACAAATAAAAATAAAATGTTCACATCCATCTCTGGAGATGACAAGGTTCTTGTTGAAACCGGTTGGAAAAAACTGCCAAAAATAAAAGTGGTTGAAAAAAAAGCTGGAGTTTTATTTTATAAAATCAAAATAGCACATTTTTCCCAATACCCCCACACAGGAATCGAAACGAATAATACTTACATGGTAAATAACCTATTAGATATAAAACTTATGATTTGTTTTAAGTGCAATAATAATCATTGCATCTTAGTGCAGTGTGTTGCAAATAAGTGACTGGAAAGTATTACGTAAGACGATCTTAGCGGAAAATAACACACAATCCTAACAGAAAATTTAAACTTTCACTACAACCTCAACTATTACCAGCCGCAGAATAACAAACGCGTTATCTACGTAGTGTATATAGACGCTCGGATACGAAACTGGCGTCACGGATTCGATTCACACCAAGTGCAAAATAAATTCAAGAAATATTTCTTTTCAATTAGCCTGATTATATTTTTTGTTGTTGTGATTTATTGATAGCTTCTTTTTACAAATTATTAGCAACACTGATAAAAAGATGATAAACCAAAAAACTGGCCTATTTAATAAGCAATTTTTTTTTCATAATTTTATAGTTAATTATTTTTTGACATCTCATCAAAGATGAAGAAGAATATGGAAGTCTGGGCATTTACGGGGCTTACGACCGTCATAGGCTGGTTTAAGTGATCACTTTACACACGTGTAACATTCACCAATTCTACCCATTATTGACAACCACACTACTCAAATTCTTGGAAGTTATATATATATATATATATATATATATATATATATATATATATATATATATATATATATATATATATATATATATATATATATATATATATATATATATATATATATATATATATATATATATATATATATATATATATGAACCAATTTAGAAACCTTGTTCATGAATCACTAGAACTTCACTAGAGACATCTATTGGTGAGATGTAAAGATAGTTAATTAATTAATTAATTATAGTTAATTTGCCGATTTTCGATTTTTTTAAATCTTAAAAATGCTTATACAATTAAAAAAAACTACATATTTATTTAATACTTTTAACACTAATACTTTTAAAACCAAACATAATTAGTAGGTACTTTGCTGTTCCTTTTTTTTTTTAATTATTACTGCTTCAATACGTTTTGACATGGAATTCACCAAATTTTGTACTTAACGATCTCGATAATACTTGTATATTTGATACGATACAGAGACCTATTCACCATTGGGTACGGATAAGGGTTGCAGGAATTTAAATTTAAAAACATATTTTTTTTTTTTTTTGGAAAATTGGACCCCATTTGGGTTATCCAAAGTTAAAACTAACCTACCTATGTATGTAATGCTCCTATACTTGAATGGAGGGAAATACGAAAAGATCACGAAGGTATACAAAGAAGATCAAACACAGTTTCATAACTAACCTCGTCGAGTTATGAAGTAACTATAATACATCCTCTATAATACCTTACTTTATCTACAGTACAATAATACTTTATTAATTTCCCGTGTTGTGGAATTTTAAACAGTAATGTTAAGTGTGATTTTATGGTAGAATACGTGAAAAAGTTATAAAGGCTTTACGAAAGTTTGAAGGGACATTAAAAACGTTTACAGTTTCCAATTTTTTACTATGTCAGGTAACATGTCTTTTTGTGCACATTTTTTTTCATTTAAATATATTAGTTACGTTCTATATTTATTAATAATATGTTATTATGTGTCTATATTTCTTTGACAGCAATTTGGAAAGAAAAAATAATAAAAGATATTTAATATTTCAACCTTCCGAAATTAAATATTGCTTTGGGTATTTCAAAAAATTGGGATTAGAACATAGTAATTTCATAGTTATGAAAGAAAAATTATAGATTTTTAATGAAAATACGTATTTGGTATAAAATATTTTATTTCTTAAGTTAAGTATTTATGGTAAAAGGAAATTATAACAGCTGTTTTACCTTGAGGGGGTTTTACAAAACTGTTTCGTAAAAACCAAACACAGTTTAAAGATGCAAGGCGAAACAGCTGTCACAGAAATAAATAGAATCAAAATTAACATTTTAATTTATGTTAGTTACAATCGATTGTGGAATTTTACATGGTAGGTATATGTCAATCCAATAAAGAAATAATATAATATGTATAAGTATCACAATAAGAAATTGCATAAATGATTTAAATATAATTTTTAGAACACGTAATTGAGAAACTAATGAGCCGTGACAATGAAAATGGAAATATAAAATGTAAAAAGGACGTGCTGTGTCATATAATTGGAGATTATGGGAAATGGCAGCTTGGAATCAGCGTACTTATGGGTTTTCTAAAGTTGTCGATAGCATGGTTCCAACTGGGTATTGTTTTTCTCGCTCCACCGCAGAAGTTTTGGTGTGAAAAACCTCCAATAATGGCTAATATTACTAACGCTGAATGGATACAAATTTCTAAACCGGTACGTTACATAATATTTTTCTCACAAACTGTTTTTCGTTTGTTATCTCCATATATTATCCATACAGATTAACATAATAATCATTATGTTAAATTAAACCTACGCAATGCGAATATGTATTGATGCATGATTGTTTTAGATTATTTTAGAAGATTAAATCCATTTTATTCAATTGTAAGAGAATTGTAAAAATATCTTATTAAATTACATTCTTCTTCTAACCCTCATTCGCACCCAATGGTGCACAGGGCACTGCATCCAATCGACGCAATTAATTATCTGAATGCAAGATTATTAGACCTGCACTTCTGATCAAGTCCAGGGTGATATTATATGTTTTATAAGAGTGAAAAAATCACTAATATTTATTATTACCCACATCCCTTTAGGAATCGAATCCGGGACTAAATATTTTGCGCAGGTGCGTGTGTGTATAATATAGTGGTATGAAAGTGTTTGCATGCTGGTTTAGTAATCGTCCTGACGAAGAGACGGATACGTCTCGTACGCCGGTAGGCTAAACTCAAGGCGAGTTGTGCGTTGGTATTTTGTTAAAATGTCTAAGAACAGAGTTAATGCTTTAAATATATTTTTAATTTATTTATTTTTATAATTAATTTATCTACATAAACCTTTGTTTTTTTAATAGAATTCTAGCAATTCTCACTGTGATATATACAATCCCGAAATTTTACTATCAAGAAATTATTCCAGTAACATTGATACTCCTATTGAACCATGTACGGCATTTGAATATGATAAGTCAGTATTTACTTCAACTATTGTCAGTGAATGGAATCTAGTATGTTCAAGACAACACTACATAGAAGTAAGTATTTTAATTTTATTAATAATTTCGACAAAATTTATATTTTACATTTAATGAACTGCCCTCCGTGTCATACTGTATTTTTGCAAATAACTGAAATCCTACTACTACTATCATCACGCCGTTTCACTGCAGGCAGAGAGGATAGAACGCCACACTCTTCTGTTCTGACATACACTCCTAGCTTCCTTCACACCCATACATCTGGTCATACATGCCCTCAGATTACATAGACTTTTGACACCACCAGATTTTATGTTCTGATTAATCTGGTTGGGCCAATCTTTTTTAGGCGTCCTCTTTCGGAAAATTATTCAAACACACATATTTAAATTTCGCGCTAGTTAATACTAGCGCGAAATTTAAATATGTGTGTTTGAATAATTTAATAATTTAATTTAATTTAATTTAATTTTAATTTAATTTAATTTAACAAATTTAATAATTTGTCCTATATAAAGGCGCCAAAATGAGTACAAACCAATCAAAACATATGCCCCGCCCAAAATAACAGTGTTGCTAGATGGCAGCAATTAAAATTATGAATAATTCATGTATGTACCTAGTTATTAAATTACATATTTTTTTTAGGTTTCACAAGTTACCCTGATGCTCGGTGTATTATTTGGAAACATTTTCTTTGGTTTGATGGCTGATAAATATGGGCCAAAGAAATTCTTGTTTTGCTGCATAGCATTACAAACTATTTCTGGATTCGCTTCAGCTTTCAGTCCATTTTTATCGGCTTTTATAGTGTCTAGGTTTTTACTGGCTTTATCTTCAGGGGGAATAGCTGTTATATCTTTTGTCATGTGTATCGAGGTTGGTTGTTTTGTTTTAAAAAAAAACTTTATGTATAAATTTATATATATATATATATATATATATATATATATATATATATATATATATATATATATATATATATATATATATATATATATATATATGTATATATATATATATATATATATATATATATATATATATATATATATATATATATATATATATATATGTATATACATATATGTATATTTATATACATATAAATATAGACATACTTCTTTTTAAAAGTGTTTTTTTTAGGTCGTTGGAGGGGTTTGGAGAACCATAATACCAATATTATATCAAATTCCATTTGCTTTAGGGAATTCTATAATGGCCGGAATGGCTTATGTGTTACGAGATTGGAGAAATTTGCAATTAGCATTATCAATATTTTCTACAGTATATTTATTATTCTTTTTCCTTATACCTGAATCCCCTAGATGGTTTTTAGCTACAGGACAAAATGATAAGGCAATAGGTAATATTTTTTTTATACTGTATTCTATCCCTGAATATTTAAACCAATATGTATTGTATATAAAAATCTAAAATATTATTTATAATATTATTATAGATATTCTTGAAAAAATAGCAAATTTCAATGGCCGGCAAACCACATCAATTAGGAGTACAATAAATAATAAGTATAACTTGGAAAATCGAAAACAAAAACAAAAAACTACACTGAAGGAAGTTTTACAGTCTACAAATATGAGATTGAAGACCATTATTTTAAGCGTTGAATGGTAGGTAAAATGAAATATGTATTATCATTTTGATATATTATTAATACAATCTTTCTTTGAACTTGAATTTATATTAATTATTTAAGGTTTATCGGAGGTCTATGTTTTTTTGCATTCTCACAACATGTGAGTCTTGTTGGAAAAAACATATTTCTAACAGTGACAGCAGGCGGTCTTACTGCAGTTCCCGGGGTTCTGGTATGCATACCCATGGTCCAAAAATTTGGTTGCAAAACAACAGTTGTTGCATCTCAAATACTAACAGCTTCGTGCTTTCTATTGATTATCACAGTACCCGTCAATTTATACCCGCAAGATTGGCCTAGGATTCTGTTTTCTGGATTGGGAATTTTTGGACTTTCAGTGAGTACAAACAGTTAATTGTAACTTAGGTTTTTTGGAATAAATGTAAAATGAAATATTTAAGTGATGTTATAGAAAATAAGTGCAAATTGTGGCTTTATCCACTAACAGTATCTAAATGAATCGAAGATATGAAACACAATTCTTTAAGTGAATTCAGATTGGAATTAGTATATCTATCTAAAATTTAAATGTTTTGCCTGAAAATATATAAATCTTTACATTACATTGTTTCTTAAGATCAGTTTCTTAAGCCAATTCTTCATATGTATTATGGTAAACAAAATTGCTATTATCATCAACAAGGAAGGTTATATAAAATATTGTTTTTGAAACAATATAAATGTAGATTTTTATGATCACAATTAATGGTAAACATGTTTTAAAAATTATATTGTGTATTATCGGCCTCCATTACAAAGGGTATCATCAGGGTGCTTACATTTTGCCTTGTAAAAAAGATTTTTCACATTTCACTTTTCCACAACATACAATTTCATACCGCAACGTGCCCCTGTAACGGTAGTTGATGAATCGGTGGGAGAAAATATTATCACACAGTTTGACCCTAAATATTTATACTTCATACAAAATTTATTAAAAGCACATATCGCTCACTCCTTTCAAGAACGTCATAAATAAAAAAACTTGATTTTTCAGGAGAACGTTTTTAAAGTTTAAGAATATAATGAAATGTATTAAAAATAAATATCAAGCCACTTATTGAACTTTTTACTGTGCAACAGATCTTTTTAGGTAAAACCTGAAGGTTTTTTCTCCATTAAAATAATATTTAATAAATTAAAAAAATTATTAAATAATACCTTTTCTTCAAAATGCAAAAACAAAACTTTCTGCCCTGTAGCGGGTAAATATTAAGTTAAAAATATGCCTCTTTTGCTGGGATACAGTACATTTTCTGGGTATTCCAAAAACATGCATAACTGAAAATTGACGATTTTTTATTTATGACGTTCTTGAAAGGAGTAAGCGATATGTGTTATTATTTTAATTTTGCTAGAATTTATAGCACTATATATATTATAATATAAATGAAAACTTGTTACAAAATCAACGGGATTCTACAGAACTCTACAAATGTATTTATATAAAGATATTTTTCCTGAGGCACGGGAAAACTCAGTGAGGGCTCATAATTATAAATTGTAATTATGTGTTTGATAAAAGTAAATAAATTAACAAGTTGGGAAATATTGTGATCAATTTGTGATTTTTACCTACACAGTTTAATAAATTATAAAAAGAGACATAATATAACAAAATCTTTTTTCACAGGTAGCTCTGCCAGCATTATATCTCTATACGGGAGAAATATATCCTACAGTTGTACGAAATACAGGTGTCGGTTGCACATCCATGTTTTCAAGACTTGGCTCAATGGTCTCACCATTTATTATATATCTGGAAAAACTATCACCCCCTTCCCCATTCATCCTGCTCAGCATATTGACTGTGATACAGACTGCTCTCCTTTACCCTTTGCCAGATACTAAAGGAAGACCACTCTTAGATACAATACAACAAGTGGAGGACTATGAAAAGTAAGGTTATTTTAGTGTTGCTATTTGTTCTGATCTGAAGTCTGAGTTTGAAGATGTTCTCAATATTTACAGCGGTGTCCTGAGTTCCTTGAATATGTAAATGTACATCCTTAAGAATTCAAAATTATTTTAGAATAAAATGCAATACCAAGTAATTCCAGCAAAATTCTAAATCACATTTTGAGGGTGTCCAAATACTCATTCACAAATGTGGGCTTTCTCTACTGAGGAGTTATTTTTACATTTTGACATCTCAACATCATTCATGTAGATACCAAAATGACTAATGACTATTTATTTTTTTAGGGACGTCAGCCGGAGACCAGTATTAGAAGGTTCTAATACACGTAAAATAAATGAAAACCGAGAGATGAGAGAAGAATGTCTAAATGAATTTCTGTGAAGTTTACTTTACAAATTTCTAGAACTATGGTGCCGTCTTTGTGGGGACAATCTGTGTGATGATTGGTTTGCTTTTTTCACAGTCAGTCTCCACCCGTCTCTTCAACTCGGCGTACCCGCTACAGCACACGTCAGACATAATTTGTTCCATGTAGTTTGAGTGGTGTCGTCCTCTGTAGTTTATGCTTTCCCACATGCCCTACACAATCAAAAGAAGCAAGCCTCGGTGTCTTATATTAATTCCTATCCATTTGGCTCGCTGTTGTGTTACTTTATATAGTAAGCATCTAGACTCCCCAGACCTGTTCAACACATTGTTGTTAGGTGGTTTTTTCCAACCTGGAACTTAAGTATGCTAATTAGGGTCGTATATTAATCACAAGGGACTTCAAATCCCGATTCTGATCTGTACAATGTTTTTTGGCATCTCACACTCTACCAAAAGTAAGCAAATAGAACGCTTATAACTGTCTCCCGCTCTAGAGAGACCGCTGTAGAGTTGGTAGACCAACAGTAGGTAAAAGACGCATTTAAGCGTTTCCCGCAAACAATGTGTTAATACCTCATTGTTCCCTACATATTCGGACTAATGAATCCCCAACATGAACCTGTATAGCACCACATCTCAAATGCATGCAGCCGCTGCCATTGTCCATGTTAAGCTTCCATACAGTGGTATACATATGGTGTAGATTATGTTATACACATGGTGCAGTAGACATAAAAAGTAAAACACATTAAATAAAACACCAACTATATTGGCACAATGCACTTTTATTTATTTAAAATATTTAACTAATTCAATCATCATTTCAAGAGTGAACACATAACATAATACATATTAAGAAATGGGGTCTAGAAAACTTTTCATACACAGATAGATGATGTTAACTGTATGTAAAAACAAATCGTCATATTCTGTAAAATTAAGTTTATATATTTTATTACTGTTAATATGTTTAAAAACATGTAAAATTTTGCCATAGAATATATCAGTATATTAGAAGCATATACAGTAATTTTTTAATGCATAATTTTAGATTCAACCAATTTGGAGATCTAACCTCGTAAACATCAAATAAAGACTGATATATGTTAAGATTTTATATTAAAATACATAATAAAATCTCTGAAAGTAGGTCCACTTAAAAAAGTACAGTGAAACCTCTATCTATCGTTCCTCGAATAATCATTTTCCAGGATGTGTCGTTTATTTTTTCTATCCTGACTTAATTTCATACTAAACTAAACCGCATTGATCGTTTCTCTATCACCATTTACCGCATTTATCGTTCGTATTAAGCTGCATATTTAATACATTTTGTCTGTTTTTTTACATTATTTCCAATTTTCTTACATTCAACGGCAACATATGGGATAGAAACTATCGAAAGCTTGTGTAACCGATAGCAGGAGAGGTCGATATTGATGAAAAGGAGCCGCTGCCTGTACCTGCATTTCCAGAAGCGTGCACACTCTTTGAAAGAAAACTTTCTACAACGCACATTCAATAACCGATGCTGAAAAAAATACTATTTGTAAAGCCGAAAATATACTGTTGACATACGAAAATAAGACAGTAAAAAAACAAAAGTATTTTTTAAAATTCTATTCAGGTTTGTATTTTTTTTTAAATAAATACATTTGCATCTGAAACATGTATTCTTCTTAGAATTTTAGCCTACGAATGGTTATGCAGATTGGGAGGATGGTACCTTTACGGTATCTATTTGCGTATTGACCTCTTAATCCCCATTCATAGTTTCTTTTAATAGGTCCCTTTAAAAACGATAGATAGAGGTTTCACTGTATATTCAAAGGTTACAGTTATACCAAACAATTTTTCATTCTCTTACCCTTATCTTTCCCACAGGGTGTTGCGCAAATTAATGTCACACTTTAGGTGTCAGTCCAGTTCGTTTATTTAACAATAGTGAAAATACCCGGAATTCCCTAGATGGCAGTCAATCATGCTAGTCACACTACAAAGTCAGAGATGAGATTAAATAAAATATTGTGTGTTTTAGTATACTACATATTTGTGATCTGAAGTATAATTGTGATACATTTTACTGATTGAGTAGTTCATAAATGTCATGGACTCATCATTGGCATCTCCTTTTAAGTGCTAAGAAATATTTGCATTCCTTTGTTGGGTAATATATACAAAATTAAACAAGGTTTATTTGGTTGAATTCTACATTTATTTATGTATATGTTAATATGTGACGCGTTTCGTCTTCTTAGGACATTATCAAACACTGACTAAAAATATTTACAAAATGTCCTTGTATACTAACTGTCCTTATATACTACTCCTAGACCTAATAATAGCAATTATTGTTAGTATATAAGGACATTTTGTAAATATTTTTAGTCAGTGTTTGATAATGTCCTAAGAAGACGAAACCCATCACATATTAATATAAACATAAATAAATATAGAATTCAACCAAATAAACCTTGTTTAATACATATTGGATATGTTATCCAACAATTCAATATGGAATTCTACCAACTGTCTGCAGTTACAATAAATTTGCATTCCTATCATTTAACCTTCAATGGGTGGTGCAGTATCATCATGACAGTGGATCATAGAATGACAGTGGATGCAAGAATAAACCCTAATATTTCAATACATGTATGTACAATCTATTGCAGAAGTATCAAACTCAAAGGGTACTAAGGGCCACATAAGGTATTTTGGGGCCACATCAAAAAACCCTAAAATCGCATTTTCATTTTTATTTAACTTTTAGTGAATAATTTATTATCAAAGACAGTCACATGAGGTACAGTAGATCCAACTTCATGATTTTGTAAAAGAATATCATATGTTCCCGAACAAAAAATTATTTCAATGAAGAATTAAAATAAATGAAAAATATAACCGCTGGTGTCTGCGGGCCGCAAAAAAAATACTTATGGGACCTGCGAGTTTGACATGCCTGATCTATTGTTACATCGATGACAAAGTTCTATCATCATACTTAATCATAAAAATTTTGATAAATGGTGATAGCATTTTTGGAATAAAAGTTAATGCCAATCAATTTCATTGGTGAAATACAAAGTACTGCATATTTGTACAAATAATGTAGTTTATTTTACGAGTCTTTACATTAACTATATACTATTAACAGATATATAATAATCAATAAAGTACATAAGTACACATACATATTTATAAATAAATAAATAAAAAAATAATAACAAATTTGTGCACCTTTTAGAGGTCATTTTGTCATACAAATGTTTTGTGAACTGTGCAATGGAACCTAGATTTTTTTTAACTTACACTTTAAACAATCCAGTTTTCAATTTTATTGTTATTAAACCATACCCTGAGTTCTCAAACTACTGGAATTTTTTTTGCACCTGAATGCGTTTTTCAAATAAGTATAAAATATCAAATTTAGTTTACACTGTTCAGTTTGATGTTAAATAATGTCATTATGATTTATGGGTAAGTGGAAATTAGATAATGTGGATCAATCCTTATTAGGAATGTATCATTATAAGTTTTGATGAAAAGTGGGCAATATATCATTCCCATACAATGTTTGACAATGCGCTTTGGATGCAATTTGTACTTACAGTAATATTATCCAGAATTGACTAACTTATACAAATTGAATAAAAAATGTACGCAGAGAATGTATGTCATTACAAAAATGTAATGCTTTTCATCAGTGTTCCTTAATTGATTCATCTCTCTTTTTTCTTATCCATTTTCTCAATCCGCTGTAAGAGGGTTGGGTGTGAGTGATGCCACGCAGAATATAAGGGGTCGTAAATAGGGAAACCCAAATTGTCAATGTTCAATTTAATTAGGGCTTTCTTGAGGTTTTGGGCGTGTCCTAAATTAATAGCAAAATTATCCGCTTGAAATTCAAATTTCCTGGAAAGGACCGTCATTAAGAATGTCAAAGCCGCATTGTACGGAGCGAGAACCAACTGCAATACGGCAATCATCCCAACAAGAATGGGCTGCTGTCCGGCGGGAAACCCGAGGGCTCGGTATAATGCCGAATACTGGAACATCAATCCGAACGCTCCGAACATCAGCAGCAGGTTAACCTGCATGATAACCAAATTGAAGCGAATATGGCCGTGACTCCAATGGCCCAGCTCGTGCGCTAACACAGCCAAAACTTCGGCATCGGAACAACCCTTTTTCTTTCCCTTCTTCGGTTTATCTTCCACTTCTTCGGTGGATGCAGATGGATCCGATGGTGTCTCTTTGGTTTCGGTAGCTTCTTTGTTTTCTGTCTCTTCCTTCTTGGAATAATTTTCTAACAGAGTATCGAATAAGACGATACGCTTACTTCCGAACAGACCGTAGAAGTAAGCGTTGCTGTGAGCTGAACGTTTAGACCCTTCTACCACATAAAGTTGGCCGAGAGGGAACTTTAGCGATGCTGCTAAATTTTCTATGGACTTCCTCAATTCTCCATCGGGCAGCGGAGAATATTTGTCAAACAGCGGAGCGATAACAGAGGGATAAATGGTGACCAGCACCAAAATCATCACGCCGGAGAATACCCACAGCCAGAAAATAAACATGTTCCCTCCTTTTTGGACGATGTATACGGCGATAGATGTCAGAGGTAGAGAAATCAATTGGCCGACTACGAAGCTCTTAAATCGATCCTTAAGGAAGAAGGCGGGAGTTTGTTTGTTGAATCCGTGTTTCTCTTCGAGAACAAAGGTGAAGTAAATAGAGAATGGTATTTCGAGAACAGTAGTGAAGGAATTAATGATGATCATGAAATAGCAGCTTACAACTATCTCGCTCTCCGGAGAGAACCCCGAGAGAATGGCGGACTTTTCTCCTATTTCCCAAAGCATAGCCATCCAGCCGAAAGCAAAGACTCCAGTGTTGACGATGCTGGAGAATAAATCTTTAACCATCCCAAAATTAGCTTTGTCTAATCCATATATCCGCGCTTTCTGGAATGTGTCATCATCCAGAATGCCTTCAAGTTCTTGCGGTATCTTCTTGTTGGTTTTATACACTTTAATCTGAAAGGAACCAAAACATAGGAACATCAGTTTCCTTGCATAGATAATTGTATTAAAAAGATGAAATCATTGTAATTTCCTTACAACACATACATTTATTCCAAAATATCCATTTCATTTATCAAATACATTATATTTTAAGAATTTTCTGCCTTGTCACTCGTTAATACATTCCACCACATATACTGATGTAGGGGATTCTTAACCAGGGTTTGATTTAACCCCAGGGGTTCAGTGAGTCAGTCTCTCGGGTTTCGTAGAGGTCAAAATACACACCTGACTTATTGTACGATATTATAAAAAATTATACGACATTCTATATATTCATTTATTCAATAGATCTAGCATTTTATTTGAAAGGAATATTTCAATCCAGCAATAAAAATAATACAAGTAGCTCAAAAGCTAAAACAATGCACACACTCCGCATCATAGATTTTTTTGTTACTAGGATGGGACTTCAAATAAATCATAACAAATGTACTAGATCTATTCGGCTGTCCAAACTCAAAACACGGTAAGGGACATTTTTTTGTAGTACTTTTTTTTGCATTTTTGGACTAAGTAGATTCTACTTAATCCAAAAATGCAAAAAAAAAACGTACTACAAAAAATTGTCCCTTCCTGTGTTTTAAGTTTGGACAGCCTTATTGTCATAATGTGTCATCATTGCGAAATATGATTTACGAAATCGGGGAATCACATAGAATAGAGAAGTGATAATTCTTTGTTCTTAATGGATGTGTTCATTTTGTGTACATGTTTTGAATTAAAAAAAATAATATTTAATTTTTTCCAATTAAGGGTTTGGTGAACGCGCATATGAAGCTGGTGGGGTTCGATACCTCTAACACGGTTAAGAACCACTGCACTATTGTGTATTATCTAATTGTTAGTAATATTCTGTCGGCTTGTTAGCACATTTACCTTTCAATTCTGAAGCTTACGGGTTCAATTCCCAATTGACTAATTTTCCAATTTTTATGAAACTCGGTATAAACTACAAATGGATAAGACACTGCAAGTTTAAGAACTATTTATTTATAGCTGTACTCCTTCATATTACTAAGCAAATATTGAACGCTCCTCATATATACAGATTTTCTGCAATATCACTCAAATTATATGACAGATAATTCAAAACGTATGTTACAATATTGATTAATTCTTATTTTTGCAAACACCGAAACAAAAACACGTTGCATTTATTATACAAACGGAATTAAGCGAAAACCGGCAGTCTATGAGTATGGATCAATAAAAAGTATAGATACGAAAACCTTTCAGCAATTTCAACAAATCAGAAAATAATTGCGTTTAAGAAGTAGTATAATGTTTAAATGTGTAAGATATTTGAGGACACGCATATCTTATAAGGATATCTGATTTTAAAAAAAAAACAGAGATAATATTTATTTACCTGGCGTAGCGTTAAAAATGTTTCCCATAAGTATTCCGCCCACATAAAAAACATTATAAAAGTCATCACAGCATTTTCTTTAGAGAAATCCATTTTTATAGTAATAATTCGTGCAAATTGTATACTAAAATAAAAGAACCAACGCGGGCACAACGGGCAGCTGTCATGCGAGCCGCGCCGGAAAAGATGTGAACATAGCAACAAAATGTCGAAATCCAGGCTGTGTAATGTAACAAATATAAAAGAATTCAAATAAAAAAGATGCTAGCAACATGACAATAATTAACTATTATTTCCAGATTACCAGTTTAAAAAAATATTTTAACAATTGGTATGGCCGTACCTACCTACAAAATATAAGTACATACTAAATTTTTCAGGTTCCTCCTCCTATATATAGCGAGTATTACTAAGTTGAAGGCTGAGTAGGGTCATGATAAGCGGTGTTGCATAAGCCATAGCTAGATTTCAGAGTAACTTGGACGTTAGGTAATACAAAAAATTCAGGTTCCTCTCATTTCTATCTTGCTCCAGTCTTCTTCCACATAGTCCATCCACCTTTTACTTTGAGGTCCTCTCCTGGGACGCTTCTGTGGAAACATCCACTTCGGGGATGACTTTTGGAGCCATTTCATCAAGCAGTGTCCTGCACACCCATCTTGCTATAATTTTGTTTTATATCAATTTTTCTATTTCGACGGCTCATTTTTCGTGACCTTTCCGCTACATATGGTAATACTTTAGGGTATATAAAATAAATATTTATATTGAAAAAAATTAAATGACATCCCTAGGAATCGAAGCCGGGACCTCTATCATGGCAGCCAAGCGCATTTACTTCTACTCTATGATGGAAGGAGATAATTAAAATATAAATATCTATATATATATAGATATATATATATATATATATATATATATATATATATATATATATATATATATATATATATATATATATATATATATATATATATATATATATATATATATATATATATATATATATATATATATATATATATATATATATATATATATATATATATATATATATATATATATATATATATATATATATATATATATATATATATATATATATATATATATATATATATATATATATATATATATATATATATATATATATATATATATATATATATATATATATATATATATATATATATATATATATATATATATATATATATATATATATATATATATATATATATATATATATATATATATATATATATATATATATATATATATATATATATATATATATATATATATATATATATATATATATATATATATATATATATATATATATATATATATATATATATATATATATATATATATATATATATATATATATATATATATATATATATATATATATATATATATATATATATATATATATATATATATATATATAATATATATATATATATATATATATATATATATATATATATATATATATATATATATATATATATATATATATATATATATATATATATATATATATATATATATATATATATATATATATATATATATATATATATATATATATATATATATATATATATATATATATATATATATATATATATATATATATATATATATATATATATATATATATATATATAATATATATATATATATATATATATATATATATATATATATATATAATATATATATATATATATATATATATATATATATATATATATATATATTATATATATATATATATATATATATATATATATATATATATATATATATATATATATATATATATATATATATATATATATATATATATATATATATATATATATATATATATATATATATATATATATATATATATATATATATATATATATATATATATATATATATATATATATATATATATATATATATATATATATATATATATATATATATATATATATATATATATATATATATATATATATATATATATATATATATATATATATATATATATATATATATATATATATATATATATATATATATATATATATATATATATATATATATATATATATATATACATTATCCAAATCGTGATGTTTTCTCAATCATTTAAATCGGTTTTTGTTGTAAAGTAGTTTAGATAAGGACCATAGAACAAGGTTGGAGGTGCCGGTTTAAAAAAAATAAATAAATAAGGAACACACAGAATTCAATGGAAACATTGTGTAAATATTTTATTAAGAAAAATATAATTAATTATAACTAGGTTCATTCAGAGTTCATTTTGATCACAGTAAATTATTCACTCATTGGCTTTACTTTGATTCAGTGCTGGCCTTAATTCACTCATAGCAGTTGAATTATTGGCGTATTTCTTCTTCCCGAAATTTTCTCCTTCTTCTATAGTATTTAGAAGCTGGCACCCTTTTGTTTCAGGCATAAGCAGACACAAACCGGCACCAATCAAGGGAACAATTCCAAAAATAACGGGGGGTAACCATTCGGCATCACTTCCCAGGCCAGCCACGAAGGGAGCGACCATTGACCCGACTCTAGCCAACATGGAAGATAAACCTATTCCAGCGTTTCGAACTACAGTCGGGAACAGTTCTGAAGCGTATAAATAAACAACAATAAATGCTATAAACATCCCTACATCACCTATACATGCCAAGATAACTTGGCCAATAATGGCTGATTTAGGAATCACGGCAATTGCAAATAAGCACCCGGAAGTCAATAACAGTGTTCCAATCATTAATGGCTTTCTACCCATTTTCCTCATGAGTGGAATGGACAGTAACGTTCCTGGAATGGTGACTGTCGCAGATACGGCGACATTCACGAATATGTCTCCAGCTAATTTCCCAATGTATTGCGAAACTCCGAAATATCCAAATCCACAAACGAGCCAGTTGATGGCCATACAAATTGTGTTCTTGCGTATGTTGGGGGTTCTGAATAAGTCGAAGAGGTTTCCCTTCTGCATTTGCGCTTTAGTTCTCGTATTCTGATATTCGTTGATTGATGTAGAAATATTCTCTGTTGGGAGGTTGTTTCTGCAAATAAAAGATAGAAGAACAACATTAAAAGTTATTATGTATATCACAAATTAGTACTATGAACCTACTTTTCTACGTGATGTTACTAAAATTTACGCTAAGATTGCCCGCTTCTCAGATTATTGTTGATTTTCAACAAAAAATAAATAATTTTTAGTAGATGTTGTTAAGATCCGACCATTCAGAAGTATTATCACATAAGCAATCCCTTCACTAAGCCTGTATGAATTGAATAATAAATCTTTTGTCACACGGGGAGCTAAAAAAAGGTCATTGGAAAAATTTTAAAGGACAATCAATGACCAAAAAAAAGATTATGATATCTCATGAATCAATTCGCATCCATTAAAAAATCCTAACGACTTTGTGTTGAGACCGGAACCTCGGGCATGGTAGCCGAACACTCTAACCACTACACTACAGAAGCGGAGTTCAAGCATTACGTATAATTGACTATAGCCCAATAATTGGAGACCATAAGTCACGTTTTATTTGTTTGATCAAGAGGATTATTGTCCTCTTATCATAATTTTTACTAGGCACTAGATGCCATTATCCCTTAATATTATATCTGAGATAACTAATCCCATTATTTATATAAATACATTGATGTGTAACCGTTTATCTTTTATAATATTCGGTAAAATACATTTTGATGCATATTTCAAAAGCTTCTATTGTTTTATATGTACCTCCTGATCATGTTAGATAATGAGCAGAACTTAGACTTCCATATTCCCAAGTAAGTTAACTTATTCAGCTATGTTGAAATGTCAATAAAAAATTGACAAGTATGTAATACTCGTATTCCATTTTTTTACATATTTTTTTAAAATAAAAATATTCATTAGTTACCTTAGATTTTTTTGCCTATTATGTTCAATGATTTATGGCATATTTAGTTTTTATGTCTTTAACAAAATTAATGTTACAAATGAATAATATTGATACCTAAAAAGAATACAATCGATTCAATATCTTATATCAATCAAGATTTGTCACATTTATTTTTCTTATTCGTCTTCTCATATTTTCTTAAAGACATATCTCACGCTGATAGATCTTTATGTCCTATTGTTTTATCAATTTTTGTCAACTGCATACCTTCTTTCACACATTCTGTTTTGAATTTAAATCTTTCATTTTCAAAAATTGGACATACCCACGCTAAATAAGGGACATCTTGTGATGACATCTCATCACATTCACAAATAGAGTTTTGTCTAATTTTAAAATGGAAGAGGTATTATATTTCAGTATTTTTGTTGTTGTTAATGAATATCACTTACACTTTTGCCGCCTTTTCCATAACAGCGACTGCTTTTTCAGTTTCACCGATCGCCAACAACCATCGGGGAGATTCCGGAAGCAACCAGTAATAAGTTAACATCAGAACAGAAGGTATCGAGAGTGCCAGTTGCAAACTCGACCATGTTCTGAAGAAGTACCCGAATCCGGCGAGCATGAGGTGTCCGACGTTGAACGGGAGCTGGTAGAGAGCCGAGACGGGTTCTCGGTATTCTTTTCCCATGAACTCCATGGTCAGGACGTATCCAACAACCATAGTCCCGCCCGTGGCAGCCCCGAGGACGAACCTCAAGAATGTGAATGTCCAGAATTCAGGCGCCTGGGAAGCGCCTACTCCAGCTATCAATTGAAGAATAACAGCTCCAACAAGAGGACCTCTTCGACCATATCTGAAATAAAAAAATATGTATTGCGAGAATCCCTTATCTTTGTTCATGTTTTTTATTTATTTAAATGTATTTAATTTAGTTACATTTTTAAATACAATTTCAATACATTTATACAAATGGCAATCTTACAATTTTAGTTTCGCTGTGCCTCTCCAAAAAAGAGACTGAGCTGTTGTGTGCTTGGAGAGGGACTTACACTCAAGGCTTATTGTTTTTATATACATAAATACTGAATTTAACTCTCAAGCGATTGTTTCACAGAACGTGAAATAATAAAATAAATTTAAAAAAAGATTTTAACCTTATTTATTTCACAAGTTACTTAATTCTCTTCAAACCCAGGTAGAATTTGACGTACTTTAATTTTTTGCTTAAAATACCGTTATTGTTTTGAAAAAAATGAGGTTTTCTTCGAAATAAATGTACGATTTTGAATGAAAAGAGTTATTGAAAGACAAGGAATTTTAAAAAAAATCAAAACATATTCTAAAAAAAAAATCCGTTTTATATTAAAAAAAAAAATGCGTGGACGAACGTCCGACCTATAGCGCGGCCTGTAATCTAAATTAGATTTTTGCGATTTCTCCCTTAAGCAAAAAAATGCAATTACGTTAAATTTTACCTGGGTTTGAAGTTGTTGCAGGCCATTGATTATCCCGCCCTAAAAATAATGGCATTTTTATATTTAAGAAAAAAAATTACATTTACCGATCTGAGACTGATCCAAAAACAACACTGCCCACCAAGATTCCCAGCATGAGGATTGTTTGGGTTAGGTCTGCAAGGGATCTCTTCTGGCAGACCAGGTCCCAGGACATGTTGATGGTTTCGTCGAACACGCTCCTGTTGTACTCCTTGTCATCGCACGGGCAGTGGTTGGTCAAGTTTTGTCCATTGTCTAGGCACGTGAAGCTCACCGGCGGGGCGAGGAAGACGATGCCCAGCTGATGGAAGGCCACAGGGAACTTGGTGAGGAATATGATGACGCAGAGGTATATTTGGTATTTCCCCATCGAGCCGATGGCCTTCTGTATCGCGTCCACATTCTGCTCTTTGGGAGTGTCATCAGTGCTGCTGTTCTCTGAAAAATAAATAATCGTCAATTTAGAATACGTCATTTCAAAAACCTTCACATTATTTTGAGTGTGTCCAAATCTTTGTCCTCAATTTCTAGGTATGTCTCCATTTCACGTTTTTATTTTATGATAATCGATATCTTAACAAAGATGAAGAAGAATATGGAAGTCTGGGAATTTACAAGACTTACGACCTGTCATAGGCTAATTTAAGAGATCAGCTTTATACATGTGAAACATTTACCGTCTCCTGGTATGTAAACATGTATTGTATATAAATATATTAATTGGTATAAAAAAAAAAAAATAAAAAAAAAAAAAATAAAAAAAAAAAAAATATATATATATATATATATATATATATATATATATATATATATATATAAGGTAAGTGTCTATAATACTGACCTAGTTTTTGTCTTAAGCCGGTCCATATTTTTAAAATATTTATTTAATATTAAAACGGCTTGATAATTTTTTAAATTTATTTTTATTTTTTAATGGGATAGTTTTATCCTTACAAAGTTAAAAAAATAATAGTCAAAAGTCAAGTGCATTTATTAAAATCCACGCAATAAACAGTTAAAGGCTTTGTATTCAATACTGACCTATTCGAAATGGATTATTTCATAATACTGACCGCTGTTGCCCCTATTACTGACTATGAGTGGAAAAGACAACTAAATTCATATTTTAATATATTTTACCATATGTAAACTGGAGTAAGATATAAGTATTTGTAATGGAAATAAATGTAAAAGTAAGTACTTATGTGACAATTTATTATTTATTAAAAAAAACATATTGGTTAAACATAATGTATTGTTAATGTATTTTTTTTAAGCTCACTATAAATAAGTAATTCTGGAATGGAATAATTTCCTCTAGCATTTAGTCACACCGGTTCTGGAATTGTTTTTATGATTCCTTCTGAAGTATACTATATAGTATCCTGTTTTTCTGGCACTTCCAGTTCAGGCATACCACGACCTTGATCAAAGCGGAACCATCCTTTTTGGGATTTATTACAATTCCTAAAAAATTCCCCTTCCTACTTTACAATACAGGACTCATTTTATTTTAGTTTTTACGAGGAAGATTTTTTGAAGACCCTTGGTGATTTTCAGTTTTTTTTCTTCTTTTCTGCCACTTTATCTTCTGGCACACAGAGACTGCTTAATCTTTCCTGTCCAGAGTAAAAAAAAAAACAATCCGCGGGTTCCGAAGGGGGTACTGGCAATACCCCAAGTAAAATGCTAAAAATACAGGTTTTTCACAAATTCGACTAATGTCGAAATGTTATTCTATTTTTTCCATTTAAATTTGAATTTTCTGCAATAAACAATAATTGTGAAGAATCAAAAAAACATAGTTGTGAAGAAGTTCTCTGCGGAAATGACTTTCAATTCCGCCCAATGTTTAAGCATCACTGGACACTAGGCGCTTCGGCCGGAAACGATGCAAGCTAGAGGGGGTGAGGAGAGAAAGAGAGAGAGAGAAGCATACTACTCGGTACATACTAGCGGGTTTCTAATTTGTCGTATATTATGGTGAAAAAAAAAACAAAGAATGGTAAAAAAATCAGATAGCGAGAAACAATACAAAAATGACATTACGTTGTATGAACAGTTTGGACTTGGGTTTGGGAATATCTGTCCATCTGTAGCCTGATTTGGAAGTGAACAAATTTTCTTCATTTCTACTGTTGTCTACCATATGTACGGGCTTGACGCTGTTAGAGTCAGATTCATCAAGTTCTTGGATTATATAGTTATCTGAGTCGGCGTCGGAAGCATAATCTTTATTTTCTAACCCTAAATGGAATTCATCATCACTTATATACATACATCAGTGTCCGTATAGCTCAGAAGTTGCTCAATCATATCATCTGTCAATTATTTTCCACTCATTGTTAGGGTAAAGTAAATATTAAAATTATGACAATTTAATTAGTGTAAAAAGGTAGATATTTATAAAATAAATATGAAAATGCAATTGCACCAAGAAATTTCAGTAGATAATTTAAATTAATAATAATTCTTATTAGAAACGAAAAAAAACACTCTGTATTTGCCAAATAACGCTTGCGCTTGCGTTCGAGAACACGATTCACACGCGTGCAAATTTGGGGATCTACCGCCGATGGTTAAACTGTGGAGATAGATACAGCGCTAGTAAAGAAATTGATATCCCCTTCGGAGCGGGACAGTTAAACGCTGTTAGAACATTTAAGATCGTGGGATTTGGAGGTTTACAAGGAGTAACCTCATTTGGGTGTGCAACATTAGAGCATGATGGTGGTGTGCCTGATATGTATATACATATATATATATATATATATATATATATATATATATATATATATATATATATATATATATATATATATATATATATATATATATATATATATATATATATATATATTTATATTTATATTCTACTAACCCTTATCCGCACCCGATGGTGCACTGCATCTGCACTGATGTTGTATTGACGCAGTGTTATCTCGATAGTTACTTACATGAAGGCAAGGTGATCACTCATGCGAGTATAGTGGAATCAGTTTATGTTTGATAATAAACAAAGTTTTTTTTGTTGATATTATGTTAAAAAAGAAAAAATAAATTGTATTTTAACATAAGAAAAATCACAAAAAGATGGCTCAGAACGAAACTCCTTTTCTGAAATAGTATGTGTTTATAATACTGATCTAGATTCGTTTCTATTACTGACCGCTGAAACTATTTATTATAATTATAAAACCAAGCAAAAATATATAGGTCAGAATTAGGCCCCCATAATACAAAAACTGTATGCTATCCAAAGCACGCAAGAAATTTACGTATTTAAGAATTTTCACAAATTTATGTAAACTTTAAAAATGCTCTCGTCTTACTCATTACTGACCTATAGGTCAGTAAAGGAAACTAATTAAATTTCGGGTGAATGTAATACTGACAACTTTTATTTTATAAATGTATTGTATTAATCATATGGTTATTTCACAAATACTTTGTTTTTTGTAAATTCAATACACTAAACTAACTAACACATATAAAATATTAGTAAATATCAATCATATAAAAATAATACACCTTTAAAATAAAACTTGAAAGATTAGGCTTGTCTGTTAAGGATTTTCCGTGTGCGCGCGCTACTTGCCAGATGTCCAAACCATAACTGATATTTCAAATATGAAAAATCAAAATATTGACTGTAAAACATTGTCATCACATAACACAAGCATGGCTGCAGTGTTGGTAATATTAAAAATTAGTATTAATTGAACCAGTGTCTTATTATCTGTTGTTTCTTTGAAATAGGTCAGCAATAGGGGCTAGGTCAGTTTTATAGACACTTACCTTATATATATATTTTTTTTTTTTTTTTATTTATTTTTTTTCTACATACATAAATATCATATATATTATGTTTTATCGGGTGAATACTTTTATTTATATAATAAACCTTGATCGCGATGATTAAGAAAAATTAGTTTCATTGCTAAATATATTATTGGTTAATTGTTTAATACAATAAAAGATGTTATGGTAAAATAAAAACAATTTAAATCTCCTTTGTACTCGTACATCATTGTTACAGGAGAAAATTCTTAAAATTAAAATTGATTTGAAATACAATATGCAGTTTTTTACAATAAATTTTAGATAATTTTACTGACGCAATTAGTCGTATAATGTGGTAATGTCAATTTTATTTTTTTGTTTTTTAATGTTTTCATTTATTATTTTTTATTATTATTTATTTAATACGGTTACAATGTTTTTACAATTTTAATTAATTTTCTAAACATTTCTAACAATCATAAAATTTAGAACCCAGTTCTCTCCAAAAAAGACACTGAGCTCTTGTGCTTGGAGAGGGACTTGACACTTGTTTTACAATTAACAATTTATTTCATTTTATTTTTTTTTCGTTCTTCGATTAGCATTTATAAAATTCATTTAATGTATTTTTTAGCATTTTAAAGTCTTAAAATTTTTCATGTCTACAGACACTCTTACAGGAAGGTTGTTGAAGTACATAGTATATAGTATTCTTTTTTATTACTCAATTAATTCACATTAAAATAAACAGGAATGCGTTAGTGATTTAGTCAACCACAGACTATTGTTTTTAGTCTATCTGTATCTTTAGACAAAAAAGCTTTGAGAAATAATCACCCTCTTAAAATACACCCTGTTTTAGATAAGTTACAAGAGTTGACACAAGTAATTATTTTTCATATCTACTTTATAATACATATGTGTTCTCCTTCAAACCCTCATGCGCACCCGACGGTACATAGGGCAATCAATCGTCATGGCGCAGTATTATATTCATCGTTAATTAACTGATCAGCCCGCGCTTCAGTTAGTCCAGGGTAACAAATATTAAAGTGAAAATCACTTTTTTTGGACCCCTGGTAATCGAACCCTAGACCTCCATCACGGTAGCCTAACGCGCTAACCACTACGGAGGCGGACATATCGCTCACTCCTTTCAAGAACGCCATAAATCAAAGATCGACAATTTTCACTTGTGCATGTTTTCAGAATGCCCAGAAAATGTAGTATATCCCAGCAAAAGAGGCATATTTTTAACTTAATATTTACCCACTACAGGGCAGAAAGCGTTGTTTTTGCATTTTGAAGAAAAGGTATTGTTTAATTATTTTTTTTCAATTTACAAAATATTTTTAAAATGGAGAAAATAACTTCAGGTTTTACATAAAAAGATCTGTTGCACAGTAAAAAGTTCAATAAGTGGCTTGATATTTATTTTTAATACATTGTATTATATTTTTTAACTTTAAAAACGTTCTACTGAAAAATCAAGTTTTTTGATATATGACGTTCTTGAAAGGAGCAAGCGAAATATATTATATAATATAAATAATTTCAATAAAAGCGTTTTCTGTGTTAAATATATATGAATTAAGATAGTCTTATTTGTACAACTCAAGTAGTAATGACGTAAAATAACGTTAAATATATTTTTACATAAAATATTGTAAGAAATATCAACTTAAATGAAAACGTATTATTTTTACTCGTTTATCAGCAGTGCAACAGGAAAGATGAGGAGTAAAAGAAAATCGCCCCGTAATATTGTCAAAACCAAAAAACAAAACACGTATATACGGGGGGCATATGGCGTGGCTGCGAAACTGGCGTCGCAGGTTCGATTCCCGCCAATTGCAAAAATAAGTTCAAGATCAAAATTATTTTTAATTGGTTTGGGTGTTTGTGGTGTATTTTTCAAATTAACCATCCCTATCCTTACTATCCTACCTGCAGATAAGCCTCTTAATGTTATAATTTAATGATATTTTTATAGATTAATACATAAAATATATACTTATATGTATTTTTTAAAACCCTTATCCACACCTAATGGTGCATAGGGCACTGCATCAAATTGACGCAGTGTTATCTTGATCATTACTTACATGAAGGCAAGGTGATCACTCTTGCGCTTCAGGAACCAGTCCAGGGTAATATTAAATAAATATTACAGTGTTAAATCACTAATATTTATTTTCAACTCCCCCCCTAGGAATCGAACCCGGGACCTCCAGCACGGTAGCTAAACACGCTGACCATTACACCACGGAGGCGGACGAAATATTAGTAAGATATAAAATATTAGTAAGACTAAATAAGATTTAAATACTTTAAAGACTATAAATAAGATTTTTTGTTAAAAATTAATAATAAAATAGGAATAAACCTGGTAAAAATCGATCCGTGTTTTCCATTATATTAAAACATAACTAAAATACCAAATGCTTAAAATAACTTGATAATGTATATAGGTACGTTCTCAGTCATTCCACAATCTAAACTGATAGTAATATTAAAATATGATTTGAAAATCTAGAACATCTGCATTGTACGTAATACGAGTATATATTTAATTTATACGGTTATACAGGTGTACCTCGCTTAATCCTTATGTTTGTTTTGAAATAATATTAAAACAATGTGCTCAATTTTGCTTTCAGTATTCAATTGAAAATCTGATGTTTGACTTTTTACCGTAACGTCTTTTTATTCGCGTACATACTAGATAAAAATTAACGTTACAAAAATATAATTAAGGCATTGTAAAGGGTAAGAAAATAAGATTTTAGAAACTGACATAACGTCAAGTGAATTAATTGAGTCACACGTGCGTTTCAGTCAGCTTTAAAACAATTTTTTTTAAACTAAATTTCCATGGACGTTTATTGTAAAAAAATTAACAAAATATTACCCATTTCTTTCAAGATCCGGACTTTGCATACAAATATAAAGAGTCATTCCTTAATAAAAGCTTTCCATATTCCAACATATCGCTCACTCCTTTCAAGAACGTCATAAATAAAAAAACTTGATTTTTCAGGAGAACGTTTTTGAAGTTTAAAAATATAACACAATGTATTAAAAAGAAATATCAAGCCACTTATTGAACTTTTTTCTGAGCAACAGATATTTTTAGGTAAAACCTGAAGGTTTTTTCTCCATTTGAAAAATATTTAGTTTATGTAAAAAAATAATTAAACAATACCTTTTCTTCAAAATGAGAAAACAACATTTTCTACCCTGTAGCGGGTAAATATTAAGTTAAAAATATTATTCTTTTTCTGGGGTATAGTACATTTTCTAGGCATTCTGAAAACATGCATAACTCAAAATTGACGATTTTTGATTTATGACGTTCTTGAAAGGAGTGAGCGATATATGGCTGTTGTGAACTCACTTGTACTATGTCACGAGATGGATCAATATATCTGGGACTTCCAAAAATTAAAAAGCATGCTTGTCAATCATGGGTTCAATTGGTGAATTCTACGCGTGTGTAAAGTGATCACTCAACAAGAAAACTTGAAAAAATAACTCAATAAAACATTATACCTGGGATGTAAAGTTTCGATTTCTAACTGATTTTAATAGATTTATATTATCCACTGACACTTCGTGATGGAATTGCATTTTTAATTTATTATTAGATTAAAACCAATATTTTTAGCTTTTCCACTTTTTTATTTGACCAGCGACCGGGTTTCGTCGTTACCGACATCAGTCCAGTCTGATGATGTCGGTAACGACGAAACCCGGTCGCTGGTCAAATAAAAAAGTGGAAAAGCTAAAAATATTGGTTTTAATCTAATAATAAATTAACTGATTTTAGTTGATATTTCAATCAAAAGGATAATTCTATCCTTACAGGGACCTCTTTTGTCAAGTGTCGTCAGTAAATTTGTATAAAAATTATAAGAAATAATGCATTACAAAAAGCTTTCTTTACTGATTTATAGATATAACACTTTTGTATCTTTATAATATGAACTACCACAGTCGGAAGCGTGGCTTAAACCGTGGCTGATATGCGAATGTAAAATATTCTTAGCCGCCATATCTTGGTGACCGGTGTGCCGATGGGTTAACCAGCCTTTGACGGTTGTAAGCTCTGTAAATGCCCAGACTTACATATTCTACTTACTTGTATATTATCTTGAGATGTCAAAAATGAAAAAAAAAATTCCTAATCGGATATAATTCAGATTTGTGAATTATGTCCATATTTGAACCCACTCAAAATATTGAAAATAAAATATCTTATACTATCCATATAAAGTATTACAGTAAATAATAATTGTAATATATCTCCGATGAAAGGAAGTTATCTTGAATAAATTACATGACGGCTATTCATCTATCATAATACAGATAATATTATAAGGGGATAAAAACAAACGCATTTACTATCATAATATTATAACACACGTATTATATATAAGCACAGGACTAAATTAATACAAACTTGACTAATGATTATAAAATGTGGATATCAATCAACGATGTGTTTTCTCTGAATATATTTTTGACATTTTATTTTTAGGAACATAATTAAAGAAAATTGGTACTAATAATATCAACAATAAAAACCTTATTTGCGTAAATTCAAATAGAAAATCGGTATTTCGTATTCCTCGTCAGCAATTAATAATATAATAATGTTGTCACTAAAATAAAAATAATACAATTTTATTATGCATTTGGGGGTAGGTAAATATACACACACATACACCCACACACCTATGTATATATTTATATATATATATATATATATATATATATATATATATATATATATATATATATATATATAAATATATATATATATATATATATATTTATATATATATATATATATATATATATATATATATATATATATATATATATATATATATATATATATATATATATATATATATATATATATATATATATATATATATATATAATATATATAATAAAACCCTTATCCGCACCCCAATGGTGCATAGGGCACTGTGTCATATAAACGCAGTGTTTTCTTGATCGTTTACACATGAAGGCAGGGTGATCAGCCCTCCGCTCCAGGTACCAGTCCATGGTAATATTGAATAAATATTACAGTGAAAAAATCACTTATATTTAATTTACCCCCTTGAGAATCGAACCCGGGACCTCCAGAACGGTAGCCGAGCGTGCTGACCATTACACTACGGAGGCGGACGGATATATATATAAATATATATATATATATATATATATATATATATATATATATATATATATATATATATATATATATATATATATATATATATATATATATATATATATATATATATATATATATATATATATATATATATATATATATATATATATATTTATATATTTTTATATATACACATATATATGCATTTACATAAATATATATATATGTATATATATATATATATATATATATATATATATATATATATATATATATATATATATATATATATATATATATATATGTATATATATATATATATATATATATATATATATATATATATATATATATATATATATATATATATATATATATATATATATATATATATATATATATATATTTATATATATATATATATATTTATATATATATACATATATATATATATATATATATATATATATATATATATATAGATATATATATATATATATATATATATATATATATATATATATATATATATATATATATATATTTATAAATATTTATATATATATATATATATATATATATATATATATATATATATATATATATATATATATATATATAGATATATATATATATATATATATATATATATATATATATATATATATATATATTTATATATATATATATATATATATATATATATATATATATATATATATATATATATATATATATATATATATATATATATATATATATATATATATATATATATATATATATTTATATATATATTTATATATATATATATATATATATATATATATATATATATATATATATATATATATATATATATATATATATATATATATATAACATTTTGAGTGTGTCCAAATACTTGTTCACAAAATCTGGATTATCTCCAATTACAGGAGTTATTTTCATATTATTTTTTGACATCTCATCAAAGATGAAGAAGAATATGGAAGTCTGGGCATTTACGGGGCTTACGACCGTCATAGGCTGGTTTGAGTGATCACTTTACACACGTGTAACATTCACCAATTCTACCCATTATTGATAACCACGCTACTCAAATTCTTGGAAGTTCTATATATATGAACCAATTTAGAAACCTTGTTCATGAATCTCTAGAACTTCACTAGAGACATCTATTGGTGAGATGTAAAGAAGCTTTTTATTAAGCAGAAACTCTTATATTAGTATGTGAGATCCAAACCTGGATTATAATCACACACATGAGAAACGCCAGAAAATACCATTTTCATTTTTATTATTAAGCTTATAATTTGACCAGATAATTTATTCACAACATTTTGAGTGTGTCCAAATACTTGTTCACAAAATCTGGATTATCTCCAATTACAGGAGTTATTTTCATATTATTTTTTTTAATTATTTTTTTAAAATAAATTATCTGGTCAAATTATAAGCTTTATTAATTATAAGCAAATTATAAGCTAATATAAGAGTTTCTGCTTAATAAAAAGCTTCTTTACATCTCACCAATAGATGTCTCTAGTGAAGTTCTAGAGATTCATGAACAAGGTTTCTAAATTGGTTCATATATATAGAACTTCCAAGAATTTGAGTAGCGTGGTTATCAATAATGGGTAGAATTGGTGAATGTTACACGTGTGTAAAGTGATCACTCAAACCAGCCTATGACGGTCGTAAGCCCCGTAAATGCCCAGACTTCCATATTCTTCTTCATCTTTGATGAGATGTCAAAAAATAATATATATATATATATATATATATATATATATATATATATATATATATATGTATACTCGTCAAAATGCTTAAATATTATACTATTACTTTGTATTTTAATAATTATAAGTAAATATCTTGCTACACTATATTTTTTACACTTTTTATTTCTATCTGATGACACGAGTACACATTTGGTATCTTCTGTATAAGAGTGTGGTAAAAAAATATTATTCATTCGATAATAAACGATATCGGTTAACTTTATCAGTAAACATATTTTCTAATCGTAATAATATGGTATTACAATTATATAGTATGAGTATATAAAGGAAATCCGTACATTTAAAAAAATTAATCTGGTTGTAGGTATGCTGATTGCTCAAAACATAAACAAAAAAAACCGTAGATTTGTTGTATATTTTGAGCAAAAATAAGAAAGGTTTGTTGCGATGGTTTCGGCATGCGAATCGAATAAGTGAAGAAAGAAAAGTAAAACAAATTTATGAGGTGAATGTAATTGGTAATAGAAGCAGAGTAAGATCGAGGAACTTGACATGATCAAGCATTTCAAATACTGAAAGTGGTCAGATCAAGAGTCGGAATGATCGGCAGGTATCTATGAGGAGATGCATGAATGTGGAAAAGGCGAATATTGGTGTTGTATTTTATTCTTTCTGCCTACCCATTCGGGAGAGCGGAGGTATGATTAGTTAGTTAGTTATAATAAAGCATATTCTTTTCTGCGGTATTGGTTCAGTAACGACAAAAAAATATTTATAGTCAGGAATTTATCGTAGTTGGTGTCGTTTCATTGTAGAATTAAGGTGTGTGAATTTTGTTTACGTTTGCTGTAGACTCAAGTCTAATAGCCGTATTATCAATCAATATCATCAAGAAAAGTATTAAATTCTCGAAATGTTTACACAGTTACGTCCACGTGGAGACATATCAAACACTATAGGTTGATTGCCTCAACAGAGATGTATCATATTATATATCCAGTGGTTCAATATAATATATACAATATAATATATATATATATATATATATATATATATATATATATATATATATATATATATATATATATATATATATATATATATATATATATATATATATATATGTGTACTATAAACATAATTAACCCTTAGCACTCGAGTGCCAACGCAATGGCGAAAAAAAACTTAATTCTGAACATTTTTAATAAGCTATTTCTTCAGTTTTCAGTATAATTAAACTTATATCATATTAGTTTAATTAAATAGTAATAAGTAACGGAATTTCATTGAGTTGTCGGTTTGCACGTTCTTAATTTTTTTCGGGGGTAAATGGTTAATTATTTAAATATGACCATAGTTCAACGAAATAATAATACATAATAAGAAGAATGTTACGAAAATTTATTTCAAAATAATTTAGCAAATAAAATAAGAGAAATAAACAATTAAAATAAATTGGTACTCGACTCCAGAATTGAAAGCAATTTTTATGATTAAAAAAAAGCGTGGATTTTTTTTTATAATTATTGTATTTTCAGATGAATTTCTGAACATCGATTCAACATAAACGCATAAAAATATATTTGTACTGTTATGCAGTGTAAGTTTTTTAATGATTTTTTACACTAACGCTCTCCTTATCATTCATCACTTTATGTAATATCACTTAAAAACAGTACTTGTCATGAAGTAGTATTTTTTAAGAGGTATTACACAAAGTGAACGACGAATGATAAGGCGAGCATTATTACCATACCACAAAGTTAGAAATGCTTTTAATATACAAAATATTTATTACTTTTACCATCTGTGTCATCCTATAATTATGAAAGACATATTACTATGACATATAATTAATGATCTTTATGTATTAATTGTTAAAAACCCAGATTGTTTGAGTCGACTAAGTTGTATTTTATTGTTAAAAAAAGACATAAAAAATAATATTGTGACAAGTTTTTCGCATAGTTATGGTTTGAAAATGCCATAACTAGTCGAAACAATTGTCTCAATAAATTTTTTATGTGTTTTTTACAATAAAATACAACTTAGTAGACTCAAGAAATCTGTGTTTGATTTTACAATTAATCCATAAATTAAAATGGAGTTCTACAAATTAAACGCCAAACCAATAAATCAGTGATCTTTTCTATATTTTTATTTTTATTTATGTTATTGTTTTATTCGAAAGTGTTTTTCTTACTTGACAGTGTAATTCGACTGATTAAATAAAAATAATTGAATGCTGCCATTCAAAATAAACTATATTCGATTATCTCAACAAAATATTATTTTAATAACTAATAACATAATTAAATTTGATGAATAGTTCGTTAAATTTTATTACACATCTGAATATATGAAAATACTTAAAAAGCATGTTTGTTTTTTTTTGGTGTCTAGAGCAGGAGTTCGTAACCTTTTTGTGATCGAGGATGTTTCAAGATTTAGGAAAAGAAATTATGTGTGAAAAAAAAATTAAGAGAGCATAGAAAAATCAGATTAAATACAATAATAAGTGAAACTACAAAGAAAAAAATCTAAGGTGAGAAAATTGTTTAAAAGAAGTAATAAAACAAGAAAATAAAAATGTTAATGAACACTTTGTAATTCTTAAAATGCAATGCAATTTTTAATCGGTGAAGTCATAAAATTAAGTAAGGCATGTCGAGATGGTTTGGTCTTGTGAATCGAATGAGTTAATAGAGAATAGAAAAACAAATTTATCATGCAAATGTTGTTGAAAATAAAAGCAGAAGAAGACTGAGGCAATCTTGGCATGATCAAGTATTTCAAATGCTTGAAAGTGTTCAGGTCAGTAGTACCTAGTAATAATCTGCGGGTATGTATGAGGGGATGCATGAATGTGAAAGAGGCGAAGATTGTTTGCAAATACAGATCGGTGTGGCCTTCTTACCCCTGCGGATAAGCAGCGTGTTGGTTATTTAATTAGAAAATATATGAAAAATAGGCATATACGTATCTTTGAAATTCAATATGAACACATGGTTGTAAATCCCTGGATTGAGGTGTGTTTTTTTTATGAATGTTCACTATCGCGTACTGAGTTATCGAATTTAAGATAAGGGCATCCTTAGTAAACTGTTTTATTTCTAATATTGGTCAAGTCTTCAAGGAATATTTCATTATGAAACTGGGTTAAAAGCTGTCAAACAGGAGTTAAATATACTATTGAAGATTTACTCCAGGCAGTAAGTAACAAGAAATACGCCCTTTAAGTATTTATATTCAAAGAACTTTTGATTGTTTTAGAAGAGTTGTTTAATTTTTATCTTGATCATAACATACAAAACTGGCAAAAAAAATAATAACAGATCTCATTCAGCGTTCGGCAACGCTAGAAACCGCACGTCATTTCACGCTCGATTTTTCAATACGAAAAGAAAAACTTTTTTTCAATACGAAAATGATACCAGAAAAAAATCAATTACGTCAAATGTTACCTGGGTTTAAGGAAAGCTAAGTTGCTATTTAACGTATGTAGGGCTTAAAAAACTTTTCAAATACTATTTACATAAGTCATTGCGAAAGAAAATAACGAGGTTTACAAATTGTTGAGTATAGTATTGAACCAGATGTGTGATTTATTATTTTAAGAACGACATTGAAATTCCTTGGTATTCATTGACGACAGTACCTTGATATTGCCCTCTTTTGGAGAAATATCTGTCAGTAGATTAAATCAATATAGACAAACATTAAGTTCAAATATTACATAAATTCTTTTAAATTGACATTGTTTAACAACGCAACTTAACCGAGTTAAATGTAAATAAATACATAGCATTGAAAATTAAAATACTCTTTATATTATACCTATTTGGAAAGGTTATTTACGTCTACTGATTTATTATGTTTCCGCTATAAGAACTATACTCAATGTAATGTTACTGTCTAACGCAAAGAGTTTACAGGAGGTGTTAGACATTTATACTATGAGTAGTCTGGTGCATGGGATGAATTGCTCTTATGTATTTTATATTTTTCATTATATTTGAACATTGAAAAATATATAACTTTGTACTGATTCCAATTTAACATTTATGTAATATCCTTATTTTAAAAAAAACTGTTTTCTGTTAACTTATTTTTCCGCCTAAGAAGTTTCATTCAATGTGTTTCCGTGTGGTTTATTTCCTACTTATTTTTCACGTCTAAAATTATTATATTTAACTTCATACCATACCAAAACAACTTGCAAACGGATGAAAATATAAAAATTAATAAAAATCACAACACACGTTTATAACAAACGTATATTTTATTTTGGGTACCCACCTAGTATGCCCGTGTAAGATTTTTTGTTTCCGTGAAAAAAAAATATTTGACAATTTTTTCGGTCTTGCTTTATTCAATTCACTTTATTATAAAAGTCCTACGAGCGTAAAAATGTATGTATAAACGTTACATATGTGTAATATGGGAAATAAATCAATAAATAATAATATGCTTAAATTAATTTATATTGGATAAAAGTGAATGATAATAAAATGTAATAATGCCAAGTATTTCACAGCATTTTTAAAACAATGTTACTTTTCATCAAATCCATGAAAATCTTTTTATATTTCGCTCAACATAAAAAGTATATTTAATAATGAATAATGATATACAAAAACAACAAAAAAACGGTTACGAAGCTTGTGATTTGTAATGTTGTTTTGTACTGTGAATTTAGTCAACGGTCTTTAGCAATATTAATTTACTTCAAAACCACAATAATTTCAACATAATTACGTTGATAATGTAACTTTTTACTCGACTAGGATGATACTCGTGTGTATTTAAGGGAATACTTGCAAACATACAATTCATCAAATGACCGGCTGCGCGATGGGCCACACGTGACTCCGCGATCATTTTTTTAGGACATGTATTAAAATCAGTTTTTTATAGAATATAATATTGAAAAAAAATTAAACTCCTTACCTTTCAATAACTCTTTTTTTTAAACCCCATATTTATTTTGAAGAACAACTTATTTTTTCAATACAAAAACCGTGTTTTAAGCAAAAAATCAACAACGTTAAATGTTACCTGGGTTCAAAGAATATTAAATTGAGGTTTTTCATATATTGGTCTTTAAAAATGTACCTGATGCAGAAAACTGATTACATCGCCTCAATGTAATTAATCATCAAAATATTCTTCATCATTCTTCTTTTTCATCAAAACCCTCACCCAAACCCGATGGTGCACAGGGCACTGCATCATATAAACGCAGTTTAATCTTGATCGTTAACACATGAAAGAAAGGTGATCAGCCCTCCGCTTCATTTAATAAATAATATTGGGTGAAAAAATACTTATATTCATTAGACCTCCCCCTGGGAATCAAACACGGGACCTCTAGTGCGGTGGCCGAGCGTGTTGACCATTGCACTACGGAGGCGGAAAAATTTATAAAAGGATATCAAAATTTTACTACGTAAAAATGAGTACACTTTACTTTTTTTTAAAATGTTAATAATATTTACCACTCACCGCGATTTTTATGTCTACCGGTTTCAACAATACCACCCTTCACCACCATAGCACCATTTACACACTTGAAACTACACAAAATGTCTAACACATGCGATTTTTGGTCGACCGGTGGTGAAGGGTGGTATTGTTTGCATGCTGGGGTAGTGATTGTCCTGACGAAGAGACGGGTACGTCTCGAAACCGGTAGACATAAAAATCTCGGTGAGTGGTTATATACTAATATAACTAACATTTTTGTAAAAAAAATAAATATGTAAAAATGACGACAAAGTAAATGCTTTAAATATTAATAATATAAAGAATAGGTGCACTTTATTTTCATTCTTTTCCATTTAACCATGCTGAGCTACAGCAACGCGTGGCCGGCTACAAGTTGTTGTGAATAAAAAAGAGCTAGTAATTGAATAAAATCTTAAGACGGTGTCCGAAACCGGTTACTCTACCCAATCATTTTGCAGTGCCATTTGTAAAAGGATATTGCTGGCTCTAGGGAAATAATTTAATCTCATTTATATAATTTGTGTCGACCATCGAGACCTATACGATACGAGGGTCATGATGAGAATTTATTGCTTATCTCGTTTGCGAGATGGGTAGCTACAGAGATAGATTCGCCATTTATCTCTAATGATTCGCCATCTTCTTAAACGACCCACTAAAAACAGGATCACTTAACCTATATACTGCACGTACGTGTTTAAAAAGTCTTACACGCCATCCTTATCAGGAAGCCAGTAAGGGCTTATCGCAAATTCTTCGGGAAATGCACGAAAAAACACGATATAGCGCAAAAATAAACATAGAAGACTACCGTATATATATTTTTTTGTACTAGTTTTACCCAGCCAGGAGTTGCTGTGGCTTAAACTGCTTAAATGGAAAAGAAAAAAGAAAATTCAAAGCACACCTTTCTAATATATTACATTTTACACCACCATTAAAATATTAATCAAATATAAAAATAATATATAAAATAACATTGCAACAGAAAACCAATAGATATGATAAGGTGACAGCAGCTGTCAAGAAGCACGTTATCTGTCATGAGCAATGTTTAGTATTGAGTGTTTTCCTGTTACATTCAACAGATGGCGCTGCCATTGGAGGGTAAAGAGATGTATTTTTGTGCTCCCCGTCAAAAATATTAAATTACAAACGAATTCAAATAAAACGTATCAAAATTTCAAAACAATCGGTGGATAACTTTAGGAGATGTACGATTTTGAGCAAACGAACATTTGCATTTTTATTTGTATTGAATAGCACAAAATTTGTGGTTGGAATCATCAAATTTAATTGCATTGATTCGCTCAGGAATATCCTTTTATAAAAAAAATAAAACGTCATTATTTATTTTTACCAACATACGTACCTACGAATATAATAGCATTGACATTGACAATAGATGAATATGTACCTATATTTTTTTCACTACCATATGCAATTCTATATGGTACATATGTACCATATGTTCTAGGCATGCTTGTATATATTATAATATTGTAATATTATAATATAAACGAGAATAAATATTATGATTACGTTTCTCTTTATATGGGGATGTGTGACCATTAATAATGTCATATCCCTACCTCACGAATGAAGCACCCATGAATTAAAAAATGAAAATAAATTTGTCTCTTTTTTTCTGTTGAAACAATAAATAAAACCAAATATTTAAAAGAAATGCATTCATGCTTGGTCATTGTTTAAAAAAAACAGTTTTTTAACACGTTTTGTTTTGATGCCTCAGACATTGGAACGTGAAAATATTCAATAAAACAACACAGGATTTTGACTTTCCTGTTTTGAATACCTTATGTAATATAACGGAATGGTATTGGAATAGTAATGTGGTGTTCAAAGTTGAATAAAGCAGAGTTCAATAATTAATGTTAAAATAGCGTGCATTAACGGGAATCAAAACATAATGTTTTCAAAGTTTTTTTTCTTTCTTTTTTTGTGAGTATATTATGTCAATTTTAAAAAAACGCATGTATAAAGAAATCCACCGCCAAGAAACAAAAAGTGTCTTGTTGGGTCTCTTGAATGAATTTATAAATATATAAAGAAATAAATATATATATATATATATATATATATATATATATATATATATATATATATATATATATATATATATATATATATATATATATATTATATATATATATATATATATATATATATATATATATATATATATATATATATATATATATATATATATATATATATATATATATATATATATATATATATATATATATATATATATATGTATATATATATATATGTATATATATATATATATATATATATATATATATGTATATATATATATATATATATATATATATATATATATATATATATATATATATATGTATATATATATATATATATATTTATATATACATATGAATTATAAAACTTCGAATCGAATTTCATTTACCTATTGCATATATTTTCTAAATTATTGATATTAAAGTTTGAATTACTCAGAACATAAGAAGGATGTGTTTTTCACAGTCTTACGTTAATGAAATTTGATCCTTGTTAAGGTATTAAAAAAAGTATTTTAATGGTAAAAGAGATACCTACGAAAATACTACGTTTCGATCCATTTAATGAACATGTAAATAAACGCGTAAAACAAGTGCTTTGTAAGTTATAAATGTAACTCATAAATATTATTTCTGGAAAAAATAAAACACAAGATCATGTGAAATGTACAATGGGTTATAAAGTTATAATCTCGTAAAACATTTAGTACTATTATCTCGTTTGTTATTATGATACTTTACTGAAATGTAGTTGAAAACAGACGCTACATAGATAAAATTATATCATGAGGTACTCTAACTTTAAACTTTTAACCCCAATATTTGATTTAACTTGACTTTTGCACTATTATGTAAATGAAGGATTCGATGGCTTTATTCGTTGAGACTCTGTTTTATATTACATAGTAGAACATGCATGTAATAACCGGATATATTTTCATACTGAAAGAGAGAATGTTTTACCGAACCGAGCCACCTTGAATATTATTACTAGATACTAAGAAATAAATTAAAATTTTGTATTGGAAGCAAAAAGTGATCTTTGACATAATGACTGTATGCAAATTAAGTACCAACCTTCACGTTTCATTTTACCTATTCACAATTCAAATTCAATTTAAAAAATTAACAGCGTTGATGTTAAATGAAAACACCAGGAAAAATTCACTTTAACACTTGGTTTTAGTTTTTATTGCATTATTTAATTCTTAAACTATTCCACAAACATGATTTAATAATTTTAAAATTATATTCTATTTTGGTGTTATTTTTGTTTGTTATCGGTCGTCACTAGGAAGGAATTTTCGGCTTGTTTGCAGTAGCAAAATTAGCATTTTTCATTCGATATAATTTAGAATGGCAACACTATGAAAGAGTGGTCTAGCGAGTATCGCAATGGACGCTTGAAGACCAACTGTTCAAAATTCAACATTCCCGCCTTGTGAGCGCGATCTCTACCAAACCAGTACCCAACCAGAACTGAAAAACAGTTGATGCTCGAACCGCGAGCGAAATTAAGAGAAAGTATCTACCTATTGTTATCACTCTTTATTCCTACAACTCGATGACATTCGACAGAGTAAACAATATTTTATCGAACACGCTTTAAAACGTATTTAGAATCATTGTGTCGACACTGTCACTGTATTTTTCTGAATGATTTTTTGCGTGTTTCAGATGACCTACAAAATTACCTACTTTGATTTCTGATATAGCGAAAACTGTGGTAGATTATTTGCAAGTAATTTAGATGTTTAAAAAATGAAAGCGTCTTGCTTTCATTTTATCAATTTTTTTTATTATGAAAAAAGATAAATATTTGTGTATTATTATTTACTCAAATATTTCAATTTCATAATATTTCTGTGACCCAAGCGGCTGATTATTAGAATTAGGTATCAAATTGTGGTAGAGTGGGTTCGAATCGAGAAACTCTGGCTTGAGTGTCCGCGACACTAACCACGGGACCATAATCCGACACATTTTAGTAAAAAAAAATAATAATTAATAAACCTCTCAGAATACAAAAAATTATTATAAAAGTTGATTTTATTTATTAAAAAAATTGTTGCATATTTTCATGTAAACATTATAAAAATACAAAACACAGCCTTTGTATTTAGACACGTTTATTTCGTATAAATTTTAACCGGTTCCGATAAATACCTTACCTTTTTCAGGGATAGATAAAAATTCTTAATATCAATCCATCTTCGAAGAAGACAAGGTACTTGTTGGAACAATAGTACCAAATAAAATATATTTAAAACGAAGTTCGTTTTGTATTTTTGAAAAGTTTAAATCACAACTAACTTTTTTAAAGCGTATATTTATTCTAGAAATACTGTGGAATTTTTATTTTCAAATTTCAATATTGATTAATCCGACTCATCGCAGTTGTCTGTATCAATAAATATGACAAAAACCTTTAAATATTTGTACTGATAGAATACTGTATTTACTAAATGGAATATGAATTCATAATATTATTTATGAATTCAATGATAATAATGTAATATTTTTTAAACAAATTCATTAGACCATATAATTTTCAGGAAATACTGGTTTTCAGGTTCTCTAGCGTAGAACCTGAAGAAGTAGACATATCAATGATAAAATAGTGCATAGGGTAATATATAAATTGCATAGATGTTTAAAGAAATCAAGGTAGCGTAAATAGATATAGCTGGATTGTTATCCCTTGTCTCGGAATTAAAATTTTTAATTTAATTAATTAATTAATTAAATTAATTTTAAAAAAATATTCGAGCCCGCTACTTGATGCCCATTTTTAATAAAAATGAAAATAAGTATTAAATTACAATATTAGTGTAATAAGATACAAAAATAAACGTGGTTGGTCAACCATGTTATTTGGTGCTAACTTTCATTCCCAAAAAAGGTCACCTGATCCGAAAATTCAGTTAAAGGAATTCGGAATCCAATTTGATAATATTTTAGGCAAATCTTAGCGGCTTATGCAGAAAAGGAATCAAGTCACTAACCACGGGACCATAATTCGACCCATTGAACGATTTCGACTTGTCCATAGCTCGGAATTGCCGGTACCATAAAGATGAATCTTTTGTCGGACAAAACGGTCAGAATTTTTATCACAAAACTTGACAGCCGATAACCGAAAAAGGTCTTTGCTATCATAAAATCTTATATTTTCTCTTAAAAAATTGTAGAGGAATTTTGTAGGCTCTCACATATTTTTTTAATCTGTGAATACGCACGGTAGGCACAACTTCGTAAGTTTGGGAAGTCACTTATTTTGCGCCTTTATGTACGCCCCTGGTACGGCTATTATACTGCCAAATAACCTAACATAACCTTATCTTTACATAAAAAAATAAAAGCATTTTAAACAACATTCTAGAAATAGTTTATTTAAATATATACATATTACATTGTTAAAATATTCTTACTCAACAATACCATTGTAGTTTTGTATACATTTTAAGGTAGGTAATAATATTTTTAAACCTTATCTCGCATTTATCGGTACATCTTCTCTGCCACTCATTTAGCTCTTTCTTTGTACCATATATACAGGAAGTACAGTGGAACCTCGATCTAACGAAACTCAATATAAAAAATTCTTCGATTTAACGATTTAACAAAAAAATCCCCTTGAACTAATTGTAGTATTCAAATAAATATATTCTTCTACATTACTAATATATAGAGCATGTAAATAAACCGCAATGTAAAGAAAGTAATTATGTAGTTTAAGTTTATGTAAATATTTAAATATATGTACACGTAAATTCTGTATGTATCTTATGCATACAGTAGTAATATGTAACATAAAACAATCTATATATCGAGTTGTATATATGTATGTATATCGAGTAGTATATGGATGTACATAATATGTATGCCTATAAAGGGTAGGGCAAAATGTATCACCCAATCAGAAAATGTTATCATTTTTGCAAATGGCGTTGTACGTAAATCATATTTCACCTTTGTGAACTAGACAGCTGCAGTATACAAAAAGATTTATACTGGCGCAAAATCAATCATTCAATTTGGTTTTTGAATAACCTTTTTACTAAATAAAAAAATGAGTAATGGAAATTTTTTTGGACCATTCAAATTTTTTTGGAAGTGGAAAAGATGATATCCGCCAAGTGGCTGCCGCCAGTGTTGATAAACGTTTGTGACCGATGTTTGTATACTGCTGCTGTCTAGTTCACAAATGTCAAAAATGATTGACGTACAATGCCATTTGCAAAAATTATAACATCTTCCAATAGGGTGTTTAATTTTGCGCCACCCTGCATTTCAATAACGATGTGTTTACTGTTTTATCTGATACCACACATATTAATCGTTTTAATGAGTTTCGATTCCATAGTACGCGCTGTATAGAGGTCAACAAATAAGGGAGGGAATCTCGATATAGCGGATTTTTAGCCCTCCAAACCTAAATATAAAGAAGCTTAAGGCTTAGTATTCGTGAAATAGGAACATAATTTTCTTTAAACCCAGGTAACATTTGACGTCATTGTTTTTTTAAACGCAGTTTTTGTATTTAAAAAATAGTTTATCTTCGAAATAAATATATGGTTATCAAAAGAAAAGAGTTATCAAAAAGTAAGGTAAGTTATAAAAAATATATAAAAATATTTGTTCCATACACATTCTAAAAAACAAACAAGAAACTGTATTTAAAAAAAATAATTGTGTGCGACCTGACAACATGTGTTGCCGGAAGCAAACTGAGTTTAATTATAGCAAGTTTGATCTTAATATGACAAATTACTCAATATATAGATCTTTTTTCAAAACCCTTCGAGATTCATTATATCGAAGTTCACAGCATAATATATTCTGTAACAATCACTTCGTTACGGAAGGGTTCGATCTAGCGGGATTGTGAAACTATGGGACCAGACCTATTAAGGGCCAATGACTCCCATTAACAAGTTGTCCTTGACTTGTATAATAGTGGTCCGTTGTGGGGTTTCTTTCACATCCACAGATAGAAAACCCAGAAATCGAGTGAATGACATCGTCGGGTTGGACTATAAAAAATAAGAAAAAAACAAATATTCAACAGTAAACCTGTATTTTGCCGTACTTTTAAAGAACTGTCAAATAATCAAAAAAATGTGTGAATATTAACATAATAAGCCAAATATTTTTTTATCCTTAATTTTCATACCGATATAAAATTAAAATATGCATTGGAGTTAGTAGTTTCGTCGTAGGCTTTGACTACGAAAAAAAAATACATCAAACCTATATTTCATCATACATTTTACGAACTATAAAATACTTATATGGTATAATATGTGAATAAAATCATAATGTACGAGTACTAGATATTTTTTTGTTTATTTCTTCCTGCTATAAAATTTATTGTATATTTTGGAGTTTTTTGAGTTTATGACGATGCTCTAAACGAGTGCGTCTAAATTAATAAACCTAATATCTCTAATAAATACCTCTAATGAATCTTATCAGCACACGATGGTGCATAGGGCACTACATTAGATCGAAGAAATGTTAAGTTGATCGTTAATTTTATGAAGGTAAGGTGATCAATATCAGTTCAGGGCCATATTAAATAAATATTGGAGTGAAAATCTACTATGCTTATTTTGATCCCTCTTGAGAATCGAACCCGGGACCTCCAAGCACCATAGCCAAAATTTATTATAATACAGTTATTTTTTTAATATATATTTTTTTCGATCTTTCGATGTTAATCGATTAAAAAATAACTCGTTCAGCGTAACTACTTAATTTAAAATTACAAATAAAAAACGTTAATTCTGCAAAACACAAATAGTAACCAATGACCGTGAATCATGTTCAAATACGCATGCACACGAGTATAGACATGAGCATGTTAGTCCTTTGTACTCTTAAACCGATAATGACACGATGATTGGTGTAGTCCAGTGGTCGACAAACCGTGGCTCGCGAGCCGCGTGCGTCTCTTTGGCCCCTCGAGCATGCTTATCAGCTCATCCGCAAATGTGCGTGACCGCGACCTGTGCTGATATGAAAATATATCTGTTCACAGTACATGTGGTTTGCTTCGAATCACTTGGAGAAGAGATATATGACGATTTTTAACACCTGGAATAGTTTTCCTGAACCATACTTTGGTACTCAATCATGAAAAAAGCAAACGCTAGTAATATTCATGCGAACAATCATTTTGGTATAAACTTTATCAAGAGTATAATGAGAAAACGTACAATTAATTAATGAGAATCTGGAATTGTGCGTAAAATTCGAACAACTACATATAATACAAACCAAATAATCTTTTTAAGGGACTTCAAAGACATAATTCACGTTTAGTGTTTGTTAGTCATTGTCATGATTTAATTTTTTGGATACCTTCCTTATAATTTGTTTTTCGATATCAAGTTTTCCTGGTTATCAGAAACTGATTTATTGTGGTTAAAAAACATTATTTTATTTTAACCAAAATAAACTTAGTTCAAATTATCGAAAAACAAAATATAAAATTTTTTGCGGTAAGTTTATCACGTTTCATTAAGATTTAAACTTGATTATAGCATATCTAACGACTGTTAGGCAAATATACTATACATACATACTTATATGGTATAATTTGTTTCTTTGTGGGTCTCAATAGAGTAGTGGTGGGTGTATTTGTCTATCATACGCGAGATCCCAGGTTCGATTCCTAGAGAGGTCTAAATAAATATACCACAAATAAGTGTTGTTTCACTGTAATATTTATTTAATTAACTCTGGACTGGCAACTAAAACGAAGGATTAATCACCTTGCTTTCTTTAACATTTCCTAACATAAACATTTCCATCATTTTATGTAGTGCCCTATGCACCATTGTGTGCAGAAAATGGTAAATAGTTTTTTTTCCACAGTAAAAATAATAAATATTGTGTGAATAGTACACGTCACCACCGTATAGGGTGTGACGTGTACTATTGTTTTCATGCTGTTGTTTGCATTGTCCCGACGAAGAGACGGGTAGGTCTCGAAACCGGTAGACATAAAAATCTCGGTGAGTGGTTATATACTAATATTACCTAACATATTTACAAAAAAAGTAAAAATGACTAACCACGAAGCAAATGCTTTAAATATTAAACGAACCTAGGAATACATGCACGGTAATCGAATGCGTTAACCGATACATCACGAAGGTCAACACTGTAAAAATAATTTGTCGTAAATAATGTATATTATTCTAATTCGTACCTACGAGTAAAACGAGGTAAAACTTAAATGATGAAAAAGCATTTTCTGTAATAACATAATAACAGTATCAGCATCAAATTAGTGTAACTATTGTTATTTCCTCCTTCCGCACAATGATAATATATTATAAATACGACAATTTAAGGTTTCTTTACATATTTTTTATTTGACCTATATTCGCACTCAGATGGTGTATAGGGCACTTCACCCCACTGACGCGGTCCTGAGGCGCAGATATCGCTCACTCCTTTCTTTCAACAACGTCATATTTCAAAAAACTTGATTTTTCAGTTTAATCATTTTTAAAGTTTAAAAATATAATAAAATGTTTTAAAAATAAGTATCAAGCCCTTATTGAACTTTTTACTGTGCAACAGATCTTTTAAGGTAAAACCTGAATGTTTTTTCTCAATTTGAAACATATTTAGTACCTATATTCAAAAAAATAATAAAACAATACATTTTCTTCAAAACGTCATAAATCAAAAATCGTCAATTTTCAGTTGTGCATGTTTTCGGAATGCTCAGAAAATATAGTATATCCCAGCAAAAGCAGCATATTTTTAACTTAATCTTTACCTGCTACAGGGCAGAAAGTGTTGTTTTTGCATTTTGAAGAATAGGTATTGTTTAATTATTTAATTTTTAAATATACTAAATATTTTTCAAATGGAGAAAAAACCTTCAGGTTTTATCTAAAAAGATCTGTTGCACAGTAAAAAGTTCAATAAGTGGCTTGATATTTATTTTTAATACATTTTATTATACTTTTAAACTTTAAAAACGTTCTCCTGAAAAATCATGTTTTTTGATTTATGACGTTCTTGAATGGAGTGAGCGATATGAATTTAATTTTTTTAAATTCTAACTTTTTTTATAAAATACAATATAACCTCCAATTTGTCTTGTAAAACGCCAAATTTAAATTGTAAAACGTAATATTTGAAGAGAAAAAACTGCAGTCCGTAAAAAACGGTGTATTTTTTTTATGGGTGTGAATTGCATGGTCTCCTCTCTTTAAAACAGCTTTGTTCATGACCTGACTGCGCTGTATTTTTGACACTGAACGGTGACCGGAATGTGACATTGTAATCGGTCACTAGATTAGCAAAGTGAACTGGTATACAAATGTACAGTTTCGTCACGGATGTCACCATTTAATTCCAACACATCCTGTTACATCGTTCTCTCAATTTGTTAGTAAAATTTAACAAAATGTTTTGACATCAATTACAATTTAATGGATTACATAATACGCCCGTTTAGATATATTATTTTAACACATCAAAATTTGATAAATTTTTATGTTATTTTTGTCTAGTTATTTATTATTACTTGTGAATAACACAAAAATATATACAAGGTGGCACAAAATTAATAAACTTTTCGGAAAATGTTATAATTTTTGCAAATGATGTCGTACGTCAATCATATTTGACATATCGCTCACTCCTTTCAACAACGTCATATTTAAAAAATCGTCAATTTTCAGTTGTGCACGTTTTCGGAATGCCCAGAAAATGTACCATATCCCAGCAAAAGCGGCAAATTTTTTACTTAATATTTTTCCGCTACAGGGCAGAAAGTGTTGTTTATGTATTTTGAAGAAAAGGTATTGTTTCATTATTTAAAAAAAAAACTAAATATTTTTCAAATGGAGAAAAAACATTCAGGTTTTACCTAAAAGGATCTATTTTACAGTAAAAAATTCAATAAGTGGCTTGATATTCATTTTTAATACATTTTATTAAATTTTTAAACTTCAAAAACGATATCCTAAAAAATCAAGTTTTTTTAATTTATGGCGCTGTTGAAAGGAATGAGCGATATGTGAACTGGAATGCGATCATTTTTCACCGGAAATCTTGAGGATAGTCGTGGAAAATGCGATAAAACGAGCATAAATGTGTATCAATACTAACGTCAGCCACTTGACGGATATCATCTTTTCCACTGAACAGAAAAAAATTAGAAGGTTAAAACGATGATTTACTTTACTTAAAAAATATTTTTTTTATTTAGAAAAAAAGTTATATAAAAACAAAATTGGATGATCAATTTTGCGCCACCCTGTACAATGCTGTGGTAATTTTGGTCGATGATAGTATGTGTTTGGGATTGAGTGATTTGTCAACTTTTTTTTCTCATCCAAAAATTCATTGAGCACGACATCAGATTGATGCAATATTTACTACTTACCTCAGCCTTCTTCTTGTGTCCAGTATGGAACGAAGGCCTCCCTCTTGGACTTCCACAGTTGTCTGTTGGACGCGACTCTCTTCCAGTGCAGGCCACTTTCTTAATGCCATCGGACCATCTTGTCTGGGGCCTACCCAGGCTTCTGCGTCCTGTTCTAGGCCTCCAGTCAAGCACTGACTGGAGGTAATGTTTACTTGATCGCTATTTGTATGAATATCAGCCTTGCACTGTAGTTATACGTACCATCCCAAGGTAATATTGAATAAATATTGAGATTAAAAATCTCGTACATATTTTGACCATCCTAAGAATCAAACCAAGGACTTTCAGAAAGGTGGCCGAACGCTACTATGGAGGAAGACATTTTTTTTCTTTTTATTTTTTTACCGTTATTCGCACCCAGATGGTGCATAGGGCACTGCATTGGTTAGACAAAGTATTAACCTGGTCATTAATTATATGAACGCAGGTGATAAGTCTTGCATCTGGGTTTTTTTGGATGTATTTGGTTTGTTTTTTTTTGTATCTTTTGATTACCTGTTCAATTACATCCATTGGTAGATTGTTTCTGTAATATAAGTAGCCTTTATCGTGAAATTATAAAACAAAGGACCATAAATGCTTCGAGCTAATAAATTGTGAATTCCAGTTTGAAAATTAAAAAACCATCATAAATTACTTGCACTTGAGCTCCTTTTTATGACTTCTATCACGTTGTCGATTTCTCCAGTTGCGAGTAACCAGCGAGAACATTCTAGGAGAACTAGTTTGTACTCCTAATATATATATATATATATATATATATATATATATATATATATATATATATATATATATATATATATATATATATATATATATATATATATATATATATATATATATATATATATATATATATATATATATATATATATATATACATATAGTTTTCAAACATGTACGAGTACATGTTTAACCCTGATGTTGACAAGGTTTTTGTAGAAACTGGTTAGAGAAAAAATGTACCAATAAAAAAGTGGTTAAAACAAAGTTGTTTTATTTTATAAAATGTGCCACACAACATTCAAGAAAATGAATGATTTATATTGCAAATAAAATAATTAGAACTAATTAAGAAATCTAACAAGGAGATAAAAAAATAAATACATATCTAGAATTTCATATGTTTGAATAAAAGTATATTAAGGAACATTAATAACATGTTATAAAATACATACACAACAAAATTATACTCGTTTAACATCTCTGTATACTTTGGACTTGGGGTTAAGTACTCGGTATTTGTATGTTTAATTCCCCAATAACAATGTAGTAAAGAATATTTACATAAAAAAACCGTTATAAAACTAATATACGCAGTAAAAAATCTTATTCTACTTAGTTTTAAACCTACCTACTAGTACTATCTATAATGCATTTTTATCAACTTCTGTAAAAACGCAAGGCACTATTCTCGGAGATATATCTTGATTTCTAGAATAGCACCTACATATCGCTGGTTAAATGCAAAAGGACCACAGCGCAAAAAAATTAAAACATTTATTACATTTAAAAAAAAAACTAAATCGTCAACATTTTCATATTCGAAAGATATCCATGATTCTTAAATGAAACGGACATTTCTAACGCTAGAATCATGGGTGTCTTTTTCGAATATGAAAATATTGACAATTTAGATACCATTTTTGAAATAAAGACTTTTTTGCGTTGTGACCCTTTGGCGTTTAACCAACAATTTATATATGTATTTTATTTCTGGGTCTGTGTCAAAATATTGTCAATTTTTGCTACTTATTGATTTAAATTCCGACACAACGATTATTTAAAAAATATTTTTTATCATAGAGCTGTCACGCTCAACGAGATGTAGCTACAAAAGTTAGATGAAACGTTATTTAGAATAAGGCATCTTTCTTATCTTTACCTAAATTATGGATAGGGTAAATCATCGAAAATAAACCTGTTGGTGCCAACTATTTTGTGGTGATCAATCTCCGCTAAAGAGTGGAATATGTTTGATAACATACAAATGACGTAAGTGAAGAATCGTAAGGTGAAGGACACTGCTAAATCAGAAAGCAAATTGAAGAGAAATAGCAGGCAAGAAACGGAGAATAGCAGAAATGGCTGTAACGCTACTAATGCGTACAAATCTTTGAAGACTTTTTATTGAACACTTTTGATGACTACTTTTAATATATCATACTGCAACACTTCGAGTCTTTCGTTTATCAGTTTTACCAAACGCCTCTCCATCCGATATCGATGTCGGCAAATCACAGCCTTTAGTTTCTGGTAAAAACAAACACAGTATAGTGGCTATAATCGGAGTTGTGCCAAATATGACGGGCGGTAACCACGTCGCCGTAGAACCTAATGAAACCACAAACGGCGCTGTCATGGAACCAACTCTGGCCATCATAGAAGCAGTCCCCAGGGCGGCGTTTCTCACCACAGTTGGGAAGAGCTCAGAAGTGTACAGGTAAACGATAACAAAAGCTACAAACATTCCAACATTACCTATACAGGCTAAAACGACTTTGTAAATAGCCCCTTCTTTGGGTATGACAGCTATACTGATCAAACAAATCGATGTTACAATGTTCATAGTGCACAAAGCGGGCTTTCTTGCCAGCAGTTTTATGGACAAATATAGAACGCACGTAGCCAAAAGGTTAAGTCCAGCAGAAATCGTAACATTAATAAAAATATTACCATCCAGTTGTCCAATATACTGCGAAAGTCCAAAAAACCCAAAACTACAAACAACCCAGTTTACGCACATGAAAATTATATTTTTTCGCAAATTAGTTGTCCTAAAAAGATCGACGATAGTGCCCTTTTTTTCAACGGTCTTCGGTTTGTTTTCTTGGTATCTTTTGATCACACGTTCAATTCCATCCGTTGGTAGATTATTTCTGAAAAAAAAGTAGCGATAAATCCTTAAATCGTGGAACAAAGGACCATAAATACTTATAGCTAATATCTTCAGATTATCAGGATAAAGATATATGTATAACACTTACACTTGCGCCGCTTTTTTGATGACTACTATCGCCTTGTCGGTTTCACCAGTCGCGAGCAACCAACGAGGGCTTTCTGGGATGAACCAAAAAGTAACCAGCATCAGGATAGCCGGGAGACATAACGTAAACTGTATATACTGCCAAGTTCGAACATAGTATCCGACAACTGGCAACAGCAGATATCCGACATTAAACGGGATTTGAATCAGGCAAGAGATAAGTTCCCTGTATTTTTTCCCTGTAAATTCTACCAGGAGAACGAATGAGATGATCATCGTCCCTCCTATGGAAGCTCCGACACAGAAACGAAGAGCAACAAATGCCCAGTATTTTGTAACGAAACTTGCTGATATTCCAGCCACTATCTCGAGGGTCACTGGCACCATGATGACCCTTCGCCCAAATCTGAAAAAACGTATATTAGTAAAACAAGTTGTTTTTCTATTACATACGAATGTGCATTTTTGTATTTAAAATATATAAGGTATTTAAAATGTATTAAACTCCTCCTCCGTAGTGTAATGGTCAGCACGCTGGGCTACCATACTGGAGATCCCGGGTTCGATTCCCAGGGGGGGTCAAATAAATATAAGTGATTTTTTCATTGTGATATTTATTCGATATAACCTTAGACTGGTACCTGATGCGGAGGGCTGATCACCTTTCCTTCATGTGTGAATGATCAAGATAACACTGCGTTTATATGATGCAGTGCCCTATGCACCATAGGGTGCGGATAAGGGTTTGAATGAAATGAAATTTTTAATAAAAAGTACACATCTCTAGTACTTTTAATGGATAAGAGTTGCATTTATTATACACCTTTCTTATTATGTACAAGGTTTAGCTCATTAAGTGGATTTTTGTTTCTTCTAGCTAAAAAAATGTTTTATTTGTGTTGGGAAAGGTAGGAATAATCTAGTGTGGGCCAATCTGGAACTTCTAAGCATTTGCTCATTGCTGAGAAGAAACTACATAAAACTTTTCAGGAGAAGCCGGACTGTTGACTGTCGTCAAAAGATCTTTTACTAGAAGAGGGTTCTGCATTGTGTCCTAGCTTGGTTGTCTTCTAGTACTGGACACTTAAGTTTTCAATAATAATAGTAATAAATCGATATTATACGAGTATACTCTTTGCTTTAAAACAGCAAAAGTAAGGTTTAAAATAAACAAATCCACAAATCCACATGTTTTGCATGTGTAGTGATAGTGTATGTGAATAGTACTAAGTGGGTGTGGTGTAGTGTTGTTCGCATGATTGTTAAATTGTAGTGTATGTCCTGACGAAGAGACGGGTACGTCTCGAAACCGGTAGACAGAAGTAGTCGGTGAGTGGTTATTTACTAACATTACTAATATCAATTAAAATCCACATTCTTTCATAAAACGGATGATATCACTCCAGTGGAGTTCTGGATGTATCAAGGGGGTGTTTATATTCATATTTAAAATCATAGACTAAAAAAATTATCTAACTCCCAAATCCTCTGTACGAAAATTCTAAACATATATAAGACAATTAGAAAAGCCAAACTGTCAAGAATCAGAGCATCTTTGAACGTAATAAAGCTAGGATGATTCTTTGAAGCATCACACTTTCTTAAAAATACAAATAATAATTTTATTAAACCCAAAAATAGAAATATTTTAGTTATACCCGTCCAGTTTTGAGCGCCGTCCAGTCTTACAGTACTTTTCCCTGCATAGATTAAATGTCCACCTCCGTAGTGTGATGGTCTATTCTGGAGGTCCCGGGTTCGATTCCCAGTGGGGGATTAAGTAAATTTAAGTGTTTTTTTCACTCTAATATTTATTCAATATTTCCCTGGACTGGTACCTGAAGCGGAGGGCTGATCACCTTTCCTTCATGTGTTAACGATCAAGATAACACTGCGTTTATATGATGCAGTGCCCTATGCACCAGTGGGTGCGGATAAGGGTTAGATGTAGAAGAAGAAGATTAAATAAAATTAAACTGACCGGTCTGACATAGGACCAAAGCACAAGCTTCCTATTAACATTCCCAGCATGAACATAGTTTGGTTGAGGCTCACCAGCCATTCCCTCTCGCAGATGAGGCCCCAAGACATGATGATGGTGTCTTGAAACAGGCTTCTGTCATACTGAGGGTTACCACACGGACACTGGTTGAGCTCTCCGACAGTCCCGTTCGTGGCATTGTCCATGCACATAAAGTCTGTCCGCGGCGCGAGGAATACAATGCCCAAGGGATGAAAGGCGGTGGTAATTTTACAAGGGAATATCAAGAGCAGAACTAAGAGCTGGTATTTTCCCATTGGTCCCATGCAATTTTGTACCTCATCGTCGACAAGTTCCTTGTTATTTTCTGAAAAAAAAAGTTATTACATTTTTTTAAAACCAGCATTGATTATATTTTTATAATTAAAATATAACTTTTTTTTTAAATCACTAAAAATTATTTACATTTTATAGTGATTTTAAAATAAAGTTATATTTTAATTATAAAATGGTAAAATCACAATGTTTTTGCTTCAATTATAAATTAAACATAAAATTTTAGTTTTTGTATTTTATTGTCATAAAACACTTACTATACCCAGCAATTTATACAGGTTATAAAAAGATTGTCTACTGTATAATACTAACAAATCGATGAAACAATGTAGTAGAAATCATTGAAAATGCTACGCGACATCACCTGTTGCCCGCCGTGAGAAAATTTTAGTATAGCGTGTTTTGATGTTAAACAGCTAGCTCTGCCATCGGGAGTGGAAAAGGCTGTTTTTTAAAACTTGTTTTTGCCTGTCACACCTCTCATATGTATATATTTATATATGTGTATATATATATATATATATATATATATATATATATATATATATATATATATATATATATATATATATATATATATATATATATATATATATATATATATATATATATATATATATATATATATATATATATATATATATATATATATATATATATATATATATATATATATATATATATATATACATATATATACATGTTTATGTAAAAATACACGTATTCGAATGCAGCGCTGTGTAAAATTTTCAAACTTATAGTTTGATAATTTCATGAGATTAAAGATTTGAACATTTTTTTTTATTTGTATAGTATTAACATACATAATTTTAAATGAGTGTGTTATTTTACAAAAAAATAGCAAAAAAACTTCAATAGTTATTAAATATGTCCATGTTGAATTTTAAAACGTGCAAGTGATTATTTTACTCAGTACACTTTCAATATCGGACCAGTAGATAATAATTACACATAATAAATTTTATTATTTCTTGTCAATCTGCGGGTTAGTACTTATCCTATAACAAAGAATATATTGAGCCCAATTATGGCATAAATAAAGTTGTGTGATTAATTTTTAATATGGTGAGTTTTTTACTTGGCGTCATTACGCTACGTGTGACGTATCAAACGACGCCGACTTTGTAATGGCAGTCCAAAATATAATGTGCATATTTTTAACTTTGACTAATAAGTTGCCGACCACTGATACTAGACGGATAGGGTAATCACTCGGGACAAATATCTTATTTAACATACTCAACCTATAAAGGATTGTGTAAGACTCGTTTTGTGTTCATAACAGCCGATACAATCAATATTTTCATTCATTATTTTCTTTTGCAAAATTCGCCTCCGTAAAAACGTTGTTTTCGTAAGTGGGTAATGCATGACGTGACATAAACGAATCCACATTACTACTATCACAGCTCTATAAAGCAGATACATAAAGAGATACGCCCCATAACACACCTGATGACGTAAAATTTGAAGACGTATGGCGGTGTCCGTTTTTCGTTTTATTCAAATATCTAAAGTTTAAACCTTCGTATCTCCCTTATTTATCTACAGATTTAAATAAGTTTGTTATCGGTAGTCTTGTGATTTTTCATATTAATTTACACATCATGAGAATGATCCATTGAAAATATTTTTTCCTTGAATTCATTTTGCCACTGTCGGGAATCGATCCTGCGACCATGGTTTCGCAGTCGAGCGTCTACACAACTACGCCACGACACCAATAAATTATATTTAATACTTAAAATGGAAGTTAGTTTTAAAATCACTATATTCATTATAATTTTAAAACAAAGTTACATTTTAATTGTAAAATGGAAAATCACAAAGTTAGTGCCTCAAATATAAATTAAATCATATTATTTACATTTGAAGCACTAACTATGTCATTTTTCATTTTATAATTAAAATGTTATTTCGTTTTAAAATCACTATAAATATTTTATTATAATGTCTACCGGTTTCGAAGCTAACCGCTTCTTTATCAAGACTGAAGAAATAATCAGTCATAATCAGTCAATAAAATATCTATAGTGATTTTAAAACAAAGTTACATTTTAATTATAAATTAAACCATATATACGTTATATTCAATTACATATGTTGCTTAATTTCAAAATCCGCCAGATCCATGCTAGTCGATTTTACGAAAAATGCAAATTCTCCGGGTAACATTTATGTTACAAAGATTTGCCTATCATTAGATAAAAAATTATGAAATGGAGAATTTTCCCTCTTTTTGGACTTTATTTCAGAATAAAAAAAAAACACGAGACACCGATAATGATATCATCTTAATTTTTTATTTATCCCCGCTCTCTGATTGGCCGATATGGGTCAGAAGGCACGTTCCATGAATATAGCTGAGTTTGAAATACAACGCTGTTTTTAAGTATTTTTAGCAGGGTTTTCAAGTATTTCAATATTTTAAACAATAAAACCCACAATTGGCATTCCGATAGAGTATTTATTTTTAAATATTATAAAATTGGATCTGGCTGATTTTGAAAGTAGGTGACACATATCGCTCACTCCTTTCAAGAACGTCATAAATCAAAAAACTTGATTTTTCAGGAGAAAGTTTTAGAATATAAAATACAATTTATTCAAAATAAATATCAAGCCACTTATTGAACTTTCTACTGTGCAATATATCTTTTTAGGGTAAACCTGAAGGTTTTTTCTCTATTTGAAAAATATTTGGTATTTTTCAAAAAATAGTTAAACATAACCTTTTCTTCAAAATGCAAAAACAACACTTTCTGCCCTGTAGCTGGTAAATATTAAGTTAAAAATATGCCTCTTTTTCTAGGACATTTTCTTGGCATTCCGAAAACATGCACAACTGAAAATTGTCGACTTTTGATTTACGACGTTCTTGAAAGGAGTGAGCGATATATATACTACATATATATATATATACTACATACATATGCCCGTATAATTTGATATTGTGACAAAAATGTATTAGGACAGTCCTCACCCTTTTTATGCTACCCTCATCCGGTTAGTATAATCAATTATCTAAAAATCACGTGAGCTTAATATCATTATAATGTTTTAATAATATGATGATCATTTATTTAGTCCGCCACCGTGGTGTAATGGTTAGCGTGTTTAGCTACCGTGCTGGAGGTCCTGGGCTCGATTCCCAGGGGGGGGGTGAAAATAAATATTAGTGATTTTACACTCTAATATTTATTTAATATTACCCTGGGGCTGGTCCCTAAAGCGCAGGAGGGATCACATTGCCTTCAAGTAAGTATTGATCAAGATTACACTGCACTAATACGATGCAGAGCCCTATGCACCATCGGGCGCGGATAAGTGTTGAAAGGAGATTATTTATTTACCCTTTTTCGAATCCTAGCCAATTTTTTTTAATGTTTGAATGTTATCCTCTCCATATATCAAACATTGACTGCCATTAAATTAAATGACATATATTAGCTGACTATAGAATAAACGGTCGCAGATGCATTTGATACAATGTCGTTATGTTTGATGACATTCCAGAATACGAGCAATATTCAGGTAAAACATAAATATTTACATATTTGGGTCGGGATGCTAGTCTATATAAATATATTAATCGCTTAGCGATCATTTGGTGCAACTACGGTATATTGCGATGATAATTTTATAAACAAGCATAAATACAACTATTTGAAATATGAGTAGTGTAGTTGTTAGTCGTGGTAAGATGGGTAAATGTTACTATTGGAATCAATTAAACCAGCGAATGACAAGTTGTGAGCCCTGTAAATAACTAGACTTCCATATCCTTAAAAATATATTCGTCTTTTATCAATAAATTTACTAACAGAATTTTAAAAACAAACATTTGGAAATATATCCATAATTTTTACATTTTGTTATTGATATTTTTTATGAGATCCATTGTATCTAAATACAGTCGTTATCTATGCTCAGGCATTGACAAAACGTTGATATAAATGACTTGCCAGTAAAGCGAATCAACCATTTGTTAGCGGAAATTTTGGCATGCTCAAAAAATTTCGTTAATAAATAATAATAAAATAAAAAATACCTTTAATCGCCATTTTTGAAAAACAAGGTATATGAGAACTTTTTTGTTTTATAACACACTTTTTCTGTAGAACAAAGGTAATGAATGCACTGATGCAATTCCCAAAGAATTTGCAAAGAAACAGTTGTCAATTTTATTGTATTATAGCGAGTGACTATACGGTAGTCTGGTGTCTGAAATACAAAATTATACGTGCTGTATTATTGTGTTTATTCAGATATCATTGAGACAAATATTATTATCTTTTAAATCCCCAAGCACATCACTGCTTTATTTGTGTAGTTCTAGACTTACTCTACCGAAAGCGGTGGAAGAGGATTTTGTATACTATCTCAAAGGTACTGATAAAATAATTACATAGGTATCCGTATAAAAGCATAATAGCAAACATTTCTACGAAAAAGAAACATATGGGACACATTCATGAATAAATTAATTGAATAGTTTTTTTTATTATTAAACAGCTGAATCTACATTTATGCTTCGTCTTTCCAGTAGAAGTTGGCAGAATGAATATAGTTCTTCTTCTTCTTTTTATAATTCCTCAAAATATGTCTGTGCCGCCGCCTGTCGTTCTTGGGATGTTGACTGCCAGCTATCTCTCCACCTTTTTGGAGGTCTTTCAGGGTTTACTTGAAGGGCGATACGTGGAAGTCTGTCTTCTGACATTCTGTTTATATGCTCATTTCAGTATTCAGCTCCAGATATCAATGTTTGTTACGAATATAGTTGATTTCATTAATTTGCAAAGTAAAAACATTTTTTTTGATATTTATTGTAACTGCAGACAGTTGGTAAAATTCCATTTTGAATTGTTGGGTAATTTATCCTAAATTAAACACGGTTATTGAATTCTACTTTTATTTACATATTCAGTAAAACCTCTATCTATCGTTTTTAAAGGGACCAATTAAAATAAACTATAAATGCGGGTAAACAATGAATGCGGGATTAAGAGGTCAATACGCAAATAGATACGACCGAGTAAAGATACCGTCGTCCCAATCTGCATAACCATTCGTAGGCTCAAATTCTAAGTAGAATACATGTTTCAGATGCAAATGTATTTATTAAAAAAAATACAAACCTGAATAGAATTTTATAAAATACTTTTGTTTTTTAACTGTTTTATTTTCGTAAGTCAATAGTATATTTTCGGCTTTGCAAATAGTATTTTTTTTCAGCATCGGTTATTGAATGTGCGTTGTAGAAAGTTTTCTTTCAAAGAGTGTGCACGCTTCTGAAAATGCAGGTACAGCGGCTCCTTTTCATCAATATCGACCTCTCCTGCTATCGGTTACACAAGCTTTCGATAGTTTCTATTCCATAAGTTGCCATTGAATGTAAGAAAATTGAAAAGAATGTAAAAAAAAACAGGCAAAATGTATCAAATATGCAGCTTAATTCGAACGATACATGCGGTAAATGGTGATACAGAAACGATCGATGCGGTTTAGTTTAGTATGAAATTAATTCGGGATAGAAGAAATAAACGACACATCCGGGAAAACGATTATTCGAGGAACGATAGATACACATGTGTTTGATAATGTCTTAATAAGACGAAACGCGTTACATATTATCATATTTATGTAAATAAATTCATTAACCGTGTTTAATTTTTGATAAATTACCCAACAATATAAAGTTTTTCATAAATTTTGGCAAAAGGTTTGGGTCTGGCCGTGTCGGTCGGGCTACAACTAAGCGCTTCGCTCCCGGACGCTATCCCACTACTGCCTCCCACGGGGACTTTTGGCTGCTGGGTTTCCCCCCTGGCCCGGTGCGCCCCTCCTTAGCCAACCTGGCCGGCCGAGACTCCTCTCGGGCGGCCATATTGATGGCAAGCTTAGTGCGGACGTCCAGTCAACGCGGGCAACTCAGCCGCAGAACCCCCGACCTCAGACCATCCTCCAAACCTGACCTCCGAGTAGCCGGATTACAGAAGACGCCACGCTTCCAGTCGAACACAGTGTCAAAAATAGTGTATATATACTTAGGGACCACGATCGAATCCCTATCCTGACAAAAATATTTCTTTTAATTGTTTTTTTTTTGTTCAAAAATATATTTATTTCAAATTTAATTTTTCATCGATATCAATATTTTCATGCACGAATTCATTTTATCGTACGACAAACTCAAAAACAAAAAAATTATTACGCCATCTAGCGACATTTTTAGAACAGTGCAAAAATAGTGTACATATACTTGGAACTACGATCGAATCCCTATCCTGACATAAATATTTCTTATTGTTTTTTTTTTGTTCAAAAATATATTTAAGTATTTCAAATTTAATTTTTCATTGATATCAATATTTTCATGCACAAATTTATTTTATCGTACGACAAACTCAAAAATTTATTTCGCCATCTACCGACATTTTTAGAACAGTGCAAAAATAGTGTACATATACTTTGGAACTACGATCGAATCCCTATCCTGACATAAATATTTCTTATTGTTTTTTTTTCGTTCAAAAGTATATTTATTTCAAATTGAATTATTCATTGATATCAATATTTTCATGCACAAATTTATTTTATCGTACGACAAACTCAAAAGTTTATTTCGCCACCTACCGACATTTTTTATAATCACACATATGTTCAAGTACCCCAAGATTACTTTTTAGGCTGGTACACAGATGGTGTATAAATTCAAAAATAAAATTCACTGGATGAAAATTAAAAAACAAGAAATGAAATTTTAAATCCTGCTTGGCTTACAATAAGCTTTAAAAAATACAGTTGAAACAATAAGAAAAAATGGACCTAGCGTTTAGAACGTATGATGAATCAATATTATAAAAAAAGATATAAATTCAACAAGGAATTTATAAAAGAGCTAGTAATAAATGGATAATGACGTGGGATTTGGAAACTAAAAATACAACAAAAAAACATACATCTTTAAAACCATAGAATTAAAATATACATGTAATATCCTAAATATAAAAGAATTAGAAAAAAATCACTAAGCTTTATGTCAGTCTACAGTATGGGGTTATTGATTGGGGTGGTAAAAGTAATGCAGTATTAAATAATGTTATTGTTATCCAAAAAACAATTTTAAAAATAATATAGGGTCCGCCATCTAAAGTTTTTTTTTTCAACTAGTGCTTATTTCGTGAATGGTAACACTTAGCTCATGTCTGATTTGACAGATAATTAGTTTTATCCTTCCGCTGAGCGAATATGGTTGTGTATACGCTTGAACAACGCTGGGAAATATTGCGACATTACTTTGAAAATCATGGTAATGTTGCAGAATGTGTGCGAAAATTGCGTACGGTTTTTGGAAGAAGAGAAGCACCGTCAGCTCCGTATGTTCGTTATCTTGTGAAAAAAGTGAAAGAAACTGGCATCCTCATCGATAAACCAAAGCGTGAAAAGCCAAAAACAGTGCGTACACCCGAGAATATCGATGTTGTGGCAGAAAGTGTGCGTGAAGCGCCATCAACATCAATTCACCGTCGTTCTCAACAATTGAACATTTCGGAGACATCATTGAGACGAATTTTGCATAAAGACCTTGGTATGACGCCATACAAAGTCCAATTGGTTCAGGAGTTGAAGCCAACTGACCATCCAATGCGTTTTCGCTTCGCTGAGTGGGCCTGCGATCGACTTACAGAAGATGCCGATTTTGCCAAAAAAATCATCTTTTCGGATGAAGCTCATTTTGATCTTGGCGGGTATGTAAACAAGCAAAATTGTCGTATTTGGGGCACAGAAAACCCGCACGCATACATTGAAAAGCCGGTACACCCAAAACGAGTCACTGTTTGGTGCGGATTTTGGTCCAGAGGCATAATTGGGCCATTTTTCTTTGAAAATGAGCAAGGAGTGGCCGTTACAGTCAATGGCGATCGTTATCGGGCCATGTTGAACGGATTTTTGTTCACAAAAATTGAAGAGGAGGATATTGGCAACATTTGGTTTCAACAGGACGGCGCTACGTGCCACACAGCCGAAGCTACACTCGATGTTTTGCGCCCTGTTTTAAAAAAAAAAAAGTTATTTGGCGGACCCTTTACTTAATGTTCCGAGACGGATCCCACAGAGGAACTATTCAACAAATTATTGTACAACTTATGACAGTCAAATAACTTTATGCTAAAACAATTTATTTAAAATTGTCAAGGTTTCAATAAAAGCTTTTATTGATTGTTACGACTGTCATCTCGCACTGGGAATAAATTAATTGTGTTCAGTAATTGATATTACACACTACTAGTATGACGAATAGGGTATTATCATTCGGGAGGAAAATCTAATTTAACATACTCAACCTTTAAATGATTGTGTAAGATTAGTTTTGTGTTTATAACAGCCCATATAATAAATATTTTCATTAATTATTTTCTTTTGCAAAATTCACCTTCTTCAGAAACGTTGTTTTTGTAAGTTGGTAACGAATGATGTCACAGAAACGAATCCACACTACTACTATTAGAGCTCTATAAAGCAGACACTTAAAGGGATACGCCCAAAAATACACCCGATGACGTATAACGGTGTCCGTTTTTCGTTTTATTAAAATATCAAGAGTTCAAACCTTCATATCTCTCTTATTTATCTAGATATTTCAATAAGAATCGTACCGATAGTCTTTTGATTTTTCATATTAATTTATTTGCCAATAAAACATCATGAGAAATCCCTATTGTTTGATTATTTTTTCACTTTTGTTTTATTCAATAATTTCCTAACCTAAACAAAAACTAATGCTATTTATGCAATATATTACAAATACATTTACAGATGAAATTATCTCAATTCAAGACTATAAAAACATATCATACTCGTATAATAAATGAATCACTGTAACTTACTGTTTTGATTCCCGAGATTCCTTTCAAAGTTATTATTTTCTTTAGTCAAAAATTCGCTTTCTTCTGGATATTCCATTATTTTAGACTTGTTCGTACTTCGCACTCGTGCCAGCTGGTGCCGGCCCGAAACATTCAAGTTCATTCAGAATCCAGCGCCTGTCAATGTTTTTAGTTTGTAAATTTGGTATCACAACCATAGACAATAAGTGTATATGTATGTATGTAGGTACTTATTACTCACATGAAAAGTAGGTACTTTTGAGAGTATTTTTTTAAATGTTGGTAGTATGGGGAATTTTCGATATCAACTTACTGTACTGTAGTACGGCATTCTACCGCTAGATGGGTCCTGCAGTATATAATATGTGGTCATCGTTAGGTCAAAATTTAAAAAAAAATACTCGTATCATATTGTAATTTTATTTTACATTTACACATAACATATATACCGGTAAAAATTGCATCACAGTATGTTAAAAAGAGCAAAAAATATCTGAGGGCGCTAATGAAGTTAAGTTACTCGATGGGAACAATTATTTGTTTACTTCATAGATTTACTTCATAATTTAAAAAAAATTAAATCACCCAAATGAACGTCCACAAGACAAAATACTCGCATAAAATAGTTTTAATAGGCTCTACGATTCGAATGGTAATGACACAACGGTGCATTGATTTAATATTGCCATTATTAACATTGATTGCAATATTTTTCCCTAATTTTTAACAGACTGTATTTTATATTAATAATATACATAAGTATAAAGTATTTCCTGTCAGTCATATATTTTGGGGCGGTCCGTTCATTGTCGTTTTTTGGTCGTTCATCAAGTGGCGGAAATCGGTGTCTCTGTCATATCGCTCACTCCTTTCAAGAACGTCATAAATAAAAAAATCGTCAATTTTCAGTTGTGCGTGTTTTCAGAATGCCCAGAAAATGTACTATATCCCAGCAAAAGAGGCATATTTAAAACTTAATATTTACCCGCTACAGGGCAGAAAATGTTGTTTTGCATTTTGAAGAAAAGGTATTAATTTTTTTTTATTTGAATTAAATATTTTTCAAAAGGAGAAAAAACTTCAGGTTAAACCTAAAAAGATCTGTTGCTCAGTAAAAAGTTTAATAAGTGGCTTGGTGTTTATTTTTAATAAATTGTATTATATATTTAAACTTTAAAAACGTTCTCCTGAAAAATCAAGTTTTTCGATTTATGACGCTCTTGAAAGGAGTGAGCGATATGTCATGTCGTCCCGTGGTTTCGTTATTTTTGTTTACAATTAATCACGGCGGCTCAAGGCAAAGCGAAACCTTTTCCGAAATTTTGCTACATTGGAAATTTTTACTATATCCATGGTTGCAGGTAACAGTTCTCAAAATGCCGGGTGGTTATTTTTGGATGTATTCCTCACTGGGAGATCCTATGCCGAGAAATACATGTTACATTTTTATAATTGAGGTATTATTTATTTTCCAAATATTTTTTGATACAGATTAATCCAATATGGAAGTGTTCTTTGTATGGAAAAACACTGTTTCCAAGACTCACAGAATTGATTGATCTTTTCGCACGTATTAAATAATTACCCGTTCATATCACACATGAAAATAATCGTATTTTCAAATACTGATGAGTATTTGTAAATATGAAAATAAAGTAAATTGATTTATTAATGTTGTTTATTATTTCAATGTTTTCTTAAACGATTGCTTAAAAATTAAGTGTAATAAAATAATAAAACTAGGTTGTGAACTTATATTATAATTACAATACCATAAAGATTGATTCCAATTTTATTTGGGATCAATCCATCGCGGAAAGCTTCGCATCTTTTTCTATTTTTTCTTCTGGATCTTTCTTTATCATTAAGCCAAAGGCTTCACCTTCCGATAAAGTATTGGGCAACTCACAGCCTTTGGTTTCCGGCAAAAGCAGGCAAAACATAGCGGCGAATAGTGGAACTATTCCAAAAATAACCGGAGGTAGCCAAGGTATGCTCGAATTCAACGACACTACAAATGGAGCTATCATGGATCCTATCCGCGACAGCATTGATGCTACTCCAACTGCAGCATTTCTCACAACAGTAGGAAATAATTCAGAGCAGTATAAATATATCACCGATATTAGTATGAACATACCTAGATTGCCTATACAAGCTAAAACAACTTTTACTATGGCAAATTCCTCTGGTATAATGGCTATAATCAAAAGGCAGAAAGATGTAGCAACGTGCATACCCAACATAGCTGTTCTTCGTCCCATCAAATTTAATCCTACGTAAGCAAATATAGTTCCTAGAAAAGTAAGTAAAGCTGAAATTGTTATGTTCATAAATATATTCCCGCTAAGCTGTCCTATGTATTGAGATAAGCCAAAGAAACCAAAAGCGCAAATAATCCAATTTATTGACATGCAGATGACGTTCTTTCTCAAATTTTTCGTACGAAATAGATCCAACATGGTAGCTTTTTTGACATCATCAGTTGGCTTCGTCTCCTGATAATTATATATTTTTTCCCTCACTTGCTCAGCCGAAAGATTATTCCTGTAAAAAACAGGGAAATGTATTTTTTTTTAAATGACATTGCGTAAAGGTATGACAAAGCCATATGTATTTTTGGTTGCGTACTTACATTTTTGCAGCACGTTCGAGAACTTTGATTGCTTGATCCGTTTTTCCTGTAGCCAAGAGCCATCGTGGACTCTCCGGTAATAACCAAGGTAAAATAATCAGCGTAACTGGTGGAACAGAATAAGCCAACTGTATCATTTCCCAAGATCGAATGTAGTATCCCAGAAGAGGCATCAATAAGTAGCCAAAATTAAATGGCAACTGAAGTAAACACGAAACCAGTTCTCTGGATTTTTTCCCAGTAAGTTCTATTATAAGTACAAATCCGACGATCATAATTCCACCGATGGAAGATCCCACGAAGAAACGAAGAATAAGGAATAGCCAGTAATTGCTAACCATGCTTGCTAAAACACCAGCTCCAACTTCCAGAGAAGCAGCCGAGAGAAGAGTGAATTTTCTTCCAAATCTGTAATTAAAGAAAATCAAAGATGTTATTCATTTATTTTTATGTCAATAAAAAATGATAAGTAATATCACTCGTTTTTATATTTCTCACCTGTCCGAAAGAGAACCAAATACTATACTTCCTACAAGAAGACCTAGCATGAAGATTGTTTGGTTTAAGCTGACCAGCCATTCTCTTTCACATATAAGATTCCAAGACATTATGATGGTTTCTTTGAAGATGCTCCTGTTGTACTGAGGGTGATTGCAGGGACATGCATTAGCTATTCCGAGTGTTCCATTCTCAGCATTATCCATGCACATATACTGTGCGGGTGGAGCCAGGAATACGATGCCCAGTGGCTGGAAGCAGGTTGACATCTTGCTTGTGAAAATAAGGGCAATGACAAGGAATTGGAATTTCCCAACGGGACCCATACACTCTTGAATGACATCGTCGTTTGTACTGGCAGGTTTAGTTTCAGCTAGAAAAAATATATAAAATAAGTACTATAAACAAATTTGAAAATAATAATAACACTCTCTTAAAAATTCGTTTAACCCTGAATTCTGACACATACGTTATCTCGTTATCTGTATCCCTTCGAATATATTCTCCTGTATGTAAAAAGTTGTAGGTCTAAACTGATTATTTATATATTTTGCGTTTAATTTGTAGAACTCCATTTTAATTTATGTGTTAATTTTTAAATCAAACACAGATTTTTTGAGTCTACTAAGTTGTATTTTATTAACAAAAACACACAAACACATTTTTAATGTGTTTTTGTTAGTAAAATACAAATTAGTAGACTCGAAAAATCTGTGTTTGATTGAAAAATTAATACAAAAACTAAACTGATTACATTGCCTTGTAACTGACGATCAAATACGTCGATCTGATGAGCTGCCCTCTGCAGCATTGGGTGCGGATAGGTGAGAGAATAATAATTGAGCAATAGTTATTATTATCATATATACAAGAATATTTATCAATATTCTTTTCAAATGTCATCGGGCATTTACAGACCTTACGATTGGTCATCGGATTCATTAAAAAATATATGAAGAATATTTTAAATATAATAACTCGCACGTGTTGTACATATACGAGTACATCTAACAAAAAAATATACTGATGATCAAAAATCGTGGTTAGAATGGTGATCGTTGTACAAGAGCATGAAGCTATCACTCGAGGCAGCCGATCTTAGGTCGACGAGCTCTGTGAATGGCCAATGACTTCCATATACCTTTTTCATAAAATTTATTTGTCCCTATAAAATATTTAAATTGAATCACTAGACTCCGTTTAATACCAACATAAACATTTGATTCTAACAATTTTGATTGTATAAACATTACATTACATTTTGTATAAACATCGATCAACGTCACTTTAATTTAGAAAAGGTGCACTGATACACATACACGTACATAAATTCTCACCATCTTTTGTTTGCTCACGATCAGCTTCTATGATACTAATTTTATTGCTCATTTTCGTCTAACCGATGTTATCTCCACGCGATTATCACAGCACTATTGCACAAGCTAGACAAGACAACCAACACATCTTTAATTGGTGATGTTTTAACTAATTGGTATTCAACTAATGTACTGTACCATCTTATTGTCTTTGTAACACATTAATATATGGTATAAACAAAATAAATAATATTCTTTCACAAAGAAACGTGTAGTTTACACAGTGTTCGGATCGGTATAGTTTTTTGACGATGCTACCGTTCTGATATGCCATGATGAATTAAAGCATTAATTTAGTTCACGCTATATTTTGCACCAACCTACCTAGTTACCTTTGTCAGTTCTGTCGCATTATTTTGTTTGGTATTTGTGTGTGGCAGGTACGGAAAGGTGGTAAAGAATTTACACCACATCCATAGGTACTCTATTCACAATAAAGAATTTCATGCAATTGTTCGGCTCCATAGTGTAGTGGTTAGCACATTTGTATACCATACTGGAGGTTCCAGATTCAATGCAGTGCCCTATGCATCATTCAGTATAAGAGGATATTTCGGGATAAGGATCAGTAGTTGTAGTATTTACTACTACTACTACTACTACCATCACGCCGTTTCCCCGCAGGGGTAGGCAGAGAGGATGGAACGCCACACTCTTCTGTCCTGACATACACTCCTCGCCTCCTTCACATCCATACATCTAGTCATACATGCCCTCCGATTACGCAGACTTTTGACACCGCCAGATTTTAGGTTCTGATTGATCTGATCGTGCCAAGTCTTTTTCGGTCGTCCACGCTCTGTTTTCCCTCTCACATTCGCCACATATATTTTCTTAGTCATTCTCTCGCTATCCATTCGCTCCACATGTCCATACCACCGCAAAGAGCTCTTCCTAATCTTTTCCATTATTCCTCGTTCAGCCTTACATTCCTTTCTTATATCGTCGTTTTTAATTCTGTCATACAATGATTTTCCACACATTCGTCTGAGGGAGCGCATTTTTTTTGTAGTATTTCATGCAATTAATAATCATAGTATGAAAAATATTTTTCTGCAATAAACTATGAATATTCTTATTTACAACATTTTGAGTGTGTCTAAATACTTGTTCACAAAATCTGGATTATCTCCAATTACAGGAGTTATTTTCATATTATTTTTTGACATCTTATCAAAGATGAAGAAGAATATGGAAGTCTGGGCATTTACGGGGCTGACGACCGTCCTATGACGGTCGTCAGCCCCGTAAATGTCCAGACTTCCATATTCTTCTTCATCTTTGATGAGATGTCAAAAAATAATATTCTTATTTGTTAATTGTTTTCATTTAAAAAACAAGTATTTTTAATTCATAATTTTTTTATTTGAGTTTTTATTTTATGTCAGCGCTGACGATCTATTATAAAAAATAGGCTAAAAACAGAAATTTATATGAAAGCTATAGACTTCAAAATGTCTTTAAAAGCCTACATTTAAACGAATACAAAATTATAAAAGGCTTTTAAATACAATCATGGTCTTATTTAAACCGCTTCATGGTTTAAATTTGTGATTTTGATTGTTTCCGATTACAGATATTAAAAAAAATTAAAAAGATTACATATTAAAAAAAACACACACAAAATAAATCGATTTGTATAAGAAAATTCACTTTCACGAGGAAAATATTTTTTTGGTGAGTTATTTTTTTGTATTTTTGTAGTAGATACGTTAGATCATATAGGTACCTATAATAATCCAATGGTAAAATAATAAAAAATATTGCCAAAACAAGCAGCGAATGAAAAGCAGTAACTAGAAAAAATTCAGAAAAATATTCAACGCCTCTCAGTGCCTGTTTCTCATTTTCAGGAATTTCAAAATCTAAGGAAATTTAACAGGTCTACCAGCAAGTGTTGTACCTGTGGGCGGTTTTATACGTGTTTACCTATGTGTATACTTGTGGACACTGCATGTAACACAAGAACTATACAATCTAAACCTTAAAAATATAATTGCATAGTATTTTTGTTGTGTGGCTGTTATTTGTTTTCAAAATTCCCATCACACGGTTTATGAATGCAGTCAAAACAGTTTATGCGAATAGCAAATTATTGTATCTGTTTTTTCTCCTTGAAATAGTTAATAACGATGGCAGTTGTGGTTCTGCGGACAAAACTGTATATGGGGAGTGAATTAATTGTTTTTTTTTCAACTTCATAGTCAATACTTATAAGCAACATATTTTTGTTTAAAAAAATATTACATGAGTAAACATGATTTATATAAAAATTATCGATGTTACATTTCGTGGGTTTTATTTGACAGCGTCTTTACGATGACGTCACACAAACTTTGTTTTAAGTAAAATTTTGTGAGTGTAATAGAAAAATATTCTAAAGTGCGATTTAAGTCTTTAAATACAACCAAATATGACAGTATAAGTGACATTTTATAATTAAATGTCACTAGGGTTTAGTTATAAGCTCGGACGTTCATGTACGCCCATATTTCTTTAAGGAATATTTTGTTTTGACGACCATGTACGGCCATACTCCCGGACAGGTTAATTTTTACTCCAAGAATAATGAAAAGTTTCTATTTGCAATACTTTGATTGTTCTTAGTCGATAATCTTATAAAAATATAGCTTTAGGTTATGATATTGAAAATTTTATCTGTGGAAAATACAATAATCGTATAAGTGTGTTGGCAATGTTTTCTTTCCCATTGGTACGGAAATTCATGAATTCCGAAAGAGAAAAAACGTTCGTTTGCGGAGACACTTATTTTGTCGTAACTAAGGCTAACTTTTAAAATGTTATATCAATAAATCTCCGTTACTATGATTCATATTAGTTTTTATAGGGAAATAACGGTTGCTGGGTAACCGAAACGTGTTTGTTCGAATACGATGGTGTTGTGTATGTAGGTCTATTTGATAGATGTGTAACAAAGTAAACATAAGATTAAAATCAATGAACTGATTTGAATATGAATATATGATGAAATATGACAAAATAACGTTAGGTATTCGTGGAAAATCCAAAAAAATACCTACTATTTATATATGTCATCACCAATTTGTAAGCATAAACACACATTTTAGTATGCATAACTTTAGCATAAAGAATTAAAAGCGAGGTCGGAAGTGCTGAGATGCTCATATTTTATCTTCTTTTATAAAAAAGGGAAGAATGATGTTTCATATCAAGTTGAGACACCTTCAAAAGAGTTAAAAGGTTCTACCTAGTGTACAAAACGGTTTGAATCATGCAATATGGCCATACTAAATATGTTATAAACTAGACCAACCTTCATTTTCACTGTCGCTCGTATCGTCCATACCATATATCGTCAGTTGTGTTGATGTATAAATATCTCCCTAACCAAAATTCCTCGGTTACGGAATACGTGCTTACTTTCACTCTCCAGTACATATACTAAACCGGGGATAGGAGTTAATGTTTACTGATGAATACTGACTGATAGAGACAGTGCCTACCGAGATACTGTTGACTAGAAGTTTTATTTGTGGACATTAAAACCAACTACTTATAACGCGACTCGGTAGTCTTTTATTCGTTGTTTATATTGTCGTTTGGATATTAAAGATATAAATACAATGTAGTTCAAAAGATAAGACTCATTATATTATATAATTATATGATTTAAAGTCTGGAAAAAATTCGCCGTTTTTAAATTCTAACCAAACATCGTAAAATTCACCGTCTAATGCTAGAATCATAATTATGACGAATAATAAAAAGAATCGATATAAGGCTGGGCTTCATTCCTTATATCTTTACATTGCCGGCACTCAGCATCCATGTGTCAAAAAACCGATAGCGAACGCAGTCGCTATCGGTTATATTTGTATTAGATTTTCTATAATAATTTACATACATACCTATCCCTGCGACAGTTCATAAATTGTCTCTGGAGTATTTGATTACCTTTTTGTGGATTCAATATTTACTTCACTTTACGCATGGCAAGACATTTATTCTATTGGAGTTTCTGTTATGTGTAATAATGTACGGTTTTAAATACATGTCAACAATAATGATTGTTTGATAAAAATGTTTTCATTTATTTATTTGCTTTATTTGCTACATTGATTTATTTACCTTTGCCGTTAACAGATAAATATTTCATGAAAAATGAAAATGAAAAATGAAAACTATAATTGACGTATTTCTACACGGTTATTTTAATACTTGGTTAATACGTGTTTGTGATGTATTTTTCACATGTGCCTTTCCTATCCTTTCTATCGCTATTCCTAGGCTATTCCTTTATAAAAAAAAACTAGATTTTTAGGCAAAATGTGTTCCCCAAGTAAACCACCGTGTATGGGAAAATATAAACAATAAATCCTTCCTCAGTCCTTAGTTAAGCTTTATTTTTTTATGTACCGAATGAAACGATTGGATAATATGTAATATGGTTTATTCTGTAAATATTTATAAATCTATGAAAATATTTGTTGTAAACACACATACGCCATGCCTTTTGCCAAAATACAGGCGCAAAATCACAAACCACGAAGTTTGCAGGAAAAAAATTATACGAACTCTTCATGTCGTGTAATTTTGCATTAATTGTTCCAATTCTACTTAAGGAATCCAAAGGGAAATCAAATAATAAAACTAAATAAAGACATATTTATTTACAAAATATTATGTCAACAATATTAAATTCATCTAGTATCTAGGTTATGAGTATTATGACTACGAAACTACTTGTAATTATGTCAAATAATGTTCTGGGTGATGGCAATGTTATAAAATAACTCTAAGTATGAATTATTAGTATTTAGTCCGTTGAAATAATCTCCTTAATTAGTTTGTAATTAGACGCGAGAAATAACGGTTTCCTTATGAATGGTTTTAATTACAATACATGACAAATTGTATGTATGTATGCAATGTATTATACATACCTACGAAATGTGTTAATTATCTAGCAAAGCATCAGTTTCGTCAATTATATTACTGCCTATTTTATACATTTCTCTGTTATAATTAAAATATGAAATTATTATTAAATGAATAAATACACCTATTAGCAGTGGTTGAAAATAAACGAAAAATCTCTACTTATAATAAGCATATATTCATTCGTAGATATTATTTACTTAGAATAATACAACTTGGTATAAGTGTTTTTCTGTCACATTCTCGGCGTCTCAAACGCACTAATTACGCTACTTTTCCGTCTTCGACTCCCGAAATATTCCGCTTCTCTGAGTGTGTCTGGAAGAGCCTTCCCATGGGTTTCGGGCAAAAGCATCGTTAGAAATGCCGCAATGATAGGCAAACCACCAAATATCGCAGGAGGTAACCAGTATTGGTGAATGCTTAGTCCAGCTACGAATGGTGCAAGCATAGAACCAACACGTGCTATCATTGAACAAAGGCCAATTCCCGTGTTGCGTAAAACTGTTGGGAATATTTCCCCAGCAAATACATAAACAGTGGGGAACGATATGCTCATTCCGAGAATTCCAATAGAAGCCAAGACGATCTTGGCCGTTGTTGCAGACGCTGGGATCACAGCAATGGCAATCAAGGTGCTTCCGGAGAGAATATAGGAATAAAACAACGTCTTCTTCCTCCCAAAAATTCGGTTGAATGCTATTGAGGAGAGTGTTCCTGGAACTTGGATAGCAGCGGACATTGCTACGTTGATGTAGATGTTTCCCCCGATTTGTCCAATATACTGTGATACTCCAAAGAAGCACAATCCGCATGCCAACCAGTCAAAACACATGTAAATTGTCTTCATGCGCATGTTTGATGTTGCGAACAAACTCAACATGTTTTCTTTTGGTTCCGTGTTGTCTCCAAGCAATTCGCTCGAATCTTTTAGCTGCTTTGAGATGTTCTCTGTAGGCATATTGTTTCTGAAAAAAAAAATTCTGTCAACAGATGGCACTTTTTAATGTTTATGATAGTATATCATTTATTATGTATCCCTTTACATTTTGGCTCCCTTCTCGAGGACTTTGGCAGCCTGTTCATGTCTTCCTACGGCTAACAGCCATCGTGGGGACTCGGGAAGGATCCAGTAATAAATGATCAGAAACAGCGAAGGAACAGATACCCAGAGCTGCAGGCTACTCCATGATTGATGAGTCAAGTATGCAATCCCTACCAGAGTTAGATGTCCAAGGTTAAATGGAATCTGCAAATGAATAAAATACCAATGGAGTAAATTTGTTAAGGAAAGATAACATAAATAAATCGATATCTGTCAAATCGACAATGCAATGAAAGAGAATCTGCTCAATAAAAAGCTTCTTTAATCTTATCATAGATGTCTCTAGTGAAATTCTAGTGAATTCAAGCACTTTGTTTCGAATTTTAACAATGCATATACATAAGTTCCGAGAATTTGAGTAGTGTGGTTGTCAATCATGAGTAGAATTGGTGAATGTTACACGTGTGTAAAGTGATCACTTAAACCTATGATGGTAGTAAGCCCCGTAAACGTCCAGACTTCCATATTCTTCATCATCTATGTTGAGTGTAAAAAAAACTCCTAAATTGAAGTAAATCCAGATTTGTGAACAAGTATTCGGACACACTCAAAATGTTACATTGGTGTCTTTATAAGAAGGTATAATTTTTGGTCTCATTTACCATAAGTCAAGAAACACATTGGTATCTTACTTGGAAAAGTATTCCAGCAACTTCTCTGTACTTAACGCCGATGAGCTCCATGATAAGTACAAATGACGTCACCATGGTGCCTCCAGTAGCGATGGCCACTATAAATCTGATAGCCGTGAAGGAATACCAGTCTGGACAGAAAGCAGCCAACATTCCAGAGGCTGCCTGTAGTACCACAGAAATTATCAAAGGCCAACGCCTTCCATAGCTGAAAAACAACACGATTAATCTAGGTAATTTGTCCCATTATAAGCATACATGTATGTACATAATATGTATGCATATACATATTTACACAACATTTGAAATGTTTTTCTAGAGAATCCTATATTGCAATTATTATTTATGTAAGATTATCTTCTTTGAATCTGCATAGCTGATTTTTATATTATATTATGCAGTATTATTTAGAATTATCCGCATAAACTATTAAATAAATAATTCCATTTTAAATATAATTGAGTAATGTTTTTTACTAGACTATTAAAATAAACATGACTGATTTTATACTGTAATATTTATTTAATATAACCCTGGACTGGTCCCTGAAGAGCGGAGTGATCCAGTGCGTTCGTGTAAGTAAGGATCAAGATAACACTGCGTCAATACGATGCAGTGCCCTATGCATCACTGGGTGCGGATAAGGGTTAGAAGAGGAAGAAGACTTAATCATATTTTCCTTACATTAATGATTTTTTCAACGATTATTTTTCAGTATTGTAAATGGGCGTAGGTACTTTGTATATATAAATTTGATTATTTTTTACTCAAAAGAGTGACGCACTATAATGTACAATGTATGAAATGTAATGGGTATTTTTTTAATTAGAAGTGTTTGTTGGAACTAAGATAATTAATAGATCATCTTCAATGTCTTCTATGAAACTAATCTCTATCAAAATGGCCATTATTATAAATTATGACCGTTAATTATCAACGCTACACAAATGAATGAAGGTCTTAATTCAAGCTTCGCTAGTTTGTGGTGTAACGTTAGAATCCTGAATGGAATGAAAATATAATAAAGTAATACTATGCACACATACGCAAATAAATTGACCCATTGAATAACCTCATGATATTGCGTTACTCAATCGCTCGAGTGTGGAATCTGTTTACTATACAATATTATCTGGTGTTATTATTACGTTTATAATCCCTAATTCATTGCAATTAGATTGTTATATAAACATATTAAGTATATGTGTAGTTTAGTACAATATTATATTCAGCATGTGGGAACATGATCAATTCTATACATATATAGAATTGATCATGTTCCCACATGCTGTTCTTCCACATTCATGTTCGTTCTGACAAAATTACACTTAGGTGTCCGCATTATTGTACAAGTAAATTGTGCAATACCATAAACCTGTAATACTATACTGATGATATTGGTTACAACGAAACCCGGTACCCCGAAACCCAAAAGAGTATTCTTTTGGGTATATTATTTTGAGAAATAAAAAGACTTTGTTTTTTTTTATCCACTCACATTTTTATTAACAACCAACTAGTTTCGGCAACAACCTGTTGCCCTCTTCATGGTTTAATTTATGAATTTGGTTTAGTGTATCATTTAGAGTCATAAATTAAACCCTGAAGAGGGCATGAAATTAAACCATGAATTTGGTTTAGTTTATCATTTAGAGTCATAAATTAAACCCCGAAGAGGGCAACAGGCTGTTGCCGAAACTAGTTGGTTAATAAAAATGTTAGTGGATCAAAAAACAAAGTCTTTTTATTTCTCAAAATAATATATCAATATGATCCGCAAAGTTAATGCTTTCAATATTCAAAACTCTTTTGGGTACTGTGAATTTGCCGATTTAGTTTAGTAGCCAAATTGGAGTGAAAAAACATTCGCAATCGAACAGAATCAGGACTTTACACAAGCAAACTGAATTGTAAAGTTTGGGGGACCTTTATTACACTCACCGATCAGCGAAGAAACCGAAGATCATATTCCCAACTAAGATGCCAAACATGAAAGCAGTCTGCGTAAGATCCTTCATCCACAGTCTGCTGCAGGTCAAGTCCCACTCCATGACTATCGTATTGCCGAAAGTTTCTCGATCGTATTCTCTACTGGTGCAGTTGGAAGAACAGGCTTCCACCTCTGGGCCGGGGTTTGAGCATACCACCTTGGTAACAAACATTTAATTAGAGACAAAAAATCCTCATACCCACATTTAATAACATAATTGGAAATCCCGATGCTTATATTACGGTATTTAATTTCCCAGCATAGGATATTGATAAGCAGGACCTCTTTATGGATTATTCCGAACGCCAAAAATGAATAATCTTTTCGGACTAGTGGAGCGTTCTGATTACAGTACAGAGAATCTGTAGGATATTTTTGATAAAAAATATTATTTTTCGAAGTTGTTAATCAGATACGTACATAATTATTTATGTTTACTATAAATAAACAGTTACATTTAAGATCAAACAACTGATATATTATTTATATTCCTCTATTTTTGCTAATTATCGTAGTTTTCATTACTAATGTTTTAAACTTAGTATTTTTACTAAGTATCCTACCTTCAAACAATCCCTTAAAAGGCTTTGTAAAATTGTTTCTTTTTAAAAATGAAAATGAAAAAAAATTTGTCTAACTACGAATTCACGTAAGTCGAAATCACGTCAGTAGAAGACTTACTGTATTGTGAAATTTTAAATGCACCTTTTTTTTTAAGAAATCAAATATTTTTGATGTCGAATAGCCTGGAACGACTGGTTGTGATCGGTAGTCTGAAGGGAAAGAGTGGAAGAGGAAGATCCCAACATGACGGACCGATAAAGTTAAGACAGCAGAAGCCACCTCGGTGGTTAGAGCGCTACGTGCAGCGCAGTCAAGGGGTAACTGGAGAAGAGTCATTGCTCCAACAAAGGTCAAAACCCTCAGTAATGAGGACTAAGACGGAGAAGAAGGGCAGAAGACATTGTTAGGTATGTGTTTGTTCAGTTATCGCAATGCACTGCAGATACTTACTTGCGATGGTGGTGCGAGGAAGATGATGTCCATTTGATGCCAAGCCACTCCAAACTTGACGAGCATGATGGCCATACATGTCCATGCCTGCCATTTTCCTATTGCGCCGATACTATCCTCGATTGGGTCCCCAGGGAGAGGACAGGAGTTAATTTTCTTAGCGTCGTATGATTCTTCAGCTGTAAATAACAAAAAAACAACCCAAATAAAATTTTCATGTTTTTTAAACCCTAATCCCCACCCAATGGTGCATAGGACACAGCCTAATATAAACGCAGTATTATCTTGATCGTTAACACACTAAGGAAGGGTGATCAGCCCACCGCTTCAGGTACCAGTCCAAGGTAATATTGAGTAAATATTATAGTGAAAAAATCACTTTTATTTATATAATCCAACATCTGGAAATCGAACCCGAGACCTCCACGTACGGCAGCCGAGAGTGCTGACAATTACACTAATGAGGTGGACAATTTTTTTAAATACTGAAACTGAATAACAACAACAACGTGATCATTATGAGCTCCCCTCATCGCTAGATCTAATTCACGGCACTAATTCGAAAGGATGAAAATATATTCTTTTGTAAATCAATACTAACATATTATTTACCCCTGCTTTATAAGTAAGTGCCTAGGCGCCTGTGCCAGTGAACCTATATAGACCCGCGTTCTCCGCGGTAAGGGCGCGTTCTCCGCGGTAAGGGCGCGTTCACGATACGAGTGGCGAGAGGCAAGGCGGTAGGCGAAGAACGAAAGATAATGTGAATTGACTTTCATTTATAAACTTTATCAGTTGAGACATTGTGCTTAGAACGCAGTACAAACCACAGTATTTGTTTTCATCCGATACCGTTTAAAATGTGTAAATATGTGAATGTTTTATTCAAATGACGTAATATATTTTAAACATGTTTTCATTATTGTTCGTGTATCTAAAGATTTTTGATTTTTGTATGTTTAGAACGTTTAATGAGTTAACTAACCAAGACAATTATATTCGTTTTCAACTAAGACTTTTCGTATCTTCAATATAAAGCTTTAAGTTATATTAAGGTAAAATTAAGGTTTTTTTACTGATATCAGTGCTCTAGGAGATTTACACTTCTTTTCAATTTGTGTTTTTGGTGTCTCGTTTTTTAATTTTATCGCAAAAACACGCAATATGTAGCTAAATTTATGCGCTGATTAGCGTTTAGTAATCGAATCAAAAAACCGATTTAATCGAAATCGAAAACTGACATATGTAACGTCTTTATAAAAAGTCGTGACTTATTTCGGTTTTTTGTTTCATTACTGAAGAAAATGCGACAAAACAATGTTTTTGAGTTTAAAATTTAAAAAAATTTTGAAATTGTACTTATAATAATTATATTACCAATATCAAAGTAAAAATTAAAATTATTGTCTAATTGTAATATACTCATATAGTGACTCACGTGTTTGTTTCTACATTTATTATGATATCATATTAGCAATAAATGTTTTATCATTGAAGTTTATCATTTTTTATAAATGAAACATGTATTCACTTGCTTATTATTTTAGTATATTTTTAGTAACTAACTAACTAACTAACCATCACGCCGCTTCCCCGCAGGGGTAGGCAGAGAGAATAGAGCGCCACACCGCTCTGTCCTTGCAAACATTCTTCGCCTCTTCCACGTTCATGCATCTCCTCATACATACCCGCCGATTGTTACGACTCCTAACCTGACCACCTTCAAGTATTTGGCATACCTGATCGTGCCATGTTTTTCTCGGTCTTCCTCTGCTTCTTTTCCCGCTAACATTCGCCTCATAAATTTGTTTTACCGTTCTTTCCTCACTCATTCGTTCTACATGTCCAAACCATCTCAACACACCTTTCTTAATTTTATCGATAATGCTTATCTCAGCTTTGCATTCCTTCCTTATTTCACTATTCACACATCTATCATACATCGTTTTGTTACACATTCTTCTGAAAGATCGCATTTCGACTGCATTCAGTCTACTTTCATCCTTCTTTTGCCAACTCCAATATTTTTAGTATTTCAAATTAATTTTTTAAATAATAAAATATTTTGTGAAAAAATTAAATAAAATTACTAATTAATTAATCCAGACATCATTATTAGGATACCGAATTAAATTTTAACCATCCCGAAATATCGGAATTTGGAATATCTGCGGAATTATTGTATGGTATTCCATAGTTAGCAGTCGTGTGATCATGAATGAAGTGGTTGAATGACATCATCTTTTTCGTTTTTAACTAGTTCTATTTTCCATTTACTGTAAGCTCCTTCACACAATTTTTCATTATTCAATGATTTCATAGATAATGGATGCAGGTTATAAAGCTTTATTCAAAGTTCATTAAAATGGGGTTCGTGTTTGCATATTTCAGCATCAAATTTAATATCGAATTATTTATGCACGTTTTAATGATAAATGAAAATGAACATCCATAAACGTAGAAAAAATTCAATGTTTATATTTATATTTGATAACTGTAAAACTTTTAATTGTGTGTTTAGGTATTGAAATTACCAACAAAATAATACAACATACAAATTAAAACATTATTTTTAAAGATACTACGAGTACTAAAAGCACCCAATGGTGCATATGGTACTACATCAAATTGATGCAATGTTAAATCATCAATTCTATGTTATATTAATGATTAAATGCTGCCTATAAATCATGAATGATATAATGGATCACATTGCATTTTGTGAACATAAATTTATTCTATGGAATTGATACTTATAATATAAGTTTTACTTGATTAATATCACTTTTTCGTAAAATCTATTCTGACTCGTGTTTCGATGCATTCTGCATCATTTTCTAACACCGTATGTGAAGCGAAGTCTAAATTTATAATTTAAATATTTGTTAAAAAAGAAATAATTCAAAGTTAAATAGTTAATTAAAAATATTATTGAATAATGTTTAGACATTTCATATAAAATCCTTAAGCTGTAACTTTTGTGATGTCTGGCGTCAAGTAACAAGATTAAATCGTCTGTAAAGTTTATGGTCAATGCACAAGTTTATCAGAAAATTTGAAATAGAGCGTAAAGTATTGATATATTTCAAACAGCTCAGTATTTATAAATAAGTGACCTGTGAGAATACAAGGTTAAAGAAACATCACTCAAAAACGACCTTATCGTTGATATTGTACTATACTTGAGTATTTCGTTTCTTTGGCGTAGTACCTATGCGTAATACTCACCCAATTTACCTATTTATTGAGTGTGTTATGTATCTATTTAACAAAATGTACCTTTCAAAATATTTACCTCATTACGTGAAGCATGGAGCAGGATGAATGGAGACTGAATGAAATATTAATTGGCCGCTAAGATCATGTGATTTGACACCGTTGTACTTCTTTCTTTGGGGATATTTAAAAGAAAAAGTGTACGCCGCTAAGCCAATAACAATTTAAGTGCTAAAGGATGAGATAATTTGGCACATTAACGACATCAAACCTCAATTATGCCTCAGCGTCATTGAAAAAGTGGACCACTTGATAGAGGTATGCCACCGAAGCCATGGGTAGCATTTGGCCAATATTTTGTTTTACACATAATTGTCATAGATTTTGTAAGATAATTCTCTGAAAACTGTTTGTTTCATTTACAATTAATATCGTGCGTTATGGTTTTATCACATTATGGCCTAACCACAAAGTAAAGGCTATAGATATTAAAAAATATTATAAATATATTTTTATCCCATTATTCTCAAATCACGAACATAAGTTACTAAGTCAAACATGTTAATCGGAAATCGGAGTCAATAACCGTAGTAGAAGAATACCATTAGTGGTGTCGATGAATGGTTCGGTGTGTAGGGAAACTGATAAATTCGAGTATGGTTCAGTGTGAGTTCTTCCACCATTAATTATAGTACGAGGCATCTGGGATGTGATCATTTTTTTTAAATAAAATTTCTGACCATCGGTGTCATGTGGTTATCTCTTTTCTCCGAGAATATCATTATCTTTTTTATTAAGTGTATTAATATATCATTATAATTATATAACATAGTATTTAATATCAATTACGTAAATCGTTGCTTATGTCAAACAATTCCTACAAGCGATGTGATGAATTGAATAAAAATAATCGAGTTGATGGATTAATCGATTAATTCTTATTATGATTCGATTGTAAAAATCACGCGATCAATAGAATCTTTTTAAATCCCGAAAATCGAACTGTGATTCGGTTTAAATTTCCCATCTCCCAATATTGAATTTCAGAAAAAAATCATCCTTAAAACTGAAAGAGGATTCTCCCCGAACAGATACTCTTACCATCGCTCCAATTCCTTTTTTGTGGAAAATAATTTATTAATAATATTAAGATCTGCAAGTGGATGTTTTATAATTAAGTCATCATTAACTTATGTTCGTTAAATAGAAACATAATTTTCTTTAAATCCAGGTAAAATTTAACGTTGGCAATTGTTTTTTTTAAGAACATTTTCGTATTGAAAAATTTCTTCGAAATAAATATGTGGTTTTGAAAATAAAAGAGTTATTGAAAAATAAGGCATTAAAAAAATTATAAAAATATATTTTCAATACATATTCTAAAAAACAAAAAGAAAGTTCAATATGTATTCTAAAAAAAAGGGCGTAACCTAACGACCGGCTCTATGAGCTACGAAGCTGAGTTTTATTATTGCGAGTATGGCCTTAATGTTTAAAGTAAATTAAAAAAATGTTATTCGTTAATGTGAGATGAATTTTCTTTTCTTGTAGATGTTTTGTTCGATTCATGCCAATAATCGTTTAATGTTACCAATTCTTTAAAGTCTCGATTACTAATCATTTGATTCCTAAGATCACTCAATTAATCCAAGCACTAATTCCAAGTGTCAGATTTTAATTTATTTGAAAATAACCCTTACTCAGTAAGTTCAAACAAGTAATATAAAGATGCGTGTCTGATAATGTGACCGATATAACAAAGTCACAAGTTGGTTTTAAGTATCTGTAAATTCATATTTAAAGAGAATAACAATTATTTATCTCATTCATATCAAAATATGTATGTTTAAACATTAATAATGGAGTTGAAACTTATTTTGAGCTGCAAACAAAATAAAACCGTTATCTTAAAATAACATATCACACCCATTTTTCTTTCATGTTTCGCCAATATTAAAACAAATGTACGATTAAATAATCATGAATAAAATGACTGAATGGCTGAATGGAAGATATCATAATGTTGTATTACTTATTATCAGTCGCTAGAAACAGTAAATAATCGCCGAATTGCATCAGACATTTCGCTCACTCCTTTCAACAACGTCATTTATAAAAAAACTTTTTTCAGGAGATCGTTTTTATAGTTTAAAAATATAATAAAAAGTATTAAAAATAAATACCAAGCCACTTATTAAGCTTTTAACTGTGCAATAGATTTTTAGGTAAAACCTGAATGTTTTTTCTCCATTTGAAAAATATTTAGTATTTTTAAAAAAATAATTAAACGATACATTTCCTCCAAAATGCAAAACAACACTTTCTGCCCTGTTGGGGGTAAATATAAAGTTTAAAAATATGCCGCTTTTGCAGGGATATAGCACATTTTCTGTCACATATCAAAAATTGTCAATTTTCAGTTGAAAAAAAGATATTGTTTAATTATTTTTTTAAATTTAAGTACTCACTAAATATTTCTCAAATGGAGAAACAACCTTCAGATTTTACCTCTAAAGATCTGTTGCACAGTAAAAAGTTCAATAAGTGGCTTGATATTTATTTTTAATACATTGTATTATATTTTTAAACCTTAAAAACGATCTCCTGAAAAATCAAGTTTTTTGATATATGACGTTTTTCAAAGGAATGAGCGATATATCACTAACACGTCATGTATAGGCGATACATAGTTTTGACATTGAATGGTTCACATCATAATACGTACATTTAATGGGATTACATGTCATCTTAATGACTCTGATTTCATGATATGAGAGGAAAATCTGTAAAAGAAAAACCCATGTAATACTTACTAATGTACATTTATGACATGTATTCTTTCTGCCATGTTTTTTTTTGTTATTTTGTACGACAAATACAACAAGATTTAAATGTTCCCTTTGATACATAATGAATTTAAATCCTAATTGTTATTTTAATAAAATAAGCTACTATTCCCGAAAAGGAATATTTTTATGTAATTGGCCTCTTATCGAAAGTTCAATTTTGTAATCTTTTAAACATAATATATTACATGACAGAGAATCCCGCAGGCACGTTTGTCAGAAAACAGATATTTTACGACCGTTAATTTTATTACTTTTTAATTGGACGAAATAAATATATATTTTCCGCCGTTGTCTTCAATATTAAATGACATTTCAATTCATCTGCTTTGAAAAAACACAAATTGAATACATTTTTACAAGGTACTTTTTACAAAAAAAGGATAATTATTAAAATATCCATTATATTTTATTAAAATATTTATTGCCTTTATTTTTTATTGTAAAATTACCTAAACTTATAATTTCGACAGGCCTGGGTATGTGAACACGATGCATCACCGATAGATAATCGTATTGACATTAAACAACCCATTTATCGAATTTATAAACTAGCCAATACACCAAAAAGTTTTTACAAAAAAGAAACTATGCTAATCCCCACTTTTCGTATCATATCCCTCCCGCATTCAGTAAAAATATCATAGGTATATATTTTATAATAATTTACCAGCGCTCATTGCTCACACACCAAAAAAACCGAGGTCATCCTCATTCGTTGCGTTTTACAAGGATTTCGAAGTATATAAATTCAACGATTAAAAATATCTATTAACTGAATAGATACCTACCTCTAGATTTTAGAGGTTCTAGAGTCTAGAATATGGTTTACTACTATAATTTATGAATCTACTGTTACAAATTTACAAAAAATGTAACGATATAGTATATCTTTTAAAAAAACTACTATTATTTCAATTATAGTATAATCATTATTTTTTACTTTTCATCTACCAATTATTGATTTTCGGCAAATATTACTTTTTTAAAAAAAATACCATACGAAAAGTGACAAAATGGCATTAGACTCTACATTCCCTAGAGTTCCTAGTATTTCGTTACTATTAGATTGATCGTTCAACAAAATTGAAAAGTTTAAAAAAAATGTAAACTTTAATGATATAAGTAAAAAAAATTGTGTCTATATGTGTAAATTATATATACATACATGAGTACCACTGCAATCATTTTGAAGGTTGGATTTTCCATTTAAATTGTATCATAATAATATAATAATATTGTTTGGTGTTATTGAATGCTAACATATAATTTGGTAACGATGTGTAAAGATATTTAAATTAAAGTACCTTAAATTTAATTCATTTTATGTATGTAAATAAACATACCTTACCTATATAACAGTACCTTGACAAAAATGTCGTACAATTTTTTTTGTATTTAATATGGTTGTTATTCATGTATGTATATAATGGTTAATGTTACACAGTTTAAATAATCACTTAAACCAGTCAATGACAGTTTAAAAGCCCTTTGAATGCTCTTTGAATGCCTAGACTTCTATATTCTTCTTGATTTGTCATTAAATAAAACTATAAAGTAAAAACTCCTAAGTGAATCAAACAAATGTCTGAATTAGTAAACAAAAGTTTGGGCACAATCAAAATATTGCGAATAAAAGAATATTGTTTTCGCTCGATCATCTAACGTTTTTTGTCTTTACTTTATATCATCGACTGTCAAGATTTCGAAAGTAAAGTACGTAATAGGTACATGATATATCGTTCAAACCTGTATTTACAGGCCAACAACACCTTAAAGTTATGTTGTGTAATATAACATAATAATAAAAAAGTGATAATGTTTTCTCCTACATTATAAGATGGTTGTAAATCTTATATCCTTTCCATGGATTCCTGTCTTCTCACGCAATATATTTTGATCAAATACATTTCAAAAGTATACACGGTATTAGATCATGCTTTCTCTTAAATACTTTATTGGCGACCATAGATTTAAATTTACGAATCAAGTTTTGGTTACCACATTTGCTCGAAAATTCATGAATGCATGCTAAGGCTTTCACCATTTACCCTTTTAAGGATTAGTGTCGTGTTCAAATACATCAAACAAATGAAAAATAATGGATTTCTTGACTTCAATACTTTACTGTATTACTGTAAAATATAAACATTAATAAGGAACATATTTATTTAGTACATTAAACAACACGATTTATATACATGTTCCCCATCTGCCAGAAATAACACAAATCCGATCTTTTTTGACGTCTCAACATAGATGAATAGGGTGTCATACCTGTCATAGGCTGGTTAAGTGATCACTTTACACACGTGTAACATTCACCTTTCTACACACGATTGACAACCACACTATTAAATTTTTGAAGTCATACAAATATGATCAATGACGTTCCATAAATTAGTTCACAACAGCCATCTATGATTGGATTTAGAAAGTTTTTATTTAGCAGAGACCCTTTTTATTTGTATGGAAGATCAGAGATCGCATTATTCTACATAATGGGAAACGCCCGAAAACCTGTCCTGATTTACGACCTGTTATTTTATTCACAACATTTTGAGTTTGTCCAAATACTTGTTCATAAATTTGGATTTCTTCGCGTATTATTATTACATTTTATTTATTTATTATTTTAAGTTATTTTTGGATATGGCAAGACTTACCTCAGAGATGTTAAAAAAAGTAAAATTGGAGATACCCAGATTTGTGAACAGTATTTAGACAAACTCAAAATGTTTTAAATTGATATATATTTATATACAATACGTATGAGGGTGTTTGAAACCAACTTTTAACGAAAACCCCAAAAACCCAAAACCCTTTGAAACCCAAAAAAGAGTTTTTGATGGTACAATGAAGATAACAATTCAGAATAAGAAATGCATTTCAATTTTAACAACATTCAAACTGTATGTGCTTTTCGTGCGTATCTCAGATGTGCGAAAACTATACCTTCTAATCCCCTTCGTCAAAAATCTTTTTCTCAGCTTTAATTATTATCCAATTAAATATATTTCTTATTCTTTAAAATATTTTCTTTTACCAATACTCTAAATATAAAAACATATATATCAATTTATGTGCAGTAATATTATTTGATATCAGTACTTATTTTAAATATGTACTAAAAGATCATTATTATTTTAATTTCTCTTCAAAGTGTGGTTAATAAATTTTTATAAAAACAATTATTTTTATTATAGTGACTGAATAAATAAATTAAATAAGTTTTTCCACGTGGGTTACCTTCGCTGGATTTTCGGTCTTTCGGCGTCATATTAAGACTGACGTTTTCTTCGGGTTTTTCTTCCATTTCCCAATCAGGTGAACAATAATTGCACTTGAATTAAATTGAAATATTTTCTATTTCATACATCCTGTAATGCATTTTAAATACACAATTTTTAGAGCCATTTTATCGTAACTATTTGTAATGAAATTCAAAATTTAAACGGCAAATATATCACTCATTTGTGAGAACAACGTCGCAACTTCTTGAAATTCAATTTCTTTAGCTGCTGTTTTCTCTAGAACACTTTTTCAATACAATTAAAACATTACAAGAGTTGAGTTGCATCGTAGTTCTCTCAAATGAGCGGATATGAGCACGTTTGTTCGCACTAAAGTGTAAATTTCAATCTGTTTACGATTTCAATATTTCAAAATCCACATCAAGTATAATTTCGTAAGTATAAATTTACTATAAAATTGACCATGTACGCATGTGTCAAGAAATAAGGAATGTAGGCGGAAAAGTTAAACTGAAAATGTTGAAATATTGAGTATTTTTTTATGAAATCGACAGTTTATTTAGTAGTAGTACGTAAATTGCTGATATAAAAAAAATCCTGTTTGTGTATATCATTTAATATGACATGTATTTTAATTTAATAAATAAATAATATAATTTGTTTCAATAAAATAGCTTTTGCCAGCGTATTTTTGACATGAGTTACATGATTTTCCGCGTTATATATTTTGTAAATACTTAAGGACGTTAAAATTAGAATATTTAATTTTAGTTTTCCGCGTTGTGTTTACGACAAACGCGTGTTTTAAAATGCACGATCACTCAGAAGCACTTGCTGTCACCTTATCACACCAACACCCGTTTAACTAACAAGCAAGAAGAGTTAGAGAAGACTGCTCTCGGCTCTCAAATCGCTACTTTGACAGAGCAGTACATGTATATAATAATAATTATTTAATGAACGGCACCTATGTAACCGCGTTTTGATAGGACAGAGAGGAATTTCAAACATTTGCACCAGTTTCAAATAAAAAGATCTGATCTTTATTATTGAACAGTAAAAAATGAACAAATCTCTGTGACCGAATAATTTGTACTAACGATATTACAAATAGTTATGCTAGGTTCGGTTACTCTAATACTTTCTCGTAAGCGCTTATTTTGCGGAAACTAGTTATTTAGGCAGTTCACTTTCTAAACATTATGTATTATGCAAATACTCAATTGATATGACATCCATAAATCAGGTAAAAGATGGATAATACGTGTATGTTTTGTTTTTTAAAGTCACCACAGTAAACTTGTATACTGGCGCTTTATTATACAAGTGATACATAAATAATTAATCTAAATAAATGTTTTTATCTTACTTCACTTTCTTTGTTAATAAATCTTACATTTCGAAATGAAAACAAATTGATTTAAGAATATTTTTATATTGAGATGAACAAAAACCGTTTAACTATAATTTTTTTTTACGATTAACCGTGTGATACTTATTGTGATCACGCTATGTATGCTCCAAAAAAAATTATATTTTAATAATAATTGAATAACAGCGCCATCAATTATTTCCAAAATTTGCAGCCACCTGTATTAGGGGCAGACTACCGTATGTTCAGAATTTGCATTTGGTCCATAATATCCTCAAAAAAATACCACAACTTTAAACAATACAGGGGTTAAGGTATTAATGTTTTTATTGAGAGATAATGGTTCAAACCTTACATTTTCTTTACAATTTGCACGGAAAAATATTAACCAACACTTCAGTTTAAGGAAATATCACCTCATTGCTTATACCGTTGCATTTTTAGGATCAGGGATTATTTGAAAATTTAGAGAGCTAGTTTACTTTTTCTTCTTTTATTCTTGATATAATTTAAATATTAATCCACCTAGAATGTTCGGAAAAATAATTGTGTTATTTTCATCTGAGATTTAAAAAAAATACAGTGTCATTAAAAGTACTGAACAATGCGGGACTGGAAAACCATATTGTAAGAACCTTCCTAGTGCAATGTGATATGCCGTTACTTAAGAAAATTAATATTTCATATCATATTATTGAAACCTATTAAAGTTATTACTTAGGCTTCTATTGGGTATTTCTTTTGAAAAATAAACTTAGTGAAACCTCGCGAGAGTCAATTAATATTCTCATTGCGATCATTTAAACTTTTGTACCTACTGGTACCAGATATTAAGCCTAAAATCTTTTTATTAGCCTTGTCAACTATATTAAGTACTTAATTATTCAGAGCGTAATTATTATGCTAGGTCGCACTAATTATTATAATAAGACTGAATAATGCAGTAATCGTTATTCCAAAATTTACACAAAATTAATTGAATGGGAATATGGAGACGGAATTTGGAAAATAAACATCTTAATAATAATTTATCATCAAGTTCCCTTGAAAAACAATAATTGCAGAACATAAGTTCATGGTGGATAATAATTATTATTGCTTTATAACATATCCCAGAGCTTTATTTTTTGTAAGTATTTTTTTTTAAATATTTTACTGATTTTTAAAAAATGTTTGTAGCTTTTGTAAAACTGTCCCAAAATAAGTGATTTAAATTGCTCATTGGGAATATTAAAAATAAAACATTTTTAAAGGTTTAATTATAAATTTCATTAATTTATTCGGAGTCCCTTTGTGATAGTATATAATTTGTTATTAAAAGTTCATTTATTAATTTGAAGTTGAATGATTAGAAGGCGATCCATCTTATAAAATAAACAATTAAAACTCTTTTCTAAGTTTTTCCCCATGGTGAAAAAAATACAGTTTCCCCCTGTTTTCATTACGTATATTTATTTATGAGGTAAAAAATATTTATCCTAGTTAGTTTAATATTTTGATATAGATTTTTTTATCGATATCCTAAGAGCGAGGTAAAAGTTATGGAGATGAGAATTGAAAGTGTGCTCTTTTCACTCTTTTACTCTTACAACAAGTCTGGTTTTATTTGACATTTTAAATAATTACAGAACTTTTTTTCGCAAAAAATTGATAATTATTTATAAATAATCATGACGTTAAAAGCTTCCAATCTTGTTAGAAAAACATTTTTTTCCTCATCCAAATAGATATGGTCGTTTAGAAGGAGTGCGTGCGTTATACACCAATGTACCATTCGGTACACAGAGTAGTACATTTTTATTAAAGTAACGTAATTATTTTCAATAACCTTTACTTGTGACAACTGTCACTTAACACCGTAACAACTTAACAACTGTCGTCAAGAAAAGGCGATTCAGTTTGCTAGACCATATACTTCGCATGACTCCCAAGAGGCTTAGTAAAGCTTGCCTCGTTTACAAGGCATTCCCGCTGCCCAGGACGTTCACAGCTGACAATCCACCACAGTTCTCATTTGGGACTTCTGCTTAACAACTTCGGGACGCGGACCTAACTTGATAGGATGCAAGGTAGCTGGCAGTCGACAAAAGAGTAATGAAGCAGTTTGTAGACTTTTCTCCATATATTGCTTGTGATTATAAAGATGTGTACATCTGAAATATGAATAAGAAAATATAAAAAAAAAACTAATTCATGATTCATCTTTCAATCATTCAATATTTCCACCAGGCAGTACTTTTTCGCGAATTTTTCAATGACTTAATTTTTCAGTTCTCCCAATTACTTAAGTCATAAAAAGTGCACAATATTTCACCGTTTTAAGTAGATTATTATGACTTTGGGCTATGAAGACGTACCTCTTCACTATCAAGCAGACATTGCCTTTATTGAATGATTTTGTTGAGTAGGTAGAATGATGCGTTCAAAGGAAGCAGAGTCTTGCGAGTGGTCACGTTTGAGACACAAATTACATATTATATTATTTCGCAAATTGGCCGCTATTGAGGATGCTATAAATTTGGACCGTAAGCATCCCTATTATCATGTCATACGTCAATTTGTAATTCAATTGTCAACTGTTGCAAGTTGCAAGATAGCGAAAAATAGTTATATTAAATGTTTAAACTTTTATATATAAAGTAGCCCTAAACGGAAACGCTTCTCAGGTGAAAATCTTGTATCAGATTTCAATGATGAAATGGAAACGCGGATTGAATGATTTTCAGCAAAAAAATCTCTGCATCTGAAAACTTTGCCGTTTAAAAAAAATTGTGAGTGAAAAGATTAGGTAAAATTGGCAAATATTTTTGTAAAATATATTTTAAAAATATATTGGTCGAACACATTTTTTCGAGGATCATAATAAAAAAGTATAAGAAGAGAATGCTTAATGAATTTTACAACAATATTTTGTAATATGTACTGCATTTAACCATCAGCGATTTCTTCCCCTTACAAAAACCTTCAACATAAAGTCCTGTGAAAAATCTTTGAGTTTATGTTTGACGGAAATGGTGGTTTAGAAAATTACTGAAATTTCTTTTAGTTTTTAACAAAAATATTGCTCACTGTAAAAAATTCTCTGAAGGACTTAAAAAAGTGTATATTTTCTTTACTCCTTACTCCCTTGAAAATAAATTTATAAAAAAGTTACATTTATATTTTTGTTAAACATCAGTTAAAACAATTTAAAATTCAGTGATAAAAAATTCAGTAAGCTTCGACTGGAAAAATAAAGTTAATACATTGCATTGCCAAATAAACAATCATTTTGGTGAATCCATGGATTTTTTTCATTATTGGATAAATATCGGTGTTTATAATTTGGAATCCGGCGCTTTTTGTTTTTGAGGTATATTGAAAGCTATCCCACCGCATGCTCAGATCTGATACAGAAGCATCTTCAGAAGCGGCTTCCTGACAGATGTGCTCTTGCAAAGCATATTTTTTAACTAAGTTTTTTAGGTATAAGATACAATCTTGGATATCAATGCTCCAAATGTAGAATCCAACGAAATTGGCTGAAATTCTATATTTCAAATCGGTAGATACTCGCCATCTAGGTTGGCAACACTAAGCAAACAAAGTTCAATTTTGATAAAATCTATGGTCAATACTCACGTGCGTCGTTTGCTGTCAACGCTGTGCGCGGTCCTTTTAGGTTATTTTATCTTTCTACGAGAAAGCGGTGTCGTGTTATTTATTCTCGTTGGTTGGTCTTAAAAAGGAAACAATCTTTCGAAATGCCTTTCATGCAGAGAGTGAGGTAATTACATAATTTGTTTAGTTAAACCTGAATTGTGACTTAAAATATCGCATTAAAATGTTATATTTAGTTTTGACGTTTTGAATGGTGATTCTACTTAAATCAACGAAATTTATTTGACGATTCGTTCATATATTTTGTGGCTTGTATATGATTTTACAATTGTTTATTTTTTAAATTACAGGAAAGCCTCAACACGCAAAGGAAAAAAAGCGCTTCTGTCACTCGAGCCAAAAGTACTAGAGGATGCCAAACAATGTTTTATGTTACAAGGGAGAAGGACTTCAGAAATGACGAAGGGAATTCTGAAAGATATCTACACTTTGAAGAAGCCTAATGCAGTTATGTTTAAACGTAAAAATGATATAACCCCATTTGAAGATGCCACTCTACTCGAAAAGTATGTAACTGATATAATTATTTGATAATTTAAACATTAGGGACCAACAAACTTGTGCGAGTAGTGGTTATGCAGCCTTGAGTACCCTACTCATTGCCATGCCCCTGAGTAGCTCCTGCTTGGTTACTTATTTTAAAAAAATCCTTTTTTTACTGTACTTTGTTTTCTAATCTACGCTACGAATTCACAAGAATTGAAGAAAAAAAGATAACCTTATTTGTCCCATCCAATGGCAGATAAACCAACAAGTTTGTGTCTTATCCCACAAATCTTAGCTCTGAACATTTTGCGAGCGAGACATTTAATAAAAACTCTGACATACTAAGGACGGGAAAGGTATTTCTATCCGTTCAGTCGATTGATGCTTATGGACGGGAAATGTATTTTTACCTCCTGCGCTGGCCTCATTTCAGTCAGAAAAGAAGGAATTATTTATTGTTTTTATATGAATATTATATACCAATCTCTTTGTTAAGGTCTTAATTTACATATTTTTTTTTATATATTTTTATTTATTATGTATTTTATATATTTTTATATATTTTTATAAATTTTTATTAATATTTATTATTAACACTGCATTTAAAAAAAAAACTGCGTGCACGCAACGAATAGACTATACGACAGCTGCGTCTTCTATACGCCCTCCAAATTTTCTGCCGCGAGTCCGTAAATGCTAATATTTTTGTGTTAATACACTATAAAAACATAATAAGTAAAGTGAATTGTGTACTGTGAACATCCATAGTGAATATCTGAATAACTTCCAAAATCTTTGTAATAAATTTTGTAAAATAATCCAGCACGGGACGGAAAGTTTGACACTCGTAATTGAGCAGCTTAGAGGTTAACTATGTGTACACAATTATCGAATCCTGTCGCCAGCGCTCCACACGCGTAAAACACACCCGTCCTTAGTGTATTAATATGATACATATTTTACTAAATTTTAACCTTTAAAGGGTGCCATGAGCGCTTGGCGCATTGCCAATTAATATAGGTTCGGCAATATATTTCACAATGATGGTAATTTTGGATAATGTACATCAATAAATGAATAACCTTTTTTCATTACAGATTGTCGAGGCAAAAAAATGCAGCTCTGTTTTCCGTAGCATCACACAGTAAAAAGCGACCGCACAATCTCATTCTTGGAAGAACTTTTGATTTCTCAATACTGGACATGATTGAGCTTGGAGTGGATGATTTTAAAAAGTTAGTTGACTTCAAAGTAGAGAAGATTGCAACATTCACGAAACCCTGTCTTATATTCAATGGACCGGCTTGGGATCAGAGTCAAGACCTTATCCGTCTCAAATCTCTTTTCATTGACTTCTTCCAGTGGGAAAAGGTAATTATCTTTTTTACATTTATTATTGTAACCCTTATCCGCTCAACGGCGCATAGAAAACTACATCATAAAACTAACTCACTAACTAGCCATCACGCCGCTTCTCCGCAGGGGTAGGCAGAGAGAATAGAACGCCACACCACTCTGTCTTTGCAAACGTTCCTCGCCTCTACTACGTTCATGCATCTCATACACACCCGCCGAATGTTTCGACTCCTAACCTGACCGCTTTCAAGTATTTGGCATACCTGATGGTGCCAAGTTTATCTCAATCTTCCTCTGCTCCTTTTTCCAATTACATTCGCCTCATAAATTTGTTTTACCGTTGTTTCCTCACTCATTCGTTCTACATGTCCAAACCCTCTCAACACACCTTTCTTAATTTTATCGATGATGCTTGTCTCAGCTTTGCATTCCTTCCTTATTTCACTATTCGAACATCTATCATTCATCATATTGACTCAGTATTTTATTGGTTGTTACCCTGGACTGGTACCTGAAGCGGAGGGCCTTTCCTTCATGTGTAAACGATCAAGATAACACTGCGTTTATATGACACAATGCCCTGTGCACCATTGGGGTGCGGATAAGGGTTTTATTATTTATTTATTTTAATTAAATAAAGTGAAGGTGATTGGTCCTGAGCTTAACACATTGTTGACGGGAAGTTTTTTCAGCAACCCCGATCCTTATTATACATAGGCACCCAATCCACAGTATACTAATCACAAGTAATCGCAAACCCAATTCCGATCTGTACATTTTTTTTGGTGTCTCATGTACTCCACCAAAAATAAGCATATAGAACTCTCATAAGGGTCTCCCGCTCTCTATCAACAGTATGTAAAAGACACTAGCGTTTTCCGCAAACAATATGTTAACATATAATTTTTTGACATCTCATCAAAGATGAAGAAGAATATGGAAGTCTGGGCGTTCACGGGGCTGACGACCGTCATAGGCTGGTTTAAGTGATCACGTCAGCCCCGTAAACGCCCAGACTTCCATATTCTTCTTCATCTTTCATGAGATGTCAAAAAATAATATGAAAATAACTCCTGTAATTGGAGATAATCCAGATTTTGTGAATAAGTATTTAGACACACTCAAAATGTTGTAAATATGTTAACAGTTGAATCCGAGTTGGTTTTGGTGTTTAACTTCATGCATAATTTTTAAATCTATCTCAGTTGGGATGTACTCACCTAGCGATCAACTAACAACTAGCGATCGTCCAAAAAATCTCTTTTTTAATGCAAATGTGTAGTGTTATTTATAATTGTAAAAAATTTCAGGCCAGCGTCATAAGACTCCAAGGTTTGGAGCATGTCATGAGTTTCACAGCGACACAGGATTCCAAAATATTTTTAAGATCATACAAAGCACTCCTAAAAAAAAGTGGTCAAAGAACACCCCGCGTAGAGCTTGTTGAAATTGGTATGTATATTATAATGATTGGTTTACTTTTTATCCATTTTGTTTATAACACGTAACATGGTACTAAAAGTTATTTGAATTAGCATGAACATGATATCAGTACCAATAAGTGAATTTTGTATATCAATTCCATAAGCACAACGACCAAGAAAAATCAAAGATCAAAATCAAAGAACTTATCTGGGATCTTAAAAAACGAAGCGCGTCACGTATTAACATATACATAAATAAATGTAGAATTCAATCCAATAAACCTTGTGTAATTTTGGATATATTACCCAACAATTCAATATGGAATTCTACCAACTCTCTGCAGTTACAATAAATAAAAAATCAAAGATGATGTAATCTACATATATTCCATAAAACTTGAATTTGAAACCACAACACAATAGATGATATTGTTATTAAGATTTATATAAAAATAGGGAGATATAGTCTTTTAAATGACATATACTTGCGATTTATACTAACAACAGCACATTCAAATGAGCAATGCGTGTAGCGGGAATATAAGCAAACTACGTTGCAAATAACTCAACTTAAAGTTATGCATATGTTGGCACAAGTAGTATGTTGACCTCTCCGTGCGTACCGCCCCAACCGTGGAGCCATAAAATATCAGGTCTGATAGCGTATGGCCTCATATTTTGGGCATAGTTATTATTTCAAATTGACAATATTTATTGATTATGTGCGTAGGATATGTTTAAAATGATGATGTTCAATCAAAAAATTTAGTTTTAAAAATAAAAATCTGTATAAATAAATTCACTCTACAGGAACAGCCTTTTCAATAATATCTCACTACTCGAGAGGTTAATTCAATAATTTGGTCCGTACTGACATTATTATAGTTTTGAAAAGAGAAATATTTATGGATTTTTCATTGGAAAATTATTTTTATTGTATTTTCAATTTCTGCTGTAATACTTTAAAATACATTTTGCATGAAAACTTTGATGCCGGAACCAAATTTTAAAATATTTATTAAATGGATAAATCAAAATTATCATTGTTCGATTTAAGGAACTTTTACATTATGGTTTTGATTTGCTGTAACCTGACGCCTCGGCACCGTATCACCATTGAATTTAATATATTTTTATTGAGTTCAATATAGCAACGCACACTTATCACCGTATAGTCTTTGAATATGGTTCCAATTGTGTTGAAGGTATGGTGATACGCGGAGGCGTGCATTCTATATAGGCAGAAAAGCAATGCCTATCCTGGATTACTCGCGTTCCATATAGAAACACGACCAGTGCCTACTATGCCTTATCCTTACCCAACCCTACTGCCTACCCTAATTAAAAACTTTATGCACTGCACTGGTGATACGGTTCCGAAGCATTAAATGTCCGCCTCCGTTATGTTAGTGTTATGTTCAGCACGCTCGGCTACCATTCTGGAGGTCCCGGGTTCGATCCCCAGGGAGGTAAAATAAATATAAGTGATAAATTCACCCTAATATTTATTCAATATTACCCTGGATTGGTTCCTGAAGCGGAGGGATGATCACGTTTCCTTCATGTTTTAACGATCAAGATAACACTGTGTTTATGATGCAGTGCCCTATGTACCATTGGGGTGCGGATAAGGGTTCGAATGAAATGAAAATGAAAAATGTGCAATAACCTTTACATAATGTGCAACGAATAGCTCTGAAAAGTATACTGTACATATACTTCCTTTTTTATTTTGAAAATGCAGCTCTTCACTTAATACTAAATTGTTTTTCATAGGCCCATCAATGGATTTCACACTCCGCCGTACCAAGCTTGCTTCTGATGATCTCATGGGTCAAGCGTGCCGTAAACCTAAGGAACTCAAGACCGGTGTCAAGAAGAACATTTCCAAGGATGCATTTGGATCTCAACACGGCCGTATTCATCTGGGAAGACAAGATGTATCTAAACTGCAAACGAGAAAGATGAAGGGTCTCAAGAGGACTCCGGAAGAAAAGAAATTGAAGAGAAAAGAGAAAAAACTAGCCGCCAGAGCCGAGAAAGCTCAAGAAACTCCTATGGCTGTTGAATAAAACTGACACAAATGATGAAAAATTTCCATATATTTATGTTTATTTTTAATGTTGTGTTGGTGTTTTAAATATAAATAATTTTATTCCATTCTTGTGTGAATTTTATTTACTGACACTTTAAGTTGGCAAACATAGCGAAAAATTGTTTTATAGAAAATTCATTACCCCGGAAAAAAATGCTGCACTGAATATATGTATTCTGTTTGTATTTTTTGCAGTCAACTGAGCAAACTCTTATAATTTAAATGTGTATGAAAGTTAAGCATTACACACCTATATTTCAGTAATTTCTTAAATAATAATCAGCCACAAGGATCATATCAATTATTGATAAAAGTATTTTTTTATCCACTTAATACATTTATGTGTGCAAAGTATAATAAAATGATTAATCGAACTCCATATTTTTACTAAGCTTCCATTAAAAAAATACAAATGAATTGCAATTGTGTTTAATTTACTTACTGTGAAACTAACTAAATTTAACGAAAGGCAATAATAAAATTTCACTTGGCGATAGTATACAAATGTTGTCTACTCCTGATTTTGAGGTTAAGGGTCATACGCATGACATCTAGCGATCACAGATATAACCAAAATCTCAATATTTGCGCCATCTACACAATTTTCAAAAAAGATTTCACTTCTATTCAGATGATAGCGACATCTGTCAGAAGATTAATACAAACGGTTTGAGTATTAAGTCATGTTCGCGAAGTTACTCAGTGGTCGATTTAATTAAACACATATTTACCTCAATTTTCTAGTAAAAATATTTCATACAGAAAAACCTATCCTTCGTCATTACAATATTGGAAACTTTAGATGTTTTGTAAAAATATAAATCAATTATTTCTCCCCCCGTATCATTTAAAAATAGTTTACAAGTAACGTACCAACCTTCTTATGTTATCAATATCGATCTAGCATTGATAATTATAGTTTTGGACTTTTATTATAGATATAGTTATTTTTACAGCAAAAAAGAAGATTATATGTTTATTTAAAAAATACTTATACTTATGTAGTTTTTATTACGTTATAAAGAATCAGCTTTCATCGCCTGTCATAAATATTATTATTAACAAACTAAATAAAAATTGTAAAGTATGGATTGTTATTTTTTAATTTTTTAAACCATAACCCACATAACTAAAATTAATGTAGGTTAACGTTAAAATATCGTTAAAACCACGTTCAAAATGTCCATTTTTTGGGAATTGAACTTGGTCCCTTCAAACATCTCTAGAACGTGAACAATGCGTCGTTTCAGCCACGTTAAAAAATAACATTTTGGAACTGTCACTTCATCAATTTAATTGGACTACTGTTTCATTGTTTTTGCAAAAACAGATCTGGCTACGTGCATAGGTATTTATAAAATTCACAGAGAATCATCACAAAAATATTTTTTTATAATACAGTGTAAAATATAGGGTCCGCCATCTAAAGTTTTTTTTTTCAACTAGTGCTTATTTCGTGAATGGTAACACTTAGCTCATGTCTGATTTGACAGATAATTAGTTTTATCCTTCCGCTGAGCGAATATGGTTGTGTATACGCTTGAACAACTAAATAAATTCCATAGCAAGGGATCTCCCATAGAGGTTTTCCCATTAGTTATATTTTGAAAACAAATATCTTTCAACAACATTTAAGTGTGTCCAAATCCATGTTCACAAATCTGTGTTTCTCCACTTAGTTTTTTCCAATATGTATATAAAAAAATTGCATGGAGCCACGTGTGGCTCCTCGCGTAGCCTTCAAAATAATAATCGTATTTTTACGTTGCCTAAATATAATGGCTCATTCTACGAAAAACGTTCAATAAATTCTAGGATTAAGTACCAGACAAAATAAATAATCTCCAAATGAATTTAACAAAGAATTCTGCAACGCAGTTGCTACTCAATTCTTCGTTAAATAAACACAGCTTTGGAACAAAGACCGACTCTGGACAAGTTTTGGCACAGTTCCACAAACCATAGCATTAGCTCACCAGAACCCATTACTCAATATCGTACACAATACTGTATAAACCAACCCGTCTTTCGCGGGTCAGACCGACCGAATGTTTTGATTCGAAACACTGGGAATAGATATTAAAAATTCCTGCTCCATCGTCATTCAACATCTTGAAGTAATATTTTTGTGTCCCAAACATAACACTAATAATTTATGGCACAGTCTGCGAGATACTATTAAATTTGCTGAAATAATTAATGGCCTATTTTGATAAGCCGCCAGTTGTTGGAGACAAACTTGACAAATTCAATAAATGATTATAAATCTTTTCGAAATTAAAAATGCTGAAAACTAGGTAGTTTACTCTACCCTCTCTCTGTACAACAAAACTTTCAAACACTTTAATAAGTATATATATATATAAAATCACCTTCCCAATATTATTATATATATATATATATATATATATATATATATATATATATATATATATATATATATATATATATATATATAATAATATTGGGAAGGTGATTTTTTTTGTTTATACTTTGTGTTACTTCATTTTCCCTAAATACGGTCAATATGCATAAAAGTATGTAAAAATATGTTTATTTATATTTATATATATATATATATATATATATATATATATATATATATATATATATATATATATATATATATATATATATATATATATATATATAAACATATTTTTACATACTATTATGCATATTGACCGTATTTAGGGAAAATGAAGTAACACAAAGTATAAACAAAAAAAATCACTTTCCCAATATTGTGACTGTTTCATTGTACGTAAAAAGTTGTGGATCTTACATATATTTCATGAAGGCATCTGATAAATAAAAAAAACTCAACCATAAATGGAGCCGAAAACTCGTTTGTGAAAGAAAGTTTCAACTAGAAGATAAAGGCAACATCTGAAATTTGAGTAGTATGGTCATTGGTAGAGTGGCGAATGTTAGACGTGTATAAAGTGATAACTTAAACTAGCTTATGACAGATCAAAAGTCCTATCAACGTATAGACTTCCATATTCCTTTTCATTTATGTTGAGATATAAATATGTTCATTAATACTCGACTAATATATATATATATATATATATATATATATATATATATATATATATATATATATATATATATATATATATATATATATATATATATATATATATATATATATATATATATATATATATATATATATATATTGTAGTAATAATTAATACAACTCTCATTTTCCAATTCGTAATTAATAAATGGTGGGTATTAATAATATTCCCTCAGAGCTTAGACTATGAAAACCTTTGCATAATCTATGCTATACGTGATGTTTGTGTGTACTAAAAATAAATTATTTACACGAGGTAAGGTTCTATATATCCAAACAGTAATATCATTGACTATAAGCTTCTTAATTTGCGTTAGTCTGGGTGTTTGTGATGTATTTTTTTACATTTATTTCCCTATCCTTACTATTCTACGTGTAGACAATCCTCTAAATGTACAGGCTTTGCGTGTTATTCCTTTGAAAAAAACCCTAGACCCAAGAATCTGGAGCACAGGTTTGATCACATTTGACAATAAAGCATCATTAATTGCAGAAAGAGGTTAGATGATGAGGTGAGATTATTAATATCAGTCAATTTAATAAAACGTTATATTTAAAATATGTCTTTTTTTAAACTTCGTATTCTAACGCGTTAAAATTCCGTATCTTAACCGCATACTGGAATGAATATCGCTATAATTTGAAATAAATGTATTACGTGCTTAAACTTATCACTGACGAACTATTTATGACGCAAAACATATGCGCACCGATAAAATTATATGTATCTATTTTTAAATATAAATAATTTGAACTCTTGACTTGTACTGCTAAACAATAACATTGGTTGTTATCATAAAAGAAAATAGAAGAAAATAGTTTTTTAATAATTTATATTTCATTAAATTCTTCTTCCTATCCTCTGCTGTACCCAATGGTGCATAGGACACTGCATCGTTTCGACGTAGTAATAATATGATAGTTATTTAAGGCTTACCTAACAATCAGTCTTAACAATCAGTCCCACGCTTCAGATAGGAACACAGAATACTGTTAAGTGAAAACCTGTAATTGGAATTTTATTATATATTGTTATTTTTTTTGTAAATATTCAGTTGGTTTTCCAATAAATAAATAAATAAATATTCAAATTATTTTATTGAATAAAAGTTATTGATTTGAATTAGAACAAAGTAAATATGACTCTATTTTTTCAAAAATATTTTTAACCCGGCCACGTGTAGCTGTGTCTCAGTCTGGTTAAATGAAAAGTAATGAAAAAATATAGCACACATTTCTATTATGTTTTTCTCACAACGTTTATGGGTGTACAATATTTTTACTGCTGTCAAGAAACATTCTGTCTGCCATGAGAAATGTTTGGTATTGCGTCTGTTGCTGTTACGTTAACCAGATGTAGTATTAAATTAGTAGCCATTGCGGTAAAAAATGTTTAAATTTATATAAAAACAAACGTTTATTAAACCCGTCGCAGGTAAAACAAATAAACCTTTCGCAGGCATATAAAAACACGAGCGCATTTAAATTCAAAGTTGTGTTCTAAGTAATCAGCAAATAACTTCAGAACATTTAAGATTTAGAACAAACTAACACTTATATATTCATTTGTATAGATTTTTGAAATTATTATACTTTGATTCAGACTGAAAGAAATATATTTTCAAAATCGATTTCTGGAATAGTTCAGACTTTCAAAATCATTCCTTTAAAAGTACTGAAATTATTGTCAGTACCCGTAAATTAAAGTAACACAGTTTTAATAATTATCAATTTCGCAATCATTGAATATGTCGACAAAAACTGGTACCGATTAGATTTTTTTACCAAGAAAATTAATTATCTTTACCGCTGATCAAAAAAGTTTATTTATGTCTTGTATAAATTACCGAAACGCGCTTGATGAGACAATTATTAATCAATTAAAAATTATATTCTTATGAAAAAAATATGATTGAAATACGTTCATATCGCTCACTCCTTTCAAGAACGTCATAAATCAAAAATCGACAATTTTCAGTTGTGCATGTTTTCGGAATGCCCAGAAAATGTACCCAGCAGTATATCCCAAAAGTATATTCCAGCAAAAGAGGCATATTTTTAACTTAATATTTACCCGATACAGGGCAGAAAGTGTTGTTTTTGCATTTTGAAGAAAAGGAATTGTTTAATTATTTTTTAAAAAAACTAAATATTTTTCAAATGGAGACAAAACCTTCAGGTTTTACCTAAAATATCTGTTGCACAGTAAAAAGTTCAATAAGTGGCTTTATATTTATTTTTAATGTATTGTATTATATTTTTGAACTTTAAAAACGTTCTCCTCAAAAATCAAGTTTCTTGATTTATGACGTTCTTGAAAGGAGTGATCGATATATGAAAGATAAATAAATGTACATGTATTTATAAACTATTCAATGCCAGCCCTTGCCCCCTTAGAGTCCTCGTGTGAAGTTTTTCGGGCGCTGTATATAGGTCGCCCCATAAAGGTCGTCTAATTTCTACGTCAAATAATGGTTTTAATTTTTTTTTAAATTTTAGTAAGGGGAAATTTTTACTCAGAGCTTTCGTATTTTATACGATTCTAACCCGCTTAAAAGCCGGTACTGGAAAATAAATGCTGTAAGCCTAAAAGTGGCTAAATATTGTCTGTATATAAACAAAGATTATTATTATCATTTCATGTTTATAATCAAATATTTTTAATATTTTCATTATCAAAGAGTTTTTTTTATTGAAAGCACTCTGCTGAATGAATACGATAATTTAAAAACTTATATGATTTAAAAATATATAAACATTCATAATTTTAAATTAGAAAAATTAATAAAGCCGCCGTATTTGCAGTATCCACGGTATTTGCCAATCCACCACATTGCCAACGTCAATAAAAATATTTGATTAATTAATAATACCACAAATAATCTGTTTCACTACCTTCATTTCAATTTTAAATACAAACAATACTTTGTACATAGTTAAGTAGACACCAAATTGGAAAACTGGGGTGAAAAATTCAATTCACATCAGTTGCAAAGTAAATCTATGAAAGATTTATTTGCAATTTGTTGGTTTTTGACGTATTTTCTTCATTTTTCCCTTCGTCATCCTTATTTTCAAATGAGTGTTTGAAATTAGATTGTAACAAACTCTAAGCGCTTAATTTTTCACATAAAAATCTAAATACATATTTATAAATTACAAGTTTGCGTTCCCTTCAGTTAGATACAATACATATATATGTAGACGTTAATCTATATATTTAATACATGTATATCCACGTTTTATTAAAGTACGTTTATAATATCTTTTATATAACAAAAAGCTGATTATTCTTATTGATACTTTTCCATATTCATTTTATAATTAAATGAGTAATAAAAAGCCCAAAACAAAATATCAATTTCGAAATCCCGCGTAATAAAAATAAATTGATTTTTGGTTCACCCCCTTGAATACGACATCCAAAGTGGATAATCAATAAATAATAAAATTCACAAAATATAAGAAAAAGAAATATGCAATGTGCATATTTCTTTTTCTTATATTTTTTTATTCATTTTGGGTGATTTTGAAATAAACAGTTTCAAATATTCTTTAGGATTTATAGAAAAAAATCATCTACCCTTGTCACAATATCAACGTTGTATTATCCAATTCTTTGTCCTGATTATAATATATTTAGACAAGAGACAATTCAAGGAATATCGATGACCAAATTCGTGTTTTTTCTTTTGTCTTACTGCTTGGATGAACATTGCGTGATTTCAGGAGTATGTGAAATATCTTGGAAAGTATGACCTATTTTTATAATATATGGATTTATAATAATTCGTGAGGATGGCAGGTTTTCGCATAACGTGTGTTAACATAATACATCACAGTCATCCGTATAATTTATCTTGGAATGATAGATTTTCTACTTTTATTTATTTTTTAGTTCTCTATCCAGACGTAAATTATTACATAACAAACATATATCTACGTTACTGTATTATGTAAAACACACGTATATAATCACCTTGAAAATGAACATTATTTAATACTGTTTTTTTCAAAATTATAAATCAATATGTTTTGACCGATGAAAGCTTAATTAATAGGTTCTTTGAGCTTACAGCAATATTGGGGCATCAATATCAGCCACACGAAAAAAACCGTAATACGGGACCAAATGATAACACACATTATTCAGTAGTGTCACCTAGTAACGAAGTATTTACGAGCCAAGTGACAGCTGTTTCGCCCGTTGACGGGAACAGGAGAGAATATAATTAATTTTTAATTTAGCCGGGTTTCAATTCCTGGCGCCAGTGCGGAGCGCATTCCCAGTCGATGAGGTCCCAAACGTCGAAGGTTTTCTTCTGTGTGAAAAGCGATGAAACAAAGCTTTATAATTAGGCGTATCCCCATGCGTAGCATAGATTAATAAGACCTATTTATTCAAATGACATTTGTTTTCACACTAGCTGGAGCGATGTCCTAGTTGTACCGCATTAATTGCCGCTAACTCGGATGGGTAATTAATTATTTTTCTACACAATGTGCGCCTGACATGCTCGTCTGAAAAATAACTATGAAATGTGGGGAAAGGCGCCAAACATGTCTAACTCGGAATAAAGCGATGATAACATAAGTAAATAAGCTCTGCCTGTGTAGTGTAGCGGTCAACGCGTTTGGCTACCATGCTAAAGGTCCCAGGTTTGATTCCCAGGTGGGTCAAAATAAAACAAAAAAGTTGTTTTTATCTGAAATATTTATTTCATATTACCCTTGGCATCTGGGGCGCAGAGTTGATAATTTTTCTTAATGTATTTGCTGATTAAAATAACACTGCTTCTGCATGATGCAGTACCCTATGCATCATTGTATGCGGATAAGGTTTGGAAAGAAAAAAAAATGGATATACTCATAAATGTTAGATTTATTTAAAAGCAACGCAACATTTTGCCTCCTCGAAGGACACATTCACAGTATTAGTGTATAAGTTACACCTGCTAGTACGAGTATAAGTATGAAACTCCGAGTGTTCTATTCATTACTGCTGTTATTATTTTCCTATCTGCTATTATATTTACTACCTATTTCCTTTACTTTATAACTCTAAGTAATGTTCTTCACCCTTAATGAACTCTTATATTTTTGACATCATACAATTAAAAGTTGAATTAATACCGCATCGGTCCAGTGAAAAGTTATTGATATTTTCTGAATTTATTGCCACCACATTAAAATAAGCTTACTGTACAGCTAATTCAGTCATATTACACAATTCTGTACAATCCTCATTACTAGCAAATTCAGAGGCACCTTAGTATTACATTTTAATACACACACATTTCATTGAATATACAACATAATATACACGCAAGAAAATAATTTTACCGATGACAATGTCAACTCTTTTTTAGGTTAGACATGTCTATCTCTGATCCATACAAATATCATGTGCTATATTATTGAGGGAATCTTGTTTTGTATAAAACGCGGAAACAATAATTAATGAAGTGCTGAAATGGTATTTTTATTTGTTCAACATTTTTTTCTCGGGCGGATTCTTTGAGGTTATTGCTTTAAAATTGTTTTTTGAAAAACAGATGATAAGTTTACACCTAATATTTTTTATCTATTGTAGACAATGTATGGTATATTTAATTTCAATAAAAAAAACGTTTTTGTCATATAAAATCTAGTTAAATCAACAATTTTATGTTTGGCCTTGATTTGATCATTTATCGGTAGCAATATAATCGGAATCAGAAATGATTGAATAAGATGCAGCAGGTACCAAGATATTTATCAGGTGAATTTATGTTAGCAATAAAATTGAAATCTTAAACGACAACACGATGCCAGACGTTTTTATAATCATATGGAGCATTCGTTTGAACGACTTTATAAGGCAAGTGTTCAAAATAGTAAGGGTTTATTATTCCACTCACAATTATATACGGTATCGAACTACGTAACTTAATTTTATTTTTAAAGAAACTTTTTGAATGTTAAAAATGATCATTAAAAAACAAAGGAGATTCAAAAGAATAAGCTTTGTTTATTTTATTTTCAAAAGTTCATAATTCAAAAATATTTTAGAAAAATTCTTCATTCAACTTATATTTGAATAATCCTTTTTTTCGTATAAAAAAATCAAAATATACATTTATATTATTGCTATTGAATTCCAAATTATGTACCTTATTTGCGTAACTAAACTCTACTTCTGTCCGCCTCTGTAGTGTAATGGTCAGCACGCTCGGCTACCGTTCTGAAGGTCCCGGGTTCGATTCCCAAGGGGGGTAAAATAAATATAAGTAATTTTTTCACTAATATTTATTCGTATTACCTGAAGCGGAGGGCTGATCACCTTTCCTTCATGTGTAAAACGATTATGATAACACTGCGTTTATAAGACATAGTGCCCTATGCACCCTGGGGTCCGGATAAGGGTTTTATTATTATTATTATTTAACTCTACTTATCCAGCATTAACTAAAAGGGATCGTAAATGAAGTTTATTTCTTTTACCATATATATCAGGACTTATGTTTTGACAGTTCATGGTGGAACTGCATTTTATATTAAAAACAACAAGATTTTACATTTTTCTACTTTTTTTTTATTTGACTAGTGACCGGGTTTTGTCGTTACCAACATCATAGTGTTGGTGAAGGAGTTGAAATGAATGACATGCATTCAAGTTTTAAGTATATTTTCAAAGTGAGAAAATTTTTATTAAATAAAATTAATGCTAGCATGACATTTTTGAATGAAACCGTGGTAATAAATATGTGTTGGAATATACATAAATGATAAACATTAATTTTCTTGTGTGCTTTTTAAAATATAAAACATCGTGTTGAAATTCCGGGAAAAAAATAAATATTGCACATTAGTAGTGTCAGATACTAAACATTTTCATGCGTGTTGTGGTTTATAAATTGGAGTGGATATTAGAGACGAAAATAAGGGTGTAACAGTACACAGCGTAACCAAATATTAGATCGTTCATCAAACCATGAAAACACATTCTCTACCTATGTGTTTTTTATCGCCATACTTGTGCCACCTTACGTTCATTTCAGAAGGTTGAAAGTGACTGTTTTCCAGCAAGGTTTTTCTGCAAAAACCACACAACGTTAATTTTCAACACTAACGCTTTGAATAATGATGACCAGGGGATGAAATAAAAGAATATATATATATATATATATATATATATATATATATATATATATATATATATATATATATATATATATATATATATATATATATATATATATATATATGTATATATATATATATATATATATATATATATATATATAATATATATATATATATAATATATATATATATATATATATATATATATATATATATATATATATATATATATATACATATATATATATATAAATAACTCTCGCTGGTTTGAGTAAAATAATGAAAGTCGTAAAATAATGTAAATGGCAGTAATTTTAAATTCTACTTAATTTAAAATTATTACCTGTAAACGAAACAGTATTTTAGTACCAATATTTACTGAAATACTGTGTTATTGGTGAAATTTTATGATAAGGTATTGTGAAATTTTACAGCAATAGATCGACGAGAATTTGAATGCGTTTTAGATATGTGATTTTCTTCATTGTGTAATAAACCGATTTGATATCACGAACTATAATAAAGTATTTTAATACTTATTAACTATTTATAGTTAATAGAATCGCAACGCAGAATTAACATAATTATTTTACCCTAACACAACTTGTCTATGATATTTTTTTACACAATTAAAAAAAATAGATTACTGTCATTCAAATTTCATTATCTTTTATACTCGAAACCCCCAAAATTTTAACACATTTCAACATAAAATTACTATGTCTCTTTCAATAAGTAAAATAACCTCAAGGGACTCGTATCATACATTAGCAGTGAATATGTCACACAAGCTATCATGAGTACTGGTATATAACCAGGGTCATAGTTGCTGCTTTTCTCATTTTTCTACCTATTATTTCTCCTTATGTCCTTTCTAATATACAAGAAGTATTATCCTTTATCATATGCTTATTAACTTCAATAATAAATAATTATAATAGCCAATTTGTATAGCGCCATTTTCGTAAAAATCACTTCAAGGGCACTTTACAATTTAGGTATTTAACAATTTTACATTTTTACAATTAGATATTTGGATAAGTGAAAGGAAAAATTTGAAAAATCCTTCATTTGTATCCTCTCAAATGTGATTCACACCTTAATCCGAGAATCTGTAGAGCAGGAATGATCACTTTCCCTTGATGTAATTCGTGATCATGTTAACACCGTTCTATTACGTGTAGTGTCCTATGCGTCATCTGTTAGAAAATTCAAAATACATGTAAAAATAATACGATGAGATATCCGTAACGGGAAACTAACTAAGTAACCATCACGCCGCTTTTCCCGCAGGGGTGGGTAGAGAGAAGAATAGAACGCCACGCCACTCTGTCTTTGCAAACATTCTTCGCCTCTTCCACGTTCATGCATCTTCTCATACATACCCGCCGATTATTTCGACTCCTAACCTATAGGTTAGATACAGATATGTAACGGGAAAAGATTTCTAATAGGTTATTTCGTTTTAATAAAATATCTGATTTAATAGGGTCGATTGAAATTTTTAACGATTTAATAAGAAAAAATAGTAGAATAGTATTTTATCACAATAATCATAATTATGCAGAGATAAAAAAATACATTCATAGAAATTCAACCCACGCGAAATGGTCAATACCAATATGCAACGAATTGTTCCAAAGTTACGTAATATCTTCTAGTCTCTTGGCCAGAATGTGTTCGGACACATCGCATTGGATTATTGATTAAAATATTGATATAATATTTATTGTGTTTACAAGATTATTCTCGCGGAATGCACTGACGTAAACAATTATTATTATGAAAATATTATGATGCACATAAAGACTGGTACTATTGTTTAATTTATATCATCAAACCAAGATAGTACACATGTTTCTATAAATAAATATATATTTAAATATATAAATTAAACTACTAGTTAGGGTGATTTTTTGTTACTACTTAAAATAAACTGTTCTTTTTATTTAAAATCAGAAAGAATAATGGGCGTACTAATTTTGCTAAAAAAAACATATCTTTGAAAAGTCATTCTGATATGAAGTTCAATTCTCTAATTTTGTATCATTATTTGATGTAACGAATGCCATGCTATCTACTTGTACCGAGGTATTTTAATAATGATATTGCGTGTTTGCAAACAATATTGATCTCAATACTGTTCTATGTATAACTGAGTCATATAAACCTTTAAAAAATCCATAATGTTTGAAACTAACAAAAACACAAAATCGTTACAAATGTTTATATTTCAAAAAAATGTTCAATGAAAACATACGTTTAAATTTTATTTTATTATAAAAACATTAAAAAAATGCTCCGTACATTACTTCCTCATTATCTTAAACGTGCTGATGGAGCAGGTATTGCAAAATAATAGAAAAAAGGGGCATGAAAATTTGTCGTCACTCTTCAAACTAGTGTACTTACTACAAATGAGATAAATGTGTACAATTTTTACTGAATGGCGGCAGACTGTAGCGAGATTCTGAGTAGCGCTGTCGTGTCGGTCCTTGTATACAAGTACTCAGTACCAACGGTGGGGCTGGTATGGGACTAACTTGACGCGGGGTTGGAATACAGGCGTCCGCACATACCCGTCGCAAATTCTGCGCTCCCGGTAGCTTCCCATCAAAACTGGTTATCCCACGTGCCGTCCGACATTCGATCAAAACGCATTTCGATATTCGTGGAATGTGCTCTGTACTTTTGCCGGCATGAGTTCAAAAAGAGCGTCCAATCTGACATTACTGATAATAAGTCAGTATGATTTTTCGGTGATGTGCCAAACTCTGTGAAAAACGTAAACAACCCAAGTTTTTAATAATATTTTTATCACTCAATACATGGAGCGTTCGGTGTGACGTGCTAACGATTGATGTTACGAAATCACTTTGGGATCATTTTAGCGTACGAAAACTATTGTTCATTTACCACACTTAATTAGTTCGTATTGGTTCGCACGATATGCTATTTATAATACGGGTAAATTAAAATAATCGTGAATTCCTCGTCTTGGGAATTATTAATGGTTTTGTTTTAATTGAATTATCGTGTTATTATTTGTCGCTCGAGTGAGGTTGATATTACATGTCCTCAGTGAATTGATATAGAAGTGTCGCTGATACTGTCGCCGAAATAAAAGAGGAGTGGTTTAAAGAAAACAATTTAGAATCCATATAAGTTCAAAATGACGAGGGATGAGTTTGTGATGGACGAGTTAGAGCAGGAGCAGGCAGAGAAACAGGAACTGCTGATTGGAGATGGAGTACCTACAGCTAAGAAGCCTCAAAGTAAGTGAAAAAATAAATAAGCATAGAATCATATACCGAATCACGTAATCAGACTCATTCAGTTTCAATGTATGATAGAGATGAAACTCCATACAAAACCATCGAAAAATAAACAATTGTTATAATAAATAGTTGTACGAAAATCGTTTGAAGAAAAGAGGGGTCATAAGAAGCGCAGGCAGTATTCTGTTGTTGGTTATAAATATATAGTACATTGACTTACATTTTCTCATTTGTTATATTCTCTCATTTTTTATATTTTCTCATTTGTTCATTTTAAATATGCTTCTTACCTAATGATTTTCTCATTTATTTCTTTTAAGTATGCTTCTTATGCCTATTTATTATACCTGTTTATTGTTTTTATATTTTGACATGTATTAGTTTTGGTTATTTAAAAATAAATATTTTTTGTAACTTTATTATTTGTGTTCCAATCTTGTAAAACTTAATCCCATGTCCCAAAATGAGAAATAGAAATTACTTATCGGGAATATTATATAGATGTCTTATGTATGTAATATGTTTTGAAAAATATATAAATAAATAAATAACTGAATTCTTAAAATCAACTTAAAGATTTATTTTTAAACATAACTCAATTCTTTCAACGCATCATTTTCCTTTCACTTGTCGTCAGCTGACGACCTATTCATTGTCACTGTTGCGTGATGGCTGTCAATATTTAATGGAATGAGATATCAAACCTTATTTTTAAATAAAATATTGGTCAGTGGCCTAGAAAATAAAAATAAATGATAATTTAATAATGATCAAAGCAACGTATTTTTTTACTGTTTATGCACTTTTTAACCTTAAAATCTGGCAGACAACTGAAATATTAAAAAGAAAAGAAAACATATAACATATATAAGTCATTAACAAGACTGAAACACAAATTGGAAAGTTAAAAAAAGGTAAACAAAACTAATACAGGGCAAAATATAAAACACTAAAGTCAAGATGTATTAATGTATAAAATATTGTAATCTCAAACCAATACATAAAAAAGCACAAACAAAGAAAATATCAATTTGTCTTATAGGTATAATAAACTCGAAAATTCTTTTAAAATATTCGTCAAATTTAACGAATTGTCGTCACAGGTGGGTTCTGGATTTAAAAAAAGTAACGTCACACATTGATGAAAATTTAAAGAAGGCTAGTTTAGTCCGCCTCCATAGTGTAGTGGTTAGCGCGCTAGGCTACCATGCTGGAGGTCCCGGGTTCGATTCCTAAGAGGATCAAAATAAATATAAGTGATTTTTCAGTCTAATATTTATTTAATATAACCCTGGACTGGTACCTGAAGCGGAAGGCTGATCACCTTTCCTTCGTGTATTTAACGATCAAGATAACACTGCTTCTATACGATGCAGTACCCTATGCACCATTGGGGTGCAGATAAGGGTTAGAAGAAGAAGTTAAGTGCTTGATATCGGGCCAGGAGAATAAGCTAAAGCCGATAGTGCTACCACAGTGTGACCAATGTTGATAAAACCTGTGTGTGAACTTATTTTAGGTGCATGTTAAAAACCATACTATCTATGCATGGCATTCGAGATGAACATAATCGTCCGTAAATACATATAACCCATATTTACATTTCAACAAACAAAATGTAGTTTGAACCAGTTTCTCGCAAAAAGATGGATCGCATTATCATAACAGAAAGAGTGCATATATTATGGATGAAACTATTTTTGGAAATTCTTAATTTTCCGTCAATAATATAATATTCCGATTAACAGTAATTAATAGATTTTATTCAAACACCTTTAAATAAGTATTTTATTGTATATTTATAGCGTATTTACCTTATAATTCGTTTTTATTTTTTCATCATATCTGAATATTTAATATTTTAAAAAGTAGTGAAATTGTATTCCTTCTGTGGAAATTAGGTAACTATAAATAACGAACATAAAAGTTATCTAAAAACTCTGAAAAACAGTTATTCAGCGAATCAAAGATACAGGTAAACGTCTCAGAATCTAATATAATTTATATTTGAAGCACTAACTTTGTGATTTTCCATTTCATATATATTTTTTTAAATCACCATAAATTCATAGTTCTTTTAAAATAAAGTTACATTTTAAGTCCTAAAATCTTTTAAATTTTATTCTTGACTTCAAAAGGTAACGTGTCTCATTGTAAATTATATATTAAAAAAAAGATAAATTGGAATAGCCCCGAGAGGAATATTTTATAAAATTGGAATCAAATTGTAGTACAAAAGATGATCAAGTCATAGATTTCAGATACCTTAATAAAACCCTTACCGCACCCCAATGGTGCATAAAGCACTGCTTCATATAAACGCAGTGTTATCTTGATCGTTTACACATGAAGGAAAGGTGATCAGCCCTCCGCTTCAGGTACCAGTCCAGGGTAATAATATTGAATAAATATTACACTGAAAAAATCACTTATATTTATTTTACCCCCCTTGGGAATCGAACCCTCCAGAACGGTAGCCGAGCGTGCTGACCATTACACTACGGAGGCGTACCTTCAGATACCTTACCGACGCTTATTTGTAATATATCATTGGGCCATGTCGCATTTGATTGCACAAACAGTTTTCTTTCATTATAATTTTATAAATAAATATTATAAAATGTACCTTCGGCACGGGAAAACTCAGTGCGGACACATTATTACAATTTGTAATTATGCATGTAATAAAATAAATAAATGAATAATAAATCCTACTACTACTGACTTTTATCCGTACCCAATAATTTAAACGGCACTGCATCGAATTGATATAATGTCAATATATGAGGGCAAGGTGATCTATACTGCGCTTCAGGTGATATTGAATAAGTATAAGGGTGAAAAACAATATTTATTTTGACCTGGGAATCGAACCCGGGACCTCCTGAATGGTAGTCAAATGTCCAAACTAATACACTAGATAAAAGATGTATAATATATGCAACTTTGATATTATATTTAACAATCATGACCATGAATGCAATGCTATCTTTGTCAATGATAATAACGAATTAAATTAAATTTTAGAAAAATTTTATACTTGTTTTATTTATTTTATTTTATAATTGAAATATGAAAATAATGAAACATTAACTGAAGATGTTGAATAACGGTACAAGAAAATTTCACAATTTTCTATTATTAATTATTTTAATCAATAATCATTTTTGTCTCTTATTAATATTCTATCGTAAGCTCAATAAGTAAACAAAATATTTATAACAATGAAAAATACGGATTTTTATTCTGACCCACTCACATCACTATTGAACATTATTTTTATCTATTTCTTTGCAGTTACTCGAAAATTGGGAAACAGTTTCGAATATGTAACTAATTACAACACTATTGACATTGAAATACGCCATTGAATACTTTCTGTAAGAGAAAATAGTTAACTTGTTTTTCTCTCAACAGCGAACTACTCGTATATATATATAATTATTAAAAGTTTACACATGAATTCTACGAGCAAACTTCGATATAATGTGTACCTACACATTATACATTACAACATCGTATTGAGCAACGTGAGAGTGCTTCCAAGAATATTAATATTGATCTGAAAAATGCCAACGTACTGATATACTAATATAAGTAAGTACATATGTATCAGTGGCGGTACTTCCCTAGAAGCCCAAAAGCCCTAACAACTCCAAATAAAAATGACTAAATCTAGACCAAATGATTAAAAATACATAATTTATGTATGACTGTTTTTAAATTATCACGCTCTTATATGATTATTAAACACTATGCATGCCATTATATGGTGATGGTACTTATTGGTGATGGTTGATATCTGAGGAAGATATTTTACGATAGTGAACATTTTCATTATTTAAAGGTGATGGCTATACCTTACAAAAGTTACATGTATGCATATTTTTACAATGATTACAATACATTGTTTATATTTATAATACTTTCTGAGTGCTTACTATACTGGAAATGAGGAGGTGAAGAAATTATAGGTGCATCATATATTCACGAATGTGAAAAATAATGGGCTTGCCTTACTGGTAAACCCTAGGCACGCCACTGATATGTATATGCTATGTAGTATTCCAGTATTAGGAATTATTTATCTAGATTTAATGTATTTTTCTTACCGAGTACACGGAGCGAGAAAAACGGTTTAAAATTGTTAAATTATGTATAAGACCATGAACATTTCTGTAATTCTTTTCAAGTCGATGACATTTCGAAAATGTCATGAGCGAAGCGATACTTTTCCATGGTTTCTATAAATACAACCCTAACGTAATAATACCGTATAGGTCTTGGGGACCAATTGAATTTCACATCTGTTTATACATGTAAATTGTTTTGTATATATAAAATTATTTATCAAAACATAAAATAAGTAGTTTATTTACCTAGCAGCCAAAGGTAGAAAGGAATTAGTATATGGTTTTATATTAAATAATGAATTGTAATATGGTTTTACATTAAATAAAATGAATGATCAAATAAATTGATTTTGAAACAAAAATATGAATAAACGTATTTTACGAATAATACTTTTGTAGCAATTTGCAAAAGTAATTTGTATTATAAATAAGAGTAGGTACACAAAAGATTTTCAGTAGTTTTTGTTGAGTTTTGGATTTTTTAGTGTAAATTTTTTGTTTGTGTTTTATTTTTAAATTTCTATTATTATTTACTATCGTTTACTTGTCAATCTAAAATTAAAAGTATCATTTGTGTATTTCTTTATCGTCTAGTTTAAGAAAAATAAAGCTCAGAAATTAAAGGTTCGTGCTTAACTAATTATTATCGAAAGCTCATTTATATTATTAACATTGTAAATTAAAAATAAGGGAGTTAATTGTAAACTAAAAATAAGTAAAGAAAAAAAATCGTGTTTTATCACTCATTTTCAGCATTTACAAAGCTTACGGCCTATTATAGGCTGGTTTGAGTGATCATTTAAACGTGTGTAACTTTCAAAATTCTACCCATAATTGACAACCACATCACTAAAATCTTGGAAGTTTTATTTATGCTTCAATTAACACCTTTCATATGCTATTTCTCGGCATCATATATAGTTGAGTATAGTAAGTTTTAAAAATAAATAGTAATAATAAATATAACTTTCAAAATAACGAGTGCATTATTTAGAAGAAAAGTTTTTAATATTTTCCATCGCTTCATCTACTTTTTTGATATTTTTTAAACCCCTCTGAAATATTCCGAGGTATAATGAAAATGTAATTTCCAATATACCTCGTTGTGTGAGGGTAGTGATGAAATAAATTCGCTTAAACCGACGAACGCGTGTTAAGTGATTCATGACAGGGGATGAAATAGAACAAGTATTAATACCAAAATAGAATGTGACCTCATTGTATTGGTACTATGATGTTATTATTACAGAACACCTTTCAGGGTCATTGTATTACATATACAATCATAGTATGATACCAAGTTTTATAATTTTAACTAACAAACTAATTATCACACCGCTTCCCTATAAGGGTAGGCAGAGATAATAGAACGCCACCCCACTCTGTCATTGGAAACAATCTCCGCCTCTTCCACAATTATGCATATCCTTACACATACCCGCCGATTATTTTGACTCTTGACCTGCGCACATTAGTCTGAGAGATCGAATTTCAACTGCATTCAGTCTCTCATCTTTTCTTTTGTCATCTTCATGGTTCAATTCACGTTTGTTGTCGATCTTATAAATCAGTTCCTACTTCTCATTTTGAGGGTTGATACGAGTATATTTCAACATAAAAATAAAACACTCGTATACTACCACTTGTTATTTTTTTAAATCTTAACACGACCAGTTTCAAGAAGTACAAATATTCCCATCAACAGAGGAAAATATAAAATCTTTAGTGTCACCTTTTGATGCGAAGATATGCGTACTTCTCAAAACTAGCCGTGTTTACAGTGAAAACTCATAAGTATGCAAGTGTTTTATTTTTATAAATAAAACATTAGGTTTAAACGCAAAGTTGATGTCAAATCTATAAGTAATATTACACATTTCACATATCGCTCACTCCTTTCAACAACGTCATATATCAAAAATCGTAAATTTTCAGTTCTGCATGTTTTCGGAATGCCCTGAAAATGTACTTTAATCCCAGCAAAAGCGGCATATTTTTAACTTAATATTTACCCGCTACAGGGCAGAAAGTGTTGTTTTTGCATTTTGAAGAAAAAGTTTTGTTTAATAATTTTTTTAAATAAATGAAATATTTTTCAAATGGAGAAAATCAGGTTTAACCTAAAAAGATCTGTTGCACAGTAAAAAAGTTTAATAAGTGGCTTGATATTTATTTTTACTACATTTTATCATATTTTTGAACTTTAAAAACGATCTCCTGAAAAATCAAGTTTTTTTTATTTATGATATCGTTGAAAAGAGTGAGCGATATGACAAAAAATGTCATTTTGAAATATTTGTGTTTAAAAAAATCTAATCCTAAGTACGTCCAAGTAAAAAAAGTACTGACTGACGTACGTCTGACGTCAGCGGGTGAAACACTCCTGCAAAATAATAAGACGGGTAGTATAAACTACCCCTTTAGAATAAGAGCTAAAACGCTCGTTGTGTTTACAATGTTCTTCGCTTTCTGCATCAAAGGCCCTCGCCTTAAGTCAACAGTAATTTAAAGTTTCGTTTTTGACTTCAACTGTACGTAGTTAGGCTAAAAGAAGTATCCCACTAAACATATCCTCTCAAACAGTGGTCCTCAACCTTTTAAGACTTTTATTTAATTTTGAATTGTTGACATGTCTTCAATACACATACAATACTTCTTATCCACACCCCAATGGTGCATAGGGAACTGCATCATATAAACGCAGTGTTATCTTGATCGTTAACACACGAAGGAAAGGTGACCAGCCCTCCTCTTCAGGTACCAGTCCAGGGTAATCTACAGCAGTTTTTACAATTTGAAAAAAATATATCACATACATAAGTCACATAAATAATATGATATTCCGGAAGAGTTATTTCTATTACTCGTTTTGGGACATAGAATGAAGGTTAACAAGACTGAAAAACAAATAAGAAAAGACAGACAAAATGTACAAATATAAAGCAATAAAAGGTACAGAAAATAAGCATATGAAATACAAATTAGAAAATATAACTAATCACAAAAACAAATATCTTTCCATGAAGTTTTTTTTTAGTTCATTCATTTTGGATCCCTGATTGGGTTCTATTTTACTCGTATATATATCAGGCAGCTGGTTAATTTGGGTATAGGCAATATATTGCAAGGACCTTATTCTAAACATAAATATTTATAACGGTTGATATTCTACTTGCACAGACTTGCTAGATTTGCCTGGTTTGTAAACAAATAAGCGGCGGATTTAATTTGACCAGTTTTTGGGTGTTTCGTGGTTAGAAAGTAGCTCGAACTCTTTTAAATGCATTTTTTTTACCATTTGCTCCATGGACTAGTACCGGTCCGCGATGCGGGGTTGAGAACCACTAGTTTAAAGTACAAGCATATGTGTTTGATGTATGAGTGCATATGCTTTTGCACAAATAATAATTGTGTCTTGAAAATCTTCTAGTACAATGATAATTTCCCGGAGTGTTTAAAAATAATGACCGTGTAGATTTCGCTAGTATTTTCTGGATTATTTAGTGTAAATAAGAGCTTATGGGCGTATTCACAATTATCTTTAAAATTCGACCATGTAACCAAAAGATTATAAAAATAAAAACACAAGCCAGCTCGTAACCCCTGTATTCCTCCCTTGTCCAATTGTACTAATACCTTACCATCACGCCGTTTATCTACAGGGTAGGCAGAGAGTATGGAATGCCAGGAATTCTTAGACTTTGAACCGCATCACCTTAAAAATTGGACTAAAAAACAACTACAACTGCTAATACCTTCAGAGTAGGCAGAACCTGAGCAGAGACCACACTCTTCTGTCCTGACATACACTCCTCGCTTCCTTAACATCCATACATCTTGTCATACATGCCCTCCAATTACGAATTTTGACACCATCCGATTTAAGGTTCTGATTGGAGTGATCGTGCCAAGATTTTTTCGGCCGTCCTTGTTCTGTTATCCCATTCACATTCGCCATATAAACTTTCTTAGTCATTCTCTCGTTATCCATTCGCTCCACATATCCATAATCTTTTCAACCGTCCCTATTTCAGCCTTACATTCCTTTCTAATATCTTCGTTATCAATTTTTCATACAATGATTTTTGCACACATTCGTCTGAGGGAACACATTTCAACGGTTCACTCTGCAGAGCTCGGCTTTCATTGTAACTTCAATTGGACTTAAGTGTATATATAAAAAAAAACTAAAAAATATTTCCCCGACAAGTGTTATCATCCAATGTGTTTTAAAACTAGTACAAAAGCATTTTGCCGGCTGATTTAAATAAATTGTCTATAATCATTGTTCATTTACAAAATTAAACAAGAGTACATAAACAAAAACAAGGTTTACTCTTTTTATGCTTGTATTTCCATGAAACCAACTACTACAGTTTTGTTTTTGACAAAAGGTATCACCAGTTAATGTATGTAAGGCTTTGATCACGATAAGTATAGCAAACGGGAGAGCGGCACAGTAGCACCTCTCTACTTTTGTTTACACTGAGTTCCTTGCAGAGGCGTGCATTCTATATAGGCAGAAAAGTAGTGCTTACCCTGTATTACTCGTGTTCCATATAGAAATATGACCAGTGCCTACTCTGCCTTATCCTTACTTTGTCTTTGCAATATATCCGTGTCTGTCTGCTGTGCTGGTTGGGGTTGTGGGCGTCTGTGTACCAGCCAGCGTCGGGTCTGAGTCGGATCTAGCTGACTAATCGAATTAAATACTAATCCCTTTCACTGCCTACACCGGAGTACTTCTAGAAAATTTGGTGACGGATTTACAATGTTGTATTTATTTTGATTGGCAGTGACAGGTTTATTGAAAGCTTTTGAATGTAAATTCACTGTAAAATCGGGATATAAGTTTATATTGTTTCACATTTTCAATAATTTGCAACTTAGTTTAAAAAAAATTGCTTAGCAACAGCAGATTTGTCAGGAAGCCTAGATGCTTCTGTATTAGATCTGGGCATGCGGTGGAACAGCTTTCTATATATCCTTACTCAACTCTACTGCCTAACCTGATTAAAAAATCTGTGAACGCCACTGGTTCCTAGGATATATTGGTAGTACGTGGCTACGATGGACAGGAGTGATACCAGAGAACATAATTCCTTCACCGTTCTTGTCTATTTAAACCATGTTCTGCTAGTCTGCCACTTGCAGCTTGTCGCTCGCCGCTCGTATCGTGACCGCGGCCTTACCCGTAAACGAAAATTATGCTAAACTTAATATGGGTGCAGGTATAATTATACTAAATAATGAACAAAACAAGAAAAAATCCTTGAACTTTACAGAAGCCTATTCTTAAGACTAATATTGCCTGCTTGAAACATTAATTCTGATGATTACCATCAATATCGATTAAAGAAACTTGACGTGTAAAAACTTTATTGAAGAATGTATAAGATCGCAACGTTGAATAGGTTTTGTCATCGAGATGTTAACAATTATTACAGATGGTAAAAAACCTAAAATTGTTATTTTAAATAATATCTTGAAAACGTTATATTAGTTTTGGAAAAGTATTTGAAAAAGTTTTAAAATCAATTGAAAACCTGATAAAATTTTGGTTTATTTATTCACTTATAAAAAGTGTGCATTTTTTGGTGACATATTAGTGATTGTACATTGATAAAAATCCTTTTACACTAATACTACCACGCTTAGAGAAATTTCATTTTAAAAAGACAACTGATTTAAGCATGGACTATTTATACACATACAAGTACTGTTAACATCTTAACATGTTTAATTTTAACAATATACATGTTTGTACGTTCGCCCGGTGCTGGATGTCTCGTGAAAGGCTTGTTATGTTACAGAATCGCTAGTTAGTAAAACCAAAATGCGGTAAATTTTCAAACCTAATGTATAATTGACAAGAACGGAAAATATTTAAGTACGATTTACATAACATACGGACGACGGGAAAAATATGCATATTTCTACACCCGAGGCAATATATTCTTTTCAAAATACACATGTTCATTTGGAATTCTCAACATTAGCAAAGTTTATTATGTGGACACATGTACGCGCCTACTACGTGCTTGCTGAAATATTACCTATTCGTAATAGTAACGATTCAATTATTAAAATGAGGGAGCCTAGAACGGACCTCACGCAGCCTCTAATGTCTTATTTTCTAGACCTAAAGAGCTTTATATAAAAACATCAAATTACAAGAAATAATATTAAATCTATCATGGTAAATTAATCAATTTTGAACTTGACTTCTCAATCTAGGGCTGTGAATCCGAACGCGGGCGATTGAAGTCGCTCGGGAGGCGATCAAGAGTTAAAAATAGAAAAAATAACTAAATGAGGGCTTTCAAAAAAGGCCTCCCATAAACTCTCAAGGTTTTATGTAAGAAATATTTTAATAGAAAGCTTTATAAAAAGTATGCTGAAAATTTTAATAAAAAAGACGTCGACTTCATCGTGAAGTGGGCAATTGAAAAATGCAACATCTCCATTTCTTTACATATCCTAAGGCTCAAGATACACCTGCCAAATCAAGAAATTCTAGAAGTACACTGAAGAAAAAACAAAGCTTTTTTAATATTGATTAAATATTAAAATTAATAAAATGCGATAACATATTACATACGTTTAAAGCAAAATGTGAGCCTGCCTAACAGAGCACAGGCGATCAAAGTTTGGAGCAATTGTTGATAAGGTTGCTCTCATTTTTTCGTGAATCACTCTAAGGCGTTCTTTTTCATTTTATTTTATAGAATTCAGAGTTGGAAATCCCAATTCGTAAAAGTAAGTCGTGGCAAATGGTAATATAATTGCAAAACCACGCTTTAAAAGCAGTGGATATATTTTTTATTTATTTATTGACTTGGCATTTAATTTGTAGAACTCCATTTTAATTTATGTATTAATTTTAAATCAAACACAGATTTTTTAAGTCTACTAAGCTGTATTTTATCAACAAAAAAACATAAAAAATTAAATTGTTTATTTTTTTTCATCGCCACACCAACCAATCACCACGGTACACCAGTGTGCCGAGGCACACTCTTTGTGGAACACTGTCCTGAGGAGCATTGGGTCCAAAAGATTTAGAGCCTTTAATCTAGGGTAAATTAATTAAATAGGTAAGGATTTTTTTGTGTTAAAAAATGTAGTATGTTGAAAAAAAATGAAAAAATAGACTAATTACTTTGTTAATTAACGCTAAAAACTTATATTTTCTCCGCATATTAACTAATTCATTGAACGAGTCAACAACATCTTTATTGTCTATACATTTCAAATACAAACAAAGCTAATTACCTAAAATGATAATTTGTAACATAGTTATATTTTTTTGCCATATTATAGAAAACTATTATACAATATTTAACTGATTTCTGTATATCAATGTATGATTTTTTCTTAGTGGATTCATGTTTTAAATATATATTATTTTTCATTATAAAACTATCAATATTTGGTAATCGTAACTTTTTAATGTATTAGGAGATTCAATAAATGCATGTTAAAATAAGACGATTATTTTAATGACAATTATGAGATTCTTATAAGATATTCCTTTAGAAAACAGCATGTGACATTACATTTCAAAAATAATGTTTGAATGTTTAATGAACAACATTAATAAAAAATAAATAAATGTAATATTCAATAGGAAACAGCAATAAAATTGTAACAAAACATGGAAAATAGACGTTTTGAAGAAATATTTTTTCTTATTAAAAATCCACAATAATAAAGGCTATCTAAATTGATTACGTTTTCGAACAATTTTTTTTAATTTCATTTATCGATTCGATTTGGAGTCACTTTGTGGTAATATCTACCCATTTTTAATTTAAGTTTAACTTGGTAAATACCAAGAAGAAATAGTGGTATTTGCCATGTAAAAGTTAAGTTTAAAAAAATATTATGCTTCACAATAGCATTAAATTACCCCAAAATGGGCATCCTGACAGAAAAATAAATAACTGAAGCATCAAAGATGAAGTAAAAAATATCGAAAATATATATCTGAAGGTCGAAATCTATGTAGATAAAATTTTACGTATATTTAGAAGAAAAAACATCGTTTGATGATTTTTTCATGTAAGTTGATTTAACTTTATATCATAAAATATTTTATTTATCAGCCGGAACAATGCGTCATAGATTTAGATCATTGGTTTACATTATTCAATTATTTCTACCTTCTAAAAACATAAGAATAGTTATATAAGAGGTATTATGTTCATTAAGCACGTGCAACTAGTTTTTCTATTAAAAAATGGTCCAATTTTCCTACTTTTTCATAAAATGAACTAATTCAACTGTGATTTTCCGGTATTGAAGAGAAAAAATTCAAGGTTTATTAGTCGGCTAGCGTGAACGCTTTGTCTAGTCAAATGTCTAGAATTTAACGTAGGCTTGATTGTCTAAATGTGAATTCAGATTTATGGCAATTATCTTCCTTGTGACAAAATAATGTATAGGCAAAATAGGTTCATCTAATAAACAGAATACGATGCGTGGGTACTTATTTTTTTATGATCCCATGACAAACGTTTAATTGCCTGGATTACTTTTATATTATGCGGAATTCGAATGTATGCGAGTACTTAATATGGACGTATGTGTTGGTGTGTAGGATGGTGTGGGTTGCCATATTTTCCTGAGATCCCATCAGATTAATTTTAGGTTAGCTTTTAATTACACCTTCTGATTTCAGAATTCAGGAAAATTCAGGATTATCCAAATATTTATAAACAAACTTATTTATTAATAGATTTGGCATCAAATTTATAGAACTTCATTTTAATTTATTGTAAATTTAATATTAAAATGAAACACTGATTTTAAGGGTCTACTAAATTGTATTTTATTATCAAAAACACATAATTTTTTGTAATTTTTATTTTGACAAGTGTTTCGCCTTATTATGGCATTTTTGTAGTTTGAAATATAGTTTGTAAATGTCAAAACATGGCGAAACAATGGCGAATCATAAAAAATAATTTGGAAGACTCTGAAAACCAGTGTTTGATTTTAATATTTCATATTTAAATAAGGAAACTAACATGATTTTTTTTACATTTAAACATATGTATGTGTATGTTTATCATTCACATGTTCCTGTATAATTTAGTTTTATTAATTAAAATTATCGTTTTATATGAAATAGCTTTAGATACCATTTTCTTGATATGTGTAAAATATTTAGTACACTTTTATTGAAGCATATTTATAGGAAATAGCATATTACTGTCTATGATTTCACGTTTGAATGCCTTTAATTTTTTTCATGTAGTAAATTTGTTCGGCTTATAATCACAAAATATTAATACGCAGATTTATAATTGAACAAAACGATACTCAAGGATATTTCCTGGCAATTTGAAGACCTTGAATGAATGCTACAATTATAAAACACTTCTTCCATAAATTGCAAATTCTCTGAATGCCATCTTGACATATGAAAATCCTCAAATAATAAGCTTGATTGAGTATTCTTGAAACATTGTCTGCAAAAAAAGTTTAACGTTTTTTTTAGATGAAAAAAGTAAACAAATCGCCATCCTGGTAACTCATTTTTGCATGTATAGTATACGGAATATTTGGTTAGATTTTTTTTCTCTTTATTGATCAGAAACTAAAAATAGATGAGCAAATAATAATTACTTTGACAAATAAGAAAATCCCATTAACTTTTTCATTTTTTTTAATAATTTTTCATCCTTTAAAAGATTTTAAAGCCAGTGACTCGCTAAGCTTTCTGTCAAACTTATATTCCTTGAATATACTTAAGCATACGATACATAAAGTAAAGAAATCAGAGTTTTACAAATATTTACTTGTAGATTGAAACCTCCTTAATTAAAACGAATGGGATTAAACATAATTTATATTTGAAGCACTAACTTTGTGATTTTCCATTTTTTAAGTAAAATGTAACTTTGTTTTAAAATAACTATAAATATTTTATTATAGGTACCTTTATCTAATGTCTACCGGTTTCAAAGCGAACTTCTTGATAAAGAAAGTCTTGAAAAACATTAAAGTTAAGTTATAATAAAATATTTATAGTGATTTTAAAACAAAGTATCATTTTAATTATAGAATTGGATTCTGTTTATATTTATTTTAAACTCCAATTTACTTGAAAAAATACGACCATAAATAAGAACCTAACATATTTTTGCAGTCGGAAAAATCCAGCGCTAAATTTATTTGTTCTTATATTTTTAAAGTATAATATTTTAATGAAATGTTTTCATATTTTAATATATGATGGGTTATTCTGAGCACAATTTTCTTTTTTCTTCAATGAACATGACATGTCAAATATAAATTCTGTCAAAGTTTCACTCCCCAATGTTTAAAAAAAAAAAAACGTAAAGTGCACAGCTCATGGTACGTAAGTGTAGCAGCTGGCCATGAAAAAGTTTTGGCTCGCAGTCTATCAGTTGTTTAGCACTATCTAAAGGATAAAATTATGTTTGCATAAATGAGTGCTCTTTCCAAACCCGAATCATATTTGTAACATGGTTCAAGAGTTTTGTTTTCAACAGTACGGATGCGGTTAATATTTACCTTCACTTTTTTTCTAAGTTGTCTAATAAGTTTATTAACCTTTTTATAAAGTATAATTAAATAAAACCTCCTTAGAAATAGTTTACTGAAGGTAAAATCGTAACCGCCAATGTTTTAAAAATGTTTTGTTGTATATAATCTAGAATTTAATAATTTTAAATTGCTAAAGCGATTTTATTTTATTGACAATCTTTTACATAAAAAAGATTTTTAAAGGTGTGAATTCCACAATTTTTTTAAATAAAATTTATTGCTCACACACAGCGGATTTAACCCTAAAAGGCGATTTGAAGATAGAAAGCGGTTGTTAAAATACACCATAATTACACCATGCTTAATGGAGGACGTTACACAAGTTAAAATAGTTATCATTTAAGTCAGTCAAAAGTCATTTCATATTTCTCAAATTAATCATAATCTTTTTTATGAATATTTTAAATAAAAAGAAAGCTTAAAACGAATGTGAACAAAGAATATAGTACGAAATTACTACATTAAAAAATCAGTATTTCTAACAATTTTTTTAACGGGTACGAATTAAATGATAATTATGTAAGAAAATTATTAGCAAAATTGAATAAGATTTGCATATAATATGCATAGACGCATAAAGATTTAAATTATTATTAAATTTATCTAAAAAAAACGTGCCTACCTTGAATATTCAATTCACAATATTCTAAAAGCTATAATTATGTCCTTTTCTGCGGGTATCGTCGAATTCATTTGAAGACATAAAAAGTCGGGTTTTGTCTCCTAATTATTTTATTACACCTATTTATGTATTTTTTTTGTCCGCCTCCGTAGTGTAATGGTCAGCACGCGCGGCTACCGTTCTGGAGGTCACGGGTTCGATTCCCTAGGGGGGTAAAATAAATATAAGTGATTTTTTCACTGTAATATATATTCAATATTACCATGGACTGGTACCTGAAGCGGAGGGCTGATCACCTTTCCTTCATGTGTAAACGATCAAGATAACACTGCGTTTATATGACACAGTGCCCTATGCACCATTGGGGTGCGGATAAGGGTTTTTAATTTATGTATCGCTACTAATGTTGAAGAGGTTAGCGTATTCGTAGGCTATGTAAACGGTACCAGGTTCGTTTCCCGAATTATTATTATATTTGTATTTTGAATACATTGATTTTTTTGAGCATGTTCAAATCTTTGTGCACAAACACGAGATTTAACCCGTTAGGAATTGTTCCCAAAATATAGCTCTCTGAAAAAAAGTTTCAAAAAAGATAAATAAAGAAGTATCGTGGGATAATTTTCAAACTCTATCCAGGCTTACTAGCCAAAAAAGTGCTAAAACATTATAAGTTATAATTAATGTTTAATATCAACGACATAAAGGACTGGATCTGGGATCTGTCATCAGAGGGTTGAAGTAATTATAATCATAACATAATAACGAAGTCGTACGCTAGTTGAAAACGTCATCTGTAGAGAACATCGTGAGTAAATAGCTGCAAAACTTTGACTCAATCGCTCAAAAGATTAAGGAAATATATACAATTTATTTATAATTATTTATAAAAGAAATTAAATTCACACTAGCTTCCATATTGCACATAAAATCGATAATTGAGCATTCGCACAAGACGGAAATAAGACGATTGATGGCCGCAAATAAATATCCGTCGAATAAATAAAATCTTAGTAGAAATACTGACTTGTGTACAATGATCACCTTTTGTCTAGGAACAAGTTACCTTAGTGAGAAGGAAGGCGTTACTGTATAATTACGCGTACATCGAACATGCAAGTTATCATGATAAATCATGAGAAATCTGAATAAATCCAGAAAATTTTACTTCAACTGTTCTGCAAAAACCGCTAAAGACCTTTGCTGGTTGCATTAATCAATCACGAAGGGATTCTCGACGAACGTTCTTTACAGTTAGCCGACCGACGCGCGACGTGTGGTGTCCTTCTGACGTCCAGTGCCCTCGTGGGGTATAACAGACCCCAAATATGTTTTTTTCCTTATCAATCAAATTACAAAATATGTGAGGTCATTATTTGTCCGTCTCCATAGTGTAGTGGTAACCGCGTTTGGCTACCATGCTGGAGGTCCCGAGCTCGATTATCAGGGGGGTAAAAATAATTATAATTGTTTTGTTTACTCCAATAATTCACAATATTTTTGTGTATATTTAAATCCTTGTACAAAAATCTGCGTATCTCCACTTAAGATAAGAGTTATTTTTACATTTTGATTTCTCAACATAGATGAAGAAGAATATGGAATCATTTATTATAATATACTGGTCCAATTTTAAAAACTTCATTTCATATCTTCATGAAATTTGAAATAAAAATGATGTAGAATTATTACGTTGTACAAATAGATAATACACTATTTACAGAATTTATTTATATGATTTCATAAAAAATAACCCAATTTTAATGTTTTAAATATGTACAATAATCTAGCAACATGACTTTGTATTTTTGATTTTGACATATTTAATCAAAAATAATTTTCTTCAATGCAGTTGATCTCTATCAGTAAGAACCAGTTATCAATAGCCCGCCGCCCAATTTTCTTTAAAAGCAGGTAACTTTTAACTTAATTGATTTTTTTTCTTCTTAAAACTATGTTTTTGTATTGAAAAAAGAAGTTTTTTTTAGAAATCAATATTTATATGGTTTTAAGATAAAAATTTTTTTTTCAACATACATATATATAAAAAAAATCAAAACCAGCATATATTCTGAAATTGTGTGTGCTGAGACACTTCTGACTTATCTTACTAAATTGGTGTTTGCAATTTCCCCCTTAATTATGATTTTTTTTTTAAAAAAAGTCAAATGATTGGAAAAACTTAACCACATTTAACAGTGCGATGTCCTGTCAACCAGAAATCAATATTAGTTTTTTTTTCCATGAAAAAAAAACAATTTTTAAAAAAGGATATGCAACTCACGGGTTACTTGTCAAATGGCGCTATAAATAATAGCAATTATTCTGCGTGATGAACTTTGATGCAGTTCGCGATTACATACATAGTAATCTTCAAGAGGTTCATTTTATAATATAGTATCTGCGTTTGTAGCACTATTTTAATTACTCTCATCAAGGCCGACCCAATTGAAATAATTTTAATACGCATATGATATACATACAACTATTGTATTTGCACAAGACTTCAATAACTTAATAATAAAATAAATTTAAATATAAAAGAGGATTAACTCCTATGAATATTTAAACAAATTGAATTATTTTGAAGTGCATTCAACAATTGAATGAATATATAATTTGATGTCATAAAAATTATTTTTGTTTATTCCTAAGATAAATATTTAATACATATACAGGATGCGCCATCTTTCATATCGGTATGTGCAACAAATTAAATAACTTGAATACGTGTTTTTTTAATGTGTTCATATATATATATATATTTATATATGTATATATATATATATATATATATATATATATATATATATATATATATATATATATATATATATATATATATATATATATATAATATATTTATATATATATATATATTATATATATATATATATATATATATATATATATATATATATATATATATATATATATATATATATATATATATATATATATATATATATATTGAATACTCATATGGTATAATATGTATCATGTTTGTGAAATGTGTTTGCTTTTTTTAATAATAATTTTTCCCAAATGTTGTTAAAGTTTATTTTTATCAGAGCTCCTCGATACTTAAATTAAATGGAAATGAGAAAAATAGTTCATAAAATTATTTATTACATATTATAAAATCGTCATTTTAAAATTGTGATTAGTTTTAAAATGCCATAATACATACTCACCCCAGTTACAAATGAAAAGTTGATTTAATTTTAAAAAGCAAAATATATTTATCAATTAGACATGAAATTTGCGTGAATGAACTACAGGCGGACTTCATCTTTCGCACATTCGACTTTCGCATAATTCGCTATTTCGCACATTTAAAAAATAAACCTTTTTGGCAATGTTTTTTTTCCTGCAGATGTTTCCCTTTCACACTATAAAATGCGTATGAACCGGGTTCTTACTGTGAATAGTTTTATATCCGTACTGAATTATAACATATAAAACTCAATAAACAATATTCGAGATGCATGGATTATAATGAGGTTGATGGAAACAACTATGGCCAAAAATGATGGGTGATTTCATAAATTCTGATGAAACTCCAGAAACCATCACACATGAAATAGTTCACCTAATGAATAAATACAAATTTTAAAGTATGATTTTTGGTGTTTACTTTAAAAACATCCCTCTACTTTTTTTACATCCCTCTACTTTCGAACACATTTTCAGGAACCAATCATGTGCGAAAGTTGAGGTCCGACTGTAATGTATAAATATTATTATGTCATTTACTCAATCAATTTCCGATATTTTTGGTTTCCTGATGATTTCTTTACGTAAATTCCGTTATCTGTATGACCTTTGCTCATATTTCATATCAATGATTGATAATAATAAAAAAAACACTAGCTCATAAATAAATCTTAAACATAAACAAATGTACAAGTATCTTCCAGTTCCCTCCAAAATTAGTGGTGGCCATCGTTTTAAGGACCTGGTGCGATTGTCACTCAAATGTTTATTAAATATCACTTAGGACTGATTACTTATCTTCACGTCATTAAAGATCAAGATAACACTGTTTCGATACGATAAAGTGCTCTATGCACTATTGGGTGTAGATAATCGAGCGGATTATGATTCATAATTGTGAGCTAGATCTTTAAAAATGATTTATGATCCGAGTCAACAATTGATTTCGGCTCCTTTTTTATTTTATTTCATCCTTCAAATAAAAAAAAAATAAATAACAAACTTAAAAGTTTAAATTGTTCTTTGAAGGCCCAGCATTCGTAAAATAGCATTCATTACAACGAATACCACCGAAAAGGTCACATGTCTGTTCAAGCCCGATTTTTTTTAAAGAATGCATATTGGATATTTTTTGTTCTTTTTAGAGTAGGATTTTTTTAACTCCTTAACTTTCAGTAACTCTTTCCTTTTGAAAACCATAAAATTGTTTCAAAGAAAAACTTATTTTTTCAATGCGAAAACGTTTTTTTTGAGAAAAAAAAGAAAAAAATGAAAGACGTAAAAGGTTACCTGGATCTCGAGAAAATACGTTAACGAACGTTATTCATTCAATTACCAACATATCGCTCACTCCTTTCAACAACGTCATATATCAAAATACTTGATTTTTCAGGAGATCGTTTTTTAAGTTTAAAAATATAGAAAAATGTGTTAAAAATAAATATCAAGCCACTTATTGAACATTTTACTGTGCAACAGATCTTTTTAGGTAAAACCTGACTGTTTTTTTCCATTTCAAAAGTATTTAGTATTTAAAAAAATAATTAAACAATACCTTTTCTTCAAAATGCAAAAACAATACTTTCTACCATGTAGCGGGTAAATATTAAGGTAAAAATATGCCGCTTTTGCGGGGATATAGTACATTTTCTGGGCATTCCGAAAACATGCACAACTGAAAATTGACGATTTTTGATATATGACGTTGTTGAAGGAAATGAGCGATATGTCAGTGTTTTTAATATGTGTTTTATTATTTATTTCTTCTTTTTAATATAAAATCTATCATTTGTACATATTTTGTTAAAAAAAAATTCTGAATAAATGTATCGTACAGTATTATATATCCATTTTAGCGGCATCTGTGTATCGGTCTCTAAAACGTTTCTCCAATTTACGAGTATAATATAAATGGTAAAACATAGTGTTGATAGTAAAATCCTTGACAATACCTGTTGATAGTAGAATAATATAAAGAAACATATATACATTTGGACACCTATTGCACCTTTACGGAAACAAAATAACGTAAAATTACAATTCAAATAATCTTTAAAAATATTTCAATGAATATGGTGTATATTTTAAGCTAACTTTTAAATATTTCTTCACCCAGATACTTTGTGGCACATTTTACAAATTTTATAAAACAAAACAACTTTGTTTTTAACCACTTTTTTATTGGTACATTTTTAATAATTAGAAATTCAATAAACGATAAAACAATATTTAAAAATTATTAATCAATAATTGAATATAAGTAACAGTCTTATTTTTTATATTTTTCCACTTCCTATTCATGGAAATAACAGTAAAAAAAATTTCACATCCCCACCCTTCTCACCCCAAACCTAACATAATTCATTAAGCACTCACCTAACTATGAATATTTCAATGTTTTAGAATTAGTACATGTTAAACCCTGATCATTACAAGGTTCTTGTCGAAACCGGTTGGAGAAAAAAGTACCAATAAAAAAGTGGTTAAAAACAACGTTGTTTTATTTTATAAACTTTTCAATTATGATATTACAAATTAGTAAAGAGAAGGTGATCTTTGAAGAGTTTTATTATATTTTCAGTGAGGAAACCATTTTTAAACATTTGTTGTACTCAGTATGTCTGTATTATAAAATTGGGAAAATAGGTACTTGAAGTAGTAAGCAGTAGAATATATTATTGCAGTGTTCCCCAAACTTTTTCTTTTCAAGGTACACCTACCAAATTAAGAAATTTCAGAGGTGCATATTTACCATATTATGGTAACATATTTAGCATATTATATTTAATGCGAAATGTGAGCCTAATAAACTGAGCACAGGCAATCCATATTTGGAGTAATTGTGTTATTTTCACAAAACTAGACTTTTTTCCGCGGCATACCAACTAATCACCACGGTACACCAGTGTGCCGCGGCACACACTTTGCGGAACAATGTATTATTGTATCGTTTTTATTTAACCAAATGGCGCCTAAACTGAAAAAACTTAATGAAAAGATCGCAATGGGAGAGGAGAATTTACACAGCTACAATGCTTATGCAGTGCTCATTTAAAAGGAAATGCAGTTAGAAATATGAGCATAGGATGACCGAGAATTTTTGGCACGTTTGGGTATGTTAAATACTTGAAATCGGTAAGGTTAGGAGTCGAAATAAGGACAGGGTAGTATAGCGTTCTATTCTCTCTGTCTACCCCAGCGGAAAAGCGGCGTGATAGTTAGTTAGTTAGTTAGGAATATATAAATGTTTTTTTTAATAGGTGAATTCCATTAGATACATTTCATATCTAGCCGACAATATGTAATGCTATATAATTTTCATTTTGCATGTTTTTATTAAAATGCATATGATTCATACAAGCTGTTTTACATCAAATTGTAATGTCTGATTGATTTTTAAATTAATACGTATTATGTCAAATAACAGTCAAAATATAAATGGATTTTTCAAATTGATATGAAACACATTGCCAACTATTTTTTACTTGTGCATTATGGAATGGTACTCTCAAAGCAGCTCTTATTTATCGATACAAAACAAATACCCCTATTCACAAATAAAAACATGCTGTATCCATTATTTTTGGTTGGTTCAATATAACGACACTTAAGGGGATATTCGCAACGACGGAACTCATTCGCCGGTCAACCACTAAAAATATCACGTGTCTGTTCACGCCCGACTTAAAAATTGTATATTGTATACATTTTTTTGTTTTATTTAGGATATACAGAAAAAAATATCTCCTTACCCTTCAAAAACCCTTTTCTTTTCAAAACCATATATTTATTACGAAAAGTAATTTTTTAAATACAAAAACGGGGTTTTAAGAAAAAAAATCTTCTTCAAACCCTTATCCGCACCCCAATGGTGCATAGGGTACTGTATCATATAAATGCGGTGTTATTTTGATGTTAACACGTGAAGGAAAGGTGATCAGCCCTCCTGTTCAGATTCTAGTCTAGGGTAATATTGAAAAAATATTATTGTGAAAAAATCACTTATATTTATTAAACCCCCTCCGGAAATCCAACCCGGGACCTCCAGAACGGTAGCCGAGCGTGCTGACCATTACACTACGGAGGCAGTCAAAGAAAAAATATCAATTACGTAAAATGTTACATGGATTTAGAGAAAATTAGGTTACGACTCATCGAATACTGCACCTTTTAATGGAACTTAACGCGCAACGAGATCTCGATTTTATTTGAATCTCTCAAAATCGAATGTTATGGCACGCATATATCGCAAAAAATACGTTTAAAACCCCAACTATTGTTTTGATTTTACCCTTTTGGATACCTGACTAATATTCGTTATAAAAATAGGATACAAATATTTCATATAATTTTTTGACATCTCATCAAAGATGAAGAAGAATAAGGAAGTCTGGGCATTTACGGGGCTGACGACCGTCTTAGGTTGGTTTAAGTGATCACTTTACACACGTGTAACATTCACCATTCTACCCATTATTGACAACCACACTACTCAAATTCTTGGAAGTTCTATATATATATATATGAACCAATTTTGTAACATTGTTCTTGAATCACTAGAACTTCACTAGAGACATCTATTGGTGAGATGGAAAGAAGCTATTTATTGAGCAGAAACTCTTTTATTAGTATGTGTTGTACATAAATTACAAATATTTCATTGAATTAAAAATTTATCCTTAAATTGAATTCAAGAATTGGGCCAATAGCATCTTGAAGCATTTTATAATCCGGTTTTTTCAAAAACTCGATTTTGTGTTGATATTATAAAACCCTTGACCTACATGCATTCGAGCGTTGAATCAAATAAACCAATAAAAATTATGCTCAGTTGTAATAAAAAGATAAAGGAATATTCGTAAGTATTATTGATTTAAAATAAATTGATACTATTTCAAGAAAGCCAAGCAAATTTGTTGTTGAAAAGTGGAGATCGAACCGCATGCCTATCACTCAAAAACCACGGGCTGCTACAATTCCATCACAATCTGTAATATTTATTTATTTTTATTACATTTTCAAAAAATATGAATAACAAAATAATCATTTCGTATTTAAAACACGCAATTTTTCCAGTCATATTTTTTTTATTTATTATTTTGTTTGACTAACTGGATGAGACCCTATTCTAAGTTAGACAAAAATAGTAACTCTTGAACACAATTTATGAATATTTGTACAATTAAAAAAATTGTCAATACCATTGATTCGGGAGTCATTTTAAATGTCTATTCATTTTACTTGGTAAATACCACCATTCTCAATAATCTATTGTGACACGTGTTTAGATGTATTCAGCATCATTAAATGGTATTTGATTATGATGTTGAATGCATCGAAACAAGTCACAAAAGATTTTCAGAAAGAGTTGTATTTACCAAGTAAAAATCCATCTAATACATGTAATAAAATACAATACATACATAAAAAAGATCCAAATATCCGACCAGAATTCAAATCATAGCACCAGAAAATACTTTTAGCCGCCCGTCAACATTTTCGTTATGTGTGAGAAATCGATTTTCCATTAGTCTCTGTTAAATCTAAAAACAAAATTGATGTATGCTTTCCATTTGCTAGTACTTAAATTGAAAATACACATTTCAAGAGCTGCCAAATAACGAGTAAGAAAGCACATGATATTATTAAAATGGATCTCCATAGTATATACCAGAATATTATTGGTTTTACTATGCATGCAAAATAATGATTCCTAAGACTTTTAGTGCTTCTTCATTTATTTAAAAGTACATATTTCAATACTTGGCAGATTTAAAATATTTTTATGATTAATTTTTTTTTTAATTTTGCAACACACATGGTAGAGTACGGTAGTGTTCAAAAAGAATAGAATATACGACTCGGAATGACAGGAGATATACATTTAACTCCCATAGGTACCGCGCTATTGGGGAACGTTATAAGGGGTTAATGTTTTACATAGTATTTTTTTCATTTAAATCAGCAGAAATGACTGAAATGAGTAATTTTTAAATAAAATACAGTTTAAAAAAAATAACGTCTATTAACATTCTCTCCAATAACGGGGTACTTATCTCAACGGTATAGGGGGATTTAATTCAACAAAATACGCAATGTCTGGGAATCACTGCTTTACTTGACAAAAACCAAGTGTCACCTCTTTAAAGCTTGTTTCTTAATAATGCTATTCTACGGATGCGAGTTGTGGGACTTCACCAAAGCTCAGAGCAGAAACTCGAAAGTTTTCTTAAATGCATTGTCTGGGGCAAATATTGGATATTCTTACAATATTTAGTATGGAATAAGGAGAAGAACGTAGCAGGCCCGCATATCGAAAGTCCTTAAAATTAGAAGATGGACATTTTGAAACACGTTCTGAGAATGCAGCATGAGTGTATTAACCCCTCATATTTCCTTTTCCAACTCCGATGATTTCGGCACCCCGGAAGACCGCTGACGATCAATTACCGACTGTACTTAGCGGAACTTCGGAATGCTGGACTACCCTAGGAGGAAGAACGGAAATGGCGCATTACAGGATAACTTAGATAAGCATTGTAGAGACCATATATTGTGCCTAGGAAGTAAGCATGGGTAATAATCAAGAAGAAGATTTTTTTAAAATCATTAATTGTTTTGTTTGATGACAGAAATTTCCCAAGATAATATCGATTAGTATTATACTACCAATTTCCTTTCAAACAACTAAAAATAATTTATTGGGTGGGTCCCATCAGTTAAATTAAATTTTTGGCATGGACACAGTATCATTTTACTGTGTCTGCAATAATATCTAGTAACATATAAGTACCCTTTCGATTGTAATTTGAAAAATAAGGCAATATGATTTCCAATATTGTTATTGTCAATATGGGCAAAAGGTAGTATTTATTTATATTTAAAACATTATTGCAATGATGTATAAGTACTCCTATTGATGAAGAGGTTTTCTTTTACCTTGTTGACACTCGTACTCGTGTCAATTGTAATAAACACGCGCTTTTACAATTTGAAACACAAAGATTTATTTATTTCAATATTAATGTAACCTAATATCAAAAAGTAAAAATAAAATAAAAATAATTGTACATGGAATTCAAAGATTTACTCTTATTTCCAGTGGACATTCTTTATGCAATCTTCACAAATATAAATACAATAATTCTTTTTTTAAAGTGAAGTAAAATTTTCGCCTCAAGTGCCTATATAAAATATAAAATTAGATATTAAAATAAAAGTAATTATTTTATTTATATAAAATATTATTTGTTGTAACGTTAGTACTAGACGTCACATTTTACTAAATTTACTACCTTCAAAAAAATATCGATCCTTTACCACTTTATATTCTGAGAAAACCAGTACTCTCATAAATGAATGTCATTTAAGTGTCCTTAATAACGATTAAAGTGATATTTTTGGTTGATAATATCGTTTGTTGCAGCTGAATGTAGATCAATCACTATTTGACTCACGTTTACAAGAATTTTCAAAAAAAAAATTGTCATATTATTTTTTTCTATATAAATATATATATATATATATATATATATATATATATATGTATATATATATATATATATATATATATATATATATATATATATATATATATATTTATATATAAATATATATATATATATATATATATATATATATATATATATATATATATATATATATATATATATATATATATAAATATATAAAACTAGAACTAAAAACTATACATATTATATATATGTAGAACTTCCAAGAATTTGAGTAGTGTGGTTGTCAATAATGGGTAGAATTGGTGAATGTTACACGTGTGTAAAGTGATCACTTAAACCAGCCTTTGTCGGTCGTCAGCCCCGTAAATCCCTAGACTTCCATATTCTTCTTCATCTTTGATGAGATGTCAAAAAATAATATGAATATAACTCCTGTAATTGGAGATAATCCAGATTTTGTGAACAAGTATTTGGACACACTCAAAATGTTGTAAAAAAATTGTCAGCCCGAATATGTGGACAAATCAAGGTAAACACATTTTAACTATGAAAATTGAATTATTTTTTATATTTTTTTTATTATTATTTTGTTTTTAAATACACTTTACATTGGCAGAAACATTCTTTTACTGGGTGACTGCCAAATAAAAATGAAAAGCCAATTGAAATATTAATAATTGAAATCGTCTTATTGATTCAAACAAGGAATTGTCCATAAAATTTAAGAAAACAATAACTTGAAAACATGACATACCGATTTTTTAAGAAAATGATAGACCCATTCGCATTAAAACTGATTTTTTTTGTAATTGGATAAAAAAATAATTTTTTTTAGTTTTACTTATTTATTAAGTCAGAGTTTCTCGGTTCAAACCCACTCTACCACAATTTGATACCTATTTCTAATAATTAACGGCTTAGGCTCACAGAAAAAGCATGAAATTGAAATATTTGTCTAAATAACAAAATCACAAATATTTCTTATTTTAATTAAAAAAAAATTATAATATATAAAAGATTTTTTATAAAATGTAACGTATATAGTATTATTCTGTATAACTATTTTTATCCGACTTCTAGAAAAGAGGGTTCTCGTAAAAGTAATTTGACTCTCAAAAAAAATCTAAATAGTTGTGTTGTTGATGTTTTTCTCTTTTGACTAATGAGTTTGCCGAACACTAATCCAAGGTCGAGACAGGCTGTAAATCGGGAACCAATGCTCCTGCGACAGTGATTTACTTTTTATGCTGTAGGTAAATACAATATATCAGAATAAATATGTTACGAGACCATTTTGTCACAGCTTCCGTCGTTTTCCTATAAATTGAGTATAAAATGTATTTTTAATTAATTAATTACTGTACAGGATATTTGTACATAATAAATATAAGCTGGTGAGTTTATTACTAAGAAGCAATATCCTTGAATTAACCAAAAAAAATTTTTTTTTTAAAAATCATATTATTTATTGATTCGGCATGAACATTGTGGAATGACATGTTGATTATTTAAAAAAAAACATTTGTATTATACCACTTATTGACTTTTGACTTTTGAAACAAATGTTGTTTTCGAAACTAGCCATGTGTAATGAAATAAAACTCAATAAGTTGTATTATACAAGTGTTCAAATTTTTAAACAATTTTAAAATCTGCAATGATTCATGTAATATTTTGTAAATAAATTTATGAAAATTATTTTTGTTGCTAACAATTTTTACGGAAAATAAAGAATACCATTACATATAAGGGACATATTTAAAGGGGTGAAGGACACCCGAGATTAAAAAGTAAATATTTTAAGGATAATGAGAAACACTTTTCAAAAATCAAAACGATAAATTTTCGAGGTTTGGCCCAAAATATTAAAACGCAAAAATCGCAGTCAGAATGAGACGTATATTTGAGAAATTAACATTTTTTTGTTTTAATTCATCGCATCCAATATATGACATTTGGTAGGTTTTTTGTCATTACAGAATTTCATGATTGAATGATTTATTTCAACCGAGCAGTGATGTGCAGTGCCTTATTAATTATTGCATAACGGTTGCATAGTTAACATCGTTTATTCATAGTAAGCACATTATATTCATGATTATGTTTTAGATAGATTTACACGATATGAGTCTCGGTTGGTTAAAATTATGAATATGCTTTAAACATTTTTTTATTATAAACATACAATTCAGAATGCATTATTATTATTATTTTTAGTTCATTTTATGGTACACAGGGATTAGGGAGTAGGTAAGGTTTGAATGTCATGAACATTTTATTTTTATTTTTGTTATTTAAAAAGTTCATTTTATAAAAGGTGAGGTAAGATTAGGTTATGGTGACACATAGAATTACTGTGAATCGTCAGACTTCTTACAAAACTATGAACTCATATCGCTCACTCCTTTCAACAACGTCGTCAATCAAAAAACTTGATTTTCAGGAGATCGTTTTTAAAGTTTAAAAATAAAATAAAATGTATTAAAAATAAATATCAAGCCACTTATTGAACTTTTGACTGTGCAACAGATCTTTTTAGGTAAAACCTGAAGGTTTTTTATCCATTTGAAAAATATTTATTGTATTATAAAAAAAAATTAAACGACACCTTTTCATCAAAATGCAAAAACAACACTTTTTGCCCTGTAGCGGGTAAATATTAAGTTAAAATATGCCACCTTTGATGGGATATAGTACAATTTTTGGGCATTCCGAAAACATGCACAACTAAAATTTTACAATTTTTGGTATATGACGTTGTTGAAAGCAGTGAGCGATATGCATAAAATAAAAGTTAGTTTATGTTAAGTACCCAGCACCCAATAGTGCATAGGGCAATGTTAATTTTATAGTTTAAACACAAGTTTATCCGTCCTGCGCTTCAGATACGAGTTTAGTATTAAATAATTATTGAAGTAATAAAATACTTTTGAAATATATTATTATGACACTACACACTACTATGATGGCAGACTACTATACAATTTGCTAAAAACTATGGAAAAGGTTTAGTTTAAGTAGAACAACAAAATATTGCCAATCATTAAATGATGTTTAGTTCTGTTCAATAAATAATGCATAAATCATTATAATTAATATCTATCAAAGTAATGTTCTCTAAATACCCATTAAAAAAAGGAATAATTTAGTTTCAAGTAAGCATGTAACATACCTAGTTAACAATAGCATTTCCTTGCATAATTAAACAAACACCTCGGCAGTAGGTAGGCTGTGATTAACCTCAATGAAAATTATGTTATTATCATTACATACTTGGAAAATCCATTGTTTCTGCTTTTAAGTCAATTCAATAATTAATATCGTCGTAAAGGTATTTGCGTAAAATCAGTTTATGGAATTATTTAAATTGTATATTTTTTACAAAACTTTTAAATATACGAGTATTGTTCAATGTAGACAATATATGTATGTATAATATACGTACTTATGTTCACAAACTGATGAAAACTTATATTGGAAAAAAATTGAATTCAATGTGAAATTAAATCACGATTATCAATAAGTATAAAAAACATAACGAATACTAAGATGTTTTTTGTAAATATGTAATATTTATTTATACTTAAAAATTGGTACTGAAAATTTCCTAAATTTTTCTGAATATACGTGCTACATTATTTATTTATTTATTTGTGTAGCAACAACAAAATCTATTCAAATCAGAATGATAATGTTCGTTTGTTCAAAATTAAAAATCTACTAAAATTAAAAACCAATCGTTTTGAAATTTGGCACAACTTTGCATTCAGATAGGTGCGCGTTTTTACAGTCTAAGTATATATTTCATATTTTCTTTTCTATTTCAGCTGCCATAGCAACACGTGGCCAGGTGCAGCTAGTGCAAAATATAAATAAAAGAAAAATATCTTAATTATAATAATATAATAATAAAACCCTTATCCGCACCCAAATGGTGCATATCATATAAACGCAGTGTTATCTTGATCGTTTACACATGAAGGAAAGGTGATCAGCCCTCCGCTTCAGGTACCAGTCCAGGGTAATATTGAATAAATATGACAGTGAAAAAATCACTTATATTTATTTTCTGACCTCCAGAACGGTAGCCGAACGTGCTGACCATTACACTACGGAGGCGGACAATTATAATAACTATAAATATTTTTTTGATGTTTCTGTCTTCTACAATTAAGATATAACATAAAAGTATAATTTGCGCATACCAAGGAACTATTCGTAAATCGTGTGTTTGTAACGGTAGTATGTAAATCTGTCAAGCGAGACCCTAGGCAGCGGTGACCCACTGAGAATGATTGAAGTGATGTGACGCGGGTGTCCTTAAGGATAATTGTACCAGGAAAGGAGGTGATATCAATACGTCTTACGAATAAAGTCACTTCTGCTAACTCAATATTTTACAGGAGAGCATTTTAAAATTTCACAATCATAGAAAATAAGTGATTATTGAACATATCCAGTGATCCTGTTATAAGTTTGATCTTGTAACAAATAATTCATTTAATAAATGGATCTTACCTCTACACTCATCCAATTAAGATTATTATGTTTCTATATGATTTATATTTGAAGTTTGAATTTGATTTTCCATTTTATAATTAAAATTTAACTTCGTAAACATTTTATTATAACTTAATTATAATGTCTACCGGTTTTGAAGTAGATGGTGTTTAGGTATTAATCAGTCTTAAAAAAGAAGCGGTTAGCTTCGAAACCGGTACACATTATAATTAAGTAATAATGAAATATTTTTAGTGATTTATAAAACAAAATTTAGTTTTAATAATATTATTTTTCCTTTATAAATTATTTTTGAGCAGAGTTATTAATATTTTTTTTAATGAGTAGAGAGTCAAATCTCAATTTCATCCATCAGTTTTTTTTCCTCCATAGTTGATAGTACGCATGATCATTTATTATAAATGACTTATTTTGGTGTATTTGACAGATCGGACTTTATTTATTGGGCGTGTTGATGTGACGTCTGCTGTATGGGCGCCAAACACGACCGAAATCAGAGTAATTCATTCATAAAATTCGTATTCGTGAACTCGTATTTAATATTTCACCTCGTACTAGATATATGTATATATTTTTAATCACATAATATTTACTGAAAAAAGGTTTTTAAAATAATTGACCGCTTTCCCATTTACTATTTTACTAAATCTAATCTATAGATATTTTACACAGGATACTTTGGATTGGACATTAAGGAAGGAAATTGTTTCCGCTTAAACGAATTTCGTAGCGAATCTATTTTTTATTATTAGTTTGTACTTATTGCACACAAATGCATGTTTTTAAAAAAAATATTTTTATTATAAATACAAGAAATACAATCTTTCTTTTTCAATTAAAAATAAATAAAAAAGGTGTACAAAAATAGAATTGATTTTTAAAGAAATGTTCAAACTAAACTACCTACAAATAACCAACTAAATTTTACTTCGAGTCCACTTTTGAAGATATTCCCATTGTGATTCAATTGTCTTCTTTCTGTCTTTCAAAATGTTATTTTTATGCAAATGTCGAATCGTATTTTTTTTATTTTAATGAACTAGCGATGGAATGATTTTCCGAAACCGGTAGTCATGAATAAGTGTTTATAGAAGTATATTACGCAAAGATAACAATGGATGATAAAGAGAATGTTTTTTAACAAGATTAGTTACGAGCACTACAGATTTAAAAAAAAACAGTTAGTATTTTTACCTGTTGATGAGAATATCTAGTTCTCTAAACTAGCCTTGTTTATATTAGTTTTCTTTGATGTAGTTCTTTGATAAGTGTTTTATTTTTATAATAAACAAATATTACAATATGGCTTCATCTTTTCTGTAAGTTACAAGCTTCAGAGATATTTTTTTACTAAAAGTGATGTACCATGATGTAACGAAGGATGAAAGTAGACTGAATGCAGTTGAAATGCGATCTCTCAAAAGAATGTGCGACAAAACGATGTACGATAGATGTGCGAATAGTGAATTAAGGAAGGAATGCAAAGCTGAGATAAGCATTATCGATAAAATTAAGAAACGTGTGTTGAGATGGTTTGGACATGTAGAACGAATGAGTGAGGAAAGAACGGTAAAACCAATTTATGAGGCGAATGTTAGTGGGAAAAGAAGCAGAGGAAGACCGAGAAAAACATGGCACGATCAGGTATGCCAAATACTTGAAAGTGGTCAGGTTAGGAGTCGTAACAATCAGCGGGTATGTATGAGGAGATGCATGAACGTGGAAGAGGCGAAGAATGTTTGCAAGGACAGAGTGGTGTGGCGCTCTATTCTCTCTGCCTACCCTTGCGGAGAAGCGTCGTGATGGTTAGTTAGTTAGTAGTTAGTTAGATGTACCATAACGTTTATCCATCTTTCCAAAATGCCAATACATTGATGTATTAGAAACATGAATCACGCAGTTCAACAACATTCACGTTGGATGGGCATTAAAAACAAATCTTCGTCTCGCATTAAAACTTGGCGCATCTTATTCCCTCTCACGTATTTTATATACATACATAAAATTTCGCACATTCTTGTAACGAGAGTTTAATTCTACAAATATATATTTTTAATATCTAATTATAAAAATTAAATTGTTACATATTCCAATGATAACACCCGTAGAATTATTGTAACAATACAGAATCGAATAATAAAAAGTTAAATAAATATTGTTTCTTCAATTTCTGGAACCGATCATCTATATATGTAAGACTTTTAAGACACGAAAAAAAAAATTTTTAGAAAGCAATTTAAATATGTTTATGAAATGCTTGCTATTTGGTTCAAATTGATCAATCAGAACCTAAAATCTGGCGGTGTTAAAAGTCTGCGTAATCGGAGGGCATATATGACTAGATGTATGGATGTGAAGGAGGCGAGGAGTGTATGTCAGGATAGAATAGTGTGGCGTTCCATCCTCTCTGCCTACCCCTGGAAACGGCGTGATGGTAGTAGTAGTAGTAGTAGTTCAAAATGGAGTTAATTAAGAACAATTTCAAAAATAAGATAAAAAAGGCTTAACCAATTAAAAGTCATGTCATTGATATGGGAATATAAATATCTGATCATTCACAGGGCTTGAGATCTGTCAATAGTTGGTTTTTGTGATCACTTATATTTCTTTTTAAATTTTAATATTTCTTAAGTCATGATTCATTGAAATATCTCAATTTTTACTGTTGTATATTTTTAATATTCAACATCAAAGGTGAACGATAATTATTTAAAAATACAAAAGCATAAGTAAAGTATTTTAGCTGGACGAATGGTAAACTTGTGATAGTTGTTTATTGACTCCTAAATATTTCGTTAACAAACCATTTTTTTAAACAATAAATAAAAATCTAGGAAACACGATATAAATTTTAAAATCCCCCATACATATATCTTGTATTCTGTCGACACGATGTTTTAACATCGTTGGGATTTAAATCATGTCCTAATGTTTGTTTTAAGAAATAAGAAAAATCAAATATTTCTTCTCTCTGTTGATTGAACGTTTATGTTATTGTCAATATCAGTTTTAATTTATATAAAACATTGATTTATTTCTATTTTCCAAGTAAACAAAAATACATACCATACGTTGGTGTTGAAAAGAATAATTTCGGTTGTTTATGTTTTGGATTATAATATCCTCCAAGAAATAACTGCGAGTTTTTATTAATGTTTGTATATGTATAATAAAATAAAGTATTTTATTAAAATACCAGTAGTAAGATTTAATTGATAAATTGCATAATGACACTAGTATATGTATCGTGTGCGATGGTATGTTTAATTATCAGGTTAAGAAAATCATTTTAATTATGACGATTAAAAAATTGTCATTAAAGACCAAGCAATTATGTAAAGATATATAATTGTAACGAATTATTAATGCATTTGGATCAACCTACATTTCGGTTATGTTGTTTTTTTCTTCTTCTTCTTCTCGTGTCTACATCACATTTAGCTAAACTGTCAGCGCCTTATGTAGTAACAAACTCTTCCATTACCGTCTGTCATCACGAGCAGCCATCTAGTAAGCAATGCCAATGTATTATTCTGGGAAGAGAATATAGAAGTCCCTGCTATTTACAGAACCAACGATCTGCCGTTGGCTAGTTTAAATGACACTTTATGCATTGTGTAATGCTCACCGCTCTGCTCAATGTTTTGATATGAAGTTGAGTAGATGCTTGACCTCGATACTGGCGTCGCGGGTTCGATTTCCACCAATTGCAAAATGAATTCAAGAAATATTTTTCATATCTCCTCCGCTTTCCTCACTACCGACCTGCACGCGAGCATCTAAAACAGGGACATTGAGGTTTATTCTTTAAAAAAAACATCACCTTTATATTTGAAATTTTACAATGTATGTATTTGAAATTTACAAGCTATCTTTCATTCGTCTGGTAAAGTGCCTTATACGGATAATATTGTTAAATAAATAAAAACCTTTTTATTTTCAATGATATTCGATAGTTTTTTTTTATATACTTGGAAATTTTGAATTTAAGATTTTTTTCTTTAATAAACATTCAATTACAATTTTTTTTTTTGAAATACCTGTTATTATCACCAATATTTTAAATATTATATTATTATATATAAATATACATATATATATATATATATATATATATATATATATATATATATATATATATATATATATATATATATATATATATATATATATATATATATATATATATATATATATATATATATATATATATATATATATATATATATATATATATATATATATATATATATATATATATATATATATATATATATATATATATATATATATATATATATATATATATATATATATATATATATATATATATATATATATATATATATATATATATATATGTATATATATAGTCCCGGGTTCGATTCCCAAGGGGGGTAAAATAAATACAAGTGATTTTTTCACTGTCATATTTATTCAATATTACCCTGGACTGGTACCTGAAGCGGAGGGCTGATCACCTTTCCTTCATGTGTAAACGATCAAGATAACACTGCGTTTATATGACGCAGTGCCCTATGCACCATTGGGGTGCGGATAAGGGTTACTACTATATATATATATATATATATATATATATATATATATATATATATATATATATATATATATATATATATATATATATATATTTATATATTTATATATGTGTAGGTGAAACAAAGGAAGACAGATGAAAACGATATATTGTTTTTATTTACATACATGACTTGAGAGTGGATTGTCAGACGATCAAAATAAATTTGACGATGCAAAGAAGAACAAAAGAAAATCAAGAGTTAAAAAACGAAAACTGAAAAGGAAAGAAAAACGAAAACAAAAGGTTCAGTTTCTTTTATGCACTAACGACAACAAACGAGTTGGCGAAAACCCTAGACTCTTTGAATATCAAATGAAGTATTTTTTACAAAGCGCGTCATAGGCGTTCAAAATATGCATTGAATATTTTTGACGTACGATATGATATTTCTTTTAAACTTGTGTCCATAAACTGCAGATTTATAATACGATTCATATTTATAATATAATTAATATTTGAAGTACTAACTTTGTGATTTTGTATTTTATAATTAAATTTTAATTTTGTTTGAAAATCACTATAAATATTTAATTATAACTTAATTAAGCTAATCACTAGTCTTGATAAAGAAGCGGTTAGCTTCGAAACCGGTAGACATTGTAATTAAGTTTTAATAAAATATTTATAATGATTTTTAAACAAAGTTATATTTTAATTATATTATCATAATTATAAGTTTTTTGAACGTGTATCGAAAATACGAAATTCTTTCACCATTTACGTATCCGTATGATGAAGTGCGATACATTAATGAAAACAGGGATGGAAATGACTAATCACTTGTAAATTTAATTTTTTCAGTCATTCTTCTAATTGGTGCATAGGGCACTGCATCAAAACAACGCGGCGTTGACTCGATTGTTGGTTAAATGATGAAGTGCTGACCAGCCCTATGCTACCGTTTTTAATCATGAAGTGGGGTGTATTTGATGGAGTCAAATGAAAATATATCGTTTTACATTTTAAATTTGTTGCCGACGGATGTTAGAGGTCAAAATAAATTATGGAACAAAGGCAAAATAAAGGAATGGGTAAATGATCAAGAGTTGATTTTATGAAAATTGTAAATTCTTTACATTCTTAATTTTTTCTTTTTTTTTGTGTCTATATTAGGTTAAAATAGTTAAAAACAAAAAAAATGTATTTGAAAAGAACTCCACCGACAAGACACACAAGGTGGCTTGGTACCCACCAAGAAAAAGTTCTAAATATGTATAAATTGTGATTTCAATAAATGTATACAAATAAAATAAAAATAAAAAGTGAAGGACCATACAGTGAAGGATATTACTGCCACATAGGATTGAAAATAAAGGAGGAATAGTATGGATAATATGAGAGGAAAATAAAAATATTTGAAAAAGTGAAAGCTACTGTGAAGCTTGTGAAAGCTACTGTGGAGAAAACAAACGATTAATAATTTTCAAGAAACATTGACTAATTTTTTGGTGTGCTAATTTTTCACTCTTCAAAAATATTCTACTCATGCAATATTCACCATTCTATCCATGTCTGACAACCATACTACTCAAATATAGGAAGTTGACAACTTATTTCACATGTTAGTTCTCGGCACCATTTATGGTTGAGTTGAGTATATTTTTTTAGTAGAAACCTTCATAAACTGTATGCAATATTCTTCCCGAATTATTTTGCATACTAGGCGGTGCTTTAAAATATGATAAAAAAATTATCAGCCTTTGTTTTGCCATTAATCAAAATATTTCGAGTGTGTTCAAATATTTGAATACAAATATAGATTTGTCAACATGGGTGTTATTTTACCATATATTGATATATCAACATACGAGTAGATGAAATAATAAGTGAAAACTTTAGTATTTACAGGACTAACGATCAATATGCTAGTTTAAGTGATCACTGTATACACTGTAACATTCACCATTCTACCCATGATTGACAATATAAAATTAAATTAAATAACAACTTTATAAGTATATAATTTATTCCATATAAATTTTATTTGACCAGCGATTGAGTTTCGTCGTTACCGACATCATCAGACTGGTGATGCCCGATCGCTGGTCAAATAAAATACATGTCGAAAAATTATTTATAATTTTATTCTATAAAACATGTCGAAAAATTATTTATAATTTTATTCTATAAAATGCAGTTCTATCAAGAAACGTCAGTACAAAACTTATATAATAATATATAATAATAATAAAACCCTTACCGCACCCCAATGGTGCATAGGGCACTGCTTCATATAAACGCAGTGTTATCTCGATCGATTACACATGAAGGAAAGGTGATCAGCCCTCCACTTCAGGTACCAGTCCAGTGTAATATTGAATAAATATTAGAGTGAAAAAATCACTTTTATTTATTAAACCCCCCTGGGAATCGAACCCGGGACCTCCAGAACGGTAGGCGAGCATGCTGACCATTACACTACTGAGGCGGACAAAATATAATATAAATATAATATAAAATAATTTTTGAGTTGACGAACCCAGATTTGCGAACAAAGATTAAAACACACTCATCGTGTTATTATAGTCGTTAAGGGGATATGGTACCTTGCAATAATTAACCTCATTGCCGCGTTATTAGCTTTTGTCATATTCGGTTCTCGCAAGACGCGCGGTCATTGAGCGTCCGATTTTCCGGGTGTTGGCGACGCGTAAAGCCCAGATGTGCCGGCGCTCTGGCGCACCGCGTACCGCGATAGACGTAAATAGTGGACCGCGGCGTTCTGCGGCCGTCAGTATAGATGAAGCTCCCGCGCGAGATCCTGTAGTGCCCGACGTCACTCTCGAACCACTATCAGCTCGCGAACTTACCGGAAACCTTAATTAAACAATCAAAAATTCTGAATATTAATTGTCCTGATAGCAAAAATAATCTTGTTAATTAGTACATTACAATAGTTCATTCGAATTTCAGTGATAAGACTTTTGCGTTTAAATTTTCTGATGTTTTATTGCAACCGCGCACAAATTCAGATATTTGTGTCATGTTTTTTAGATTTTAAAATAACTTTATGATATAAAGTAAACGTAAATATATTGCGCTGCTAACAGCATATGTACGTGTTGTATTGAATTTGTGGTGTGGATTTTGTAATATCGGTGTTGGACTTTTTATATTTTGAATGTAAACGCATAAAATAGAACCAAAATATTTGTTTACTCGCTTCAAGCGATGGCTGAAAATAGGTTTCCATTTGTATTGTGACAGAAAGTTTTCGGAGCTTTATTCGTGTAGTGATAAATACAGGAACAATAAACTTCAGCGAAGTATAGTTCTGAACAAAAATATCTAGTTTCAGCCAAGGTAAGTAAATACATGCTTAAATTATTGTTAACAACATTGTGAGTGTGTCCAAATCTACTCGTGCATATGTATAAAGTCTACGTTGTAATCCTCTTAGGAGAATTTTTATTTATATTTGATTGATTCAGCACAAATGAAGAAGTATATTATGATGAGAATATAGAAGTCAGGGCATTTGTAGAGCTTTTTATGTGTATGTGAAATAATTTGTAAAACAATCTCACGTGCATTAAGAAAGATTTTAGCTAACTTATCAATTTCAAACAGTTCTTACCTATTTAATTATACAACCACTATGAATATAGTTTTTTCCACTTTTATTTCTTCACCAGTCTGATGATTTTGGTAGCTTCGATACCCATTAACTAGTCAAATAAGATAAACGTGGTAAAGTTATTTGGTTTTTGCTTTATTATATACAATGCAGTTTCACCAAGAAATGTTAGCAAAAAAAAACTTTGAGTTTTTGTTGTCACATATGTATGATTTTTTTTCAAAATTTTATAACAATTACGGATAAATAGGTAAATGTATAATGTAAACCCTTAAACCAGCAGATAATAAGTCGTAAGCCCTGTTATTATCATTTTAACAAATTTCTTGTTTGTGCTGAATTATCAAATAAATAGAAACAATAGTGTGGTTGTAATAGTGAGTAGAATTGATCAATATTACACGTGTGTAAAGTGATCACTTAAACCAGGCTATGACGGTCGTCAGCCCCGTAAATGCCCAGACTTCCATATTCTTCTTCATCTTTGATGAGATGTTAAAAAATAATATGAAAAATAATAACTCCTTTGTTATAGAGTAATAACTATAAGTCATTGGAATGTTATATTCGATAAGTAAAATAATAAAAACAATAAATTATATTCCTGCATATTGTAAATTCCCTACGAATGCTTTCATATATAAAAGTACAATAAGTTATAACGTTTCCAGTTATAAGTTAACGACCATGAAGGTTGTGAAATCACTACAGCAGTGATATTTGGTGTTACTCGATACAGATTGATACTTTTCAGTGATAACTCCAATGCGATTGCATCACTAGCATCCATTGCATTGGGAGAATTGTGTTGAGTATCGGATTTAATACGCACGCGGTACATTATTATAGTATTTGCTAACGGAAGCACAAATCCGCTAAAGGACACTGGCCGTGTTTCGGTTCATCGCCGAGGGAACATAAACCAACGCCGCCGAGACTGCAATCTAAAGGGATTATCACGGTATTCAAACCTTTGTGCGTGTTTACAAAACTTGGTACTACTTGAAAAACTGCGTTGTGTAGGCAAGACCTATTGCGTGATTTTTCTCGTGGAACTCCATGCAACTATCAAATGGCATTCTAACTCTTTCAGCAATAGTGAGAAATTTCTATAATACAGTTTTTTTATAATACCTTGCTTTTTGCCATGAAATTAATTTTGAGTAAGAAATCAACGCACTTACTTTATTTTATTATTATTAGAAACCTTAAAAGATACATATTTGTTTGTTCATCTTTATACAAAACCTACCAAACCTTGATGTAACGTGTGCAAATGTCTTGTGTTCATATGGCATATACATGATTTAAAATTCAGTATTTAAAATAATATATATTTATAAGAACGTAACGTAAACGATTGAAAGAAATAATAGTAAACTAAAATTTAAATTAAGTGAATTTAAAGATACTAACATATTTACATATACACTGGCTGTACATCGGGATTGTATCCAATATGCGAAATTTCGTAAATTGATTTACATGGACTCAGTTTACGCATACAAAACTGCCTCTCCACTGTGCAGTAAAATAATGTATTTAAAAAAATTAATAATTTAAATGAAATTTGAATAAGTACACACATATATTGTCGGTAGATTTTTTTAATGAAAACTGTAGCATATGTTATTATATAATAGAAACAGTGAATATTGGGCAGTTGATAAGCAAATATTAATAAGATTTTTCATAGTGATTTTTATCTGATAAAAAGTTCGTCCTTTTAATTATGAAACAAGAAATTGTATTTTGAAAACATTTACACCACAATTTACATAAGTCGTGTCTGATATGGGAACGTGTTTATAAATTGAAAAAGAAACTGCTAATCCGAATTATAATATTCTTGATTGATTGAGAATCGCCAATAAAAAAAATCATTCGGACATCTTTCTGAGAAAAATTAATGAATTTAATAGTTCGTAATCCAATAAACGAATTTAGACAGGTTTACTTCCTCTCTGAATTTAAAAGTATGATTTTAAATTTTTTAAATTTAATTTTTATTATATGATCGTTTTAAAGTAATAGGTGTATGCATATGAAAAGGCTGTTTGCTGATAGATGGCATTACCTTTTTTATTTGCACGTACTTGAAGTTGGCAACGCATTTCATAATGATCTTTTATATCTAGTTAGAAATCCACATCTATCCCTATATAATTAGAAATTTTCAAACACTTTCTATAATTTTTTTTTTTTTTTTAAGTATAAATACTAATTGTCATTTAAGAAGAATATTTTAGAATTTCTCTATTACCTTTTTTCTTTTGAAGAAAATGTTTTTCCCTTGTCAAAAATTATAATTTTTAATTAATAGCCACATATTTGTATGCACTTACTTGATTTTATTATTTTGTTACACAAATCCTTAAGCCAGTCACTTTGATGGCAAACAAGTAGCGCTCCGCGATTGCAACAATTTGACGTGTCCACGGGTTCGAGCTTACAACGGTCCGCTCCGGCGGTGAACTCACGGCGAACACATATAGCTGAGCGCATCATAAAGGTGGGGACTGATCGGAGCATTTCATCGTAACGTAACGTCGTTCGCGGCGAGCATCCGACTTCGGATGGAGCAACCAGACTATACGAATGCTCGCATCGTAACGTGTTACGTTACGACGAAACGACTCCGGTCAGTCCCCACCGTTAGGACGCTTGTCCACTACCTGGAATTACACGGAATTTTTCCCGTCCGGCACGTCAGTAAGCGTTTTATAACGATGATTGGCTTGGATTGGCTGTGCTTTTGTCCATATTTCTTCGGATCGGTGCTCTTGATGGGTACGTGAACACGTTGCGCGTAAATTCGATCACGCTAAACTGTCGTTTTCATTTTTCGAAACCGGACTGCCTGACGGTGAAATCCCGTGTAGTGGACAAACGCCCTTAAGCTTTCCTGAAATAACGTGGAATTGAAATATTTAAATCTGTATAAAAATATTTATTTTGAATGTATAAAAACATCGTGTATGTGTGGGTGTGTACTATTAAACAGTTTGCTGGGAATAACGGAATAAACAAAAATATTTTACTTGTAATTTAACATACTTTCAGGTTTTAAAAAATATGAAATCACATTATAAATTGTGAACAAGTGAACAAATTCTTTAAAAAAATTAATTTGTACTCTTTGGATACTGAATTTTCAAATAAGTTCTTAAACAATATTCATTTAACCGTTATCCACACCAAATAATGCATAGGGCACTGTATTGCATCGATGCAGAACACTGCGTAGTAACTTGTTACAGCATTGATCGTTAATTACTTAGTATTGCGCTTCACTACCATGCTGGAAGACCTGATTAAACAATATTCAGCAAAACAAAATATATGTTGGGGATTTTTAAAATCATTTTTCATTTTGTGGTTTTTCTAGTATGAATGTGAACATGTATGTAGGTACTCAGTTAACAGAATAGTATGTATGTAGTCACCACTCACCACCATACTGAATATGGAATAGATACCTACATCTTTGATTGAAAATATTTTCATCCCAACGATCATTCTGAATATGTTTCAATGATTTTTCTAACTAACTAACTAACCATCACGCCGGTTCCCCGCAGGGGTAGGCAGAGAGAATAGAACGCCACACCACTCTGTCTTTGCAAACATTCTTCGCCTCTTCCACGTTCATGCATCTCCTCATACATACCCGCCGATTGTTTCGACTCCTAACCTGACCGCTTTCAAGTATATGGCATACCTGATTGTGCCAAATTTTTCTCGGTCTTTCTCTACTCTTTCTTCCAAATACATTTGCCTCGTAAATTTGTTTTACCGTTCTTTCCTCACTCATTCGTTCTACATGCCCAAACCATCTCAACACATCTTTCTTAACTTTATCGGTAATGATTGTCTCAGCTTTGCATTTCTTCCTTATTTCACTATTCGAACATCTATCGTACATCGTTTTGGTGCACATTCTTCTGAGAGATCGCATTTCGACTGTATTCAATGATTTTTCTTTAGGCAAGGAACCGCCCATCTTGCTTGAGATTGTTCAAAATTAATGTTCAAAGATTGTTATGTTCCCACTTGCAATGCTCATTAGAGCATCGTGACGTGTCTTTTATTACATGATTATTTCCGTGTCTTAACTTGGTAGCCCTTTGCCATCTCTTGTTTCGTGATGGGCGAACGAAATGGGACTTAAACGGAATTGAAGCGTCGCGTCAGCAGTATCGATAGTGTTAGCAGCTAGTAAAGGGGTCCCCTCAATGCTTCATACATCCTGCTGGCTTATTCTGACCACGCGTTTTTTCATAAGCCCCCATGTTAAAATATTCACTGTATTAAAATCTTTAATAGAAAATTAACTTTTTAATTTTTTTACAAAATTGCTAATAATATTAGTATATAACCACTCACCGGTGAGTGAGTTATATACTAATATAATTAACATTTTTGTAAAAAAATAAATAAGTAAAAATGACTAACCACAAAGTAAATGCTTTAAATATTAATAATATTGAGAATAAAAAATTAACAATTGTAATTGGTGCAAATTTTATTGCATATAATAAATTCAGATATAACAAAATCTTTTTTTAGAAACAATAACTTTTAAAAAGAAAACAAAGCTTCTGCGCTGCAACGCTTGACGCAAAAATTCATGAAAGCACACATAATTATTCTAGTTATTCTCATCAGAAAATAAATTAATGAAAAAATAACAAGAAAACCGATACTTCAACCTTTTGTTTGTGATTAAAAAAGAGAGATTTGAAGGAATGAATTCTGTAAATTTAAAATTGATAAATCGTAGACGTCATAAGGAGTAAGAGTAAAATACGCTTCTACCATATGTACTATAAACTCTTCTTTTACTGTGTAGTTTTCGTTTAGAAATTAATTTCAATGTAATAATGTTTTCATTAATTTAATTAGCAGTGGTACCAATTTCCAAAAAAATGTTTTAAATTGAATTTTTAAATGAAAACACTGATTTTTCGGAGTTTTATAAATATGCGTACAAAAAAATCCCCTATATATGTAGAGTGTGTGAAATTGGATATTCTTCTAGAGAAATCATTCTTTACACTATATTTTTTTCGGATAGATTTGGGTATTTTCATGAATTTTCAAAACGTCCATTAATCCCATCCCATTAATTTTTTTTATAATTACACAAAAATGTTATCATTTAATGAAAAACGTTGAAGAATACGTGTCCTAAAAGCAAGAATCCAAACTATTACACCAAATAGGTATGCATTAAGAAAAAAAGAAGATTAAATTCTCGAAATAAATTTAAAATATAACATGATCTTCCTAATCATAAAATTTCAGTAAATTTTGAAAAACGTACTCATCAAATAAAATTCATATTTGATATGCCTTTCAAGGGGAGTAATTTTTTTTTTTAGTTTTTGTTTTGCTAATACAAGTAACGAAAACCTGACTCATCTAAGCTATCTACAATAATATATAATATACGTATGTGTACATAATATGAATGCATGTATGTGAAGAAACACGATTGAAAACTATTTATTCGTGTATTTTGCAATGAAATATTTTGAGACTAGAGCAATAATTAATGAATTTAATGTAAAAATTCTTCTAACTATATGCATAAATGTTACTTACATGATAAACGTTGCTCAGAGTATTTTATTATTTTAATGAAGGCACAAAGAAAATAATTATACGTAATTATAAATTAACTCTTGCAAATGGCGTGAAAACCCACGGAAAACCGCTGATTCATATTATATGAAAAACCAGGGTTAGTGGTCCAGTGGTTAGTGTCGTGGACTCTCGAGTCAGAGTTTCTGGGTTCGAACCCACTCTACCCCAATTTGGTACCTATTTCTAATAATGAGCTGCTTTGGCTCACAGAAATAGTATGAAATTGAAATATGTTTGTAAATAATAAAACACAAATATTTCACTTTAAAAAAAAACTTGATTTTAATTTTCAAATACGAGCCGCTAATCTAACCTTAAAAATGAAATATTTGTGTTTATATTTACTTTAGATAACTTTTTCAGGTGTGTAAATTAACAATATAAATAGAGGACTAAGATTTACTGAGATATCTACTTTGTCTTTAGAAAAAAAACACATTTTTGGTTAGTAACAACCGTTGAAATATTTTGAGATAAACATATGGTAATAATTAAAACAACCATAAAAATGATTTTGAATAATTTATATAGTGCTATTAGCTTCGCTATGATAAAATTGGGGATGCGAAAATTATAGAAATAATTTAGCAAACAAATGCGTTTATACATACTTATAAGCGCAAAAAGCATTATTTTTTTTATTGAGAACTAATCTTTGTAGGTTTTTTGTGTACAACAAGAGTTTTTTTTAATTTAATTTATTGAATAATTGTATTTTATGCAAACTGCCACTCTTATTTGACTTGTTCATTTATTATTATTAAATCCAGGATGTTCGAGAGTATAAACTCTCGTTCTCTCCATTTCTCATCCTGGTCTCGATCTCCGGCCATGTTTCGATCTTCCTTGGTCCTGGTCTTATTGAACTTTGACCTCGTATCTTTATAATTTGTGCTAAAAATTTTAATACAATTTTTTAGGATTTTCTCCATCTCTTCTAGCAACACATTCAAAGTACGAAGACATAATTTACCAACATTTTGTGGACAGCTTCTCTTTAATATGCAGAAGAATTAAGACACAAGTTCATACGAATCATGCAAGCCCAAAACGCAACTCAAAATATTCCTATATTTCCTTATCAGAATTCAAAATTCTACCCATAAAGGATCTATAGAGAATGCAAGAGATATAAATATTTGGATATTAAATTTCCGTGACAAGAAATGGTTCAAATTGTAAGGATTATTCTTATGACCCCGTCTTCGCAACCTCCATTATTGTATTGAAAGATCTCAAGCAAATAAAATCGCTGCTTCTTCTACTGTTGGTCGATGAGTACACATATATTATATTATGAAAATGGTATAATTCAATAAATTTAAACAACGCAGAGGGGTTTTAATGACGATTCATCAGAATAAGATCGTAGAAGTGTTCCCCACTTCTTTCTTCACACCTTACCGCTACTTTACTCATTCCAATTGAGTCCATATATTCCTAGAACAAATTCTATAATTATTAGCATGTTAACACGGGAACTGTGAACTTTAAGGGCACATTTTTTTCGTAGAATCAATTTTTTATGACGTAGTAGTGTATAAAAAAATGGTATACCAAATGGAAACATTCGTCTAACTACATTTTTGTTTCATTATTCTGGTACACAACTTAACATAACGAAAATTAACTTGAGTTTTCATTACTTTAATCACTATACTAGAATATGTTTACAATAAATGAATAATACAAAGCAGATTTTCCCACTGAAATATTTTTCTAACCCTTATTTCCAGACAATGTCGTAAGGCACTGTAACGTATCTATGTTGTATTGTTTTGATCGTTAATTATATGAACGAAATCTGATCAGTCTAATATTTCTGGGACCATTCAAGGTTTACATTTAATAAATATAATACTGAAAATTTGATCATTTTTATTTTAAACACCTGAGAATACACATTAATAAATAACAGCTTAATAATAAATAAGCAAATGAATATATCACTCACTCCTTTCAATAACGTCATATATCAAAAAACGTGATTTTTCAGATCGTTTTAAAAGTTTAAGAATATAATAAATTGTGTGAAAAAAAAATTCAAGCCACTTATTGAACTTTTCACTATGCAATAGATTTTTAGGTAAAACCTGAATGTTTTTTCTATATTTGAATAATATTTAGGATATTTAAAAAAATAATTAAACAACACCTTTTCTTCAAAATGCAAAACACAAAATTTTCTGCCCTGTAGCGGGTAAATATTATGTTAAAAACATGCTGCTTTTGCTGAGATATATGTAGTACATTTTATAGACATTCCGAAAACATGAACTGAAAATTGACGATTTTTGATATATGACGTTGTTGAAAGGAGTGAGCGATGTGTGATCTATCACTCTAATATTTACTTAATTTTACCCTGGACTGGTACCCGAAGCGCGGGGTCGATCACTCTTCCTTCACGTATTTGACTATTAAGATATCAATACTTTTATGGGATGCAGTGCTCTATGCGCCATTGGGTGTGGATAAGGGTAAGAAAAAGGAAACGTATCCCGGGACCTCTGAGATAGTACATTGTTTAACTTACCAACCATCATACTAGAGAGGCAGACAAAATCATACATCAAAATACGAAATAATCTCTGTGTAAAGAGATCAAATTAAATAATTTAAATAATTTGTACAATAATGTGTATTATTATACAAATTACAATTTCCTTGCAAAATATTACAGCACCTTTTTTTATAAAGTTAGTAAAAAACAGCAAAAAAGATGTCATAAGTTCAAATCAAGTACCAGCTGGGTACCAGCAAATCTAATTGTACGGAAATTTTTTTCAAATCTTCGAAGGCCCTGAGATGGCAATACGTTAGTAATGATAATTGCAATTGGTGTTTTAATGAAACAATTGCAGCGATAAGCTCGTAAAAAAATACGTGGAAAAAACGGTGTTCTTGAATTAGTAGGTACGACAAAATATAAAAAGGTAACTGATCTGTTTGACATTTATGTGAAAATCTTGTAGTCTAAAGAACCTAAAATTTTCAAGTTCACGGACAGCAAAAAAATATTTCTACATAGCTAAAATTCAGTATTTTATCAAACGAATACAATTATCCGATCTGATCCATGAACTTTTAAAAATTTCATTAATTGATTCGGCATTCACTTTGTGGTAAAATCTATCCATTTTAATTTAAGTTTTACAGGGTAATTACCGCTATTTGTTAATATCCATTATGATACGTATTTTGATGCATTCCACATAATTTTCAATACATTTTAGATTTTGTTAAATAGTGGTATTTACCATGTAAAATTTAAATGGAAAACTTTTCAGGATTTCGAAATACTGACTTAAAATGAAAATGAATCATTTCTACAATGCAACTACATATTATTCATTTTATTTCAAAAATAGTCAAAAGATTTTATTTTCCAACTATCTGTACCCAGCCAGGCGATACTGTGTCTCAGACAGTTTAAATGGAATAGAAAAAATAAGCGATAGCACACATTTCTAATATACTTAATATTAAAAGGATTGTGAATATACAATGTGTTCCTGTTAGGTTCAATAGATGCCGCTGCCTTTGCAGTCAAAAATCGGATAAAAATATGTTTTACCTGTCACACTCAAAGGTGTGTTAAATTTTTTAAGAAATTAGTGAATAACTTTAGAAGATGTAAGACTTTGAAAAAACATATATTTTCATTTATATTCATGTAGATAAAGTGAGAATATTTTATTATTTTTGTGTCATATGTTAGACTGTCGTCAAACAGTTTGGGGTTATTTTTTAAATGCGTGATATGTTTGTAGACAGATATATAAAATAATGTTGGGGAATATCGAGTTTGAGACATTGAATTTAAAAAAAAACTTTAAAGAATTCGTGGTAAAAAATAGAGACGCTTTTGTTTTTTACACTGAGATTCAATGCATTTTTTTCATTGGCTGTTAACACAATCGTATGCGTCAAAAACTAAAACACTTGTAAGCTTGATTAATATAACATTGATTAGACACGTTTCAAAAACTCTAAACAATGAATTCCTGGTACGCAATAATAAATAATACGCCAACAGTCATGCAAGCATTTAGAAACAATATTGTCGATGCTTTTTTTCATTATCTAGACATGTCTTTTGTCTATGGTATCACATTAATCCGTGTCACCGCTTTCCGGTGTCCTTATAATATATTTATAAATGCAATAATTACAATTAAATTTAATACTTGCATCGACACCGATTTGCTGTGCACTTGTAACCTTGATAATGTCATTGGATTCTGCATATTTGCAATCAATATTCATGCAACAATTATTTTATTACTTTTAGGAAATTGTGAAATATGGTATGTGATATTAAAATACGAAAATTCCTTTTGAAATAGCTGGAACGCTTTATTCATAAAATTAAAATATAAAATATAAATAATTGGCATTGATTGGAGGATTGAAAAAATGTTTTATTGACCTTTATTTCAATGGTTATGAAATATGTTATCATATGAAATAAAAAAAAATGTTTTAATGTAAATATATGTAAACATATATATATATACATATATATATATATATATATATAAATATATTTATATATATATATATATATATATATATATATATATATATATATATATATATATATATATATATATATATATATATATATATATATATATATATATATATATCTTAATACTACTTCAGCTATTTCAGTAATATATTATATTATCGATTTGAAAATTATAAAACAATTCAATATTTCCATGTTTGATGTGTTTATAAACAGGTGCTCATATTGAAGTTAAATTAGCACAACGTGAATATTATTTTTTACAGAATTAATATAATAATCTATCAAGAAAACATGCATCATATTACATATGTATGTTCAACGTCCGAGCGAACTTTAACCTAAAGAAAGTTTTGAATGTACGATATTGACGAAAACAGTATTGAAAGCAGCAGCATACACGTGATAGAAGTAAAACTTCTCAACAACAACGAAAATAATACATTATATGTCATATACAGAGAGGAGCATTTCAAAAGATCACAAAACAAAATATCTGCAAATAAATTTGTTTATACAATGTTTATACTGTCACTTATTGGTGCTATAATTGGCAATACTGATATAAATTATGTGTGACAACTAAAATAAGAGATATATGTCCGCGATTCAATATTTTCGAGATACTGAAATATTGTATCTATTGTAGTTTCGGATTTTATTATTGATTTGTTAGGTTTGTCAACACAAAATGATAAATACTAAAACAACGCGTGGTACCTCAGATGTTCATAAATGGCATCTGATGTCTACATCAACAACACCATCTTATTGTGTCACTTTGTACCCTTAATAATATTTTTTTTTTAATAATCCCTTACCGCACCCCAATGGTGCATAGGGCACTGCTTCATATAAACGCAGTGTTATCTCGATCGATTACACGTGAAGGAAAGGTGATCAGCCCTCCACTTCAGGTACCAGTCCAATGTAATATGAATAAATATTAGAATGAAAAAATCACTTATATTTATTAAACCCCCCTGGAAATTGAACCCGGGACCTCCAGATCGGTAGGCGAGCATGCTGACCATTACAATACGGAGGCGGACAAAACCCTTATGTATACGTAAACTGACCCTTGTACCCTTATGTATACGTAAACTGACCGTTCATTTTTGGAATTTAAAAGACTTCCTGTTATTGATTAAGATAATCCGAGCTTAAACGAAATTTAGTTATTTAAATTACATTTTGCTCACCTGAAACAATCTTGGCAATGTTGGTTGTTATTTCAAATATGTTTCGAGTACAAAATACATACTTACGTTCATATTTTTTTCTTGATGGAACCAATTTAATCATCTGAATACCCGAAGATTTTTTAGATACAAAGAAACTTTAATTATGTAGAATTATAATTAAAAATGAAGGAATTTTTACGACAATTCTAAATTGTTGGTAATTGTTCAATTTGAAGGGAATAAAAACGTTGCAGTATAAAGTGAATAAGGAATAAAAAATTATATAATTTATAGAATAAAAAATTATGTAATTTTTTTTCAAGAGGAAATATTTTGATCGGTAATCGATCCCGCAACCTCGAAAATTCTAGCCAAGGGCGTTAAATTACTCCCCTTGCTTATATCCGTATTCTTAAATCCTGTTAATAATTGACCATGTCACAATAGTTTATGCGAACACAAGAAACTATGCTAATAATAACCTGTTTATTTATACACATACTGTAAGCATTTTTAAAAATTAACTCCATTATTTGTATACTTGCACTGTGCTTTCGTTCGTCCAAGAATTTTCAATTTTGCTTCCGTAACCTAACTTAACTTTACCTAACAACTACCACGCTAAACCCAGACCACTTTCAAGTATTTGAAATATTTGATCATGCCATGTTTTTATCGGTCTTCCTCTGCTTCTATTACCAACTATATTCACCTCATAAGTTTTACTGATTTAATTCAAATTTAAAATAAATTACTAGTACATATATCCAATCCAATGTAAAAGTTCAAATCATTTACATAAAACTACAACATTTTGAGTGTGTCCAAATACTTGATTAATAATCTGAAGTATCTCCAATTATAGGAGTTATTTTATTAATATTTTGCCATCTCATCATAGATAAAGAAAATTACGGAAGTCTGGGCATTTACGGGGCTGACGATCGTCATAGGCTAGTTTAAGTGATCACTTTACTCACGTGTATAATGGGTAGAATTGGTAAATGTTACACGTGTGTAAAGTGATCACTTTAACTAGCCTATGACGGTTGTCAGCCCCGTAAATGCCCAGACTTCCATATTCGTCTTCATCTTTGATGAAATGTCAAAAAATAATACATAAAACTAAGTTTCATAATTCGTCACTACATTTTTATATCGTTTCTTTGAAGTTCACTGTACCTCTGTCTCCGTGCGAGTATTTAAATACCGGACACAGAAAATTACGTTTTTCGAAGCACGTTTTTCTATACAAACACATTGGCGTAGTATTTTTACTTAGTATCGTAAATATACCTCGTAGCTACGTGCTAAGCGGTTCGCCTATTGAGAGTAAATTTGAATCATTCGTATATGACAACACGCGTACGTTTGGACGCTGGCCACACGTCTTACGAAATGCCAGACATCCGCAAAAAGGTGATGATCAAAGCCTCCCCATTAATCTTTGTTTCCACTTATACAAAGGTTTTTTGCTGAAGTGTTTCGCGAGTCAAATGACAATAAATGAAAATGTGTGGCGAAGCTTACGTGTCGGTCAATTGATTTTCCTTTGTACGTTAAATTTAATATACGTATACTATAATGCACAACACAACGTACATATCGCTCACTCCTATCAACAACGTCAAATATAAGAAAAACTTGATTTCTCAGGAGATCGTATTTCAAGTTTAAAAATATAATAAAATATATTTAAAAAAATATCAAGCTACTTATTGAACTTTTTACTGTGCAACAGATATTTTTTAGGTAAAACCTGAATGTTTTTTTCTCCATTTGAAAAATATTTAGCATATTTAAAAAAAAAAACAATACCTTTTCTTCAAAATGCAAAAACAACACTTTCAGCCCTATAGCGGGTAAATATTAAGTTAAAAATATGCCGTTTTTGCTGGGATATAGTATGTACCTTTTCTGGTTATTCCAAAAACATGCACAACTTAAAATTGTCGATTATTGAAATATGACGTTGTTGAAAGGAGTGAGTGATATATGTACTTACTTGTTTTTTATGAACCAAACATCAATATTGTTCGTTCAAATCATGAGACCCACTATCTGAAAACTTTTTGACAATAGATTTGTTTTTGCACCCCTTGATAATTTAAATATTTACAAAAATTAAAACAAAAAGGGTAGATCAGAATACTTTTAAAAAGGAAAACACGTATTTGCGTTGTTTTACTATGAATACAAATATTTTTATTCAATACTTTTTTTTGGTAAGTTTAAGCAACTTGTTTACAAAATTTTGTCCAAATACTTGTTCAAAAACTGGATTATCTCCAATTAGGAGTTATTTTTAACATGACTTTTTGACATCTTACCATAGATAAAGAAGAACATAGAAGTCACATACAAATGAGAAGAGTCTCTGCTAAATAAAAGCTTTCCTCATACCACCATAGATAGCTATTATAAACTTGCACAACTGTATTAGGAGTTTGATCAATATTTTCAAGAAGAAATTTCAGTAGTGTGGTATTCAATCATAGATGGAATTGGTGAATGTTACACGCGTGTAATGTGATCCACTCAAACAAGCCTATGACGGTCGTAAGCCCTGTAAATGCCCAGACTTCTATATTCTTGTTCATCTGTTTTGTAATGATATGTCAAAAAATATTTAAAGAGAAGAGTTTACGACTAATGTAGTGTAATGAAGATAGTTTTAATATTTTTATTTGGAACAACTTTTGCATTTTAAAACGGGTAATTAATGAGGAATGTAAATGATACCGAGATATTTTTAGTCCCGAAAAGAAGAAAATTCAATCTACAAAATCTGATAAATAAATAAATAAAAAAATTATAATTTATACGAGTAAAGCGTCATTTTTGTAAAATACCCAAGGGCGATGCCCAAAATTATATTGTAGAAGACCTCGTTTGCATATATTTAATAAAAGTATAATATTGTTGAAGTTATTTTCATATTATGTGTGGATTTAAACAAAAAAAATCAAAATTACAATAAACAAAAATTAAATTCTTTTCATAAAAAAATCGTTGTGTAAAATACAACCATGTGTTGATATTATGATTGAAGATTTACGATTATTTTGGTTTGGCGTGCCAACTCAATAGAATTTCAGAACAAATATTACCTAACGTGATAGATGTTAGCAGAACAGGAAAATTATAATAGCAATACAGTTCTAGACATTTCTCTCACAGATTAACCGCATTCTGTAAATATTATCTGAATGTTGTGTTATTGTTATTGGCGGGGATTCCAAAACGTATATTAAACTAAATAAAAAAATAATTAATACGGACATAAAACTATGTCAACTACTAATTGATACTTTTCTTTAATGTTCTAATAAAACATGTTTTTATACATTTATTTAAATCACAATTTTAAACATAAGTATTAATTTTTTTTCCAGAGACTAACCAAGTCACCTTGGATGTCTTGTCGGTGGAGTTAATTTTTAATACATTTTTCATTGTTTTAACCATTTTAACCATACATACAAAAAAGAGAGAAATATTAAGAATACAAACATTTTACAATTTTTATAAAATTAACTCTAGATCATTCACCCATTCCTTTATTTTACCTTTGTTCTATATTTTATTTTGACTTCTAAAATCCGTCGGCAACAAATTAAAAAGTGTCTGGAACGATATATTGCAGTGTTCCACATCCATATTTATTGTTTATTTTTGGGACTATCAAACATTCGTTGTGTGTAAATTGTGTATTATTGACTTATTCAGTAATCGGTTTACGCACTGTGCAATCAGTCTTCCCACGAATAAACACCATTAACTATCGAATTTTGATATTTTAAAAATAAATATTGAAAAAATCTTTAGAAAAAAAATTGTTATATAAAAAAAAAATAGTGAAGATGATGCATCTGCCGAAATACTTGCCAACCCGTTGTGACTATGGAAGTTTTTTTTAAATTTAAAAAACAATGAAATAAATAAAATTAAAAAGCAAACTGGAGATTTTTATATGGAAATACAAGAAATAAAAATAAATATTTTAAGATTAAACAAAGCAACTAGGTATCGCATCGATTATTTAAAACAACCTTCTTCTTCTAAACCTTATCCGCACCCAATGGTGCAAAGGGCACTGCATAGTTTTATCGCAGTATTATCTTCGATGAAGGCAAGGCACTCCTGCGCTTTCGGGACCAGTCCAGGGAAATACTAAATAAATATTAGTGTAAAATTACAAATACGGTAGCTAAACACTCTGACCAAATTAAAAAAAAAAAATGTGTTATACAAGAATGATGAAAAATTTGCCGAAATACTTGCCAACCCGTTGTTACGTTGGTTTTTAAAAATTAAAAAAAAAAATAATAATAAAGCAAAAAGGAGATTTTTGTGTATTTAAAAGTTATTTAGAAAAAAAAATTGTTAGTGTTTTAACTTTAAACAAAGCAACTGGGTATTGTATTGATTATTAAAACAAACTTACTGTATTATAATTCCTTATGACTATGCTGAAATACATTTATTTATTATTATTGTATTAATATTCGTAATAAAATTCAATAATATTTACATTATATATTTAGTAAATTATTTACTTCAACATATACGTTTAATTTCGTTGAATCATTTAGCGCGAACCGGTGTCGTATGAACTTGCTTTGTCTTTGTAAGGCTCGAGTAAAGTTTTAGGTCACAATTAAAACTATCGAATAATTTACATTATATACGTTACTTCATTTAAATGGTTCTTTATTGGAATTATTAATTGAAAAATTAACTAAATATGTTCTTATCAATTGAATAAAAATAAAATTAAACTCATGTTATAACAGTACAACACAGCTTTCTTTAGTCTGTCTGACAGTTTGTTTTTGCATTGCGATCCAAAGAATTTTATTCGTTTAAAAATATTTCTCAAATAATGATTTAGTAAAAGAAACATCGGCATTACTTATATGAAAAAAAACGTTATAAGTGACAACGTAACAATTTCAAATACACATTCATTAAATATTTTCACACAGTTAATTAACATTAGTTATTTCGCTTATCTCGTAGGTTATTCCAGCGATTACAAACTTGCATGAAATTAAAATAAAACTGCATTATATTTCAAGAGTATTAAGTGAACACATACAGATTTAACTGAGGTGCAATTAAGAATTTTTAAAGACAAGCTATTACACGTGCATTATTCAGACCCCTTTAGGAATCGAACACGATACTCTATTACGAAAACCAATGCGCTAACCACTACAGTATGGGGAGAGTTTTCTTTTAACGATTTTTCTTCTTCAATTTTATTATTTAGAGTTTTCGTGTAGATAACTGTTATAACATTAAAATCGTTTGTAGTGAGTTATAAAGTATATGAATAATACATTAAGATTTTAAAAAATGTTTTAAGGCTTTTGTAAATTTTCAAATGCAATTTTGAATTATGAATTTTGTACAACATTTTGAGTATGCCCAAATACTTGTTCATAAATTCTGGATTATCTCCAATTACAGGAGTTATTTTCATATTATTTCACATGTGTAAAGTGATCACTTAAACCAGCCTATGACGGTCGTCAGCCCTGTAAATGCCCAGACTTCCATATTCTTCTTCATCTTTGAAGAGATGTCAAAAAATAAAATGAATTTAGTAAATTAGTTAATTAGTTAATTCTAAACTTACAAAGAATAGTTTCCAAATGGCCTGAAAGGAGATGGTCTTTCACATATATTTTTTATCAAGCCAAGACCTTAAAGATTACATTAATTGAATTGCTGAAAGATACATATATCTTACATTGTGAATTATTACGCCTTAGTGAGTCAGAATATGGCACGTGCCATTTTCTCGAAGTAGTTGCTTCCTTTTCAGAATTGAGATAATTCTATTGATGTAAATGTAGCCACGCTATGCAGTTGATAGGACAATCAATTTACATGCGTTTACTCTCACAACTAGTGGAGGTCGCTGTGTTGCGGATACGCTCAGGGGTGTTCAAGTGCTCAATATTTTTCAGTAAGAAACATTTTCTTAGTTATTATTTTGTAGGTTCATATTAACAGATACCGACACATAATATTTAATGTGTCAAAAAATTGCACAACGTAATTTTTAATGAACCTCCATAGTGTAATGATTAGTTTGTGTAGCTACTGTACTGGAGTTTCGACTCCCAGAGGGGGTGGGTGAAAATAAATATTGGTGATTTTACACTATAATATTAAATCAATATTACCCTGGATTGGTCCCTTAAGCACAGGAGTGATAACCTTGCCTTCGTGTCAGTAACGATTAAAATACCACTGTATAAACAATAGTGCCCTTTGCACTATTAGGTGCAGATATGGGTTAGAATATAAAAAAATGGTAGCTTATATAAAACTTCACGTTTAAAGAAAAAAATCCTATTCTATTTATAAAGAAATGTGTATTTAAAAAAATAAATAGAATTTGTTTCTAAAATTGCACGTGTTCATCTGACCTGTATCGGTATTTCATAACTAATTTATTCTTAATCCTTTTTTAGAATCGAGAAAACAAAATAACTGCATTCCATAATGTTGAGGTTCCCTGTAAAGTCGCACCGCTCGGTGCAATGCGAGTATAGAGGTCCAATCCGGAAATGTGAATGATCCAACACAATTTAACTAACTACTCACAAACATGTTATCCTGGTAATGCAACTCTAATTGTTTAAACAACGAAAACATTTTTTAAAATTGGTATTTAAAAAAAATATAATTCAAATAAAAATATATGATAATTAATTAAATAGTGATATGAATTTGCGTGTCCATATTTATAAAAAAATCTTTATTAATATTACTCTAAATCATATCTTCATAAAAATGGACTCGTATTTCGTATGAAATAAATGTGTATTTGTGTATTTTTTTATGGTATTAAATTTATATATTATTAACATTTTATGTTACATTTTACACCATTTAATCATTCAAAAATAGTCAATAAATTCCAGTATTTCTGTCATCTTAAATTCAGAAAGAATTTCAAATAAAAAATAATTCATAATAATCACAAATAAACAATTGTAGGCCAACAAAATGTACGTTTGGCTCACTTGGTTGACATGTGAAGTTTCAACAAAAAGTACAAGTATTTATTTAATATTCACACAATATCTTACACACATTTGATACAATCTTTTCTGTATCTAAAATACGATCGAAATAAAAATTTTATATTTACATACATAAAGCAATGCGGCACAAACGCGGTTTGCAGTTTTTTTAAAGGGTGTATTCTTTTTATACACGAATAAATGTTTTATTTTCACTTAACCTTGGGAAAAAACATAGAGACAAATCTACTCTATTTTACGAGGTTAAATCTCATTTTTGAATTAACGCGAAATGATATAGTTATGTAAGCAAGTAATAATTTAGCTACAAAAAACCTTTTTTAATATATTTCTAATACAACAAAACGTTTGTATTTAAAAAAAATATATTTTTATTAGTTTCAATTAACTGACAGATTTTTTTTCTGTTGACTTGTTCAATTATTTAATTATTTATTTTATCATATACCTAATTACAAATGATAATAGTGTGCCCTATCTGGGTGTTAAATACTCTGTTGGGATTTCTAAATTAATAACTATATTACAAACTATCATATTATGGAACATTTCGTTATTGTAGCATTTCTGCTTAGATAATATTTCGATACCCACATATTTGTTAATACCAGTTTTGCACAGGACGATGACCTTATGAGGATTCGTCCTGATTCTTATTTTATTTATGATTCCAAGTGGATCGGATTTTAGCTTTCCTCGAAGCGACCGTCCCAGACTTCTACTAGGCTTTAAGGTAATATCATACCAGCGTATCTTTGTGTATACATATATGAATATATATGTTTATATACAATATATATATATGTATATATATATATATATATATATATATATAAATATATATATATATATATATATATATATATATATATATATATATATATATATGTATATATATATATATATATATATATATATATATATATATATATATATATATATATATATATATATATATATATACATATATATAAATATATATATATATATATATATATATATATATATATATATATATATATATATATACATATATATATATATATATATATATATATATATATATATATATATATATATATATATATATATATATATATATATATATATATATATATATATATATATTTATATATATATATATATAAATATATATATATATACATATATATTTATATATTTATATATATATATATATATATATATATATATATATATATATATATATATATATATATATATATATATATATATATATATATATATATATATATATATATATATATATATATATATATATATATAAATATGTATATATATATATATATATATATATATATATATATATATATATATATATATATATACATATATTTATTTGTATATATATACATAAATATATATTTATTTATACATTTATATCATCAGTACAGACGTTTTAACAAACTAATAATCAAGTGTGATTTATGTATTAATTGTTAAATTAAACACAGATTTTTCGAGTCTACTAAGTTGTATTTTATTGTTTAAAATATATGAAAATTTATATTGTGACAATTGTTTCGCAACAAATGTGTCACACATTTGTCTGTAAATGCCATAACTAGGTAAAACAATTGTAACAATATTAATTTTTATAATTTTTTTAACAGTTAAATACAACTCAGTATATTTAAAAAATCTTATTGATTTAACAATGAATTCTCAAATTAAAATAGACTTCTAGAAATGAAACGCCAAATCAATAAATAAATAATAAAATAAAATATAAAATCAATTATAATGATAATTTTTTTACGGTAGCAATTAATTTCATAATTTTTGTAGTTAAATCTTGTAAAATATATCTGACTTTTTATATTTACTCTTCTAACTTTGCCTTTTTAAATCCTTACTACATCTTTGCATTATATCATTTTAATTATAAAATGGAAAATCACAAAGTTATTACTTCAAATAAATAAAATATTCATATATTTTTAACTAAAAAAGTATAGTGTATACTAAAAAGGTATTTTATTATATCATTCATCGATATAGGAAATGGCGACGTGTTTGTGTTATAATTATTTATGTCATGGCAACGCTGGTAACAGTAAACTTTTGTTATAAGTTTCGTAGTAAAGGTAAACAAAATAATAAATCAAATGGAAAGCTGCGAGCAATTCTTGTGATGTTGTGATTTTTTGATTAATTGATTTCCAACCGCAGAACAATACTGTGGAAGTCTAAATTTTAACGAAACATCTGGCAGACGAAACAAAATATTACATCTCCCAATTCCTACAAAACAAATTCATATTTTAATTTTCGAACATAAAAAAATATATTTATTAAATTGACACTACATTTTAAAGGTTTAGCTTTAGTGTAATATACTACAAAGCTTTCAAAATGTTCGAAAGCGCATTGCAGCAACAAGAAGTATGTTTTAAATATTAAAATAAAATACATGCATTAAGTCGCTTTTTTGGGTGTATTAATGTAAATACAACAAGTAACGTTCTCATTGGCAGTGAAAATACAAACTTAAAATTATAAATTTGTATTTTAGAATCGAAAGGAAGATGGTTTAATCCTTATATCCTGAATTTGATGTAGTCTCCTATGCATTATGAATGAATTACCTCTCCTTGTAAAAAATGCACTTTCTCTAATAACGTTTAAGAAAAAAATAATACTTTTAAGAAACGTCTGATACAAAACTATTTATCATTAGAATCCCAACTGTCTATCAATCATCCTCCCTTAGTTTTTCCCTCTACCTCCTTAAACTCCCTTTTTCCTTTACCTTCCGTATTATCATCTTTTGTGATTTATGTTTTTTATATGTTAATTTGTTATTTATGTTTTTTTAATGTTCAAGTACTACCCTCTGATTGCAAACGGCTGTATATGGTATCAATCGTTTTGATTAATATCACTAGTCTGTTTTTGGTTGGTTGGAGGATATTGCTTTTTAGCAATAAGCCCGCCAATGTACTTATTCCTGTACATGAAGTTTAAATTAATAAATAATTTGTAAAAAAAAGATGCTATAATTAAAAACAAGTTGGTTATATTTCAAAATTTGTACTTAAATATGTTAGGCAAATACCTCAATTTGCAAGTTTGAAAAGCAAAATAAAATGGAACAAAAAATGGGATCAGTGGATAATTTATGTATTTACTGAAAATCGTCTGTTGCAAATATTACAATAAAAATACAATATTGTATCATCTAGTAACTATCACTGGGAGATAAATCTTAGAATAATTATATCGATAAATAAGAGGAAGAATTTCATCTGAAACACTTGTGTTTTGTGTAAAGTCGTGACGCGACGCTGTCTCGGTGCCGTTTGCCGCCGCGGCGCTAACTGAAAGATCGTAATAAATCGCCCGCGCCTCGTGTAACCAATAAATCAACTTAATCCCAAGGCGATTTAATTCCCAGACCGCATTTAAATATTATTTTTTTTAAGTTATGTTAATTTTTATTTTGTTCCCATAGTTTCGTGTTGTCATTTATTCACATAATTCCTATCCCAGTTTACGCGTCATTTATATCCTAAAAAAACTGCCAACGTCGTAACACCTACTGTTTACTCACACGTCTGAGCTTCGTGTATTGCTTGATATTTAAAATCAGTGTATTCATTGAGAAAATCCATGAAAAAGCCTGTATTTAAAAATTAAATATGATTATTTATTTTAAAACGTATTACATGCATAAGAGTAACATGTATAATATTCCCGATGAGTATTTTTCATATATAATATATAATAGATAAGTATATAAGATACGTAAAAAACAAAAGCAAACAGAGGAATACAGTAACAAAAATAATAAAAAAATCGTAATAAATTAAAAAGACTGAAACACAAAAAAGATAGTAAAATAGTTAAAATATTTAGCACAACTAACACATGGTAAAATATAAAATATGTGTAATGTATTCGAATTATATTCATTACGAATCGAATTCAGATCATGAAAATTATGTAAACCACAGGTAGTACTTACTTGTGTCAGTTACATAGCATCGTCAGCAAAAAGCCATTATTTTCATAATTCAATGAACTTAGTTTTTAATATCAAATCGAGCGTAGCATTTAACGGTTTGATAATGAGTGTGAAATTGAAGTTTTTTTCTTTTTATAAATCATTGTCATTTAAACACATTTTTACTTTAGAAAATTCATTCAACCTTGGATATGTTTGTAAACTGTAAAAGATATTTACTTTGTTATTCACATGAGACTAGTAAATGAATTTTAAAAAAAACGTCAGCGCAAAATACACCTCGGATAAATAGTTTTATTCATTATGACCATTAGTACTGAAAACAGTATTTTTCACAGATATTCTGATACAATTCACGGGCTCAAACCCAATGTATGGAATTATTTAAGTATTTTTCTGCATTTTCATAAATCAAACACTAATTTTAAGAGTCCACTAAATTTTATTTTATAATTAAGAACACAAAAATAACATTTGTGACAATTGTTTCGCCTTGTTAAGGCATTTTCAAACTAAAGTGTAAACAATACCACAATAAGGTGAAACAATTGCCACAAAATTTATGTGTTTTAACAACAAAATACAATTTAGTAGACTCTAAAAATCAGTATTTGTTTTTAATAATTAATATGCAAGTTAAAATGGAGTTCTACCAACGCCAAGTCCATAAATATTTTCACATCTCATCCAGAATACAATTTAATAGAAGTAATGATAGTTTTCAGATTGTTGAAGATTTTTGAATTTTTTTTGTATTTTTTTTTCAGTCATGGCGAAACAGGGGGAGAATGATGTGGAGAAGAGGCCACCGACCCCCGAGGAGGAAGAAAATGACCCCATAGCGAATGTTATTGGAAACTATGGACCATGGCAGCTTAAGCTAACATTCTTACTTTCACTTTGTTCCTTCCCGTGTACCTTCCATATATTCTCGCCTACTTTTATTGTAAGTACACAATATTCATATATATATTTTTTTAAAGTAATGTGGATATAGATTTTTGTCTCCCTTAAAAAATATGTATTTTAACACAGTCATCGCAAGTTTATTACACAATTCTATAAGGCGACACTATTGTCATAAAAATCTATTGTAGAATGATTAATCGTTATTTCAATTTAAAAAGTGAATATTAAAGTTACATTTATTTATGCAAAATTAAATTCTGTACTGACATTTATTTGTGGACCCACATTTTATATAATAAAACAAATAATTAGCTTTTCCCACTTTTTTTACTAGTAACCGAGTTTCTTCGTTACCCTTGGTTGTCGTCACAAGTCTGATAATGTAGGTAACTACAAATCTCAGTTTCATAAAATGAAATTGGAAAAAGCTACATATAAAGTGGTTTTTTAACAATGTATAAAATTATATTTAACAATTTATATCCCATATTTTAACAAAATAAATACGTCCTTTGTGACCATACCAAGCAATTTAGATGGTATGGGCACATAGGACATAGAGAACCTTAACATATTGTAAACCAGGCGATCGCCATGGATCTTGCTCGAAAGACATCTAGACCAAAAAATTCATGGATGCTACAGAAAGATAACATGATTCAAAGGTATGGCCTAGGTGACGTTGTATATGATAAAAGAACCTACAACCCGAGGACAACTAATGGCCAACAAAGACGATAAGTTGGGATGGAGCCAGGAAGAAGAATATTAAATATAATACAATAATTTAATATTTATTATCTGTAATAATTTTTGTAGCATTTAGAAATGCATCCTGTGATAATATATTAACCATAATATACATGTTTTTCTCATCCTTTATTTCTAAATATTATTAAATGATTTATGAAATGAATTTATTATGTTATCAAAAGATATCCTAATGAACGTCTTTTTAATTTCCAGGCGGCAAATCAAGCCTTCACGTGCGCCAGGCCCGATCACCTTAGTAGCATACCTCTCAACACTTGGATCAATTACAGTCAAACACAAAATAACTGCCTCATAAGAGATGTAAAATGGGAATCCATCACACCGGAGCAAGTACTAGAAGGAAAGATACTGAAAGCCGATATGGTACCCTGTACTTCTTGGGAGTGGGACACTTCTCTCTTGACAACTACTATAGTGTCAGAATGGGATCTCGTTTGCGACAGAGCATATCTCAACACTCTTGCTGAAGTGTTGTTTCTTTTTGGTGTTGGGGTAGGAGGAGTTGTCAGCGGTATGATCTCAGATAGATTCGGAAGAAAGAGAACCCTCATTTTCGCATTGGTGATGCAAACAGTTCTGGCGATCGCGGTGACGTTCTGTCCTTGGTACGAGCTTTACTTGGTCCTTCGCGTCATTCTTGGATTCTTCTGTGTTTCTGTGGTGTTTTCTGGATTCGTGTTGTCGGTGGAGCTCGTCGGAGGAAAGTGGAGAACGATCGCTGGAGTGTGCAACTTCTTTCCTCTTCCCGTGTCTTACATCATGGTCTCTGCGCTGTCGTTGGCATTACCTAACTGGAGACAGCTGCAGCTAGCCCTCTCGCTGCCTGGAGTTCTGCTCATCACACTATGGTAATTTCATTAATTGATTCGCCAGCCACTCTATGGTAAAATCTATCCATTTTTGTTTAAGTTTTACTTAGTAAATACAACTATTTTATTTCAACAAGTTTTTATTTATTTTATATAATATACGTATGTTTCTTCTTATGAGCTACTGCACTAGTGGTATTTACTAAGTAAAACTTAAGTTGAAAAATACATTATGGTTACTAAGAAATCTATGAATAAATTATTATTATCAATGAATAAATTGTATGGAGGTAAATCATAGAGTTGGTTAAAGAATTATGGAAGTAGATTGAATGAAGTCGAAATGGGATCACTAAGACAAATGTGTAGCAAAACGGTCTATGATTGAAGTTCGAGCAGTGATTTAAGGAAATAATGCAAGGCTGAAAAAAGCATAATCGATGAAATTAAGAAAGGTGTTTTCAGACGGCTAAAAAACAGTAAAACCCATGTAGGCGAATGTAGTTGGAAATAGGAGCAGAAAAAACCGAGGAAAACTTTGCATGATTAATTATTTCAAATATTTGAATGTGGTCAAGTTAGGAGTCGGAATAATCAGCGGGTATGTATGAGAAGATGCATGAATGCGGAAGAGGCCAAGATTGTTTACCAAGACATATTGGTGATACGTTCTATTCTCATTGCCTACCCTAATGGGAAGTAGCGTGATGGTTAGTTAGGTTATTTTGTTAAATAACTATTTCAATATCACGAATACATATTATTTTTGTTGAAAACCTAAGTAAATTTAATATTTTAATTTTTTTTCAGGTGGGTTGTCCCAGAATCCCCTCGGTGGCTACTCACAATGGGTCGCATAGCAGAAGTAAAAGAAATCCTCCAGCAAGCCGCCAAAGCCAACAAGAGGCAGCTTCCAGCATCGCTCGATAAAATTCTCCAGCCCGATGACAAGCCCTCCGAAGACGAACATCGAGTATTCGGTGTGCTGGATCTCTTTAAAAAACCCATCGGAAAGATAACAGCTTGCGTGTTCATCATTTGGGGAGCAACGACTATTGTGTATTATGGTCTGGTACTGAACATCAGCTCATTCGGAGGAAACCTTCACGTCACGTCGATGCTGTCTGGCGTCGTTGAAATCCCTGCCATAGCCCTCAGTATCCCTATCCTCATGAAGCTAGGAAGGCGATACCCGATCTGTTTTACGATCGTGTTCGCAGGAATCGGGTGTCTAGCCGTCTCCTTGGTGGATGTTTTCAGTGATAAGCTCTGGCTCAAGATCACCTTTGCGATGATTAGCAAGTTTTCGATAAGTGCTACGAATGGGGTACTTCCTATGTATACTGCGGAGCTTTACCCGACGCTGATGAGGAACTTGGGGGTTGGAGTCAGTCAAGTTATAGCTGGAGTGTCCCTCGTCTGCATTCCTTACGTGTGGACATTAGTAAGTCCAAACAATTTAATTTTAATAACTAATCAATTTTTTACAGATAGAAAAACATTGGGTTGTGGTCCCATGGTTAGTTTCGCGGATTCTTAAGTCAGAATTTCTCGATTCGAACCCCTCTACCGCAATTTTATACCTATTTCTAATAATGAGCCGCTTAGGCTCACAGAAATAGTATAAATTTGAAATATTTGTGAAAATATTATAATTAAAAAAAAACACATAAGTTTATTTCTCTTTAAAAAAAAGATAACTAAAAACGTATCATGTTTAGGAAAAAATAATTAATCTAGTATACATCAAAAACTCTTTCCCCAAATAATGCCATATTAATATTTTGTTTAATAAACTTAAAAATAAAGATATAATGAGATGCTTTAAGTTTAATGTACTAGTTTTGAACGATATTGAATTATTTAATAATTTTTTTTTTTACATTCACTTCTCATCACCACTTCATGGTACATGTATTGATTTTAATTTATTCAAAACATTAACAATTAATAAAATAAATTCCACATATGCATAACCTGTCCTTAGATATGCAATTACACTATGATATGAAGCTATCATTTTTAGCCAAAAATTTAATAAAACATTGACAGTGAGGTTACATTCTCCTAATTTTCTTCTTGCTTATTATTGGAAAATACCACCATTATTTTAATTTCTAACACTTGTATTTTATTAATTATCTTGCAAAAAAATTTATACAGTATTCGTAAAAACCATTTGACTGTTATGCATTAAAATATTTCTGGTATACACAATCACATTATAGAATACAATATTCGAAGTGACAGCAGTTTTCATTCATATATGTTTATTTTTATAATAAATCCATTGTCATATGTGCATCTCAGATATAAAATATAACAGTTGGTACATATTTAGGATTTTTTTTTAAAATAAAATAAATAACAGTCCTGACAGCATTTTCTGTGTTTATTCAGATTGTTTTCCTTGTCAAATAAAATTCACGGACGTTACATTAGTTTCACTGTCAATCTTTCACAGCGAACGCTATTCTAGGTTTATACGATAACAACGATATGTTCAGTGGTATAGTGACATAGTTTTCCCAAGATTTCGTCGAATTAATAGTATATTATTCGTGTATTTGCAGAATAGCCCATTTCCACTTGTAGTAATGGGGGTTGTAGGAGTCATTGGAGGGCTCTGCGTATTACTTCTACCAGAAACAGCCAACAAGTCACTCAATAGTGTGCAGTATGAAGGAAGGTATGTAAATTGAATAATATTTTTGAAAAATGTACTATTTTTGTGCAATGTATTGAATGCAACCCCTAGATCCCTAGCTATTGCTTTTTTTTCTTCCTATTAACAATTTATTCTTTATTTACTTTCTCACGTAGCAGTAACGTCCTAAATCTAACGACATCTGTATCCTTTTAAATTTGCCTGAAAGAAACACGCGTGAATTTTTTTGTTGTTGCATGAAGCAAGATGTTGCAATGTCTATCTTTGTTAATATCTGTAGTTTAAATTACTAAAAAAATATTAGCAGAAACATTCATGAAATATATGTACGATTCTTCCCGAATTATTTTACGAACATTGAGATGTTTTTTAATGAATTCTAAATAGAGCTTCCAAAATTTGAAAAGCGTGGTTGTCAATCATGGGTAGAATGGTAAATGTTACACGTTTGTTAAGTGATCAGTCAATCCAGCCTTTGACAATTTTCAAGGTCTGTGAATGCCCAGATTCTCATATTCTTTTCATTTATGTTAAGATATCAATAAAAAATCTTCATATTTTAAATCCTAAGTGGAAAAAAAAGATATTTTTTTTATTGTGAATACAAAAAAAAGTTTTATTATATTATTTTAAAAAGAGTTGTAAGACGAATTGTAATAAATGGAATCAAATCTTAGTTTTTAAACTCTGTATATCCTCTTCATATTACTAATTTTTAGGAAAACAACATTTGCCAGATTATTTCAGGAAATTTCTATTTGAAGATTTCACGTGCCATTTTTCAGTATAATATTTTAAGATAAAATTATCCTTTTTACTTTTCAGATCCGCTGTGACTCAGAATCAAAACGCATCGAACCATAACGGACCTTTTACGATATCCGAAGCGAAGTAAATCCTATGTTGTATTTCGTTATGAAATATTAACTGTAGTAAACTTGTGCAATGTGTTGTTTCAGTGTTTCAATTAAAATATAGGTTATTATTTTCATCAATTTTACAACTGTTTGTATAAAATCAATTTAATTAGATTTGTTTCACACGTAAAACGAACAACAGAACTTGTTCATAAATGTGTTCGTCAACATTGAGAATATAATGTAAGTGCCAAACCAACCATTTACCAAAACTGCCAAATTTAGTAAACTATATTTAAAAAATCGTATTAAAATATATTTTGATCTTTGAATCGTGTTGAGAAAAGTTGAATTCTAAAAGATATATTTTATGTATACAATATCAATTATCCATTTTTTGCTTGGCTATAATTTCAACTGTATTCTTTATTTCAGAATATTTTCAGATTTAATTTGTCCTTCAAAAAAAATTACCTTAGATTAACGATATCATCATTCATATACCGATGTTTTAAAATATTCTAATAGGTAATTTATGAACGAATATTGAAGAAACTGTTACAATAATTAAAGAAAACACTTTGTTTTGAAGAAACTGTTGTTATGAAACTAATTATTTTCATTTTTTAAATAGATTTTTCTTATTCAATTTTATGATACCGATCTTACTTTTATAAATGTTTATCCTAACTATCTAACGATCGGTTTTGATAAAACATATTTCATAAAACAGTTGTAATGATGGGATATCGCAGTGGAATTAAAATATGGTTTCTTTCTTTATTACTTCCATACACGATCAATATGTACAAATAGGTATATAGATTTTGTAGTTTACTATTGTACTAGATTATTTGTAATTTCATAATTATCCTCAAAATATATATTAAAAAAAGTCTTTATAAGCACAACCGGATTCGAATACAAAAACGTATTATTATTTTAGTTAAGAAACCGAAATATCAGTCGGATTAAAATCGTACTTATAAGTAATTATTTTGTACTTATACCCTTTGTTTTAGTTTCATAAATAAGTTTAATAATGCTGGCATTAAGATTAGGTTATGGGTTAAAATTAAATACATGTATTTTATAAAGATGCATCGTGTATTTGTAACGAGTGTATTTGTACATATTGTATTTTATTGTTCTGCATTTCTAAATATGTTGCAAAATATTATCGTCTAGTCTTCTTTAATGTTTATCGTGTATCATTTAGATGTTAGGATTTAGATTGTATATGTTCTTGATTTACTTGTAATCAAGCACTAGTGTACAGTTACATTCAAAATGCCACAGTACTTCCGAAATGGTATTTTTATTATGTAAATAAATATTTTATTACACCTAGCATACACAATAATTATCATAATATTACAAATAGTTACATGTTGAATATTCTAAGGATTCAATTAAGTATTTATAGTTTATTAACCTGAAAACCTATATAATGATTATGACGTAGGTTATTAATATATAGGTTAATAATTGTACTTGTTTTCACATTGTCTACAACTTGTTTCTCTATTCTTTTTCCTGTAATGTAAAATTTCCCATTTTTTACTTCATCAGAAATATGCATATCTTTAAATGTAAAGTAAGAATTTAATAAAAGATAAATTGATAATGATTACTGCATGTGTTTTTTTTATAACCGCTGTGAAAATATCGTGGATGTACTGGCAAAAAACGTTAACTCGAAAATATGCAATTTTGACTTAATGATGAAAATATTAAAGTTTTCATCGTTCTATAAATTGGCAACATTCATTAAGTAGTTTAAAATGTCATGTTTTAAAAGTAAATTCAACTTTAAGTTTAATAGCGGGTATTTTATTCAAGCTAAAAGCATTAAATCCGCCTCCATAGTGTAGTGGTTAGCGTGCTTGGCTACCATGCTGGAAATCCCGGGTTCGATTCCCTAGAGGGTCACAATAAATATTAGTGATTTTTCAGTCTAATATTTATTTAATATGACCCTGGACTGGCACCTGAAGCGGAAGGCTGATCACCTTTCCTTCTTGTATTTAATGATCAAGATAACACTGCTTCTATACGATGCAGTGCCCTATGCACCATTGGGGTGCGGATAAGGATGAGAAGAAGAAAAGCATTAAATAACAGGGATTTTAAAGTCAACGTTTTTTGTCAGTATACTCACGAATATATTACGTGTGTATACTGGCAAAAAATATTTTCATGTTCTATGTTCCAAAATCATTTAATGGAAAATGCATCGATATCCAACAAATGAATACATTGATCGTGTTTGTATGGAATTGCAAAAGTTGACATAAGAATAATAAATATTTTTATTTATTTGTAAAAATACAAATAATATAAAACGTGCGTTATGATAACTTATTACTTTAAACAAAAATGTTAATACACGCTTCATACCTGATGATTAAACAAGAACAACATTATTGTTTATTAAGTAAGAATTATATCAACGTATCGTATATTTAAAATATGTAAATCTAATAAACTTTGAATATAAAAAAGATGTTTTGATTGTTTACTAATTATGTTTTTTTTTTAAATAATCACAGCTGCGTTATGAGATAAAATGTAATAAGTTATTTCACGAGTTTCTCAAGAAGTTCTTTATGAAAATCATGTGTTGCACTAAATTTCCTATAGATGTCTCTAACTATTATTTTTTATACTACCACTAGATGTCGCGAGGTAATTTCGGGTCGGAGACATGAGATGAGAAGTCTTTCAAAGTTCCGATGTTTTGTTTATAAATTCAGAATTTAGCAAATTAGCAGTCCATGTATATATATATATATATATATATATATATATATATATATATATATATATATATATATATATATATATATATATATATATATATATATATATATATATATATATATATATATATATATATATATATATATATATATATATATATATATATATATATATATATATATATATATATATATATATATATATATATATATATATATAACGTGGTAATATTTTTCTTTTGTAAATTGCGTGTAAATAATATGTAAAGTGGGTGTATAATAATAAAATAAACAATGTGTTGCTTTATAATTAAAGTTTATTCTTAATTTATCTTTATAATAACTTTATATCTATCTATCTATCTATCTATCTATCTGATTCTGACAGTTAATAATATTATCGGAAGTCTTTTGTTTTATTCTGAGCGACGCATGCGGCATCTGGTGGTAGAACTGTTTTATGTAGGTACTTTTTGTAAGTACTTAATAAAATGTATAGGTAGGTACCTAGTTATTTTATTATATATATATATATATATATATATATATATATATATATATATATATATATATATATATATATATCTATATATATATATATATATATATATATATATATATATATCTTATATATATATATATATATATATATATATATATATATATATATATATATATATATATATATATATATATATATATATATATATATATATATATATATATATATATATATATATATGTATGTGTGTGTATATGTATATGTGTGTAGGTATAGATGCATGTTATCCGTCTCCGTAGTGTCATGGTCAGCACGTTCCTTTATCGTACTGGAGGTCTCGGGTTCGATTCCCAAATAAATTTAAGTGATTTTTTTTCACTTTAAAATTTATTCAATATTACACTGGACTGCTTTTTAAAGCGGAGGGTTGATCAAATTTTCATCATGTTTTTTTTTGCTTTATATTATCTTTCAACATATCGATCGTTCTTGGTAGAAGTCGTAAGTTACCATGTAAGTCATTTTCAAAACCATTTTTATACATTTCACATGTTAACGATCAAGTTAACACTGATTTATATGATGCTGTGCCCTATACAACATGCTTAAATAAGTAAGAGTAGGTAAGATATGTATTCTCCAATAGAGCTTCATTGAACAGTTATAATTTTGGTTCTGAAACCCATGAAAATATAGAGATAATTTTATTTTCACTACCTGCCATAGATTATAAAATAAATTATGTTATGTAGTACATATCGCTCACTCCTTTCAAGAACGTCATAAATCAAAAATCGTCAATTTCCAGTTGTGTATGTTTTCGGAATGCCCAGAAAATGTATTACATCCCAGCAAAAAAGGCATATTTTTTACTTAATATTTACCCGCTACAGGGCAAAAAATGTTGTTTTCGCATTTTGAAGAAAAGGTATTGTTTAATCATTTTCTTTAATAAACTAAATATTTTTCAAATGGAAAAAACCTTCAGGTTTTACCTAAAAAGATCAGTTGCACAGTAAAAAGTTCAATATGTGGCTTAATATTTATTTTTAATACATAGTGTTATATTTTAGAACTTTAAAAACGTTCTCCTGAAAAATCAAGTTTTTTTATTTATGACGTTCTTGAAAGGAGTGAGCGATATGTGAGTATGATATAATATTATGCGTGTTTAATAATTCTTACATTACATTCATCCAGTAACGCACAACAGTTAGGTTAATGCTGCACAACGTGATCAGCATTACTGCTTTGTATAATATCGGAAGATAATACAAATAACTAACGGTAGAAAAAGCCTTTTCTTTTAATTTTTTCAAGACAGCTTATTAAGTTTCAAATCACGTTCAATGCTTAGTATGCCGGATGCACGGGTGTTGCACTCTTCAAATACAAAGTTCATTTTAAAGTTATTTTCCTAATAGATATTTTATCCAATTCCATGGATTTAAATTTCAATGGCGTTCATCATTTACTAACAAAGTAAAATCAATGTATTTTTACATCTAAGTATATTATATTATTAATTATTTAACGTTTTATTTCTTCATAGAACTCGAAAGTAAAAATTTTTGTATCATACAAGAAATAAAATTGTAAAAAAACACCAACGAAATTTGAAAATTTAATTTTGAGGATGAGGATTTTCATCCCAAAAATACTATGTATAATAAATGTATTACATAATTTGTGTATTGTTATTATAAATCTTACTGTGGAAGTCTCTAAGGTTCACATGAGAAATACTAGAACAGTAAAAATACAATAAAAGGTGTACTTTAAAAATAACGTCTTCCTTATTTTGAAAAATAACAACTTTGGCAATATTTTGAGCATATCCAAATCTTTACAAATCTCTCTATTTCTTTTCAAAAACGTTAACAAATGGCAAAATAAACTCCCATATCACGAGTTCTTTGTAACACGAAATATACAGAAGCATAAAATATAAAATAAAACTAAAATATATGTAAAATCATTTTCAGAATGGTGAATGTTGAACAAATAATAATGAGACAGGTGGTTAGCCCTGTAAATACCCAGGCCTTCATAAATCCTTTCCGAAAAAACTTATTAGTCTCTGTCAAGATATATACTATCTGCATACTACTACTTATAATATAATATATACATACTTTAATTTTATGTGTAGAACATGTGTACTTCTTAAAACTAGCCGTGTTAACATTAATAATCTCAAAAAATGGTCTTATAAATATATTTTAAGATATACTTTGTACTTAAGTGCTTTATTTTAATATTCCAATAATTTTGTTAGTGCCCAAAGTTGAAACCAAATCATTTAATAAACTAATTATCATGATTTATTAAAAGTAATGCGTATTTTGTTGATGCGTAGAGATCATACAATATGTTATACGTGCATACATTTGTACCTAACATGTTTTGGATCGCATTTTTTTCACACAGGTAAGGACATGAGAAACTTACAAATTATTCAGTGTTTTAATGAACTATGAACAACGATTTTGTAGATTCATTGCACGCGACATTGTTTGCTTTCAAAAGGTTTCTAGTAAAGCAACGAGTATCCACATTATGTAGAGAGATGCATAGAGAGATGTGTGATGTTCACAACTTTCTTATGTGTCACTCACGGAAATACATTTACTTTACGATATAAAAGTGTGAGTATGTACAAGATTCGTGATTTCGTATGTAATCATTGCATATTTTATTTTTTGCAGCATAAGCGCACTATAAGTTGCTATCGTAAGTATAATAATAAAATTAAAAACTTTATTTATTTATTTAAATATATGACAAACATGAGTCACATATCGCTCACTCCTTTCAAGAACGTCATAAATATTACTTTTTGATATCTCATCAAGATGTGAAGAAGCTTTTTATTAAGCAGAAACTCTTATATTAGTATGTGAGATCCGAATCCTGGATTATAATCACACACATGAGAAACGCCAGAAAATACCATTTTCATTTTTATTATTAAGCTTATAATTTGACCAGATAATTTATTTACAACATTTTGAGTGTGTCCAAATACTTGTTCACAAAATCTCACCAATAGATGTCTCTAGTGAAGTTCTAGTGATTCATGAACAAGGTTTCTAAATTGGTTCATATATATAGAACTTCCAAGAATTTGAGTAGTGTGGTTGTCAATAATGGGTAGAATTGGTGAATGTTACACGTGTGTAAAGTGATCACTTAAACCAGCCTATGACGGTCGTAAGCCCCGTAAATGCCCAGACTTCCATATTCTTCTTCATCTTTGATGAGATATCAAAAAGTAATATGAAAATAACTCCTGTAATTGGAGATAATCCAGATTTTGTGAACAAGTATTTGGACACACTCAAAATGTTCAGTTGTGCATGTTTTCAGAATGCCCAGAAAATGTACTATATCTCAGCAAAAGAGGCATATTTTTAACTTAATATTTACCCGCTACAGGGCAGAAAGTCTTGTTTTTGCATTTTGAAGAAAAGGTATTGTTTAATTATTTTTTTAAATACACTTAATATTTTTCAAATGGAGAAAAAACCTTCAGGTTTTTACCTAAAAAGATCTGGTGAATAGTAAACAGTTCAAGAAGTGGCTTGATATTTATTTTTAATACATTGTTTTATATTTTTAAACTTTAAAACGTTCGGCTGAAAAATCAAGTTTTTTGATTTATGACGTTCATGAAAGGAGTGAGTGATATATAATATTCCCGATAAGTAATTTCCATTACTCATTTTGGGACATAGGATTAAGGTTACCAAAACTGAAAAACAGATAAGAAAGTAACAAACAAGAAAACACAGCGGAAATATTAAAATATAAAGCAATAAAAGGTACAGTAAATATGCATATAAAAACACAAGGTAAGAAGTATGTTCAAAGGAAAAAAGGGAAAATATAACTAATCATTAACACAAATATCTTTTCATAAAGTATTTTTTAGTTCATTAATTTTGGATCCCTGACTGGATTATATTATATATAACTAACTAACTAACCATCACGCCGCTTCCCCGCAGGGGTAGGCAGAGAGAATAGAGCGCCACACCACTCTGTCCTTGCAAACATTCTTCGCCTCTTCCACGTTCATGCATCTCCTCATACATACCCGCCGATTGTTACGACTCCTAACCTGACCACTTTCAAGTATTTGGCGTACCTGATCGTGCCATGTTTTTCTCGGTCTTCCTCTGCTTCTTTTCCCACTAACATTCGCCTCATAAATTTGTTTTACCGTTCTTTCCTCACTCATTCGTTCTACATGTCCAAACCATCTCAACACACCTTTCTTAATTTTTTGATAATTTTATATATTATACGTATTTATAATATGTCAGGCAGCTGGTTAATTTGGGTACAGGCAATATATTGTTATTTTAATTATTTATTTAATTTTATACTTATAAATCATAATATAATATATTTTAGACACATTTAAAATCGTCTGTCGTCATAATTTTTTTATTGTATACATTTTTAAAATCTTGCATCGGTTTAAATATAGCTTTTGAATTGATTGCTTCATGATAATACTCCAAATTCGATCATTACAAAAAATAATAACGGCTTAAGCTGTCTAAATAGTGTTAAATAAATGGACAAGTGTGTTGTTATACATATACATACTTAGTATAAGTTGTTATTTATGTCTAATAACGGGTGAGGGCTGTTTAATATCCGCATTCTTCAACATCTACATACCTGTATAACACAACACCGATGCTTAAAATAACAATTATTGCATGATTCGTGCAGCTATTAATGGTTAAAAGATAATAATTGATCTATATAGAGCAAAACATTATTATAGTAAATATCTTGCAACACAAAACAAGGGTTTAAGTCCTTTATAGAAATACGTATAAAGAGGGTTAATAGAATATATATTGTAGTAAATACACGGAAATCCGAACTAATTGGGTTTGTGGCCTGTTCTGATTTGAAAAAGCTCGGATTCGCGAGAAATTTATAATAGGGACGACATACATAGTACCTACTTTACAATAAAGTGCAGCTACGTTGTACGAGTTTTTTACATTTCAGTCTAATATTTCAAAACATGAGTAGCAATACAGGTACGGTACACTGTATAATATAGGTACACTGTATACATTATTAACTTAACAATAATTTTTAAACAAAATTAGTTTAAAAATATTTTTTACATAATAATAAATGTGTTCTTCAGTTTTTGCGTGTTTTATGTTTTCTTTCAAGTGTTGTCCTTCAAAATCTTGTTTTGATTTTTCCGGGATTTTGGATTTCCGAGGTTCTACTGTATGGGCGCTTGTGCACTACACCAAATTTTACCGTCCGGCAGTCCGTTTTTTTTTAAATTAAAGCGACTACGACATTCACATATTTTCACGTATTTTAAGAAATATCTGTTAAATTTTTATTTACACAGATAAAATGCAACGTTTTGTCAAAACTTTGACTTTTTGTGTATAAATTTAGGATATTTAAGATTTTTAACAAACAAAAAATTACATTTTCATATGGATTAATTAGAGTTTAAAAAATTAATTAAAGTGAAATAGTTGTGTCTTTATTAGGCTCATTATTATACGTAGAAATAGGTATCAACTTGTGGTAGAGTGGGTCCGAACCGAGAAGCTTTGACTTAAGAGTCCGCGACACTAACTACGGGACCACAACCCGACACGAATACTTTAAATTTTAAATTTAATTATTTATTAAGTGGAACTTAACTTTTATTGAACATAATCAATTTCAATAAAAGTTAAGTTGATCACTAAAATGATTTGAAATCAATTATTTACAGCGTATTATTTTGTGTAGGTTTAATGTAATCCGTTGCAAAACATCTTGGGCAAGACATTTAGCAAATACACCCTGACATGATGATGCATGAAAGCAGGTACAGTCCCATTGTTGTAACATAATGTATGCGAAGGTTGTTACAAGATTTTAACATACTCGTATAGTGTGTTACATGTAAATAATAATATGAACAAAATTAACTTTTAATACCTATGTAGACATGTTATTTTATGATCCAAGTGTTTCTGATGAAATTATGTCTCCTTGATCATGTACTTGATGGTACAATATATGTAGTATACAATTTAAAGTGTGGGTCTGTGCGGAAGGAAGGTTGGCAAGAGCGCAGGTAATAAGGCTTGAATTATTTTATTAGCTTATTTTAAATATTTAATTTTTAGTTTTTGAGTTATTTTATGATAAACATATTTACAAATAACAAATAGCATTTACTTGCCTTCACTAAATTTTCCAGTGCCAGTGGCACATTTAAAAAAATATATTTAAAAATCATAATACAGGAAAATTATTTATGAAATCAAATACGACATGGCTGAATCATCTATTTCAGATTCACCCACTTCCATTTCCTCTTATGAATAGCACTTTTAGGGATAAATATATTTACTTTATATGTATGAACATACTTTTAAGGTTAAATGTATCAAGTTTCATTCTGAATTCTGAGAGTACAATAATATCAAATTTTGATTTATTTCATTAAAAATCTTGATCATTTCGTCGAAATTTTATTTATACATCTTATGTTTAAATAAGTAACGTTTTTATAGAAGTTAATATTTATTTTTGTATTTTTTATAGAAAATCTGACAGGACTAGTTATGACAACGTTGGTAACGACGAAACCCGGAGGCTAGTAAAATAATAAATTGAAAAAAAAACTATGCTCGTTTATGTGTGTTTTATTTAATAAAGAGTTTTATAATTCGTGCTTTTTTATTATTTTAATGTTAATATTTTTGATAATGTATAGTTTTTGTGATGTAGCCATAGTGTATCTTCTACGCATTACGAGATTATGGCTTTAAAAGAAATATAATATGTATAATTCCGTTATAAACTATGACAAACTATGCATTTACATAATGCTTCTTGCTTTTCATACCAAACTTTAGTCGAATTCAAACAAAAGTTGGAACAATAAAATAGATGAAGTCGTTCGAGATAAATATGTGTATGTCCAGAAAGTTTAAATTAAACAAGTTTCTAGAGAATTGCCGTTCCTGTGCCAGTTTCTACAATGAGAAACTTTAACTTTATACGGTACCTACATATATTATGTATGCATTCAAATTATAGATCAATTTCACATTTAGTATTATATGTACGCAAGAAAGCATGTATAATTTCCTTTATGAGTATTCAGTTAACGTAGATTACATAATAATTAATTTACGTCTAAATTTATTATGTACAAATACAAATTAAATTACATTTGTGATAATATCTATTCATTTTCAATTAAAGTTTTATTTATTTACCTGTGACACGTATTTCGTTGCATTCCTTATTTTGAAACATGGTGTTTTGTGGAAATATCTATCCATTTTTACACAGTGTTTGAAAATAATGCAGAACGCATCGAATCACGTGTCGCAATAGATATTAATAAACAGTTATATTTACCAGGTAAAACATAAATTAAAATCCCAAAATGTTGTTTATATTTTATATTTACCCAATTTTCAATTAAATGATAATACTATTGGTCAAATTTTACTAATGTCTCCATCATTCAGCAGCTCTTTGTAAAATCATTTTGTCGGAAAAATGTCAAATTATTTTAAACGAGATCTCAATTAAACCAATTATAATGTAGGGAAAAAGATCCCTTGAAAGGTCACCATCATGATGTAAGGATTTCAACAAGTCAGTGCATACAAACGAACATAATCGAGTGCAGATGAAATATCATCTCCAGGGTAAATTCGAGACTGAAAGTAATTTAGACTGGTAGCCATACTTATGAACAATTCTACCAAAACCATGTATTTTCTAGTCGGGAGTGCCTATAAATATAGTCCTCGTATTTTATTTCCTTGGATAATCGATTTCCGGTTTTCGTTCATATTGCTTGATAAATCGTTATATCAAAAGCACATACATATTTCACGATGCCATTTTATGATGCTAGTCTAAGATTTCACGCCTAAATTATATTTTGGTTGACTCTTTTCTACGAAATTAAATTTAAGACATAATAAATAATTAAATATTATTTTTTGATTCCTTATCATAGACCTCAAAGGCACCGACCTATTTAAATTTACGATCGGACGAGTACGCGAATATTTCACTGTCGTATTCCTCGAATAAGTCGTACGACAATGCATAACTGCGACACATCCAAGGCGCGTGAATACCAAAACCATGGCAGGATGCGCGTGTGTCGAGTCTAACTGTTTCATTCATAACAGCGCCCAAACAGCCATTTTCTGTTGAGTTTGAGTCTACTATACCAAGAATGATTTGATCCAGTAGCTGAAAATAAAAGGGTTAATTTGCGGTGACCATTATTTCATATTTTTCATTAAATTTAAGTAAATGATATTTTATCATTGGGAGCCATATCTTATAAAACGAAATATTTTTTAAAGAGATGTTTTTTGCTGTTGTTTTTTTTTGTATCTACCATCGATAAAAACAAATGAAATAAAAATGTATTATTATTGTATCAATGACTGACAAATAATATGAAATATATTTAGCCAGCTTGTAAAAAATGTTTATCATAACATTTTGAGTGTGTACAAATACTTGTTCACATATCTGGGTTTCACATGTTTAGGAGTTATTTAACATTTTTGACATCTCAAAATAGATAAGGTATTTACCTCCGTATTTACCGGTATTTACCTTTCGAAGTCTGGGCAAATGCCAAGATTTCGATAATATATTTCTTTAAATGATCTGTTTACCCGATATATTATTTCGAAATAATTGTAGTTTCACAATATTATTTAAATTTATCGAACCAAAAAACTTTTAGAGCCATTGAATTTCGATCATTTCATTGATATTGTTATAATTTGGTGAATAAAATTGTTTGAAAACTTGTTTATAAATTAGGGAATTTTTCTCAGCCTTATATTTAAGCCAACAATCTTATATCCTATGGCTTTACGCTAAAAAAGGATGCAGTCAATCTAGGAGAAAGGCGTTATCAGAAATAGCATTGGCAACTCTCCTGGATCATTTCTTTGCCAAGCAACGAGCGAACCTTGAGCTTGGTCACCCTCTTTCGAAAATTCAGGACAGTCACGTGGTCCGTTCTGGGCAAGGGAGGGAGGGATATATAAGGAGAGCGAGAGGGAGGTACTCCGCCATTGCCTTAATCACCGTCAAGAGACGGTTTTCCGCGAGTGATAATTCTATAACCGATTCAGGAAGAGTAACTTTTCTCTCTGCTCGAGTGATTTGACTTTACCGCTTCGTGACTAATCGGTTACCGAAAATGAAGACCTTAACATTGACGGTAAGTACAGCTTTATAATATTATTTATTTAACCTTGTTCCTCCAAAAAATATTGAATAAAACCGTTATATTTTTTATTTAATTGGCTTATTATCAAAAGTTCAATGAGAAGAAAAATACATTAGCAGTTCTATTAAACGAGATCGATATCCTTTATTTTATAAACCGTTATTTTTAGAGCTGCATTTTTTAAAACTCATAAATTAAAATCGACTTTGTCCCCCTGTAGTGTGATGGTTAGTGTGATTAGATACCGTGCTAAAGGCTCCAGGTCCGATTCCAAAGGGAGAGCAAAAAAAATGTGATTTTTGCTCCATATATTTATTTGATATTACCCTGGACTGGTATCTGAAAGGCAAGTTAGATCACTTTACCTTCACGTTAGTAACGGTTAAAATAACACTGCGTCAAAGTGGTGCAGTGCCCTTAGCTTCATATCATTAGTTATATTAAAATTAAAAATTAAATAACCATTGAGCCAGCACAGAAATGATTAAGAAATCATATTGAACGTGTCAACTGTTTTACTACTTTTCGATAGTACCTTGGTTTTATAATTGAAAAACAATATTATTGGGAAACAATAAAACATACTTTTATTGCATAATAATATCGAATTTCAGTTATTTAACCAATAAAAGTGATATCTACCTATGTACTTCCGAAACGTGATGGCAAGTTCTATTAGATACGTGTCGATATTTATGAATTTGTCATGAAAATCAAACATTTGTAATTCGAGATGCAGTCCACAAAAATAATTGATTTTCTGTCGATTCGAGAGCTGTTTGATAATAAACGTGAAAGTACAGTTACATTTTATTTTCGACGTTAAGAAATTCTGTCGCTTCGAATTGAGTTAAAGTAAAAAATATTCTGAAAAAAAAGTATTATTTGCCACTTCAATGAGTTCATGCGTTAGATATGGCTTTTTATAACTCAATAAAAATTCATGCATATTTCATTCATGATTAGAACACACACCCACATTTTTTTGTTAATTGTTGCCAAATTTCTTATGATAATAATTTGTATAACATTGTTCTTAAATATATTTTTGAGATGTTAGTAAATGGCTTTTATTTTAAAATCGCAACATTATTAATTTTTATATTATTTTATAAGGTACATAGAGCATACTGTGAAAAGTGTTTAAGTAAAAAATTATTCAATTGATTTTTAATTTATGTTTTACTTAGTAAATACCACCAATTCTTAAAATCAACTGGAACACGTGTTTCGATGCATTCCGCACCATTTTCAAACACCGTACGTAAAACATGAATTAAAAATGGATAGATTTTACCACAAAGTGACTGCCGAATCCATTAATGAAATTATTCATTTGAGTTGACATTTGTTAATGCCTAATCATGCGTACAGTTTAGATAAAAATAATAAAAACTTGAATTAAAATGTCAAAGTAAATTGAATTTGCGAATTCAATGTGCAATTAAAAAAATGTGTTTATTTAGCTAATTCATTAATAAGCCCTTGCAAAGGACCACTTTTGAGACACAACTAGTTTCAAGAACTACGGATATTCCATAAAATAGAAACTGTTTACATTTTCACCTGTTGATCCTAACATCTGCAGATGTCGAAACTAGTTGTGACTACAATGAGAAAGAGATTGATATGAAAATTTGTAGTTTCTAATTAGTATTGTATTTTAACTATGCACTTGAGAATCAAATCGAAGATATTCATACATAATGAAAACATTTCATTGCGTGTGATTTTCTTGAGAATTTTTTCCCAAGGTTTTTCTTGAATCAAAAACATATATATATATATATATATATATATATATATATATATATATATATATATATATATATATATATATATATTATATATACATAAATATATATATATATATATATATATATATATATATATATATATATATATATATATACACATACATATATATATATATATATATATATATATATATATATATATATATATATATATATATATATATATATATATATATGTCAGATCCGTTCCGTACACTACAGACTTTTCTTTTTAAAAAATGTCGAATCAATAAAATTGGTTTTGCAAGCTGTCACATCGTTGTGTGATTCCTCATATGGCTACTATGCCGGAGGTTCAATTGCCAGGAGAGTTAAAATAAATATAGATATTTTATTGTAAAATCAGTTCAATACAATGCAGTCCCTCAGCGCCATTGCGGTTAAGGGTTGGAAGAATATTAAAAAAAATATCACCCCGGCTTTATATGATTAATGATTTAGTTAACACCATGTCGTTCTGATGTGGTGCTTTATGGACCATTTTGTCAATGATAGATGCCAAAAGATGTTTGACGAATATTTTTATGCCTTAACATATGTAATATGATATCGTAACGCATTTTTTTGTCATATCATTTTTCTTGTACAACATTCACCTAAATTTCTGTTAACATGACCTTCCATACAAACTTGTTTTAATTTATTAACATACATAATCTGTAATTATCGCACATTATTATTTTATCATAGTTAAAAAAAACTATATATGGATTAGGTTCTGTAATGAAGCGATCAATTAAAATCAAATTCATACTTAAATCATGCGAACAATTAAGGTTATTTACCCTGCAGCTTATTTCATGCGGCTGTATGAAATGGTATTCATTTTAAGCTTACGAAATAACTTTTCTGTACCGTTAATACGAAACTACTTCTATAAATATTTCTTATAATTAGTCAACATGAAATGCGTTACAGCAATCAAAATAATAACAGTGGTAAAAAAGTGGAAATCAGTATTATTACCGATATTTCGTAGTTAATTATACGAGTGTTTCGAAAAAAATATCTCCAATAAAAAGGCTTCAATAGTTTTTTAACTATAAAACTACGCATATAAGGAGATATATATGCTTATATGCTACTCTCCATTCGTTTCTTTAAAAAAAACATTCCTATAAATAATCAACCGCGGAGTAGGGTACAATATTTAAATAAGCTTTTTTTAAACTCGTCACCTTAAACGTATCATTTAGTAGTAGATTCTTTTTTATTCGCACCACAGACCGTGAATAATTTTGAATTCAGAATTTCGTAATTTTGCAATTTCGAATGAGTGAATGAACCCGATCCTTAGCGCGACACTACAGCATAACAAACATAACCTTTACCATGTCGGTGGGTACATTTCAGCGATGCCACACGATGTTTAAGGATCAAATATAATTCATTTCCAAGCAAAACTTCAGTTAAAAAGAAATGCATTGAAGAAATATTATCTTGTAGTCAGCAATGTAAAACGTTTCAGTTTGCATTTCATGTTATGATTATAATACTATAGTTTAACCATGGACTGCTACCGTAGTATTACATGATCAAGTTTAATGATGCGAGACAATTTCCACACACTACACTAGGTAGTTCAACTTCACATATAACCAGCTACGAGTACAAGATTGTCAAGAATGCTGAAACCACACTTGACTTTCTAGATCAATCTATCATAAACAACATGCAATTTATTGTATTTCCTGACTTAAGAAAAAAACAAATTGGTAATAAATTTAAAAGGTGCATTGACGACATCAATAATAAAATGTAAATATACAAACGTGTTCAAATATACGTGATTAAACGTACTAGTACAAAAACGAATGTAAATGGCTTTTTCCGTTTAAGTTACTTTTAAAGTATGCGGAAGATGCATTGTAAATTTAACGACTAAATAAAAACTGTATATTTTATTTAATATTAGTGGTTCGATTTGAGAATGGTATTTTTGGATTAAAATTTTATTAATGCAAGGTTATCGTGTAAAGTTTTCATGTAAAGTTTTCGATTTTCTAACTATTGCATTAAATGTTTACTGTAAAAATGTACAATACGCATTACGATTTTTAATATAATATTATACAATGTGGCTATTGAAATAAAGAAACGGTTTGTTAATTTTTGCAAAAGAATTGAGGCCATATTTTTTTACTTGCAATGCATATAATCGTTGAATGGGGAAATTTATCAATATATTTTTGTAACGAATAAATAATTTACTATTTTCATTGTAAAATATTTTTGAAGAGTACCTCACTTATGTATGTAGTTACGTAATTCTTGTGGCATTAGTTATATTCATCATTCAAAGAATTCCCATTGTACTCATAATCACAAGGAATTAGAAATCATAAATAACATTACTGATAAGTAGCCAATCTTCAGTGCCTATAATAAATATTTTTATCTAAAAAAATGTGAAAAATCATTAACAATTTCAGTTTTTTCAAGGAATTTAATTTATGCAATTTAAAATAAGACATTTATTCAGTAGGTACCTAGTATTTTAATTTAAACTCTATTTTATGGCCCCTAGCTGCACCCAATGGTACATAGGATACCATAGCGGTCGATGATGTGTTATTTTTTTTCTATCTAGGTACATTGATTACCCATTTTAAAAGTAAATAATAACAAAAACCATTAAAACAGAAAATTATGATTGAGTCAATATTTAAAACATTCAAAGTCAAATTTACTTGATTATTAATTAATGAATTTAAAGTCTGGTTGTGGCCCCGCGGTTAGTGTTGCCGACTTTGTGTCAGATTTTACGGGTTCGAAAAGGGCACTCTACCACAATTGAATTTCTATTACTAATGTTCGTCTGGAATACACAGCTCTTTTAGATTCTCTGGATATTATGTATTGATGTATACATGAGTAGACTGAGTTTGTACTCAACCCTTTCGGGAAAGCGTAACCAGTGCAATTGGTGAACTAGTAGTAGTTACCAATTTTAAAATATAAAATATTCCTATGTTTGCATTTGGCAATTACTTTTCTTTATGTTTAGTTAACTGCACTTTTTTCAAGTTTTGCACAGCAAATTAATCACACGATAAAATGATTTCTTCATTATTTTTTACTGCGATATTTGTAATTACTTCAATATGGATTATCGCATTACTTTGTTCGATAATCTTACCTTTAGTACTTCAAACTACAGTGCAATCTAGATAATACCTTTTCTATAGGTCAAAGAAAATGGATTTTGAATTCGTTTGTTAATACCTACCCAACTAGTTAGCTGGCTGTAGTTACGCTATTACATAAGAGAGTTGTGTAAGAAGTGAATAAGTAGAGTATATATGAATAACTTATATATAATTTAGAACAATTCAAGTGACAACTTTTGGTTAGTATTCATAACACCTCATTTCTTACTGAGCTTACAAAACTCGAACGCTTGTTTGGGAATATTAAAATTACAGAAAAGATTGCCCAATTTTGCGGTCGAACATTTTTTATATTTTATACAAAAACGCATTGTTTTGGAGATAAATAAACGCAATTTAAACGTTTTTAACAGAAACCTAAAACGCCTATTATTTTATTTGCAATAATTGAGAAATATAATAATAAATATAACAATATGACGAGCACGTTTTTTTAATGTAGTAATTTCTTCAGTTTTGCCTTATTTTGCATCTCAAGTCTGCTACACACAAACGAATGTCTTCACGAATATATATGACGAACCACCCAGAATTCTAAAAATTGCAACATGGCAACTCTGTTTAAAAAAATTACGAATCATGGATATGGAGAAATGCCAACCTAGCAGCATTGCAGAAAAGTCGCTTCACCTTGAGCCGCCATGATTAATGGTCAAAAAAATTAAAATACGCGACGGCATGACATGTGACAGAGACAGACTTATTTCCGCCTCTCTGATGTGCGACCAAAATCCGATAATGCACAGATCGCCGCAAAAAATATGTAGAGAAAATGGATCATGACCTATGTTATATGCAAATATTTAGGCATTCGCACATTCACATATTTATAAGTACATAGGAAAAGTGCTTACTGACAAACGAGAAAAGCTTTGCGATGGAATTCTCTGCAATCTGATATGTCATAGAATACATAATCCATAATATGCTTAAAAAGAGAGCGAAATAAGGAATATGCTATCATTTACATTGGACATAATACACCATGTATCCCCATAAAAGATACAGAAAGTTTTGTTTAAATAAATTATTCCTACAACTTAAATTTTATTAATATTTAGATATGAACAAGCTTCTGAAGCCGAATAATAACACTTTACAATTTACAACTTTTATTTTGTAACTGGCATGAAAATACCTGAAAGCAAAAAAAATATAGCATATCAGATTTTGTAGTTATAATTATTTTGAATTTTTTTATATTGACTTAAGTTTATCTTATTTTGTATGTAAAAATATATATTGCTATCGCATTCAATATTATTAAGTTCATATATTTCCATTATTACTCCATAATTATATTTTTTTTGAACCCCTTAGACCTTAGACTAAAGCATGTCTAGATACCAACCACTACTACGGTTTCAAGGTATGGGGTCCATACAAACAATAATATGACTGTAATATCAAAACTTGACGTGATACAAGCTTGTCACTATATAGACTTTGAATACGAACGATCAACTCAGTCCAAATCAGTTATCAAATTTTCAGTTACAAAATCATTGTTGGCCGGTGAAATCACCTTGAAATTTAATCAACTAATAATTTAGACGAGTGCAATGCAGTGCACTGGGCGTTACTGGGTGTGGAAAATAAATTTTAAATAAATAAATTAAACAAATATCCAGTTATTTAAATACATTTATCAATTTTATGTTCGTATATTTAAAATGTGAGTACTTGACCTTTTAACGATCTTTTGTATTGTAATGGTTACCAATAGCAAAATGCATATGTATGCCTTTATTTATTGATTTATTAACTTCCTGATAATCCGATATTTTAGAAAGTTATCGAAATCTATTACAAAAGAGCGATCAATGAATCTTCATCACATTTCAGATAAATAATAAAAGCACAAGTTTTTTTTCAATATATTGTTATCACTTATATGCTACTATCACTTATATGAAGTGCTAATAATACAATTAATACAATGTATCTATTTTAAAAGCTTTGCTATACATATGTATAGCTAACACACTTCAAGTAGTAAAACGGGTGCCGTAGAAATCGAAAGTTGTTTTCCTCTGATACAGTTCATATTATATGTCCTCGATGGTTATAGCTACAGATATTACAATCATACTTTTGTATCAAATCCAGGGGTTTTCAATTTGAGATTTTTTTTTTAAAAATGTGTTTTATTCCAAAAATACAAACTGCATACCTTTAAAACGCCGTAATCCAAATCTCCCTTAGTTATAAAGTAAAAAAAAAAGAAGTACGAACTTTTGGTTTATAATCCGCTCAGATACAATTACATATTTAAGATGTAAAGAATAAATTCTAAAGTATTTATTACCAAAAAAAAGCTTTCATCCGCTTGACGCTTAAATTAGTTTTTCGATTTCAGTTTTACTTGGTTAACACTACTAAATAGTGGAGTTTACTAAGAAAAACTTAAATTTAAAAATCGATAGATTTTACCACAAGTGACTGCTGAATCAATTAATAAATTAATTTGCTCAGACAAAAAACAACATTTATCTCATTTCTGACAAAACCAGATCTGAAAAATTTTGAAAAATATTCAATTAGCCGGTTGTTTATTTTAAAAGATACGTGAACTAATAAACAACGATGAAATTATGATCAAAATATGTAAATATTTTAAATAACCAAAATATTTGACACTGCGACGACTTATTTTAATACAAAATATAGTAATGCGTTTAGTCTGTCTTCACAGTGATTTATTATTATTTATTTATGCCTGAAAAATATTTTTTTAAATAAAAGTATACAAATTAAACCAATGCACACAAAAAATACAAAGATAAAAGCGGTTGATAAAAAATTAAATATACTAAAAAATAAATTTATTATTAGATTAAAACCAATATTTTTAGCTTTTCCACTTTTTTATTTGACCAGCTGGTCAAATAAAAAAGTGGAAAAGCTAAAAATATTGGTTTTAATCTAATAATAAATTAAAAATGCAATTCCATCACGAAGTGTCAGTGGATAATATAAATCTATTAAAAAATAAATGTGGATAACGTAGAAATTATTTTTAAGCAACTAAGAGACTGTGACATAGTAAATTTGTTATTTTATATAGGTTCTTTTCAATTGCATATAAATTTCTCATTGCTGAAACACTGCACGACCTTCCTTATTGATATTAACAATACTAACTAAGAGTAGGTTACTATCAGAATATATCAGACAAGGTACGAGTAGTAGGCATTGACCTGACCTAATTTTTTGCATACTTTTCTAGATCCCATTTTTTACGTAATCCCTTATTTATGAATACACCTTTTCATATTTTATTTTGCGAACAATTCGTTATGTGCTTCGTAACGATTTTTGCTTTCATTTGAATCTTTAAAAAATTAGAACTTTTTTAAAGTCACCCAATGAATTATTATATTCAACCTAAGTCACATATTGAATATTATATTTGGGTGTAGGTGTTATTCTCTTCTTCTTCTAACCCTTATCCGCACGCACCCAATGGTGCATAGGGCATTGCATCGTATTAACGCAGTGTTATCTTGATTGTTACTTATATGAAGGCAAGGTGATCACTCTTGCGCTCAAGTGACCAGTCCAGGATAATATTAAGTATATATTAGAGTGTAAAATCATTAATATTTTATTTATTTTTACCCCCTCCCCTGGGATTCAAACCCGGGACCTCCATCACGGTAGCTAAACGTGCTAACCATTAGACTACGGAGGCAGACAATGTATAATGTATAATACTTTAACTTTAATAAAACTGTGGTTACGATCATATCTGACTTCTATTTTGGTAAAATATTAACAATTTGTAGAGAAAAAACATTTTTATCTAATTTTCACTACCGTAGGCTTTAAATCCGTATCTTTTGTTTACATATTTTTAATTTAATTTTAAACAATACAGTAAATTATTGTAATATATTATATTAGGGTTAATAAATACAAGGGTTAATATTGTAACGTATGGTTAAGACTGAAACCCGCTAAAGCCTTAAACACATGCATAAGTACTAAAAGTAAAGGATTCACCTTTTTTGTATTTTATTATTATCACCAAAAAGATTAAACAAATGCCCAATTTAAAAAAAATTAAACCCAAATTCAAAGGAGAAATCGTTAAATTAAATAAACCACATTGTTTCCAGTCAAATTTACGAAATAGGTAGTATGTATGCTAATATGACAAGTGCATTTTTTTATTATTAATATATGTTTAATTAAAGGCCACGACGTAACCTAGACATAATATTACTAAGTTTTGTGTGCTCGTATGTCTGCTAGATTAATATATGCATGTAGTTCAAATATAACATAAATGCTATCGTTAAAATATTTCGATCAACCTTGAATTATATCTCGTAATTAATAATTAATTGTCGATGTCATGGAATACAGGAGGTGTTGCCAATGGAATGAAGAAAAAAATGCAAGGTCAGTCCGCCACACTTTCGGAGTACTTACCTGTTCATTCTCAGTAGGACCTAGTGGCACCTGCTATACGTTTTTTTGATCGAACTATGATGATTATTTCTTTGAAATTTAAACACGATTTAAACAACGTCGGTATTCAGTGACATCCGCCTTCCTCTTATGTAAATAAATATGCAACGCCATCGGCATGATAAATCTGAATTTTTTTCATGTTGTTTTTCTAATATTCTTTTATTTATTAATTCATCACACATTCACTGTACGAATAAACCTTTTTTTTACAAAGGACATAAATTTCTTTCACAAATATTTCATCAAATTACTTTAATGGTTTTATTGTACTATATAATCTTGATATAAAATACATCAACAAGGTTTTTTTGTTAAATAATTAAGTATTCAGAAAATATTACCTGGAGTTCGATTACAAAGTAATAAAAATATAATATAAAATTGATTCCAAGAAAAATTTAATCTCCCATGTACTAACTAATGTCGATATATATAAAAGATATACATATGTATGTAAAGCTATTTCAAATTATTGGTTTCGTGAGTTTTTCAGTAAATATTGTGTTGGTATCACTGTGCGATATAAAAATATAATTTACAACATTTTGAGTGTGTCCAAATACTTGTTCACAAAATCTAGATTATCTCCAATTACAGGAGTTATTTTCATATTATTTTTTGACATCTCATCAAAGATGAAGAAGAATATGGAAGTCTGGGCATTTACGGTGCTTACGACCGTCATAGGCTGGTTTAAGTGATCACTTTACACACGTGTAACATTCACCAATTCTACCCATTATTGACAACCACACTACTCAAATTCTTGGAAGTTCTATATATATGAACCAATTTAGAAACCTTGTTCATGAATCACTAGAACTTCACTAGAGACATCTGTTGGTGAGATGTAAAGAAGCTTAATATAAGAGTTTCTGCTTAATAAAAAGCTTCTTTACATCTCACCAATAGATGTCTCTAGTGAAGTTCTAGTGATTCATGAACAAGGTTTCTAAATTGGTTCATATATATAGAACTTCCAAGAATTTGAGTAGTGTGGTTGTCAATAATGGGTAGAATTGGTGAATGTTACACGTGTGTAAAGTGATCACTTAAACCAGCCTATGACGGTCGTAAGCACCGTAAATGCCCAGACTTCCATATTCTTCTTCATCTTTGATGAGATGTCAAAAAATAATATAAAAATATAATGTTTTTGATGAAAAATTTGTAAGCAAAACCATTTGTTAGTAATAATAATGAACATTGAAAGAAAAAAATTGTGCTTATTTAGATTTTCAATCATTATTATAGAAAAGTATGTTAAGAAGGGTACTGAAATGGTATTTGATATGTGCAGTACATTTGTATCTATTAACTATAAAATAATTCATTTATTAAATGATAAAATCAGTTTTTGATTTTAAAATTTAATATATAAATTAAAATGGAGTTCTACAAATTAAACGAATTATATAAAATAATTATTATATTTCCATCTATTTCAATACTTTGTACGTATGTCAAAACATTAGAAGAACAGTACAGAGAATAAGATCATTGACTCGTAAGATACAGTCGCATAACAAAATGCCTGTGTTATAGATATAAATACGCATTAATTGTAATTTAATGGAAAACGGTGACATTACATTAAGCATGGAAAGTGGAGATTGTGTGTTTACCTTTTGAGTTTAATGTGTACAAAGTGTAGGAGAAATGTAGCTAGAAACCAGAATCTGAATAAAACTAGTAATCTTGGCCGGAATGACATTTTCTTCGGTGAATGTATTACACGTTAATTCAATCATTGAAAAATAAAAGTTTTCTTTATTAAGATACGTTAAAAATGCATAAATAATATAGTCCCGATATAATGTAGCTGGTGCAGATTATTATTGATTTCTTAAATTAAGTTAAAGAAAAGTTTCACAACGAAATAATACCGATCTAAAATGTTACTACATATTTATCACAAATATAAAAAAAAATAGAAATCAAATCAAATTAAAACAATTAAAAAACGTTTAGGTTTTAGACTAAATATGCGAAGAATTACTTTTAAAAAAACACTATTGTATTTATCCCTTTTTTATAGGGATAAATTATAAAAATAGTTAAATAGTAATTAAATAGTATATCAGATATCTGATTTGCAGGTTGAAATTTCAACGATTATTTAATCATTATTTTTAATTGAATTTTATTAATTATTACTGCAATTATTTTTATTGTGTGTACCCCAAAGTATATTCTTAATAATTAATAAGGAATATTTTTTTTAAATAATGGAGTAGTTTGCCTAGAATAAACTTTTTTCCCTTAAGCTCTATTATCCCCATACATGTTTGTATGACCCAGGCCCAGTAATCAATAGCCCTTAATTTTATTTAAAACCGGGTAACATTTAACCTAATTTTTAAAACACCGTGTTTAGATTGAAAAAATAAATTTTTCTTCGGAATAAATATATGGTTTTGAAAAGAAAAGAGTAATTGAAAGGCGAGAGTAATGTTATACATGATGCTGTGCTCTATATGGCTAAAATGGTGTTTAAGGTAAAATGTGCATATTAATCAGTGATCATACCTACAAAAAGTTATGGCATTAAATATTTCTTAGATGGACAAGAATGCAGTTTAGTCAGTTCGTATTGTAAGCATAATGGCAGGTTATACATACCATTGTACATTATGGACCTACTTCGCCACTTGTTACACAAAACGAAATACCTCCAGTATAGCGTAGCAATACATTACCAAGTATCGAATTATAAAAAACCCTTTCACTTCGTTCATCGGCCAGACATCGCAACCGACGTATTTAGATGTCTATAGAAGTACCTAATAGCATTCCCTGTCTTCCATGTTTGATTTTAAGCACCCAATTGTATGATCAAAATGACAACCGTTTATATTCGCTTGCAAAACATTCGGTTGATACCAGGTAGGTATTTCAGGAAATATAACTGATCCATTTTTATTATTTTCTCCATAAGTGGCGATGTGGTTAATAATAGATGCAGAGGAAGACCGAGGAAAACTTGGCATGATCAAGTATTTTTTTTTGCTTAAGTCAGGAGTATATAATAAAACAACAACTATTTAGCTTTTAAACTTGGCACGATAAAATATTAAAAATACTTGAAAGTGGCCAGATCAGAGGTCGGAGTAATCGGCGGGTATGTATGAGGAGAAGCATGAATGTGGAATAAGCGAAGATTTTTTGCACAGACAGATTCGTGTGGCGTTCATTTCTCTCTACCTACTGGTTAGTTAGTTGTTGTTTTTATAGTAATAAATATTTTATTTTGAGCTCCTTGAAAATGTACCAGGGACCTCTAGCACAGTAGCTAAATGTTCTAACTACTTTAGTACGGAGGCGGACTTTTTTTATTATTTACTTATGAATAAAAAAATAGCTACAAAGCTCTGAGTTTGGATGTTGTAAAGAGCATTTAGTTTCGCAATTGATTTTGAGTCTGAACGTTCAATCGGATATTGGGATTTGTAGGTGTAATTATTTTGCAATTCTCTTCCTACGTCTCAGATCATCTAAATTGATAGGTCAGGAGACGCCATAAATTGTAAAACCTTTTTTGTAAATTGCCTGCTCATGTTTTAGGTGCATGGGTGTATTCATACAAAATATATACTAAACATGGTTAGAATCTCGTGTAGGTATTTATGTTGTATAGGCACACAATAATTCTGTTGCATAATAAATATTTTAACTACCGATCGCAATCATTATTGCCTGCATTCTTGAACGCAATGAATCTATCGAACCGCCTACTTATTGCTTTTATTGAAGTTCGATTTTTTTATGCTCCTAAATACCGGCGTTGGATTTCGAATCTAACGTCGGTATTCGGAAATGCTGTTCAAATTTGTCCTTGTAACGGAAATTCCATAAAACAAAAACAGATTACGACGACCATCATCTGTATCCCATTCATCCATCATATTCGCCCAATAATCATGTGTCAGAACTCATTGAATTCGATTCAACGAGATTTTCAAAAAAAAAAATTACATCCGTACTTATGCAATATTTCATGGAATTTGTCTAGTGTATTTACATTTCTATTGGTTTATTTAAAAACTACGCCACTGCACGCATAACTAGACCTTTATTTTATTAGAAATTAAGTTAACCATCAAATTGTCATTATTGTTTTGATAATAATGTGATATTCATCAATATTCGATTTAAATGTGTCATTTTATTTTCTCAATACATCGAACATTTAATGCCATATATAACAAAATGCTGGCTACAGAATGGCAAGAAATGCATTCATTTAAAAATAATCACTGAGCATGTTTTAGAGCTAACTTATAACCTACAAAGGAGTTATTTTATTTGTACCGTACAATTAGACGGTTGCTACCTCTAATTTTTATTTTTGTATTTAATTTGACCGATTTTGTTGCTAGCAATAAAAAATATAAGGATATTCAAATCATAATAGCTTCCTGCTAACTTTTATAGAGCATGTTATTTATGGAAGGTTTACTGGTTTATGACATGAATATTTTATTATTATTATTGATTTATATGAACAGTTATAGCCTACTTATCTCAATGCATAAATTAAAGGACCATTTAACAGTTACCCTAAATTACAACATGCCATAACATGGGTGTTATTATTTGTAACTAGGAAATATATTAAAAAAAATGAAAAACTAAAACTATAAACTCGAAGACATGAAATATTGTATTATAACCAGCTCTTTTTTTGTTGTTTTTGTTTTAATAAACAAAGTAGGTACTATTTAGATTTATAACATGGATAAGTAGTATTTTGTTTTATTATATATGTACATGTTTTCTTTTATTCTTACCTGTTGTTGTACAATACTTATTTTGTCCCAACCAGGATTTACTTGTTGAGCTTAAAATATAATACATAATACAACTATCCATTGCATTCCATATTTTTTTTAAATATATATTTATTGTATATTTTTATATATTTACAGTTGCTGTTGGTGTGTGTCTACGGAGCATTTGCCCAGTATGGTGATGGTCCCGTACCATCTCGGTTCCAGGTCCCAGGAGCCATCTCCCTCGGCCCTAAGCCGTCGGGAGGCAACTTCCGACAGGCGCGCCTTCTCCCCGCCCCTCCCGCGGGCCCCCAGCCCCACAGAATCCGTCGGCCCGGCCAACTCCGAGCTGGAGCCTTCAAGGCTGTCCCCTCGCCCAACCCCTTCCTCCAGCAGCTGGACGACTCGCCTAAACCAGTAAACGAAGAACCGGAAGACGTAGAAATCAACAGCACCCCTCAGCCATTCATCTCCAGCGTCTCACCCTTCAGCACTCCGCTTCAAATTAACGAAGACGACATCACCCAAGCCTTTTTGAACCCCGTCCCGAGCGCAGTGCCCGCGCCCCAGGCACCCCCCACCAGGCCTCCGGAACCCATCAGACAAGCGCCCCCCGCGCGTCCCGCTCAAATCGACAGGTTCGAAGCGCCAGTCCGTCAGAACCAACCCGTCAGACTAGCCCCTCTGTCCTACAGACCCGCCAGGCCCCAGTTCAGACCCCAGGAGGAGCAGGAACCCGAGCAGCCAGTCAGGCAAGTGTACAGGCAACCGGCCCCCAGACCCCAGCAACAGGCGCAGCAACAGCCCGCTCAGCCAGCCAAACATAACAACAGCCAAAGGGAACGGAAACCGGTAGCCCAAGTGATCAGGAAATACCGCGAAGATAACGCCGACGGTAGCATCACATGGGGATTCGAAAATGACGATGGATCTTTTAAGGAAGAAACGATCGGCACCGACTGTGTCACAAGAGGCAGGTACGGATACATAGACCCTGATGGTTTGAAGAGAGACTACACCTATGAGACTGGTATACCTTGTGACAAAGCCAAGGAACAACAAGCCGAACAAGGCTTCATCGACTACCAGGAGAACAAAGCCATTCTTCCCAACGGAATAGTATTAGATTTAGCCAACATGGGCAAGAAGTCAAAGAGGCCGATCAAACAAAGTTTTGCACCACAGCAATTCAGAAATTAGATTAAGTACATATTAAATTGAAAAGCATTTATATAATAATTGTGGTCAACACATTTTCACTGAAAATAATAGTACCTACCTACTCTCAAACCCAGAATATTATTTATCACTGTAAAAAGTTATAATAAAGTCGTACTTTAAGATTATTTATAAGAAATTACTTCCTAAGCTCTCTGATAGATGCATTCCTTTATCATTCAAATTGAAAGATAAAAGGTTAATATAATATCGTCAGAGGCATTGACTGTAAGTAAAATAAAAGAATAAAAATAAAAATGTACTGTTTTACTTATTCCCACACCCAAAACCTCTGAACACTTTAAAATAAAAACAGATTCTATAATATTCTTTATACTTCCGAGTTAACTGAACAACTCATAAAAAAAATAACCACTCAATATTCTTACCCATTCTTTTATAATAATGTATTACTCTGGTACCTCATATTCGTCTTTAATGTCCATACAGCAGTAATGTCCTTCACCCAGAGCTCTATCACATGTGCTATAAGTATTTAACAGATTTCTAACAGATTTCACATTTTTTTGCCAATCAACTAGAGTGCATTTCTGATCACCCTAGTTTCATATTATCAATAATCAAATAAACAGATTTGTTGCAATACCTTATACACCACTTGGGTTGAAATTAGAACCAGAAGAATTGTTAAAGCTTAAACGATAATTTTAGGCAGTATTATTATTTCAATTTATTTTAAACAATGTAATTATATTTGTAATTATATAAAAAAATGCACAAACCATTTAGGCATAAATTTTTAATTATTATTTTTATTTATCTGCTCAATAAGTATTTTATTACTGAATTAAAACAGTATTGTTTAAACTGTAAATAATACATATACTTATGATATAATGATACAACGAAGGTTTGATAGTCCCAAGAATTAACAATAAACAATGGAGTCGAACACTGCAATATATCGTTCCGAACATTTTCAATTTGTTACCGACGGATGTTAGAGGTCAAAATAAAATATGGAACAAAGGCAAAATAAAGGAATGGGTAAATGATCAAGAGTTAATTTCATGAAAATTGTAAAATGTTTATATTCTTAATTTTTTTCTCTTTTTTGTGTCTACACTATTAGGTTGAAATCGTTAAAAACTATAAAAAATTTATTAAAATAGAACTCCACCGACAAGACACACATGGCGGCTTGGTGGGTCTCTGCAAAAAAAAAGTTCTAAATATGAATAAATTGTGATTTAAATAAATGTATATAAATAAAAATTATAAAAAAAAAAAAAAAATTTTTTTTAAAAATTTAACTTTTTTTAAAAATCACTATAAACATTTTATTATAACTTAATTATGTCTACCGGTTTCGAAGCTAACCGTTTAATTATAAAATGGAAAATCACAAAGTTAGTGCTTCAAACATAAATTACATGTAAATAATACAATTACGAATTAACTGAGTTAGTTATTAGGTTATTAGAACAGAAATATGCTTATAGTCATTTTAACCAAGTCGGGAATTACACTTGAGAACACTTACATGACAGTCAAACATCCCAACCACTACACCATAAGAGCGGAATAGTATAAACATAAATAAAACAAGAAAAAGCTTCCTTGAGATATTCCGAATAATAAATATGTTCTTCTCTTAGTAACCCTCATCTGGAACCTATCTATGATGAAAACGGGTTTGCATCTCATCAACACAGTTGTATCATGATTGTTAATTATGAGAAGAAAATATGATCAATCCTGTGTTTAATGTCCAGTGATTTAAATAAACAAAATTTTGAGTGTGTCCAAATACTTGTTCACAAATCAGGATTATCTCCAATTATAGGAGTTATTTATGGTGTATTTTTTTTGTCAGCAATAAAAAAAGCTTCTTCGTCTCACCAATAGATGTCACTAGTGAAAATTCTAGTAATTCTTGTAAAATGTTTCAAAAATGGATCATATATATATATAGAACTTGAGTTGACTGATTGTCAATTGCGAGTGTTTTGCCTAGAATTTTCACTCATGGATTACATGAAATTATAGTAACTTTAAACATAAAGAGGAAATCCACTAACGAGTAGGCATAGGCTATGAAACTTAAAAAGTTGAAGCCTGAGTAGGGTCATGATAAGCGGTGTTGCATAAGCCGCATAAGCTAGATTTCAGAGTCATTTGGACGTTAGGTAATTTAAAAAAAGGATGGTTGTCAATCATGGGTATAGAATTGGTGAATGTTACACATGCAAAGTGATCACTTACAAACCAGCCTACAACGGTTGTAAGCCCCGTGAATGCCCAGACTTCCATATTCTTCTTCATCTATGTTGAGATATCAAAAAATATGATTTAAATAAACATTGGAGAAAACATACCTTGTATTCATCTTGACCGTATGGTCATATTACATTAAATATGGTCATATTACATAATATAAATGTATAGATAAAATAAAATAACTTCTTCTCTTCTCCGTCTTAATCCTCATTGCTGAGGGTTGTGACCCTTGCAGAAGCAATGACTCTTCTCCAGTTATCCCTTGACTGCGCTGCACGTAGCGCTCCAACCACTGAGGTGCCTGCTGCTGCCTTAATTTGATCGGTCCATCGTGTGGGGGATCTTCCTCTCCCTCTCTTTCCCTCCAGGCTACCGATCACAACTAGTCGTTCCAGGCTATCCTCGTTGCCACGCGCAACGTGTCCAAAGAACTGGAGAATCCGTCGGGTACAGATATTGGGTACAGATATTGTATTAATATAAATGTATAGATAAAATAAAATAACTACAAATAGAGTATTCAAATTTATTCTAAAAAAATACTTAATACAACAAACAAATTTTTGGTTACTTTAAAAATATGGAATTAATATGATCTGTTGTTAAAATGTGCCGGTCTTCTCATTTGTGGAGGCATCCTGTTTGGGGGTGTGATGGAAATATCCATGTAATCGCCAATACAGAACTTGGCATGGGAGAGGGTCTTGTTATCATCTGTCCCCTTCTGTCCCGAGCAGGTGACTCCGATCTCTCTCATTCTGTAGGCTGGCGAGCGGTTGTCCGGGTAGACAAGCGCAAAGTCAAAGTAGGTACCCTTGTGCCTTGTCTCTGGGTTAACTTCCTTTACGAGGGAGGTGAGTTCTCTCAGGGTGGCATCCGGCCAAGTGTATATTTGAAGCTCGTTTTGCGGAACACTACCCCGTGAATATTCCATTGTAGGGTTATGTCTTCCAGTAGAACAAAACACTCGCAAGAGAAGGGGGCAAGTCTGTAATAAGAAGTAAAAGGTTTTAGTGAGGCAGCATTACTAAGTATCTAACTAACCACCACGCCGCTTCCGCACAGGGATTTTTTTTTCAAACCCTTATCCGCACGCCAATGGTGCCAGGGCACTGCATTATATATATATAAACGCAGTGTTATCTTGATCGATAACCAAGAAGGAAAGGTGATCAGCCCTCAGCTTCAGGTACCAGTTCAGGGTATGAATAAATATTGTAGTGAAAAAATCACTTATATTTATTTGACCCCCTCTGGGAATCGAACCCGGGACCTCCAGAACGGTAGCCGAGCGTGCTGACCATTACACTACGGAGCCGGAAAAATATAGGCCACAGGGATAGGCAGAGAGAATAGAACGCCACGCCACTCTGTCTTTGAAAACATTCTTCGCCTCTTCCAAGTTCAGCATCTCCTCATACAAACCTAAGGATAATTTCCACTCCTAACATGACCGCATTCAAGTATTTGGCATACCTGACCGTGCCAAGTTTTTCTCGGTTCCTCTGCTCCTTTTTCCAATTAAATTCACCTCATAAATTTGTTTTACCGTTCTTTCCTCACTCATTCGTTCCATATGTCCAAACCATCTCAACACACCTTTCTTAATTTTATCGATACTGCTTATCTCAGCTTTGCATTCCTTCCTTATTACACTATTCGAACTCTATCATACATCGTTTTGTCACACATTCTTCTGAGAGATTGCATTTTGACTGCATTCAGTCTACTTTCATCCTCTTCAGGCAGCATGACAGGTTGAAACTGTTTAAAGTAAGGCAGTATTACAATAGGAAATCGAGTTTTAAATACCTGAAATAAAAGATTAAGAAGGACATTAAAATACATGTTGCTATTGAAACTTATGTGCATTAATTCAGATTTGTATTTTATTATCTTCGGTTCTATTCATTACAAATTTATAAAAATAACATTACATTAGATACTTTGTAATGAAAAAATCAGTCCTATTATTTTAATAACTCTCCAAATACAAACGTTTATAAAACTGTCACAAGATTTGAGTACTCAAATAATAGTAACTAGAAAAAATTACTATATTAAATTTGATTAATAAAAACGCAAATTAATTAAAAATACATTTTATAAACACCGTTGCTGACTTTTAAATCTTATTGTAATCAAAATAAAATTTCTTATTCCCTTAAATATGAGAAAATATTGCATTAAATGTAAGGTTATATTGATATTGGATACGAATAATGCTGTGCAGCGTAAAAAGATTTTTAGTCAATGTGAAGTACGAAAGTATACATTAAAAACCGTTAAATAATAAGATATTGCATATAACTATAAATAAACAATTTATTTTATTGTTTATTGTAAAATCATCAAACCTTCTCTCTGTCAATCGGCTTTTCGATGGGTTTCGGCTCTTCAACTATCATGGATTCTACTCCTGCCATATTTCAACTAACAATATTTGAATAACAATGAAAAAAATTGCAAGCGTTAAAAACGAGAAAGTTAATGTTTAAAGATTTGTAATAATAGATCAGAAATACTTTTAAAAACCGAAAATCGGAATATTGACAGCTCGGTAGCGTTGAACATAGACAATAAGACAACAGAAAGATTCAAAGATTATATGCTAAAACAGATTGATATGAAATCAATTTAAACCAGCGACAATTTCAAATCCGTAAATAATATATCCCAAAGCCAAGACAATAAAAGGAAAACCGGGGAAAACATGGCTTGATCCAGTACTTCAAATATTTTGAAGTGTTTAGGTCAGGAGTCGGAATAATCAACGGGTATGTATGAGGGCCCTGAGATGAAAAAAGAAGATTTGATTGGACCCAAAAATAAATTGGCTGATGATATAATTCCTGTTGTCGGACAAAAATTGAACCCCAGAGTGGGCCAAGATAGAGAAGCATGGAAAAATATGGAAGAGGCCTACATTCAGCAGTAGAGAGATGGCTAAAGCAGAAGAAGAAGATGTATTAGGAAATGCGTGAAGCAAAGACAGATTGGCATGGCGTTTTAGTTTCTCTGCCTACCCCTGAGTAAGCGGCGTGATGGTTAGTTGGTTAGTTGTAACTTTTGTAGCTATCAAAAACAACATAGTACTTACTCTGAAAAATAAACAGCTCAACTTGGTTACTATAGTAATAAATAAATACATATTATATTTTTAGGATATCTACACAATTATTTTATAAGTCGAAAAAAAATAAGCTGAAATGGTATGTTTCAAAGTTTTATCATTGTATAATGATTTTATATTCAATTGCATTTTGCATTCAATACCTACTTCACAAAATAAATATGAATTTGGGATAGTAGTAAATATAAGGTTTTCAAGAATGTCCCAGGTTTTATTCCTAATAGGGCATCTCTTATATAAAATGAGTTCAACCTTCACAATTCAATAATAATAAAGGGATACCTTTAATCTTATGTCGAAATGTAATCAAGATAACACTGCAAATTCAATCCTTTAAGCATTATTGAATGTGGAGAAGAGTTAGAAATAAAGAAGTACTTTTATTGTATTTTAAATAATAAAAATAATATATACTAACTAACATATGTTTTAAACTATTTACCTCATCATTTCATTTTTATTTTCAGCCGCCGAAAAAATCAAAACAAGGGGGTAAGAGTACTTTTGACTGAAAGATATTTTTTGTTTTCAATCCAATAATTTATTTTATTATGTCATAACCATTTAAGAAGGTTAATTTTTTTTAAAAACTAAAATATATTTTAAAACCAACAATTACTATTATTATTTAAATTATGAAAAGTCATATGGAATAAAATATTATTAATTTTTCAATTACTTTAGCATCTGTTATCGATGGAGTTGATATGAAGGAGATGACTCGAGAGAAGCTAGAACAGTTCACATGGAGAGTCAAAGAAGAATTAGACAAAGAAAGAGAAGAAAGGAATTACTTTCAATTAGAAAGGGACAAGATTCGCGTGTTTTGGGAAATCACTAGAAATCAACTTATTGAAGCAAGAGCTGATGTGAGGTTGGGAAATTATTCAAACTTGAAATTCAACCATAGAATTTTTAGTCCCTTACTGCATCCAATGACAAATAGATTAGAAATTTTGAATCCTTTGAGTTAAGTTTGTATTTGTAGCTTCATTAAGTAGTTTCCAGTCTTTGCTTAGTAAACATGTATGTTACATAGATTCATTTTTACTATGGAGCATATGTTTACTGTTAAGATTTTAAGTTTAAGGTAAAGATTACAAATCTCTAAGGTTAAACTCTTCTTTATTTAGGAATAGAGAACGAGAAGCAGAAGAAATTCGGGAAGCAACTGAAGAAGAAGAAAGACAGCACGAGCGGCGTGTCAAGCATCTTTTGTGGGAGCAAGTAGGGGAGAAAGATGCACTACGATTGGAAGGGCAAGCAGCTATCAAGGCGGAGCAAGCGGCTCATGAAGCTCAGCGTAGACGTTTGGCAGCAGACTGCAGAGATCTAAAAGCAAAACTGGTGGAAGTAGAACAAGCGGCTGCGGAAGAGCTGAGAGTGGTTAAATTGGTATGAAGCTACACACATAAATCATTTAAAAATACATAAAATAAAAATTATTTGAGTCCAGAAAAAAATGCCTTCCTCAAATAAAAATATGTTTTTAATTTACGGTGTAGAATTTTCATATATGTAAATATAAACACACAATATGTTTATCATAAAATCATGTTACTTCATGGATACTTAAAATATATGACAATTTATACCATATAATCATAAATTCTAATCTCCTGTTTCCAATTATTTATTTTAATAATGCTGCTTATTTTGGATTATTTTTATAGAAACACCAGGAAGAGCTTAGTAAAGTGCGAGCCACATTTGAAGAACGTTTACAAGAAGTTAAAGCATCAGCCGAAAAGCGACTGCAAAAGGCAGTAACTGATATAAACCTGGCTACAAAGACTGACCTTTTAGAAGTAGAGGAAAGAAAAAATAAACAATTAGATGATCTCGTCAAAACCCATGAAAAGTCTTTTGCTGAACTTAAAAACTATTACAATGATATAACAATTAATAATTTAGCCCTAATAAGCAGCTTAAAGGTATTATTGACATATTCATAAATTCATGTTACAAAATTTAATCCTATAAATTGATACTATATGATCTATGATATTCCAATGTTCTAAAAGGACCAGAGCAAACCAAAACATTTAGAATTTATAAAGGTGAAACATCTGTAGCAGGCTTTAGGTGAAGTATTATGCAGTGATAGGATTCAAAATTTTCATGAAAAAAATAGTTTTTACATTTACTTATTTATTTGTTTTTTACTCTGCACATAAACAGAACATTCACATAACAACAGCTGAGAATGCTAAGATACATGATCTCAATCGGAATAACGTGTGACAACAAAGGGTTAAGGAACGGTTCGGCGAACTCTAAAAATTTTAAGCTCCTGGTTCTAGCGAACCAGTGCGAACCGGCTGAATCCCACCACTGGTATTATGTGCATGACACGTATGAAAAACTGTATATTATCAGAATGACTATCATTTGTCAACATGATAATTAAATATGATAGTGAAAATACACATACTTACATGTTGTTTTTTACTGTATACATATGTACTGTCAACCTGCTAACAGTTGATCGTTTAACAAAAGAATTATTAACAAATAAAATTTGATTCTAATGATTATTCACTTGAATTATATTTTGTGTAGTAAAAAAAATATAGCTTTATTACAAAATGCCAGTTTTTTTACTATGAGATATTTGATTTCATAAAAGTACCACTTTTGTAGAATCAAATGGAGGAATTGCAGCGATGTCGAGAACGAGCAGAAAAATCAGCAAGTGATGCCCTGGCAGAAGGTCGTAAGCTAGCTGAACCACTGAATATCGCATTGGCTGAAGCTGCTGAGCTAAAGAAGCAACAACGCAATCACCTCAGAGACAAAGAAGCTTTAGGAGTAATGACTTTTATCTACTTTTCCTCCTATTTGATCACTAAGAACACAATAAATATTCATTGTGTATCATTATACATATATACATATAAGTCAAAAGTTGTGGAAGGTTTTAGTCTGTCTAATTTTTGATTTGATAAAGTATTTTCATTAAAATTACCATAAAAATGGGGAGTAATAATTTTACAAAAGGAGAATTTTACAAAATATTTTATTTTTAGAGTAAAACACGTATTTTGACTGCATTGTCCAAACAACATGATGAATTAAAATGGGAATTTGACATTTTAGAACAGAAATATGAAAAGGTATAAACATTTCAGATTATTTATTGATTCTCTTATTTAATACCATGTGAATGGTGGATCTCATAAAATTCTATTAATTTATTTACTAATAACTAAAAACACAGAAGTTGCTTTGCAATGTAATGAACTTTTTGTATCAAATTTTATATATATTTTACTGTATTGATTTTTAAGGTGGTAAATGAGCGCAATGAGCTTCAAGCACAATTTTCTCAAGCTATCCTTGAGTTACACCAGAGAGCTGCACTCAAAGGAGCTTTACTCGAGCAAAGATTACAAGCTATTCATAAAGTAGGGGAAAAATATTCTGCTAAATTACATGATGAATAAATGTGTATTTTATTTTAATTTTAAGCATACACACCAGATTGTGAAACAAGTTTTTCCTTGTATTAATTTGATAAGCCAAAGTGTACACAATAATAACTTATAATAAAAAGTGGGTAAAGAATGAATTAAAAATATTTTTTATAATTTACCACAAAAGCAAATGAGACCCGAAAAAATATGACACCTTCATAATGTTTAATAAATATTAATTCTGGGTTAAGTTTTTGTGCTGTATCTAAATTACTTTTCCTATGTTATGTAATTATTAATTACTACTGGCTTTAGTAAAATAATTACATCTATCCTTACCCATTAAAACACATTTTTTCACCCCTTCTGTTATTATTTTCACGAACACCAAAATTCCTAAAGGAATTTGATGGATTAACTACAAAGGGCACTTAACTTTTACTTTACTTTTGTACTTTTGTTTCTAATTACTATTTTTTATATCAGAAATTTAATGTTACAAAATAATTCATAATGAATACATTAATTATTTACGAATGGAAGTAAAGTTTGTCTGCCTCCAAAGTGCAATGGTTACCACATTTGGCTACCATACTAGAATGCCAAAATAAATAAGCTTGTTTTTTCACTCCAGTATTTATTGAATACTATCCTTGACTGGTATCTGAAACGTAAGACTGCCACCTTGCTTTAGTATAATCTACTTAATATTGCATCAATTTGATGCAGTGCCCTTCGCCCCATCGGGTGCGGATGAGGATAAGAAGAATTAATGATAAAGTGATACATACTTCATAATTAAAGCATCAGATTCCGGATGAAATCCCAGCCGTATAATAATATTATAAGATTAATAATTGTAATACCATTATCTATAAAAGTCAAGCAAAGTATATATTATGAAACCATATCCACTCCCTAAGTGGAGCATATGGAGTCCACAAACTGTCTCCATGCTTTTTTGTCGGCTGCCAGCTCATTTGTGTCCTCCCAAAGCTTTGACGAGAACTGCTGTCAAATAAAGCAAACAAGCCTAGTAAATAATCCTATTAGCGAAAAACAGAGATTTTTGTTGTTGTTGGTATTATAAACATTCTGACATAATGATCCAATGATCTTTTTCAAAATGCCAGTCATAAAATATAAAATAAAATAAAAATTTTTCTTCCGTCCGTCATGTAAAATGTTTTTGTGGGTAAGGAATAAAGAAAACTTACAACATGCCCCGATTTATTTGAAAATGATTATTGTATAGCCTAGTGGCCTCAACCAATCAGCTCCCAGCTGTCAATTGTCAATTTGACATAACAAACTGCGTGCGAGTTTGCACGTGTGTGACTTTGCAAACGTTAATTTGGTAATATATTTGTGTAAATACGGCGTCTTTGTGAAAACAACTCCCATTATATCATTAAGAAATGGAAGAAGAAAGTATGCATAAACCTGCTGAAGAAGAAAGTATTCATAAACCTGATTCGTTAAACAAGAAAAAGAAACACCATGTCTTCAAGCCTCGTAAGAGGGTTGGTGATAAAGAGGACGAGGAAATACAGAAACTACAAGAGAAATACGATAATGTATGTATATTTATACCATTATTTGGGTTGGTTCATAATCTAAAATTTTAAAATTTCTAATATTATTTTTTGTCACAGATTTCTGCAGATAATATCAAGAGTTTCAAAAGTTTGCCGTTGTCCCAAAAAACTCTCAGGGGGTTAAGAGACAGCAAGTATTTCGTACCGACAATCATACAGAAGCAGTCTATACAGTACGCTTTGAAAGGCCAAGATATTCTAGGGGCTGCGAAAACCGGTTCCGGAAAAACCCTCGCATTTTTAATACCTATTTTAGAATGTCTGTACTGCAAAAAGTGGACTCGACTCGACGGGGTGGGCGCACTTATTATATCACCCACCAGAGAATTAGCTTATCAAATATTTGAGACTCTACGTAAAATCGGTATATACCACGATTTTTCTGCTGGTCTCATCATAGGGGGGCAAAATCTTCGATTTGAAAAGAAAAGGATGGATCAATGTAATATAATGATTTGCACACCGGGAAGGTTACTACAGCACATGGATGAGAACCCCCTTTTCAACTGTGCCAATGTTAAAATATTTGTCCTGGATGAAGCGGACAGATGCTTGGACTTAGGTTTTGAAACTGCAATGAACTCGATAATTGAAAACCTTCCCACTGAAAGGCAAACATTACTATTTTCCGCTACCCAAACTAAATCTGTGCGGGATCTAGCGAGGTTAAGTTTATCTAATCCCCAATACATTGCGCCACATGAACAATCAGAAACAAGCACTCCGATAACTTTGCAACAAAATTATGTTGTTTGTGAAATCAGTGAAAAAGTGAGCGTGTTGTGGTCCTTTATAAAAACTCATTTAAAACAAAAAAGTATCATTTTCATGGCTAGCTGTAAACAAGTTAAATACATATTTGAAATGTTTTGTAAATTACGACCAGGAATAAGTTTGCTCGCTCTTTACGGTACCTTGCACCAGGAACGCAGGGAGCAAATTTATAAAGAGTTCTGTAGAAAGTCCAATGTCGTTTTGTTCGCCACTGACTTAGCATCTCGCGGGCTGGACTTCCCTCAGGTGAACTGGGTCGTTCAGATGGATTGTCCCGAAGACGGAAATACCTACATTCATCGAGCCGGAAGAACAGCCAGAGGAATGTTTGGAAAGGGGGAAGGATTACTTGTGCTTTTACCGAGCGAGGAGGAGGCCATGTTAGAAGAATTGCAGTCAAAAAAAATTCCCATAAAAAAGATCCACATCGACCCTTCTAAAATAATGTCCCCTCAAAGAAAGATGGAAGCTCTTCTAGCCGAATTTCCCGAATTGAAAGAAACAGCTCAAAGAGCTTTTGTCGCTTATACAAAATCTATTTTCCTTATGAAAAACAAGAAAATTTTCAATGTTCACGCTTTAGACGCAAGTTCATTTGCAAAATCTTTCGGTCTTGTTGTTCCTCCGCGAATAAGATTTTTACAAAAGATTCAGAAGAATTTAGAATCCCAAGCCCAAAATAAACTAGCTAATAAAGCAACTAAAAAAAAATTGAAGGAGAAACAACCGTTACAGAATTCGAATAGTGAAGATGATGACGATGAACAAGAAATAGAAACTTTTAAAGAAACTTTGAAAGATACTAATGTTAATTTTCATCAAGGGGATGATGATGACGATGATGATGACATTTTGACAGTAAAAAGGCATAATCATGATGTCGCCGATAATAACGATGACTTCGATTTTCCTCCAATTGAGGACAAAGACGAGAGAGTCATAAAGAAGACAAAAATGATAACCAAGGCATCGTTAGCGAAAAAAATCTTGAATAAGAAAATCAAACCTAATACGAAAGTGGTATTTGACGATGAAGGAGAAGCAGTAATAGACGAGAAGAAAGATTTAAGATCTGAGTTGGCTAAAACGTACGAACAGGAAGATGTTGGCGGTATAGACATTGAAAAAGCCAAACTAGTTTTGAGGGAAGAAGACAGATTCGACAAACAAAGATTTAGAGAAAAAATAAAGGCAAAGCATAAAGAAGAAAAGCGGAAACAAAAACAGCTTAAGAAAGACGAACAGGAAAAAGATGACTTTGGTTCAGAAAGTGAGTCCGATGGACCTGATATGTCCTGGCTTCCGGATCCTGACAAAGTGTATGGAAAGGAAGATTCAGATGGGGAAGACGCTTCACAGAACAGTGAAGAAGATCAACCCGGTGACTTTAATGAAGATTCTTCTGTTGCCAGCGATGAGGAAGTTCATAGGTACTTAGCTTTATTATTATTAAAGGAAATGCTTAACCTGTTAACCGGGCGGTCCGCTGTCCAATTACGCAACTTGTAACGGTCGCGAATACTGATTCACTCCGTGTCTTAAATTCATGTCGAGACATGTATGGATGACTAATACCTTTGTTGGTCGATAAATATACGTCCATATATATATAAAATATAATAAACATATATTTCAAGGACGTATTCATATGTCCTTCCCGTACCCGATATTGTTTGCGTTGGACGTATTTATGCGTCCCGCCCGGTTAACAGGTTAAACATACTATTTATAGATTTTTACAATCCAATTACACGGGGCTATTTATATTTATTATTATCAATCCGCCTCTGTAGTGTAACGGTCAGCACGTTTGGCTACCGTACTATAGGTCTCGGGTTCGATTCCCGGAGGGGGGGGGGGTCAAATAAATATAAATGATTTTTTCACTCTAATATTTATTCAATACTACCATGGACTGGTACCTGAAGCATAGGGCTGATCACCTTTCCTTCATGTGTTAACGATCAAGATAACACTGCGTTTATAGAATGCAGTGCCCTATGCAACATCGGGTGCGGATGAGGGTTTGATGATGATTTGTATTAAATTAAGTTAATTATTATTTATTAAATTGTTATTAAATTAATGTAGAATCTATCTATAAGCTTATAACTTCATCTTCATAGTATAATGACCAACACATTAGGATACGATGCATTGGGTACTGGGCTTGTTTCCTGGTGGGATTAACATTCATACTAAGCATTTGTTGTGTAAATATAAAATGAATGAAAAAAATAATTGAATTAAAATTAATAACGCTATTTTTGCAGGCCCTTAAAAAGGAAACTCGTCATTGCTAAAGGAAAGGAACAAAAAAGTGTTAAAAAACACAAGAAGATGAAATATGGAGTAGAAGATTTATCAGCACAACTTTCTATCAATGAGGCAGAACTATTAGCAATGCAACTACTTAAAAATAAAAAATAATTATAATTTTATTATACTTTATACATACATTTTAATATTATACAATATGTACAAAAAATATAATACCATAATAATTTATATTGTTTTATAATTTATTTCTTTATTTCTATCGTTTATTTCTTAAACATGTACTCTATCAAGGTTGTCCGGCTCAATAGTGTAGTAGTTAGCGCGCTAGGCTACCATGCTGGAGGTCCTGGGTTTGATTCCCAAGAGGGTCAAAATAAATTTCGATGATTTTTCAGTGTAATATTTAATTAATATGACCCTGGACTGGTACCTGAAGCGGGAGACTGATCACCTTTCCTTCGTGTATTTGACGATCAAGATAACACCGGTTCTATATGGTGCAGTGCCCTATGCACCATCGGGTGCAGATAAGGGTTAGAAGAAGAAGAATTATCAAGGTATACAGAGATAAGAATGATAACAAGGAAATACCAAAACAGTAACCTTACAGCAGTAAAAAAAATAACTTGAAGCCAACAACAGTAATCAATTTGATTGACTCACAAGGTGAAATATATAACTCAGAATAGAAGAAAACTCAAATACATAAATGCTTAATTTTTGTCATTTTGAAGCCTACCTACTTTTAATTTTAGGGCATCTATGAAATATGGACTTTTGAGAATGTAGTGAAGATAACATTATGTACTTCTCTTTGGTTTTTAAAAAAATGTTCATTCTTTTTTTTGGTTACTTAAATTTCCGGACAATATGGATTGACCACTGGTTAAAATTCTCAAGTCTTAAAAAATAAGAATCCAGAAGTGAAGTTTAAAGTTATCTACACTACATAGTTGAAATATTAACTTGTGTTGTTTTCGATGCCCTGGCTTATAATTAGTTTTTAAAAAAAATATAAACAAATTTTTATTTTACTAAAATGTATATTTCTCTTTTATTATCTCAGTACAAAAATTAAAAACTTTTATATAAAAAAAATGATTTAACAGTTTATAACGTAAAACATAACACAACAATAAAAAAATATATTTACTTTTTATTTCCTAATACACATATTGTCATATAAATGCAATTAAGTAATAACAGTGCAGTAAAAATAGAAGGTTTTGTCATTTTTGCAATGCTCTAAACTTAATTGTAGTGGCACGTAGAAATAAGGTACATACGTAAAGTTTTCAGTAATTATTTAGATTTTCCTTCGATATTGAGCCAATCTCGGGGATTCTTTAAAACTTCAGTGAGTTTAGCTTCCTCTGATTCCGGCTTTGGAGAATGCATGTATTCCCATTTCTGAAATCATACAGGATATATCATGAGCATACTGCTAAATGTGACCAAGTTATTCAATTTAATTTTTAAAACTGCGAGTTTTGTGAATTTGCTTCTCATTCTGTTATAATATTGCTCTAATATTCTTTTGAACATTGATATAAAACTCTAGTTCAGAACGTCATACATACATATATTATAACAAATAGCAATTGGGAATGGAATTTTTGCAGATGCTCACAATATGTAATACATACAAATATTGCAACAAATTCATGATTGTTAATTTTAAAACAATCTTTAAATATAAATATGTTTCATAGAGAAACCATTTTTTTAGATACAAAACAAAAACAATTTGTTTGAGAAATACAGTAACAACCAAATTTGAGGCATTTAAGATATGATATTACCAAAGAATGTCAAGAAAAAGTTGTGTTCATTAATTTGACGATGAAGAGGTTCTCAAACGGATGGGAAAATCCCGACAACTTTCACTATTAACCAAAGTAGGAATTTAGAATATCTAGGGTAAGTATTAGGACACAAATGATATTGCTGATAGTACAGTCAGCCTCCAGTAATGGAGAAGCACTACAAGAAGAAGAATGTATAAAACCACTTACTTGATTTAGGATTTTTTTTCATACTAAAATTAACCAAAAAGCTATTATGTAAATATGTTGTGTCGGACCTTATCCCTCTTATAGAAACATAATATATACTTGTAAATTACAATTAATTACGTGATGATTACCTAAATCTGTGAACATCTCAAAATCAGAACATTAGAATACTCACAGCTGTCAAAGGTAAGGACATCAATATAGATTCATATCTCGCTCCAGGAGTATACAATCCAAACTTGGTTCCTCGATCATAGATAAGATTGAATTCCACATATCTCCCACGGCGCAATAACTGCCATTGCCTTTCATGGTATCCATAAGCATCGTCCTTGTGTTTCTTTACTAAAAAATACAGCAAATAAATAAAATTCAAAAATAGAAAGAGAAAGTAGAAAGTTTTCTTTCAAAGAGTGTGCACGCTTCTGGAAATGCAGGTACAGGCAGCGGCTCCTTTTCATCAATATCGACCTCTCCTGCTATCGGTTACACAAGCTTTCGATAGTTTCTATCCCATACGTTGCCGTTGAATGCAAGAAAATTGGAAATAATGTAAAAAAACAGACAAAATGTAACAAATATGCAGCTTAATTCGAACGATAAATGCGGTAAATGGTGATAGAGAAACAATCTATGCGGTTTAATTTAGTATGAAATTAAGTCGGGATAGAAGAAATAAACCACACATCCGGGAAAACGATTATTCGAGGAACGATAGATAGAGGTTGACTGTATACATTACTCACGACTAAACAATATCTCGTAACCCACTTAATAAAATTACAGGGGAGGCAAACAACTATATAATGTCTACACGTTCTGATTATATTTGATATAACAGTTTTTTTTTAAATTAATACATTGACAGTGGATCACAAGCTGTATGTGCGATGGTATTTTTTGTCCAACTTGCAGATCACAAGAGTAATTCATCAGGTTAATTCTATTCTATTCTCGAGTATTACATATTCGCAAGATTGACATGTGAGACCAAAATCTTACCTAATGGAATATAACTAGGAATAACGGCATCTGCACAAGAGGTGACAAAAGCAAGTGCCTTTTCCTGACTTGGAGTGTCTACATCGTCAAAGAATATACCTCCCACACCTCGAGCTTCCTTGCGATGTGGAATGAAGAAATATTCATCGCACCATTTTTTAAACCTAAAACATATACAATCAATATGTAATCTAAGCCAAAATATTTTATTTTTAAAATTAGAATAAGACTATTTTCACTCAGGAAAAATATCAGATTAAACAAACTTTTCATATATGTATTTAAAAGATTTTTAAAATTTATTATTTTTATTTTAGTTTAACTTTTCATTTATTATTTTAATTCTCTAAATTCCCTAATGAAAATATAGCTTTTAAATAAGTTGGAAACATATTGCATCATTACACATACGCATAGTTTTGTATGAAAGTATAGCCTTACTTAGAGTAATAGGACTTGTCATGTTTATCGCAAGCAGTCTTTAGTGATTTATGGAAATGCTTAGCGTCAGCTTCGTTCAGGTAATATGGAGTTAGATCTGTACCGCCTCCAAACCACCACTGGGTGTTTCCTGAAAATAAAATGAAACATTATATTTCCACCATTAATACAACAAAACAGAATGACATTATCCGAGATAACAGTATGCGGTTACACCGTGTTTTGTATTACAAATATAGAATTTTTTCAAATTATTGATTACGAGAATGCAAGAAATTATACCTCCTTTTTTTTGTACTATTTATTTGTGTGATAAATACCTATCAGTTTTGTAATAAAAATATAGTAAAATGAAATGCATATGAGGATAGCATGTGAGAAGACTTAGCAGGCATTCAGCCATATAACTGCATATAGATAATAAGGACCGTGTCAGTCCGCAATGAAACATTGTTTGTCACAAGTGTGTATAGATATTCAGAGAAAAATAATTCCCTGTTTCCAAATACATCGCACGAAGTCGTCATAATGAAATTTGTAAATACAAACAAAATTTATGAACATACTCACCCTCGTTATCGGTTACTTCAAAATATCTATAATTGAAATGAATTGTAGGCACCATGGGATTACGGGGATGAATTACTGCACTAACTCCAGCAGCAAAGAAAGGCAGCTGACCATCTTGCAACTTTTTACCCCTGCAATATTAATTCATTTTAAGTAGATTCTTACTCAACAATATTTGTCCGGAAAGATTAGAAAATACTCAATTTATTATTTATATAAAAAACTGCTCAAAAATAAGGAAAAAAATCTTTTTCAGGCATTTTCTATTACGTCAAATAATTCGGTAGAAATCTCAGATGCACAGATGAAGAGTTTAGATCTGTTGACTTAAAGGTGGGGACTGACGGGAGCATTTCGTCGTAACGTAATGTCGTAATGTCGCTCGCGGCGAGCATTCGACTATGGATGGAGCACTCGGAATGCTGTACTGACTATACGAATGCTCGCATCGTAACGTAACACGTTACGATTCCTTAACATGAATCTCAAGAGATGATGACTTGAACTCGAATATGTAAGGTTTCTTGTAGACAACATACAGGTTCTAAAAAATTAAGGCAATGCGGATGTCTAGTCAAAATTACAAAATGTTCAAAGTGATCAATGAAGTGAGCGAGTAAGGATTAAACGTCATTAATATATATTTTTTTAATAATTTATATTTAGTATATCAATGGATATACAAAAAAGATGTTTTACTGTGGAAACTGCCGAGGAAATATTAATTAAAACTTCATGATATCAAGATTATATCTGCCAATATACGGATAATGATAACACTCGACATTCTTGATGATACAGTGGATATAAACATAACATGGCTTAATACAATTTAATGAATGCTATTAAATTATTCCAAATAACAATGTTATTAGTACCGTGATCTCATTTGTTGGACAGCTCCTGGGGGTAGGTGACCCGATACAACAGAAATATTCACTCCAGCCTTTTCAATAATCCTGCCATCTTGCATGACACATGTTATACCGCCTCCGCCTTCTTCCCGACTCCACTTATCAACAACAAACTTAGTTTCCTGAAACAAAAGAGCAAAAGCTGTATCGTTCTTAAATCTGATATTATGTCAAGACCCCAAAACTCATTGATTGAAATAGTGTTAAGTGTATTATATAGAAATCTAAATTAAATTAGAAACTTACTCTCGTTATCTATAAAAATCACTTTAAAGGATAAGTTTACCGAGTAGCGTACTGTGGGTAGTTCAAGTCTCAATATTTGAATAATTTCTAATCCCTTAATACATTACACACCTACTAAGAAATACATCCCGCAAAATGGTCCAACAGGATATTGTCAGTACTGGCAAGTTGTTAATGCTATATAAATTTTCATTTATCAGGGTAATCGTCATGGTGAACCATTAAAATAAATTAGAAATAGGCGGCGACATCATGCTATCACCTAATAAAATAAAAAATAATAACTTACTCTCTGTACTACATATTTGCTTATAAGAAATTGACGCAAATAGATTTTCTGACAATTCATACCAATGCATGTCAGACTGGAAATCAATAAGACAATACAGAAGATAAAGTACTTACTCAAGGCCCCAGGGGTAAGAATATTATGAATAAGTCCTATTTGACAGTACTATAAGCAATAATTTATGTATAAAAATGGTAAAATTATTATTATTTTTTATTATTTTTTGACATCTCATCAAAGATGAAGAAGATTATGGAAATCTGACTTCCATATTCTTCTTCATCTTTGATGAGATGTCAAAAAATAATATGAAAATAACTCCTGTAATTGGAGATAATCCAGATTTTGTGAACAAGTATTTGGACACACTCAAAATGTTGTAAATATTTTTAAATTATTTACAAAAATACTTCTATTTCATACATTGTATTTCTGTGAGCCTAAGCGGCTCAATATTAAAAAAAGGTATGAAATTGTAGTAGAGTGGATAGTAGAGTGCCCAGAAACTCTGACTCAAGAGTCCGCGACACTAACCACGGGACCATAACCCGAAATATGCTTCTTCTTCTAGCCCCTATCCACACCCAAACGGTGTAAAGGGCACCACATTGGATCAATACAGTGATAGCTTGATTGTGATTATATAAAGGCAGGGTGATAGTCCTGCGCACCAGATTAATGGATGTAGGAATGCAATATGTTTGAAAGGATGCAGATGTAAAGGATATCTGAGTGAAGGACTTTAGTGCTAAGTGGGAAAATAGATGTGGGGAAAAGGAGAGTAGTAGCAATGGCTAGTGCACTCGAGGTTGCATACCTATGCTAGTACTAGCTTGTGTACCTCTATTATGTATGTTTATCTCTGCATGAGTACCCCAAAGAAAATTGACGACAAATTTGGAGTAAATGTATTTATTTGTATTTCTGAAAATTGTTTTGCTTTCTGAAGGCATTTAAAAATAAGCCTTAAGTGTTAGATTGTCTGACATATTTTTTTTAATGCCATAGAGCCCAAAATCTTGCATTTAAAATAAAAGGAGATTGGTTGACAGAATTTTTTTTAATGCCAGAGCCCAGAATCTTTCATTTAAAATAAAAAGAGGTATTTTTGATATTCGTCCGCCTCCGTAGTGTAATGGTCAGCACGCTCGGCTACCGTTCTAGAGGTCCCGGGTTCGATTCCCAAGGGGGGTAAAATAAATATAAGTGATTTTTTCACTGTAATATTTATTCAATACTACCCTGGACTGGTACCTAAAGCGGAGGGCTGATCACCTTTCCTTCATATGTAAACGATCAAGATAACACTGCGTTTATATGACGCAGTGCCCTATGCACCATTGGGGTGCGGATAAGGGTTTTATTATTATTTATAATTATTTTTGATATTTCTGTAATGCAATGCTAATTAATAAAAAAGTGTGGCAAAACGGATTTCAAAAAATTTCTTACCCTATCTTCTTCATCTTCGAGAGCTTTGCAAAACTCTTTTTGAATTCTCAATATCATGAGCTCCATTTTGGTTTTCATGTCATTTTTATTTTTCTCCAAGTCTTCGATAGGAGTGACGGGTTGAGCCATGAAACCATCGTAGTTGACGGATGGTGTTGCCAGGTAAGTAGTACCATTTCTCCGGAAATATGCATATGTTATAGCACCAGTCCCGAAAAATATACCAACGCGTCTGAAAATAATTTAAAGCAGAAGTTTGAGTGAGGATGCATGAACACGACGATTAAAATTAATTTCTTTACACATTTTATAAAATTTGTAAAAAAAGAAAGAAATTTATTTTTTACTTTATTTATTTATTTCATAGATACATATTTGTTTCATGGATAATTTTTTTTATTGGTAGATTTTTTCTCCAAACCGGTTTCGACAAGAACCTTATCATCATCAGGGTTAAACATGTACATGTTTAACCTTGATGATGACGTGGTTCTTGTTGAAACCGGTTGGAGAAAAAATATACCAATAAAATAGTGGCTAAAAACAAAGTTGTTTTATTTTATAAAGATTAAAATAAATACTCATTAGTAACTGAATTTCTATGATTTCGCTGATTTACTTACTATAAGTTTAAAATAAGATTTTCTTTATTATTTTAAATTCATTTGAGGTAATCAGCATTTTTGATAATTTCCAAAAAATGTAATGTTGGAAGTAAACCGATCAAATTTTTATTCCTATACGTTTTTATAAGGTACAAGAATGATAAAAAAAAAAAATTTTAATAATCAACCAAACAATAAATATCTTTTTAAACGGAAAATTAAATTTAAACTATGTATTTTGACACTTCGATAACGTGCTTTTAAGAATGTATATTTCATCATATAAATATAGGTTATGATTTGAAGTCTGATAATGCAGATGTATCAAGAAAATTAATATTAAAGCAGTATTTGAATTTACTTATATTCATGAGATTATTTTTTCTTTGCAGAATGACAGTTAACTAACCTCAATCCATCTCTCTTGGTGATTTGATACGCGCTTTTCGAACCCAATGTCTTTAAAGATTTGGCGACCGATTTAAACATTTTGCAAGTACGATCGGCGTTTTTATTCCTCAAACTGTGACTCGATAAACGAATACACACATCGCAAAACCAGAATAATAGCCTGTTGCGAATTAAAAAGTTTTATATCAGCTGTTTCGGTTTAGGCGGTGAGCGAGAAGATAAGATTGCGCGACGGTGACGCAATAACGGACTCTATCTATCTCGCTCCCTCCATCACGGGCGCCGCCCAAGATAAAGCAATCAGGTAAGCGCGAAAGCGAGCGAGAGCGCCGATCGGGGTACCTTGGCGCGAATAGTACTGCGCCTGTCAGAGTGATATTGATCTCTCATTAGGACCGCATTGCCGTACATTAAGTTTCTGCCGAGAGCTCTCATTCGTTTCAGGCTACCGTTCTAAGTCTGAAGTGCGTCAGAATTTCTCGTACTGTTTACATTTTAGATTCGTAACGTTAAAAAAATATCATCGTGGCATTTTGAACATCGGTCTCTTTCCCCGCCTACTTTTGCAGAAACGGAGAGCCATTGCGCCCACACGTCACTGGACCGTGGCGCAGCGGTGAACGTCGCGCGAGCGAGAAGCGAACTACGGGCGCGGTGCGGTCGCGCCGGTCGGTCGGTGCGCGAGCGAGAGAGAACGTGGGACGTCGGCTCCTTCTGTCGGCGCACCGCGAATCGGTATGCTTTCGCTAGGATCCTGCCAAAACTAGGCGAGAGTTCACCAGCGGGGCACGGTGGCACAGCGGTCGCTTCGCATCCGCGAGTGTCATGTTGTGATACTGTAGTATTTTGATCAAACAAAGAAAACTCGATCGTGGGACTGTAACACCTGTCGTCGCGTTTTGATCCGGAATTATTCGGTCGGTTCGCGCCGGTAGCTGGCTCCGACAGGGCTGGAGACATGAAGAAGTTCACCTTCAAGGGGGTGCTGGACGGGTTCCGCAGCACGGTGCAGGCGCCGGTCCGCGGGGCAGACCAGGAGATCCAGGAGACCCTCCGTCCCGAACATTTCCAACTCAAAAAGGTAAGAACGACAACTTTTAAATATCCCGCTCTTTTCTGCAACACAACTTTCGGCTACAAAAAATAAACCTTTAACCCCTTGAGCTCAAACTTCTAAAATTAAATTTTAAACATCTTCAAATTGATTTTTTTATGAAGATAAAGAATTAAAAACCTTTTTTTAAATTTTTGAGGCATAAAGTTAGGTGGATTTTTTTTTGATAAACTATTTTGAGCTCAACTAAAATATTACGATAATTTTATTTATTTATTTTATTACGATATTTTATAATTTTATGATAATTGTAGTATACACTTAAAACATTATTTTGGATGTATTTTGATTAAAAAATACTATTTTCAGGCCGAACGCCTTGTGAACGTTTTGTGGCGCGAAATAAATTACAGCGTCGCAAAATCATTAATCGAATAATATTATACAAAAAATGGGTAAATGGCGTTTACAATTAATACATTACATTAAAGTATTACAGGATAAAATTTAAAAAAAATCGTTTTGCAACAGAAAATGCTTGGGAAGAAATAAATTCACAAAATCACGTTGTTGAAAATACATGAGATTTTAAAAGGTTAAATTAATAATGATGAATATACCAGCAGTATCATAATTTACTTTGTAATTAAATGTGATAATGAAATCGCTCTTCGATTATGTGTTATTTGATTCTATTATGATTCCAGCTAGGGTCGTGGTGGAAAATTTAAATATTACAATTAACACGAGAACTCCGTACATTTGACAATATAAATACTGTGTATATTGACCAACAATAATCTCCGCATCGGTCGGAGGTAATCATTATTACTTTAGCAGAACACACACACTATCATACATACACTTATCACATTACAATAATGCATTAGCTAGAACCACGCCATACGCCGTCGAATTCATATTTATTTTTTTCATAGGAGACCAGCGATGCGATAATTCTCGATCGCTAAATCGAATTACAGTACGATGTACGATAAAGAAGATTTTGTTCAGAAAAAATCAGCAGATTGCAGCATAATTTTAAATTGAGAATTCTCAATTTTATATGGAGAATTGACGCAATGAATGAATTACCTCAGAGCAAATAATTCCCCGTCATGATGCACCTACCTTCGTATTTTTTTCTCATTAAGTAATCGATGCGGATTACTATTTTTTAACATTTTTTACAAATAAAAGCATTCTACTTAATTCAGAGTGCAAAAATGTTACTGTCTGAATACCTATTGCAAATTAATAAATTTATATTATCCACTGACGCTTCGTGATGGAATTGCATTTTTAATATATTATTAGATTAAAACCAATATTTTAAGCTTTTCCACTTTATTTTTATTTGACCAGCGACCGGGTTTCGTCGTTACCGACATCATCAGACTGGACCAGTCTGATGATATCGGTAACGACGAAACCCGGTCGCTGGTCAAATAAAAATAAAGTGGAAAAGCTAAAAATATTGGTTTTAATCTAATAATATATTCAAATTAATAAAGATGTTTTTTTTTATCTTTGCAAGAATTTATATAATACCACATTGTGTATAAATATATCATCATTCTACTACGTCGTTTATAGATCAGACTAGTCGAAATTATCATGCGTTTTATAGCAAAAATAATTATATTATTGGAAATTAGTCATTGGGAATATTATATATGTGACTCATGTATGTAATATGTTTTAAATAAAAAATAAATAAATATAATAATGGTCGTAACTTAATTCATGTCTTAATTGTGAAATCAAACACAGATTTTTTTACTATCATAATTAAGAAGGTACATAATTAGAAATCAAATATTATTTTTGCTCAAATAAAATTGAGAAGGTATTTAGAAAAATTCCGTTCATTTATATAGAGGCTGAAAACAAAATGATGTGAATCATTATTTACATCGAGGTTATTTAAGGTTTATATTCTTCTTCTTCTCTTTCATCAGCCGTCTCTCCACCACTGGATGTAGGCCTCCTCTAATTTTTTTCCACACTTCTCTAGTTTGGGCTTTTTCGATCCACTTACTACCCGCGACGGGGACAATGTCATCGGCCCATCTTTTCTGAGGCCAGTCTATTCCTCTTCATGTCCCATAGTCTCCTCAGCAGAACTCTGGATACCCATCTGCCCATTCCTTGTCTCGTAAAATGACCCGCCCATTGCCATTTCAGTAATATTTTAACGATATAAACCTTCATATTATTATATTCTCAATATTATTAATATTTTAAAGCATTTACTTTGTGGTTAGTCATTTTTACAAAAATGTTAATAATATTAGTATGTAACCACTCACCGATATTTTTATGTCTACCAGTTACGAGACGTAGCCGTCTCTTCGTCAGGACAATCACTACCACAGCATTGCAAACAATACCACCCTTCACCACCATAGCACCATTTACACACTTAAAACTACACAAAATGTTTAACACATGCGATTTTTGGTCGACCCGAAGACCAACATGCACTTAATTTTTTTTCAGCACAAACATGCGTTACGAGCCGAGATAGTGCATGTTTAATATTAAAAACATTTTTGTAAAAAAATAAATAACTTCATATTATTTTTTGACAGCTCATCAAAGATAAAGATGAATATGGAATTTATGTATTAATTTTAAATCAAACACAGATTTTTTTTTAATCTTGACATTCGTTTGATAATGCCCTAACAAGGCGAAACAATTGTCACAATATAATTTTTTTTATGTGTTTTTGTTAATAAAATACAACTTAGTAGACTCAAAAAATCTGTGTTTGATTTAAAATTAAAACATAAATTAAAATGGAGTTCTACAAATTAAACGCCAAATTCATAAATAAGAATATGGAAGTCTGGGCATTTACGGGGCTGACGACCGTCACAGGCTGGTTTAAGTGATCACTTTACACACGTGTAACATTAACCAATTCTACCCATTATTGACAACCACACTACTCAAATTCATGGAAGTTCTATATAACTCCTGTAGTTGGAGATAATCCAGATTTGTGAACAAGTATTTGGGCACACTAGAAATGTTGTAAATATAAACCGTCATCACATCGATGAAGGTGTTTTGTTGAGCTTTAAATAAAATATGAAGAAAGATTTTATTTTAAATGTCCCAATTTTCTATCGTACAAGCCTTGTCTTTATCCGAATGTTAGAAAAAAACGGTTGAAGTGCCATAAATAATCAAAATAACATGAAATTCAGAGCAGAAAAATGATGAGCAAATATTTATACAGTTTCTAGCGACAAGAACAGACATTTTTACCATCCAAAGTCGCTATGCTCAAAATCTTACCATTTGAAACCGTTTTCCGATTTAACCTTTGATTGATGATCCTTATTGTCAGTCTTGTATTTCGGCATAGCGTCTAGTTCTAAAACGCCCTTTATTTGGAGTTACAATAGCGTCGGCAAGTATCTAACTCACCGAAGTCCAGTTGTAATTTGGCAATAAAGTCTTAATTTGTACGACCTAAAAGTAGCATTTAAAAAATATTTTTTTAAACAAAGATATCGACGTTCATATTGAACGCGAGTTTCACCTCCTTGTTCCAAAACTATCCGCCTCCGCCAAGTAGTGGTCAGCACGTTTGGCCATTGTGTTGGATGTCACGGATTCGATTCCTAGGGGGCAAAATAAATATTAGTTATTTTTTACTGTAATATTTATTTAATTTCACTCTGGACTGGTTCCTGAAGCTCAGGGCTGATCGCCTTTCCTTCTAAAGATCAAGATAACACTGTTTTTATACGATGCAGTGCCCTATGCACCATTGGGTGCGGATAAGGGTTAGAAGTCTTAAGAAAGTATCAAATTATGACTCTTTATATTGAAGATTTAAGTAAATCTGTTGTGACACGTGCTTTAATGCATTAAACATAATTTTATCACCGTTTTGATATTACCATAAAGTGAATGTCGAATCGATTATACAAAAAATAAGGCAGAACTACCATCTTAGACGAATTTGATACTTACCGTTACGATGTAATAGGTACATTAAATGTACGGTACACACTACAGCAGTTTTGCTTAGTAAAATGTTTTGTAAACAAAACAAGTCAGGCCATGGATTGGATAATACATATGCAAGATGTCAAACAATTTGGCTCGCAGCCGCGTACGAGTGCGTGGCCGCCACACTACGCTACGCTCTTATCTGCGCTGGGAGTTGGGAGCAGCACTTGCGTAATGTGACCGCATAAGGAAGGTTGACAATAACATAATTATTTTCACCGTTATCGCCTTTGCCTATTTCAAATGTATTGATCATGTTGAAATGACTCAATAATCCATATTTTGTTCTCAATAAAATACGAAATTCTGTCATACGATGACGAGAAAAAGTATCTCTATTAGCACATTACAGTACATTCGTTTGATAATGCCCTAACAAGGCGAAAGAATTGTCAGAATATTAAATTTTTCATGTGTTTTTGTTAATAAAATACAACTTAGACTCAAAAAATCTGTGTTTGATTTGAAATTAATACATAAATCTCTATTAGCATTTGATTTCAGAAGATTATTTTTTTTTAGTTTCAAACTCTCAAGACTTAAATGTAAGAGTACCTATGTAAATTTAAATTATCTTGGTAAGTCTATTTAAAAACTGTGATATTATAAAACATAGAGTTTTTTTAATGAAAAAGGTATTCAGAATTTTCAAAAATGCTGAGCGGTTCAATTAAATTCTCTTTTACTCGGATATTATGATTTTTTACTAAAAACATACTGTGTTTAGTGTGAAGGTATTAAACATTAATAATAAGTAAAAATGATAAGTAACTAGTCCATAATTAAATAACTACGTTGTCTGTTCATTCTCTCACCGAAATATTTATATTTTAAAAACAGAAATAGCAAATACTCAAATATATTTTATTTTCATTATTTTAACAATATAATCCTACTTTTTTGCTTGAACATATTTTGTGGCTTAAAGTATGCCAAAAGATGTCTTGTAAAATATAAATTACTTGTCTCCAAAATACTTTAATTCATTCATTTTACATACATAAAGGTAAATTTATAATTTCACCTACATGTTATTATTTTTCAGACTACATTGTCAGAAAGCATATTTCTAGTCATCTACTTAAATAAACCACAAAAATAAATAACTAGGTGTAGATGAGAATCTTTCAAAAATGTATATTTATTGTATTTCTCAAATAATCAAAATATGTAAACCCATTTGTTACAAAATCAAGTGATATTTTTCTGCGGATTTATTTGTATTTTTCTAGTAGAAAACATAAATATATCTTTTTAAGGTTTCAAATATTTTGATATGAAAAGTTAATTTTATATTTTGGTGAATAATCGTTCCTAGAATATTATTTGTATGGTACGTTTAATGCTGAGGTCCCCAGAGTAATCGACGTAATATTTCACCGTTTAAGTAGATGCTTTACTTCGGTTAGGGAGGAGCCTTAATAATAATATTACTTATTTCCCTTAAGCTAAGGGATGAACATCTCACCGCAGAATTAATACCAGATACTAAAGCGGTTATTTCAGCGGTTTTAGTTTTGATTGCGCATGGTTTCGGGAATCTGCTCTTAGTCCCTGCATCATTAAAAAATACATTGAATCTAAGTGCAATAATGACGCACCTTTGTTACTAAGAAATTAAAATCTGGATACAGAGATAATGTTAGGTATTTAAGTGGCCACTTTATTAATAATAACTACCTACTTTGATTGTTTTAGGGATTCCAGTATGTTGTAAATAATGTAAATCATTTTGAACACTAAAATACTTATACAATTTTACCAAATAAGCGCTTTAGTTGTATGAACAATATTGTAAATTGTGTGGTATATCTTTTAAATATAGTGCATTTAAGTGCCCTCGAGACGCCATTAAAAAAACGTAACATTAATCGTGAACCCATTTTTTTCAGGTATTAAATAAGTAATGTAATATTTTACTGTTCTTTATTTTAACGATAAGTCGAATTGAGCTTATCTTTCCTGTTAACAATAGAATGTCGGCCATTTTTCTCAGAACATTTTGTTTTATTTGCACTTGATTTAGTTCGAAAAGTCTGATATTCAAACGTAAATATCTTTTTTAACATTAATTTTCACGTATAAAATCTCGATGATAAATGAATAGAATATTACCCACTATATCTTTCCAAGCGTTGCTGTGGCTCAGACTAGTAAAATAGAAAAAAAATAGATAGTACATATTTCTAAAATGTTCAATTTCACAATGCTTGTGAAGTAATGAAAATATTAAAAAATCTTTGGAACAAGAATGCAATCGAAAACATTGAAAATGCTAAGTGACGACAGCTGTCAAGAAGCACGCTGTCCGGCACGAGCATTGTTTTGTATGTTTTGTTTCTATTACTTTCAACAGATGGCGCTGCCCAGGCGCTAAAAAATCTCTTAAACGACATAAAAGAATAATTTTAGGAGATTTGAGATTTTGAACAGCTGAAATTTACATTTTCATTCATAAAGATAAATGAAAACATGCGAGTATTCGAATGCAATTTGGTAGAAAAAATTTAAAGTAATCGGTGAATAATATTAAGATTTTGAAATGAACGTTTACATTTTTTCACTTTGTGTAATACCACTTTGAAAAACACTACTTCGTGACTACCGGTTTCGGAATAATTATTCCATCATCAGGTCAAATGTAGACTTAAACGCAAATTGTTACGGTTTACATTTTTATTTAAACATTAGTTATTGAAGTATTTTCGTGCCGTGTAAATATGAATTGGCCATTATTATAAAGCGATAAAACCTATTTAATCAAGGTTTGCACTTCCTGTCGAGAGCAGTTATTACAATAGTGTTATAATCACCTGCCTGCTTAAATTAAACTTAACGCTATGCTCGATTCAATTTATTGCGAGTGATAGCAATTTCGATACCCGGCTATTCAACTCTTTTGTGACCCAGTTTAGTCTCTCCTACTTAGTGTCATCGCGAGCCTCCGAAGGCGGTTTCACCTACCTATTTGGTGGATTTGTAAAACCCATATTTTCTCACGTAATAAATACTAATAAGTATTTATTACCTGAGAAAATATGGGTTTCGCAATTAGTGTAACGTTTTTTTTTTCTAATGGCATATCAAGGGCACTGAAATACCATATACTTAACGTGACAATGTATTTTTGTCCTCAAAACGGTAAATCTACCAATTTTTACGTAATACAGTAGTATGTATATTCAAGAAAACACGTATTTTTTCATAGTTTTTATGTATTAATTATAAAGAAAATGAATTTTGAAAAAGAAAATAATAGGAATAAATAGTATAAATATGAAAAAAATTATGCTGTTATCTAAAAACGGGACGGTCCCGTTCAAAACGGGACGTATGGTCGCATTACATATACTACATTTAAAATATAAACCATATGGTTTACAGTATTGCACATACAACTAAAGCGGTTATTTAATGGATTTGAAGAAGTATTTTTAGTGTTAAAAAGATATATATTTTTTACAACATACTGGAATCCTTAAATCAATCAAATTAGGTAGTTATTATTAATGAAATGGCTAAAATACCAACCATTATTCCTCTATTAAGATTGTAAGGCTTAGAGCCGACCTAAATAATAGGAAAAATTACCTCATTTGATTTCTCTTCCTCGTCATTAATTTCAACCATTTTATTTCAAATAAGTACAAATGCCTTTTTATTATATTCACAACTAGATGTACATTCATCATTTTGGCTTAGTCGAGTAAAATGGAAAAGAAAGAAAAGAGTGGCACACATTTCTAATATGTTGTCGCCATATTTCAAACTAAGCTACTATGTATATACGAGCATAAAAAAGATTGAAAATGAAAATACAATATTAAAGTGGTTAGAACGAACTGATGCATTGAAAATAAATTGATAGTATTTAAAAATTGTTTTCAATTTTAATCTTTAAAGTCAGCTTAAGATCAATGAATCGAATATAATCACATCATTTCATTAATTGTTTCGGCAGTCACTTTGTGGTAAAATCTATCAGTTTTTTATTTAAGTTTTACTTAGTAAATATAACTATTTCTTAAAGTCTATCGTTAATGCATCGAAACACGTGTCACAATAGATTTTAATAAATGGTGGTGTTTACTAAGTAAAATTTAATCAAAATTTTAATGTTTCTTTAAACGGGAGTCTATTTCAGTATATATGAAAATTAAATTAGCTATCATGGGCAAATTTTCCTCGAAAAGTGGTTTAATAAATATTAAAAAATTAAATAGGTATTTTTATAGTAGGCATAAAAAATAAGAAATCTCTTTTAAAGGGAGAGTTTCCGTATAATTTTTAGCGTTCGTGAACCCTCGATAAAATTAATTCAGTAACTTTGCCCAGTACTAAACAAGGGTAGGTACTGAGCCATAATTATTTTTTAGGCTGCTTTTTCAGCATAATTTTTAACGAGTCAAATTCTGTACGATGAGAAATATGTTATGATGCACTTGAATTCTGAAAAGACTTGCACAGGTGTCTTTGGCCGCTGTATCAATATGTAACACGAAACGTGTGACTTCCGTTTTTTTGCTTATATAATCCGTTAGTATTGTTTTAAAAGGTGAAATCGTCTAAACGTATTTCCTTTCATTAAAATAGATACATTATTACACAATACCTTAGTTGTTATAATTACTGCATAAATATGTGTATCAATGTTTGGTTTCTAATACGATAATTTCTATGTAATTCGTTTCTTATACCCATCTACGAGTATGTATGGACCCTCGTAAAGCGAACCTAAAAGACTTTGATCTTTTGATAAGACGAAAAGAACATCGATGTCTAAATATTTTGTGTACAGGGGTTACGACCTGTTATCGGGCGGTTTGAGTGATCACTTTATACACCGTGTATAACTTGAACCATTTGAAAATCTAGATAAAAATCCAATAAGGTACTTGGAGGATTAAATTCAATACATATTTGTATAAACAAAACAATAAAAACGTTTATTATTATTATTATTATTTTTTTTTTTGACATCTCATCAAAGATGAAGAAGAATATGGAAGTCTGGGCATTTACGGGGCTTGTCAATAATGGGTAGAATTGGTGAATGTTACACGTGTGTAAAGTGATCACTTAAACCAGCCTATGACGGTCGTAAGCCCCGTAAATGCCCAGACTTCCATATTCTTCTTCATCTTTGATGAGATGTCAAAAAATAATATGAAAATAACTCCTGTAATTGGAGATAATCCAGATTTTGTGAACAAGTATTTGGACACACTCAAAATGTTGTAAATAAAAACGTTATTGAAATTCCTATCGTTATTGCTTGAAACGCCATTTTGATAATTTTATGTTGAAAATATAATTAAAACGAAGGTATAATGAAGGAATCTAAGGCTGAACTAGGGATAGTTGAAACGATTGAGAAGAGTTCCTTAAGGTGGTATCGACATGTGAAGCGAATGGATAGCGAACGATTAAGAAAGTATATATGGCGAATGTGAGCGAGAAAACAGAACGAGGAAGATTTGGCATGATCAGAGCAATCAGAACCTAAAATCTGGCGGTGTCAAAAGTCTACGTAATCGGAGGGCATGTATGACTAGTTGTATGGATGTGAAGAAAGCATAGAGTGTATGTCAAGACAGAAGAGTGTGGCGTTCCATCCTCTTTGCCTATCCCTCCGGGGAAACGGCGTGATGGTAGTAGTAGTAGACAAGTGTAAGCATGTGTTACAAAGTTACTTGTTTTAATATGAATAAACATTTTATATTTCAAAACGACGCAACTAATATTTTTAATATAAAACTAAAAGCATATATGAAGTACTATGCTTGCATAATATTTTCAAATGCATGTTGCATATTGCAGGTGACACTACCGCTATATTTATTATCCAATGCAGCGCATCACGTTAAGTACTGTATCGCCAACATTATCCGTGATTAGTCATGCCGTACTGAGATCGGGTCACGGACGAACTGAATTACAAACAAGGCATAAAAAAACAGCCATCTAAAGTGACATCAGGTATCATTCTCTAACCAGTTACGTCAGGATAAAAACTAGTTTCAAACTCCTCATGTACCACCTTTACGATTTCGCTATCATGCAAAATTTTAACTATAGTCATGTTTTGAATATGTTGGAGGTGTGACACATCACACGATGACGTGGTCGTATCCCTACCCATATTTAAAACAAAGTTTAGCACTTTGTAACGTACTGGAGGTTTCGTTAATATTTAACCTTAGGGTCTCGTCGGCGCCTATTTTTGGGTACCTCGGGCGAGCGAAGAATGGACCGTTTTAATAAAATACAGATGGGATCTTTCGTCTATATTCAATCGGTTATTTAAGAATGCTTAGTATACAAATAGAGAAACCAATTCCATAACATTTAAATACAATGTACTCGTAGTATTTCTGAAATAGTTGAAACTATTGTCTAAACTTTTTTGGTAACATTTTTAAGTTGTAATTTTGATATTTATTTTCATCTTCTTACCCTAAAACACACCCAATGAAAGATAGGGCGCTGCATCATATCAACAAAGTGTTATCTTGATCGCTAATTACAAAGCTAGGTGATCAGTTCTGCGCTGTACCTGTACAGGAGGATATTAAACAAATTTTCGAGTGAAAAATCACTAACCCTTAGTTAAACTCCCTCCTTTAACAATTGAATCCAAATCATCCAACAAGAAAGCAAAATGCGCTAACCACTACATAATGGAGGTGGAAAATGGTTCGAACGATATTTTTCTCAATTGAAATAATTATCAATGTAATACCGCATCCTTAAAATAATTTTAAAAACGGGATATATTGTCATCAATTCAGATATTAAGGAATTAGGGACAAGCTAGCCGATGACTTGTGCGCCCTGTAAATGCGCATAATTTCATATTCCTTTCTCATAAAACGTTGTTTGGTCTCTGTTGAGACATATGCAATAAATATATCTATCTTTGATAAATTTGTTTTTTGTGGCAGCTCCATGTTGTTAAAACAAAAGCAAGCGTATTATGATGATTTGAGAAAGATGGACATTTTTATATTCAATCTCACCTTGTTTTGTAAGTATTTAAATATTTTCTTGAAATTTGTTAACTACAATTACAGGAAAAGTAAAAAGTTATTTCGTGTAATTTCCGTCTCTTAGAAACAAAATAGTTTTTTTTCGTCTTTCGTTTGCAAAGTTATAATTGAATACAATATTTTGCCGTCGGAAAATTTTAATGAAACTCCTTTTATATTTTTGAGAACGGGAACCGTCCACAATTTGTTTTAATAATTTAACTATTACGCTTACAAAAGCCATTTAAACGTTCAAATGTCATTCTCATAAATTAAAGTAATGTTAAGATATGCTTCCCTCTTTATTAAGAATAATTTTAATTTTTCTCTTTTTCTGAATTTCGCGTTATGAAGAATTAATACAAAGCCCTTCGAGAATATTTACCGGGAATGGAATTTTTAACAAGACAGATTTGGGAAGTTAATAAAATTTTATTATATATTTTTTTAATATTTGCTTTACTTTCGTACGTAAAATAAGGAAATTATTTTGTTGTTGATTGAAACAGATATATCATATTTCGCGAACTTCGACTATTCCCTAATGGTTTTAGATGAATATATTTTTTGATTCTAAGTGCTTATAACACTAAACGAAAAAAAAATTTTTCATGAATTTCACGTTAAGAAGAATTAATATAAAGCCCTTCGAAAAATAATTTAAAATATTTTTTTTCCAAAAAATTATTTTTAAATGATTTTGTTGTTGTTTTTATACTTTTATGTTATATCATATTTCGCAATATTCGACTGTTCCCTTATGGTTTAAAACGATTCTTTTTTTTAAAGTGCTAAACACTAAACGAAATTAGGTTTTGAATTACACGTTATGAAGAATTAATAAAAAAATCGAGAATATTTACAGCAGTAGAATTTTTAACAAGACAACATTGGAAAGGTAATAAGATTTTGTTATATTTTTTTATTATTTTTGTTTTACACAAAATTGAAAAATAACATTTTTTTGTTTTGTATATAATATTTCGCGGTCTTTGACTATTCCCTTTTGGTTTTAGATTTTTTTTTTTGCCTAAGTGCCTATGACCTACGACGTCTTGTAGGATTTGAAGTAAAGTAACATGTTTTTGCCTTTTTCTAATTATTGTATTTTCATTATTTCTAAATTCAGTTACGTCATATTTCCTTATTGACTACACTTTCTCGTTAGGATGGAATACAAAATCTGATTGGTTATTTATGAGTCAATGATCGAAAGTTTCCAAATTATAAAAACATCCATTATGAGCCTTTTAACTGATCGTCGTTTCACGCTTGAATCAGTAAGTTACTACCTTTTTCTTCCATCACTCAAGATATCTCTATATATATGCATATACAATTCCGCACCCTAAATTAAGCGAGCGTGCTTTCGCTACTGTAGTTCTATTTGCGAAGCACCAGCAGTTTGAAACAGTTGAAGTGAAACGATTAGATGCCTATTAAATAAATTAAAAACCAACGACACATCTGTTCACAGTTTTCAGTTTTCCGAATTCGATTTCCGAATTTGGAAATCCGCGTGCACGAAATCCATACCTAGGTCGTATTTTTCCGAACGGAAAATATTTCGAATTTCGAAGCCCGAGACGTTCAATTAGTTTTTTTAGAAATAGGTTTTTTTCTATTCACATATTGAAATGTTGTTACTCGAAAAACCGATAATGCTTTTTCATTTGATGAATTAGATGCATACAAATAAAGAATTTTTTATATGTCGAGTATATTGAATCTGATTTTTCTTGTAGTGAGTGAGTGTAACATAAATACCATATACCGAATTCAGAATTCGGAAAATTGATATATGCAATGCAGCAAGGCTAAATCGTACCTACACCTTTCACAGTTTCTCGATATTTTTTTTTAAATCGCTAATACCTAAACGTCTCTACAGTCTAGCTGCGGCTTATGCAACACCGCTTACCTCGTACCTAAAAAGTATAATATTTTTATAATTTCAAGATGTGACATTATTCCAGTTATCTATTCCGGATTATATATACGGCACATACCATTTTTACGAATTTTTTTTTGCTTTAAAAATGTAATTTGTATTTTTTACTGAAGTGACGCTGCATATTGTCGACGAATAAAGATCGTTCTCATTATAAAATATTTCATTAAGGGCGGGGCATTGTTCGTTCTGTTTTAATAACCCGCACATTGTTCCGTATCTGTAAGGCTTTTGCTCCAACTCTCGAGGGCTTATCATCGATTTTCATTTGACTGTGAATATGACCTCAGATTAAGCTAATATTTGTTTCGTGCTGATTATATATCGATGTTACCACGGCGACGGCAGATAACAATGGAGTGCTATGCAAAACAAATGCGGAAAACCGCAACTGAGAATTCATCGCTCTAGAGCTGGAACACTTTTTGTCCAGCTCCGTGGTATAATGGTAAGCGTATTTAGCTACCGTGCTAGAAGGTCCCGGGTTCGTTTCCCGGGGGGGGGGTTGTAAATAAAAATTAGTGATTTTAATAATAAAATAATAACCATATCCGCTCCCTAGGTGGAGCATATGGAGTCCACAAACTGTCTCCAGGCTTTTCTGTCGGCTGCCAGCTCCCTTGCATCCTCCCAAGTCAGATCCGCGTCGCGAAGTTCTGACGAGAACTGCCGACGAATTGTCAGCAATGGTCGTCCTGGGCGGCGCGAACCTGATGCCTTGTAGTGATTTTACACTATAATATTTATTTAATTAATTTAATTTAAGAAGAAGAAGAAGGAATGGTTTCTGAAGCGCAAGAGTGATCACCTTGCCTTCATGTAAGTAACGATCAGGATAACACTGCATCAATACGATGCAGTGCCCTATGCGCCATTGGGTGCCGATAAGGGTTTGAAAGAGAGAGATAGCTGGAACTGTGTGCTGGAAATTTATCATTATAATATATATTTTCCGGAAAATCTGTTGCGATGGAATTCTCGCTTGGAAACTCGGCAACTTGCGTCGTTATACGTCGCATGCATAAGATATCCTTCCGGGAACTCGGAAATTTCTCGGAAAGCGGAAGTTTTTCTTTCTCCGAACTTATTTTTAAATATTCACTACACCCGATTACCCCGATTACTTCGGAGGATCAAACCAATTTGGCCGTCATTGCTTTTCATAGCTTTGTCTCAAATTGTGTATTTTTATTATTTACCAGCTTTACACGGCCACGCATTGCTGTGGCTCAGTCTGGTCGAATGGAAGAATAAGAAAATAGAAGGCAAAAATATATGTTAAAATTCATATTTAAAAAAAAAAAAATTATGTATTCGGGAATCGTACAGTTTACATATAAAAAATTATATAATAAACAATAGTTATATTAACAATAATAAACATTACATTACATTAACAAAAAATAGTAATAATAACATTACGTTAAAAAAAATTGTTATAAAACTATTAAAAAACATTCAGCGATTTAAAAAAAAGGGTATGATATAAAATAATAGATTTAGCAGGAAGGAGAAGGATAATGCTTGTGAAGCAATGACAATTTTAAATTTCATTAATTGATTCGGCAGTCACTTTATTGAAGTATCTTCTTCTAACCCTTATACGCACCCAATAGTGCATAGGGCACTTCATCGTATTGACGCAGTGTTATCTTGATCGTTACTTGCATGAAGGCATGGTGATCACACCTGTGCTTCAGGGACTACTCCAGGGTAATATTAAATAAAAATTAGAGCATAAAATCATTTATTTTCACTCCTCCTTGGAAATCGAACCCGGGACCTCTAGCACGGTAGATAAACACGCTCACCATTACTTGATATTGCTTTTTAGCAATAAGCCAATGTACTTATTTCATATTATTTTTTGATATCTCATCAAAGATGAAGAAGAATATGGAAGTCTGGGTATTTACGGGGCTTACGACCGTCATAGGCTGGTTTAAGTGATCACTTTACACACGTGTAACATTCACCAATTCTACCCATTATTGACAACCACACTACTCAAATTCTTGGAAGTTCTATATATATGAACCAATTTAGAAACCTTGTTCATGAATCACTAGAACTTCACTAGAGACATCTATTGGTGAGATGTAAAGAAGCTTTTTACTAAGCAGAAACTCTTATCACTTAAACCAGCCTATGACGGTCGTAAGCCCCGTAAATACCCAGACTTCCATATTCTTCTTCATCTTTGATGAGATATAAAAAAATAATATGAAAATAACTCCTGTAATTGGAGATAATCCAGATTTTGTGAACAAGTATTTGGACACACTCAAAATGTTGTACTTATTTCTTTTCTGTACATAAAGTTTTAATAAATAAATAAATTACACCACGGAGGTGAATGGTTAGCGTGTAATATCTAGCCGTTTTGTATTTTTACTTGGTAAATACTAATTTTTCATAAAATCTATTGCGACACGTGTTTTGATGTATTCCGCATCATTTTCAAATGCCGGTTTTCATGTAAAATTTAGTTTTGCTCTGCTAATATGAAAATGATATATCATATCTACAAATTTTCTTTCAGGGGGATCTATAATGAACATATGATATGACTTTAACCTATATCTATTGCGGTAATCCGATAAGGAGTGCAAGTAGGTTTTATCACCTCACGATCGATACTCCTTTGGTGGCTTGCCGTTTCCTTACTACTACTAACTAAGCATTACGCTGCTTCCCCGCAGGGGTAGGCAGAGAGAATAGACGGTGCACCACTCTGTCTTTGCAAACATTCTTCGCCTCTTCCACGTCCATGCGTCTCCTCATACGTACCCGCCTATTATTTCGGCTAGTATGTAATTTAATAAACTACTACTACTACTACTTCTACCATCACGCTGTTTCCCTCAGGGGTAGGCAGAAAGGATGGAGCGCCACACTCTTCTGTCCTGACAAACACTCCTCGCCTCTTTCACATCCATACATCTAGTACTATCTAGTCATACATGCCCTCTGATTACGCAGACTTTTGACACCGCCAGATTTAAGATTCTGATTTATCTGTTCGTGCCAAGTCTTTTTCGGCCATCCTCGTTCTGTTTTCCCGCTCACATTCGCCTCATATATTTTCTTTGTCATTTTCTCGCTATCCATTCGCTCCACATGTACGTAACACCTTAACCCTTTGAACGCGTAAATCGACTAAAGTCACCCGAATTTTTATCTCTTTTGGGCCCGTAAATCGACTTTAGTCCATGGTTTTTACAAGTCATGAACTATATGTAAGAGAAATTTTAAGAATACTTAATTTTTTATGGAAAATTTGCATTTTTCAAATCAACTTTAATTTTTTGCTTAACGCGTTCAAAGGGTTAAAGAACTCTTCCTAATCCTTTCAATTATTCAAATATTTCGACTAATATATAATTTAATAAATGGATCGAGAAAACGATGTGTTATGCTATGCGTGATATAGGCCGCCAGATGTACGTTATGCATTATACGCGAATTATCACGAACGGTAGAAGTGTTCCGACACCACGTTTCTGTTGGCGCGGCGCCAGAAAGCCGACTGGAATATTACACACAGAGCGCGATTCCGCCATTTGACCAATTACTAGCACACAACTGGCTGCAAAATTTAAAGTAATATAATATTATTATTCTATTATTTATGACCGAAAACCTCCCACGATTACAAATGCGATAGTCGTAATTATATAATATAAAAATTATTTATTTCTTTCGCTGGACGCTGATTCTAAAGGGAGGTTGATGCTTTATCTTCATGACCAAATTCTGTTTTTTTGAGAAAATGAATATAAATAGAATAAATTTAATAGTGACAAATAAAGAAATGTGGAAAAAAACAAATAGAAAAGTCTTCTTCTTCTTCTTTCTACCCAATGGTGCATAAGGCACTGCATCGTATAGAAGAAATGTTATCTTGATCGTTAAATACACTAAGGAAATATGATCAGGTACCAGTCCAGGGTCATATTAAATAAATGTTGTACTGAAAAATCACTTATATTTATTTGGACCCTCTTGGGAATCGAACCCGGAACCTCCAGCAAAATAGCCTAGCGTGCTAACCACTACACTATGGAGGCGGACATAAGTACATAGTTGTCATTTTATTTATTGAAATGCAGTGTCATCAAGAAATGTCAGTACAAAACTTCTAATACATTGATTAAAATCGATTATTTTGTTAAGTATGATTTTTTTACCAAATAATTTAAATTGTCTGCCATCCTTATCTTGTGGCTACTATATTTAAGCATCGTACTAGAGATCGTGGGCTCGATTCCTAGCTGGGTGAGTAGGAATATAATTCATTTTTCACTTTCATTTGATAATAGTAGGAATAACAATTTACAACGCTCCATTTTCATGCATAAATCACCTCAAGGTCTTTAGCGTGTAACCTTCGTCTACCACTTAAAGCCTGATTAATTACCCAACCGGAGTGCTATTTCCAATCAAGATAAAAATGCATTAATTTAATTATGCACCCTTTGAATGAAAAAAAAAAATGGAAAAAGAGAGTGTCGGGTTGTAGTCAGTGTCGCGGACTCTTGAATCAGAGTTTCTCGGTTCGAACCCACTCTACCACAATTTGATACCTGTTTCTAATAATGAACCACTTAGGCTCACAGAAATAGTACGAAATTGAAATATTTGTGTAAATAATAAAAAAAATATTTCTCTAAAACAAAGATATTTAAAGTTATTTTTTATTCCCGTATTTTTGCGGTTAGGTTTATTAGTTTATTTATTTAAAGAATTAAAGGTTCGATTCCCAAGGGGGGTAAAATAAATATAAGTGATTTTTTCACTGTCATATTTATTCAATATTACCCTGGACTGGTATACTGGTATACTTATATGCACCATTGGGGTGCGGATAAGGGTTTTATTATTAATATGTTAAATCAAATAAATAAACACTGATTTTTGATTTCGTCTACTGAGTTGTATTTTATCGTCAAAAAAAATTGTTACAAAATAGATTTTTATCTGTTTTTTAAACAATAAAATACAGCTTAATGGATTTAAAAAAATCAGTGTTTGATTTAACATTTAATACATAGATTTATTAGTATTTATGTCCATCTTGTTTTGAACTTCCCACATTTTTAATCGTACACCTCCATTCATTACGTTCAGAGATAATAAATGGCAGTATTGCGAGTCGTTTTTTTTGTAATTTCATCAATGACTTCATAACTTAATAAACACTCCGTTTAATACGCTGTGATAAATAAGAAAATAGAACCGACAATTTTGTCGGTATTTCCATGTTGTCAGCTCGCACCGCGTTATAATTGGGTATCGTAAAAGTCTCCATAAAATGTTTGTAATTAGATAGGGCATTTTTTTGTAAGGAACTAATGAAACAATTTGTTTTCTTATCACGCCCAGAATGTTAATAGGGGTTGAGCTAGACGCCGTAATAAAATTACTATATTATCGATACTCCAAACTGCGTCACAGCACCCCACCTACCCTTGACTATGGTCACATGGATCGGGTCCATATATTCGTACGTACATATATGCGGTAGACAAGTAGACTAAGGGGTGAAAAGATAGTTATTACGGGGTCGTTGGAAAAGATTGTAACACATGGCTCTTAGTTGAAGTGTTAATTAAACCCCGGCCACGCTATCACTTTAAGAGCTTTTCATTTATGACGGCCATTATAGAAGAATTGCTGCAGTAATTAAATTACAGTAAACACTCCATTCTACATTGGAAAAATAAATAAAATAAAATGAATGATTCTGAGCGGCTATTTAATTAAATTTCCCAATCTATTACATGTTTTTTTTTCTACACATAGATCCGACGTTTCCTCCTGCGAAACGTCATATCAACATCTAAAGATTAAATATGACTATAAGGTATCGATATAATAAGTAAAATAAAATTATTTTTAATGAAACTTTTTGAGTCTGTCCGAATACTAGTTCACAAATCTGCATTATTTCCATTTAGGAGTTATTTTTTACATTATTCTTCGACATCTCAATATGGATTAAGAAGAATATGGAAGAATATTCTTTTGACCTGACTGAGCCAAAGCAACGCGTGTCCGGGCATAGCAAATAGGGTAATAAAATAAATTATCTAGGTATTTACGATTTATTCAACATAATGAACTCAACGCAACATGAAAACAAATACTAGGTATTCGATGAATTTTAAATGTATTTCTTTATCAGTCTTTTATATATGACGGTATTAAATAATGAAATCCACATATTTTAAAATAAAAATTACGAGTTGAAGTACTCGTAATGAAAACGGATGTTTACTTTGAGTCGCGTTATTTCCTCGTGACCCAGACATTTACATTATTTTTAAATAACTCAACGGCAAACTCATAAAATAATATGCGCGGAGCGATTTCCCAAATTAGTTATGCAATATCCATCCCTTGAAACCGAGTTGGGAGCAAGGTCATAGCGTTCTTCCAGTCAGGATTTGAAGGTCGTGGATACTGGCTACAATTTTCCGTACTGGCGTTGTTGATAATTTTATGCCGCTCCCCAAAGGACAGTAACAAACTCGAGAAGTATCCTGAAGGCGGTCCTGAAAAAAATCTGATAATTTGGCGCTAGATACTTTTCCTCGCGAGCGGTTTCACCATCTTTGTAACGCTTTCTGCTCACGTAAAGCATTATTTTATTGAAGTGTTATAACATGTTATCTTAAAATTTATGTTTTTTTCCTGAGAAAAATTCAATCAACTCAAAAATATGACCGAAATATTACGAAAAGGATGATACACATCGATGGATAATAGTGCAAAACTGCTAACTTCCTAAGATTAACAACATTTTGAATGTGTCCAAATACTTGTTCACAAATCTGGATTATCTTCGATTAAAAGTGATTTTTTACATATTTGATATCTCAACATAGATGAAGAAGAATATGGAAGCCTAAGCATTTACAGGGCTTGAGAGCCATATAGGTTTGGTTAATCAAGCCTATGACGGTCGTAAGCCCTGTAAATGCTCAGACTTCCATATTCTTATTCAAATATTTTGAGATATCAGAAAAAATTGCAAGATTTGTAAGTTAATTATACTACAGAATACATTTAAAAGTGAAATTAGTGAAGTAAACTATGAAAATTGCTAACGCACGTTTCAATAGGTAGGTTATCTCTATACTGCGCCTTAGACACCTCGTCTTGATCCTGGATATGAAATAGCTTGTTAATGAAAACGCGCTTATTTTGCGACTTAACCACAAAATAAACATACGAAATTACAGTACTGCTTACACGGGTACGTATGACATCGGGAAATTTGGCGTTTTTTTGTTGTTGTTCGTTCGTTGGAACTCTCATTTCCTACTTTTTAATGCATAAAAAAGAATTCAAATTATTTATTAAGAGTATAGATGGTGCTCAGTTAAAAAAAGATAATTGTTAATTAAAATGATGGGAAATTATACTGCATTTCAGTTTTGCTGTTACGATGCTAAAAATGCATAAGCCGCTATGCATATTAACATATGCGGCATATTCGTAATTTCCCAATATTTAGTTGTGAACAGGCAAATAATCGCGATTTATTCAAATGCTTATCGGAGTATAACAGATAATGTCGCAATTCAAATAACACTAGTTTCCCCCAAAAATAATATCGGCCATTGACTCCACTGCACCAACAATAATTAGAAGGCATATGCTTGCATATTTTAATTGCAAGCATTCATTTTCTTAACGACGCTGATAAAAAAATATTTCCTTTCAAAATTACGCTACTAGTATTGAGAGATCATTCCTCCTATCGACGGGTGTTTTTTTAACTATGTTAAGTAAATTAGAAGTTGTGATGAAGTGTTCAAGTTAATGCCGACACCATTTATCAAATAAATAGTTTATTAGCTTCGCGAACTTGTAATTAATATTAAAAGTCTTTTAAAACTGTCGTAAAAAGGCACCCATGTTATGTGTTTTACCGTCTTTCAGGCAACAAATTACCATAAAAAGGTCATTACTTTTTTATTATTGATATGCAAAATATGAGAAATAATTAAATAAAGTTCTCCCCTCATCCTGATATCATATTTTGTTTTAAGAAAGAGCTGTCAATTTATAAAATGCTAAGGCTGTACTTGTACTGCTAAATAAAATACTTTTTTTTGATGAATGGAAAGCGGGGAATTTTCGCTTGATTTTTTTTTGTTCTCAATTTCTTTCCACACTTTCTAAACTCCTAAAATATAATTTCATCAGTTGATTCGGCAGTCACTTTGCGGTAATATCTATATATTTTTAAATTTAAAATACGGTGTTTGAAAATGATGCGGAATGCATCATAACGCATGTTACCAAGTAATACTTAAATAAATTTCCAGAATTTTAGTTAACGAGGAGAATTAAACGTTAATTTCAGGATCTCAAAATTCAACCTTTGTTTTTCTTTCAAGTCCGAAGTGTCCCGATGGATCAGAATGAATGGCAACCCTGTCATATCAACGTATGGCCTTTACGTTATTGTATCATCACAATAATATCAAATTAATCATAATCTCGTGATGCATATTTACGAGATTACTGCAACTATTGCATACTTTTACAATGTAACAAATCATGTCACGATGTATTTATATTGAAGTCACATCATTATGCGGCTAATATCAGGTCATTGTAAGAATCCTTTTTTATCACCGTCATGTAATGCGTTGATATGAAACAAAAATAACAAAAATAATTTTACATTAATTTTAATAAATTATAATGCGCCATTTTCCAAAAAAAAACTCACGAGCGCCTGCTTCAAGGGTGATGGATATAATATATACATATAATGTGATATAATATACACCGAATCTTGTTGATTGTTCATTCTTCAACAAAACAATAAAAAAAGTCGAATACTTTACTCTACTTTGGGTACAACGTCATATTGCTGAAATTTTTCGCATCCGACTCGAGTCCGTTTGGGTCGTATATCGTAAAGCTATTCAACGCACTTTTAACACTTAAAAAATGTATTGCACAAATATATTAAATATTTTTGGTAATCATTTCAAAACACAGAATTTTATAAGCAAGACAAAAGTTTTTTCTTAACAATAGTGCCAGTGTTTATGTACAACAAATGAAGATCAAACGCTATAGACCTTTCAAATCGATGACATCATTTTAATTAAATACAGCAATTTTTGTTTTGTAATCATTGAGAGGAGGTGGGGGTTATTTGTATTAACTATAAAGCCTGATTTCCAGGATTCAACCTTTTTGCTTTATTCAATCTTGAATTATCAAACCGTACATATTTGGGCTAGAAATAATTACGAACTTAAAGGAAATTTAATTCTTTACAAATAAATCAAAGCAAATATCATCAATTCTCGAAGATTGATATTTTTTTATGAGTACAGTCATACTTTGTGTATTTTCAGCTTTAGTATATAAATGAAAATGAACAAATTTTGAACGATATTATAACTTATTAACTTTTTAATTTGATGAGAAATATTTGTGTTTTTTTTTTATTTATACACAAATATTTCAATTTCATACTATTTCGGCGAGCCTTAGCGGCTCATTATTAGAAATAGGTATTAAATTGTAGTATAGTGGGTTCAAACCTAGAAACTCTGACTTAAGGAGTCCGCGACTAAACACAGGACCACAACACGACACAACGTCATTGTATGACTTTGATACTTATATTATTTTAGACTCCACGGCTATTGAATTGTAAAAGGTGTACTTTTCTCTATTCAAACCCGGGATTCACGGTTACCCAATTTGATATCTTAAACAAATAAAAACAATGTGTTATATCTATTTACTCACTTAAGATATGGAAAAGAAGAGAAAATAGGTACGTACCCACGCCATATCATCATTTGTTTGTTTTTATTAAGAACAATGCTCCAAGCAAGAATCTCGTTGATATTTACATTCGAATACAACATCTATATATTATACAAATAATTCAAGGTTCGTTGGCCATTTCACAACTTCCTACGCTTAATTGGTGCGTTATTCAACAACAATATTCACATTTATATTATGTTAAAAATAAATTATTTAGAACAGGTAAAAACCAATAATCCCATATCCGTACGTGGGCGTGGGTGTGAATTAAATTGAATTAAATTGAATATATTGTTTATCGTTGGTATTAAGTAAATAAAACAAGGAAAAACCAAAAGTCAAAGTGAATGTAATTAAAATAAATATATGAATTTAATGTATACCAAGTTTTATCAAAATATAATGAATATAATAAATATCATAATAATGACTGTTATTCCAGGAAAAAGTATATTTATTCTTCTTCAAACCCTCATCTGCACCCGATGGTGCATAGGGCATTGCATCATATAAACGCAGTATCATCTTGATTATTAAAATATCAAGTACAGGTGATAAGTCCTCCATTTATGAAAGTACAAAATTTATGAAAGTATAAAGGTTATGTTAATCATTTTAAGATACAAAAAATGAAAAGAAATGTAGACAAAAATTAAAAGACCATAAAGATAATATAAGAGGACATGCTTTAATAAAAAAATACTAAAAATATAAGCAAGAGAAAAGTAAAGTAAAGTAATGGCAAAACATTTTTGCCAATAATACTAGTAGATTGAAATGTCTGTAAGTCATCGAAATTCATTCAATGTAATAATAAATTTCTTGAATAAGCTTTCGTCCCTGCTCTGATTTTGGAGTAAGGGTTTTCAATATACATTACTGGAAATGAATTGTCGTGTTTTTGACAGAGTCTTCAAAATCTTCTTTGTATTCTGAAAAATATCGTGTCTGACCAATAAATCATGCGTGTTTGATCAATGTGCCTATTCGTATACAAATGTATGACTTTTTTACAGAACTCTCCGAAATACAGATATTTTTATAATGTAAATTAACATATCAACGGAAAAATGCAAAAGCGTGTATCATATCATACAAATCTTCAATTACATACGGCTATTAAGTAGTTCATTTTTCTATCCTTACGATTTGAAAGACAATGTGTCATTTGATAGTAGATTTCTGGTCATAAATGGCGTTTTAAATGTAATATTTTTCTCTATTTGATTGGATTGTCATTGCGGTTAATGTTATCTATCACACGAATATGTGAAATATTCGTGTCATTTATAATTTTCACATACTCGAAACGTATCCGGCAACGCGTGACAACTAACATTTAGACATAAAATCGCACATATTTTTGACCATAAACACGCACGATATAATAGACATATGTATAAGAAAATAATTAACTGTATTTATTTATCAGTTTAATAAAAATCATTTCAATTCTCACACATGTATGTCTAGTGTGTGAACCCTTTGAATCAAGCTTTTACGTGATATTTTTTATGATTGTTTCTCCCTTACTTTCATCGAATATTAAACTGAGATTTTAGTTTGCCAAGGTGAGGAGTTTCTACTTTGGGTAGTTAGGTTGCAATCCTTTAGTAATCGTTCAACTGAAAGCCAAGCAAACATTTTCTCAGATGCAAATTAATCTGGTTTTAAATATTCCCTGTGAATTTATTTTATTTTGTTTTGTTTTATTGGGTTTTAAGTTTACTCTATATCGTTAGAAGCTGGTTTGTAGAAAGTTAATATATTCTAAAAGATACTTTATGGGATTTGAAAAAGAGAGTGCAAATTCTGATAAATATTTTTATTTTATTTATATTTTGGAATATGTACGTATGTGGCTTCTTTTTCTCCTGCCTCCATCCCAATTTATCGTCTATGTAGACTGTTGGAGTCAGCTCTCCTTATCCTCAGGTTGCAGGTCCTTCTATCAAGGACAAAGTCATCTAGACCCATGCCAAATATATATATATATATATATATATATATATATATATATATATATATATATATATATATATATATATATATATATATATATATATATAAAACGTCTAAAATGAGTTTACAAGTTAAGAATATGAAATGCATTTCGTAATTGCGCATTTCCTTTGAGCTCGGTTTAAATTACGTGGCTATTTTACTCACAATATAAGATAAGTTGAGACCATCTCGTTTCTGAGTTTATCTTTCCATTTATATTGTAGATTCCATTATGAAGCTTTCCCTCGGTATAAGTAAAGCTTTTCTCAGCTCTCTGTACAATTTATTGTGAATGCATTTACGTGAAGGATTTGCTTGCATTTTACATTTTTGTCATAATCCCTCGAAGCGCAACACAAACGATGTTTAAAACATTTTTATATCGTCGCTCAATCCCAGTAGAACGGCACTTTTAACTCTTTTTATTTTATGTATTTGAATTTCTTGTGCAGACGTTTAATTTAGTTTAGTACTATAAAACCTCTTTAAATGATGCTGTTAAAAGTTTGTACAGATTCCCACCGGACACTAAAACTCACATTAAAATACTTTCTTAAATATATCTACATTTTATCAATGTATGATACATGTTCGAATGGCGAAATAAGGAATAAATGCAAGACTGAGATAAGCATTATCGATTAAATGAAGAAAAGTGTGTTGAGGTTGTTTTTGAAGTGAATTTACTTGGAAATCGGAACAGAATAAATAGGACCGAGTTAAACTTGGCATTATCAAGTATTTCAAATACTTAGGTCAGGTCAGGAGTCTTAATAATCGACTGGTATGTATGAGGAGATGTATGAACGTAGAAGTAGCGAAGTTTACTTGATAGGACAGAGTAGTGTGACATTCTATTCTTTTTGCATACCTCTGCGTGGAAGCGACGTGACAGTTAGCTAGTTTTTTATTACTTAATTACAATTTTTTTTAAACTATAGAGTAAAATCGCCAATAAACCTGCATGTAAAAAAAATAACACAACAATCAGTGTTATTTTTTTCAAAACCAACCCTTTATTATTACGAAAAAAATTCAATCACAATGTAATAATTATATAACACATATTTCAATGCTTTGATGTATTGTGCACAAGTGTATATAGAATCAAAGTTGTATTTAATTATTTGAGTGATAATTTACAAGTTATTTTAATTATTTTTTGACATCTCATCAAAGATGAAGAAGAATATGGAAGTCTGGGCATTTACGGGGCTGACGACCGTCATAGGCTGGTTTAAGTGATCACTTTACACACGTGTAACATTCACCAATTCTACCCATTATTGACAACCACACTACTCAAATTCTTGGAAGTTCTATATATATGAACCAATTTAGAAACCTTGTTCTTGAATCACTAGAACTTCACTAGAGACATCTATTGGTGAGATGTAAAGAAGCTTTTTATTATTTTTTTACTGCCCAGACTTCCATATTCTTCTTCATCTTTGATGAGATGTCAAAAAATAATATGAAAATAACTCCTGTAATTGGAGATAATCCAGATTTTGTGAACAAGTATTTGGACACACTCAAAATGTTGTAAAGTTATTTTAATGTTACAAACCGTGGCTGTTGAATTACATAGCGTGCGGGATTTATCAGTCTAAAATTATCGGAATTCTCAGAAATCGACTGTCAGAAATATTGTATCAATTTTTATTAAAAGGAATACTATTTCGTTTTCATCATTGAATGGATCTCTTTGATGATTATAATTATTACATTTTCATAATAAAATACGAATATTAATATTTCAACTCCATTCATTTAAACACAAATTAGGTCTGTTATGTAATCTTCTATTTGAAATCAAATTAAATTACACCGTCTTGATTCGTAAAACCCAAATTAATTATTTTAAAATAGCGCTAATATTATTTCAATGTAAATATAAAGCTTTCTCTAAAAACAATATGTTTTTAATTCATGTCAAGTCGGTGGAAATTAAGAATCGTCGAATTCAGTACAACGAAAAAAAAAATGATAGGTTTTTTTCTTTTGTATTTTCATCTAAAATTGATTAAAATTAATTTGACACAAAATGAATTAAAAATCTTTAAAACAATTTTACATGTTATATAGAAGACTGTGCAAACATATGTTATCTACGCTTCGTTTTAAAAAAAACTCGTAGTAAGCTATTGGTTTCCTTCCTTTGTTAAAGGTTTTTCATCCCTTAAGACTTTTCTATCTATTTTATTCTTTCTATTTTGTCTCATTTTTTATTAAATTTTTATTATTTTTTTTCATACACCGCTGTATATAATTTTAAATACTGGAAAGTAGGTTCTAGAGTAGTTTAAATATCTTCAAACATGCTTCCCATTATGGAAAAGGGTAAACTTAAATACATAAAAAAAACGTTAAATTGTTATTTATGCAGGAAAAAACGTGATGCTAAGATTGCAACCCGGGAAAATATTTTCTTAGTTTTTGGTTGAATTAATTATCACTATAGGATTGCGACCTAATCACCCAATGTAGTGGCAATTGCCGACAAATGAAAATCTCAGTTTAATATTCGTTGAATGTAAGGAGAAGACAATAATAATACAAATATCATGTAAAAGCAAAAAATATATATAGTTATTTAATGAATAATTATTTACTAAGTTGTTCTTATTAATGGCCATGGTAACGGGCCTATTATTATATTATTTATTGATTCGGCATTGACTTTGTGTTATAACATGTTGATTATTAAAAAAAATACTTGTAATAAAACAGTTTTCCTATTCTCCTGTCGATGGAAACAACTGCACTTTTTAAACTAGTCTTTTTTAATGAAATAAAACTCAATAAGTGGTATTATACGAGTGTTTAATTTAAAAAAGGGTATATTCTTATCATCGTTCATGTTAGAGTGGATATAACATATCGACCCATAGCTACATCGCCTGATTACCGCCGCGCTAAGCCACAAATGGGTTAATTCAGAAATTCTTCACATATTTATCCATACATAATTTGACATACACGCATTATACAGAGACCCGCCCGCTGGAAAGGCCGAGAAGTCTCGGCTTCGCGCCGCTACTGGCTTCATAATATAAATACTTGCGCGAATTTTTGTACGGGGATATTTCATAATAACGACATTCTTCGAGCGTCTATTTTACAAAAGTGAGAGTGTACTTGTTTGGTGTGAATAGGCCGAGTTTTTTGTAATGAAATTAGCATTCCTTTATTATTTTCTCTAACGGTGCAGTGTAATTTTGTACATGCCACCGTTCCCCCCTCTCTCCGGCTATATGTTATGAGAAATAATTAGCATATTTCGGCTAGACGTTCACTTCAAAATCTTCGTCGAAATTGAATTAATTAATTAAATAATATTTCTGTGATAAGTATGCATCTATTTACATAATTTGTGATAATTGCTGAGGTGTAATTAACTGAAGATGTTGATATTATCATCTTCAGTCAACTACTGTGTTGGAAATTGTTTTGTTCAATAGTTTTTTCCACAAATATTATTATGTCATAAGTTAAATCGTATAGTACCTAACTGGCTTTTTTAAAAAATGAAATCAATTGAAGCATAAATACAAATTCCGAAATTCTTCCGAATTTCAATTTAATTTAGTCAGTCATGGGAAGCATGTTAAATGTCACTCGTGTACAAAGTGACTTAAATCAGCCATCGACAGGTCTTAAGTCCTATAAATACCCAGACTTACATATTCCTTATCATCTTTGTTGACATATCGATATTGTGACAGTTAAAGTAGACATGTTTATTTATTAAAAAAATGTTTTAAAAACGATAATCATAAAATGGAAGGTGAAAGTGAACATAATGCTGCGGTTGATGCCTTTTGGTTTACCTTTTTAAAGTTCACATAAATGACTTTTTCATTTGATGGGAAACATGACTTTTCATTTTTGAATTAGGTACGGTTTGAATGCTATGTTATAGTTTCATTACTTTAAGTTAATATTGGTTTATATCCTACAATAGTTTCTGAATCATTGTTGTTCATGTTTTATTAACAAACTCAGTTGTAGGGAGTTACGGGAAGCTTGCCTTTTTGTTTGTCTTGTATGGAATGGACGCTTTGGAATTTCGAATATCGGAGAAATTTATTCGAGAAATTCAATTTCATCCCCTTGTCTTTGTTACTCCGCTTCGTTGTAGCATTCGTCATGATATCCGAGAGTTGAGTTCTCAAATAAGTTATAATTACTAGTCAGCGGCTAGAGTTTCGTCTAATCTTGATATATTTGTGGTAGAGTAAAGAAGAAGTTAGTTTTGCGATAGTTTACTTACCGTAAATGGAAGTCTGTATAACCGCAACTTCGTTATAATAAAGGTCTTCAAATAATGAGAAAGTTCCGTTGAGATGAAAAACGGATCGAAAACTTGGGGTTATTTGTAAAGTAAACCGAGCGATAAATGAAATTTATCCAAGGAAAATCTCTGTACGTCTTCATATTATCTTCGAACAAAGGTTTTCTTTTGTCCCATATTCACATCTAGGGCAGAAAGCTGAAAGCTTATTTGAGGTTAGTAATAATTACTTCTTTGGTTTTTTCCCGTATCGCAATCAAAGTTACTAATTGTAAAATATCTATTCGGAATTATACGTTTTCGGATAATTTGTAGCCAGATTTGGATCTAGTTACAAGGTAACAGTGTTTTTAGTAATTGAAACGTTTAGAATAGCCTAATTTTCTGAAATATTCAACAATGTTTGCTTTTTTATTAAACATAATAATTATTGAATGGTAGTCATAATAATTTTAACTAAAACAATACTTTTATTCCGGCTTAACTAAGCGGTGGGTAAACACTCCGTTAGCTATATTTTGTTTACTGTAATTGTAAATATTTAAAAAAATGTAAAACAACATAACAAAACATAGTTATTCTAGTAAGATGATGTAAAAAGATCAGTTCTCTGGCAATTGCAACAATTCAGTGCTGCCACAAGCCCAGTCCCCATTTGTGCTCCGCAAGTAGTTTTCTCTTGAATTTTGAACTTTTCATCAGTCTCTCATGTAAGCCTGCCACTCTTTGTCTTAAAAGCCCAACTCAATGTGGTTTATGTGCTGAAGCAAATAAACCACTCGCGCTACAATGTCGGGGTCACTTCATGAGGGTCCTGTGTCCATTATTGTAACACGTGTTTATATCACCGTGTCACGACCACTTTTAAGCTTTATACATCTTCGATGCCAGTATTACAATCTCGTATTTACAAAAATCACGTTTCACGTCTACTTTGTTAAATTTACCCTAAATTTTATACGGTTGACACGTGATAATTAACCCCGAAACGCTATGTCACCATTCAACTTTTAGTTGTTTTAAAGGGTAGCAACTCTTTATTTGACGTTCATATCGCCTCTTTTGTCGCGTGACCTGTATTAAAGTTGACCGATTTTTAATCCATTATAAATGGGTTGTCTAGTCTGTCGTTTGTCGTGTGTTGTCTTAGCGTATCTGAAAATATTTACTTTTGCTCGTAAAACGTGTTTACTTTTCAAAATTCCAATAATATTTTTGACACATATTTTCGTGTATGGTGTTTAATTGGAAATCACTTTTTTATAGTACACACATGTTCATATTTCAGGTTTTGTTATATAATAAAAAAAATACGGAAGTCTGATTATTAACAGGGTTTACGACCTGTAAAAGGCTGGTTTGAGTGATCAATTTATAGACTCGTAACATTCATCGTTTTACCCATGATTGACGACCTTACTACTCAATTTATATATAAATATTTAACTATATATATATATATATATATATATATATATATATATATATATATATATATATATATATATATATATATATATATATATATATATATATATATATATATATATATATATATATATATACATATATATATATATGTATATTAATCATATAATTGACACGTTCTTTCATATGTGAGTTCTCAGCAGCATCTTTGGTTGAATTGAGTAAGCTTTTTATTTATTAGAGACCCTCGTGAAAATGTATGTGATACTGGAAAACGCCTAAAAACATGATTCTCTTATTAAACTTTTAATACAACGTTAAACTTATAATTTAACATGTCATCAGAATACATTTTTTTTAATGATTAAATAAACCCTTTATTTCTGATAAATTTTAAAAATTGTAATTACTTTATTTGATATTATTTTTTGACATCTCATCAAAGATAAAGAAGAATATGTAAGTCTGGGCATTTACGGGGCTGACGACCGTCATAGGCCGGTTTAAGTGATCACTTTACACACGTGTAACATTCACCTATTTTACCCATTATTGACAACCACACTACTCAAATTCTTGGAAGTTCTATATATATGAACCAATTTAGAAACCTTGCTCTTGAATCACTAGAACTTCACTAGAGACATCTATTGGTGAGATGTAAATAAGCTAATTAAGCAGAAACTCTAATATTAGTATGTGAGGTCCGAATCCTGGATTATAATCACACACATGAGAAACGCCAGAAAATACCATTTTCATTTTTATTATTTAAGCTTATAATTTTACTTTATTTGATCATCAATCTTTGCTCATATTTACTTCATCAAATTTTAATCAATCACATTATTAAATACCTTCCTCTAAAGTAAGAAGTTTTCATTCTTCCGATCCGCCCCTACTCTTTCATCACAATCAGGTAATATCTTCATTTTGCCATTCCTGATAATTGTTTACTCATCTCTAATTAAAACTTGTCTGTTGAACTTAAATTTGTCAAAGGAAAGTTAATTATCAAATTTAATAATAAATGTTGAAAACCGTCAACTTAAATGATTGTGAATAAGAGGAATATTATGGAATTTAAAAATATTATTTTTTGACATCTCAAAAAAGATGAATAAGAATATGGAAGTCTAGGTCGGGGCCCACGACCGTCATAGGCTGGTTTAAGTGATCACTTTACACACATGTTATATTCACCAATTCTACCCAACATTGACAACCACAATACTCTTTTTTTTTAAGTTCTATATATATATATATATATATATATATATATATATATATATATATATATATATATATATATATATATATATATATATATATATATATATATATATATATATATATATATATATATATATATATATATATATATATATATATATATATATATATAGACACATTTCAAATGTTGAATTTAAAAATGATTTTATTTTTATCATAGTCTTTAATTTCATATTTTTCTATTGAATTACAATGTGCGTGTTCTATGTACCATTATAGAGAATAAATAAATATAATATCGCTAGGTTTTCCCATAAAATATCTACGTATGTGGTAGATACTATACACAGAACTGTGACATTTGTTTTACATATGACCTTAGTTCATGTTACCTGTGATTAAGTCAAAATAAAAATGAAATTAGTTTACACGACCAAATACTAAATTAATTCTGAATCACGGAAAATATTTTAACCTTAAACCAAAATGCTCGAGTCAAAATAATATTTAATTTTAGATTTATTAATGTCGTTTTGTTTTTAATTAAAGTTTTACTTAGTACAAACCACTATTTCTTAAGAAAAAGTGGTATTTAATAAGTAAAACTTTAATGAAAAATGGATAGATTTTTACCACAAAGTTATTGCCGAATCAATTAATTAAATCATTTAATTTTGTTCTAGTTTTAAGACACTTAAGTGAGCTTTAATAAAAATAGCATTAATACTTTTCACACTTGAAATTTCGACGAATGCTTAATGCTCACGACGTAATTTTTAATTTATACTTAATATAGTTACATTTTTTATAATTTCCATACAATCTTATAATTTTAGTTGCGCTGAGCCTCTTCAAAAAAGAGACAGCTCTTGTGCTTGGAGAGGTAATTTTTTTATTGTCGATAGTATCATGTTATATATATTTTTTTAATATAACTGGTGAAACATATGTTTTTATGCAAATGCAAATGTATCTTTGAGTGAATGTGAAAATACAAACCGTCTTCTTTGAAAAAATGTCGTTCATTGATTAGATTTTTTGATTCGATTATTTATTTGGTAATTAATGTAAAAAAAAGGTTTCGTATTGCGTACTGCGTATTTCCAGCTCCTACCATATTTGACAATTGACATCATATACTTACACTAAGAATATAAACCGAGAAAAAATAATGATTATCATTCCAATCGGGTAATCGAAAAAGTAAAAGTGACTTTTTAATCACATCTCTAATTTTAATTTCTCGTAGTATTTTGGCTCAACACAGGCTATGCCTAAAGAGCCAAAATGAAGGAAAATTATATCGACATGTATATTTAACAAATAAATTAATAAAATTTGAGTTCTTAATAAACGTACCGCAAAAACAACCCAGAATATCGCCATCTCGGTTTACTCGTTTGCGGCGCTTCATCTTATCAAAGATCCAATCGATAGTGTCAACCTTATTGTTAGAAAAATCGTTTTACTTATGTGTTTAAATAAAAAAATTGATTGACTACAAAGCTGACCTTAATCTTTGAGATCATTCTGTCGCCGAAGAATAAAGAATTTTCAATTATATTCACATGTCTGCTTATTCCGTAAATTGTCTGAAAATATTTTCGCATTTCTATAACACACTAAAATCGGATCCAATGTCATGTTTATATATGGAGTGGGATGATTTATACGAGTTGCGTTGTATGTACTGGCATCTATGTGTATTACCAGTAATGTAGACTAAATTAAATAGTGCCGGGGTTTTTTGTTCAACAGCGTGAAATTCCACTATTTTATTTCTCCCATTTACGAGCTATCAGCGATTTACGATTTGACATCCGAATTATATCAAAGATGGCGTCTTTTTGAAGCCCTCTGAAGACTTAAGTTCAAATAAAACCGACTCACGCTTGAAAAAAGTGCCGGACTCGACCTACTTCACCACTGTAAATTATATATCAGGTCTTCTTCTTACGCTTATCCGTACCCAATGGTTCATAGGGTACTGCATCATATTGACGCTGTGATATATTGATCTTTACTTACATGAAGGCAGGGTGATCACTCCTGCGCTTCAGGGACCAGTCCAGGATAATAGAGTGTATTAGAGTGTAAAATAACTTATATTTATTTTCAACCCACTTCTAAGATTCGAACCCGGGACCTCCAACACGGTAGCTAAACATGCTAGCCATTACACCACGAAGGCGGACAATACATTTAATGCATCACCGGAAACTCAAAGCGTAAAAAAATAATTAAAAAAATATGAATATGGAAAATTTTTTGCGACTGAAAACATTTTCGCGGCTCATTAAAATATGTGGTCTCCATTTTCATTATTCGTTTGTTCTTTTTATTCGCCACATAGGCCAACGATGCCCTTTAATAAATCAGAAATTAATGTCCCACCCTGCGGTTTCGATTCACATATTGCTTAATTATGTAGCCGGCGCGGAGTAGAATGGGCATATCTGTCCGGCCGTGTTGTAAATAAGGAAGAGGGAATGTTTTGTCCCGCCGACTTAACGACTTCATTTCCCTCCCCAGTGCCTTGATGACTCGGGAGATGGGGAGATAGACAGCTCGCTTCTTACGTATTCATTGAATTTATCAGGCCGCGTGCGTAGTCAAGTAGGCCTTTGTTCCCGTCACGTCTGCTTACGCCTCGGGATTAAATGAGAACCATTTTCGTATATAGGAACGTCGCATTTCTCACCCGACCGACGGCTATCATCTCGGCAATGGGAGGTCGCTTTTCATTATTTTGTCCTCAAACGAACCCTCTCTCCAATCACACACTTAAAGAATCGTAATACGAGGCTTGTAATATTATTGTCATGATTAGATCTAGTTTAGAAATAACGAAATATATTTAAATGTTTATATTTAAAAAAAATCAGGTTTTGTTAGATTTTGTTGTAGTTTCCTGATTTTCTCAAATTCATATATATTTTTATTTTCAATAATGGGATATCTGAATTTCAGTTTGTTTTTCTGTGATTTCCTTGTAACAATATTTTTTTCGTCCATACTACCAATTCGTATTAAATAAAATAAATAAATATTTTACAGTTAGTCATCAAATAATATGGGTTGACAAAAATGTAAATATATACATAAAAAAAACAAAGCTCTCAATTACCTTTTTTTTAAATCTGAAACATTTATGAGAGAACTCTGCAATATCTTCTGCGAATTTTCATAACACTCTTGATCAATAGACTTACATATTCAATCACCGCTTTTTTATTTGTTTTTCTATTTCATTACTCTAATAAATGAATAGATAAAATAATCATATCATAATTACATAATAAATAAAAAAAACTCTCTTCCAACCTGGATCTTTTGAGTGCCGATCAAGTGCTTTATCCAACTCAACTAAGCTCTAATGAGAAGCGAAAAATTAACGAAACCCTATAGTATTTCTATAGTAACTCCCTCTATCGTCTTCCATATGGCAGGCGATCACCCGAAGTACCCAAAAGATTACACAAATTAATGTTTTTTCTAACCCTTATCTAAATTTGATGGTGCACTGCATCGCATATAAGCAGTATCATTTGATCGTTAAATACGAGTACATTAAGGAAATGCGATTAGCCCTGCGCTTCAGGTACCAGTCAAGGGTGAAAAATAAATATTACGGTGAAAAATCACTTTATTTTATTTTGACTGCCCTGGGAACGAAAACATTACGAATGCAGACAATGATGAATGTGTTATATTAAAATTCGGTTGTATTATTTATTTATTTATTTAAACTTCATGAATAGAAATGAAATATGAACATTGGTGGACTTATTACTATATCTTCCAACCAACCAAAAACAGACTAGTAATATTGCTCAAAACGTTTGATAGGCAGGTAGGTACCTTATAAGTATAGCTGTTTGCAATTAGAGGGTAGATAGTGCTTGAACATGAAGTATAAAAATTTATATTATCCACTGACACTTCGTGGTGGAATTGCATTTTTAATATATTATTAGATTAAAACCAATATTTTTAGCTTTTCCACTTTTTTTATTTGACCAGCGACCGGGTTTCGTCGTTACCGACATCATCAGACTGGTGGGAGGCTATACAAATTGTTATGTTAAATATAAAACAAGGCAGGAGTTGATAACCATGATTTGATATAATTTTATTGAGAAATTAATTTAATTTGATTGAATTTAAGTATTGTTTGATATAATTTTTTTTATTTTTAATATCATACAATACTTAAATTCTCTCAAATTAAATTAATTTCTCAATAAAATTATACCAAATCATGGTTATCAACTCCTGCCTTGTTTTATATATGACATAACAATTTGTATAGCCTCCCACCAGTCTGATGATGTCGGTAACGACGAAACCCGGTCGCTGGTCAAATAAAAAAAGTGGAAAAGCTAAAAATATTGGTTTTATTCTAATAATATATTAAGTATAAAAATGAATGATAAAAAAACATTAATAACAATTTACTGCTGTATTAATTAAGCAACTATGTACTTTATAATGTATTAAATATATATGAAAATTACAAATTGATGATACTAAAGTATCTCGTTGGTATATTTTTTCATGTTTATGTATTATGTAACGTTTACAAAATGTCATTGTCTAGCTGAGTGTCAATGCTTCACATTGAACTTAAGACATTGACAAAAAGTATCGCTTTTGACGTAAACAAGTATGTGCTTGTATGTGTGTAAGCTGGCACGGCTTCTCAGTAGAATCTTATAAAAAGGCTTCACTAGCTCGATGTGCTGATTCTAGCTTAACAAGAATAATAAATCTTCTACTGAATCTGACATTCGATTTGCCCCGGATCATCCGACAGACATTTGCTTGGCTTCCATCGCAGACTAATATATAATAAATTGTTTTTAACATTTTTATCAGTCGTCCACGTCAGATACAGGGGCCTGTCGATACGTCTTCCCGGTATCTCGATAAAACTCTCTTCTGCTATAAAAGAACATAACCACCCTAGAAATTAAGCAAAGAAATGTTGGTTTTTTTTTCATTTGCTTTACGTTTTTACGTATTTGCTTGACGCCAGTGAAATTTTTTTCAAAGTTTCTTTTTTAACTTAACTTGCCCGAACATAAGAATAAGGTTTAAAATCCCCCCCTAAAACAATGTTTCACTCGATAACTTCATAATTATTCAAGCAATTTGATTTTTTTGTAATCTTTTTTATATACTTAGGAATAATTTGGTATTATTTTATTTGATATTTTCCAAACGTGTGATCTTTAATTTTAATTAATTTAATTTGTTTTGATAAATATTCCTCCGATCTACGGACAAATCCATCGATACCTGATCCAATGGTCGAAAGGTCCGTGTCATAGTGTGTTATTTAAGTTTACCCGAGACATTTTATATATTTTACTCTGGCTGTTTTGTCCGCCTCCCTAGTGTAATAGTCAGCACGCTCGGCTACCCTTCTGGAGGTCCCGGGTTCGATTTCCAAGGGGGGTCAAATAAATATAAGTGATTTTTTCACCATAATATTTATTCAATACTACCCTGGACTGGTACCTAAAGCGAAGGGCTGATCACCTTTCCTTAATGTGTAAACGATCAAGATGACACTGGGTATATATGAAGCAGTGCCCTATGCACCATTGGGGTACGGATAAAGGTTTTATTATTTATTATTATTCTGCCACCACTGTGTGAGCTGTGAGACAGCGATTATGAACTGTATTCTTCCGATCATTTACGCCACGATTGGCGCAGTCGATTTGTAAATTTGATACTCACTTCATGGCGTCTGTCGCAAACTCTGTATTATTATAAAGTATTTGTATGTACAATATATCTCTGAATACCTCTTACGTCTTTCAAATACCCCCTTTGAAGCATGGGTTTGTTTTAGATACTTCTGGGAACAAAATCGAGTATTTACCATCTATAATGGGCCGTGATCGCGAAGGCTGTCATACCCTAGTAATTATTTTCTCTCCTTTCCTTGTTTTGCTCGATTCAAAGGTAGCTTTCTCACTCGTAACACCCAATTAATTATTTTCAGGCAGCTTGTCTCTGAAGATTACGGCACCTGGAAACGGTGATAAACGATATAATTAAAATTTGTCGTAGATGTTTGAATACTTCTTAAGGGCTTTGAAAAATATCGCTGATATATCTTGTTTTCCTGTGTCACCTTTAGGCTAAATTTTGCGTAATAAATCCATAATGCTTAGTAGATGAAGTAAGTAACTAATAAATAACGAACTCGTTATTAAATATATTTATCAAAGAAAGGTGTAACTTGTATGAAACAAAATAATCGTTACTTTTTCGCTATTATTCATTATATCATTCACTGTTTTTCACCATACGGTTGAAATATCAATATTATTAGTGTCTTAAACCGAGATGACATATCGATCATTTTTATACAAAAGATGGGGGCCAAAGTATTTGGTTATTCCAATTATTTATTGAACATCCAAATTTCATTAATTTCTAAAAAAAATTTATATGCAATGTTGTTGAATTTCTTTTATATGGTAGTAATTATTTAAAAGATGTCGGGAGATAAGCTGAAGGTGGTTGGTATGTAGTTGAATTTCTTTTAATTACTAAACAAACTGTTCTGTACAAGTTTAACATTTGTGGAGATTGGAGTAATCCAATCGAACATCGGTGAAGTTCATTCCGAATTTGTACCCTTTTTTGAGAAACCCGGAAATAACATTTCGTTTTTTAGATGTTTCTATTTGACCAGTTGATATATTTTTTATATCAACAATGAAATATTTTTTATTTAAACTTCATGTACATAAAAGAAATAAGTACATTGGAGGGCTTATTGCGAAAAAGCAATATGTTCCAACTTCCAACCAACCAAAATAATCAGATGCTAGATTATTTACCCTATGGATAATATATCAATATTATAGGTGTCTCGACTTGAGATGAAGCAACTGTTGTTTTTCTTTTAAGCCAGCCAAATGCCAGATCGTAAACCCTAAACTGAGACTTCCATTTTTCCTATAAAAACGATGGATACTTCAATCTCACGTTAAGACATTTATAACTAACTAACTAACCATCACGCCGCTTCCCCGCAGGGGTAGGCAGAGAGAATAGAGCGCCACACCACTCTGTCCTTGCAAACATTCTTCGCCTCTTCCACGTTCATGCATCTCCTCATACATACCCGCCGATTGTTACGACTCCTAACCTGACCACTTTCAAGTATTTGGCATACCTGATCGTGCCATGTTTTTCTCGGTCTTCCTCTGCTTCTTTTCCCACTAACATTCGCCTCATAAATTTGTTTTACCGTTCTTTCGTCACTCATTCGTTCCACATGTCCAAACCATCTCAACACACCTTTCTTAATTTTATCGATAATGCTTATCTCAGCTTTGCATTCCTTCCTTATTTCACTATTCGCACATCTATCATACATCGTTTTGTCGCACATTCTTCTGAGAGATCGCATTTCGACTGCATTCAGTCTACTTTCATCCTTCTTTTGCCAACTCCATGTTTCGATTAAATAAAATTATCTTACTATTCCATTATTTATTTGAGGCTTCATTTACTCATTTGACCTGAATGTGAAATTAAATACAGCCACATTAAAAATATTCTTTAAAACATTTTCTCCTTTGGCTCGACCTTTATAAACATCTATGACGTTCATTCACCCTCACTTTGTGTGTGTACGGTTTTAGCGGTCGAGTAAAAAGGACCGTTCCCTTCCAACCTTGCTCTTTCAAATGCCTGCTAAAGGACATTCTACAGCGTGAATAGAATACCTCGGAGGGAAACAGTTATGCCTATAGGTCTTTCAGGATATATGTGACTTGCAGGTTATCCCTCCTCCGCCATTCCTTTGAACAACTAAAGACGAGGGTAACTACATAGAGTAATGATAGTCTAATTAGCATTCAAGAAGCTAAATGGTAAGGTAAATGTCATGGCCGCAGGTAAATGGATGTATTTCTTAACTAAACTACTAATTTTTACATGAATTAGAAAACGTAGTTCGTTGCGATTGGGTAAAACATGACAAATATAAATTTCCAATAATATCTAGAGGTGTATGAAAAAATATACATGAAATTAAATGTCCCGTTTAAATATATTTTATCCACAAAACCAAACCACAATTCAAACCACACCAGAAGTGTGAAGCGATGTAAATTAGATTGTTTATTGTATGAAAGTTAAAATATAATTTAGGTTTTTGAATATTCAATTAATAACTTAATTCTTTCAAGCTACAAGATGTGACCATCCACCTTTAACAGAATTTTCAAATAAGAAAAAAAAACGAATATTCCCTTACGATAGGGTTTATTAAAATCGATAGACTTATTATTACGGTGTTATTTTTCCTCGACCCATATTTGTACCCAGATGGTGAATAGGGCACTGCATGTAATCGAAACTCAATTACAAAGGTTGGAGATGACACAAGAGAATGAGGTCAAGAAAGAAATGACTGATATATGATAAAGTATATGTTATAATGGAGGAGAAGTACAAAGCCACTATTAATAATGAAGAGAAAACGGGAAATCGTAGAAATAAGCTAGAGCTTGGGGTTGCATACCCGTACTCATGTAATATTGTGTAAGAAAGTCACTTTTTACGCGTACGAGTCCTATGAAGATAAAAGAGATCGCTAACATTTTAGTGTGTCTCTGTAGTGTAGCGGTTAGTGCATTTAGCTACCATGCTTGTATATATCGCTCACTCCTTTCAACAACGTCATATATAAAAAAAACTTGATTTTTCAGGAGGTCGTTGATTTGGGGCAATTCGGGAGGAAGTTTAAGGGTATAATGAATGTATTAAAAATAAATATCAAGCCAATTATTGAACTTTTTAGTGTGCAGATTTTTTTAAGTAAAACCCGAATGTTTTTTCTCCATTTGAAAAATATTCAGTCCATTAAAAAAAATAATTAAACAATACCTTTTCTTCAAAATGCAAAAACAACACTTTCTGCCCTGTGGCGGGTAAATATTAAGATAACCATTTTTGATATATGACGTTCTTGAAAAGAGTGAGCGATATGTAATAAATAAACATTGTAAATATGCAATATATAAATATTTTATAATATAAATAAATATAAGAGAGTATTTTTTTTCTTCCCTAATATATATTTAATACCATCGATACAGTATCAATAAGGATTAAAAGAAGAAATATATTTTATTTGATTACCGAATCCAAAAAAACCCTCTTATCATATTACATAAACCCGTGTAAAATCTTTTCAGTGAAATACATAAAAATATATTTTGTCTTCCCCATCTTTCCTTGCGTATTACATTTGAAGTCGTATATTTGAACAACTGATTGAGAATATTCGAGGAAAATCTACGTTATTCCGTAATACCGACAGATCGCCAGCATCGAGCTTCTCTCTGATGTTATTATTTGTGTTATATCCGGTAGGAATTGTCGATATTTCATATTTCATCCTCGGAACCCATTTTTCAGACACATAAAATATTGTATTGAAGTAAATATCTGTTCAAATTCTCAACATTATTTTGTAAGATTTATATCCCATATACGTTTAATTTTATTTTATTAAATTATAATCACTCAACGTAAATAAAAACAGAACTTATAAATAAATAAATGTGATTTTCACTCTCATACTTATTTAATAATATACTGTACTAGTACAAAAAGCGCAGAACTGATCACCTTGCCTTCGTGCAATTAACAATCAAGATGAAATCTCGTCGATACAATGCAGTATCTTATGCACCATTGGAACCGGAAAAAGTCTACAAGAAGAAGAAGAACGTGAACTTTGTTTACATTATATGATTTGTATGTACGTATGTGATTACTTACTTATTTAAAAGTATATTGAATCTTGGAATGAAAAATCTATCGTTTTTATACTAAAGAAGATGAAAGTCTGAGCATCTTAGAGCCTGGCATTAGGCTAGTTTAAGTGATCATTTTATACGCCTTGTGTATCGTTCACCATTCTGCCCAATATTGAACATATATCTATATTGAATTACTTTTTTAAAGATGGTTATTATAAATTTAATATTGTTGGATCCCTTTTACACGAGTATGTTAGTTTTGATTCGATATATTTGGAAGTGTAACTGAATATTGGACGCTCAAATTAGAAAAATTTATAGATTTTTCATCTCAAAATGAGTCAACTTTGATATTGATGTATCATCAATAGGGAGAATAATTTGGTGTGTAGAATAAATAATAATAATAAAAAACTTGATAAAAAATACCAAATATGTAGGTACATTTATAAATTTCTAATAAAATGTCCGCAGGCAATGCAAGGGTATTTTTCATATATTTTTTCTTTTAAAACCCCGAAACTATTTAATACAAAAACCCTAACCGTTTTCTGATCATCCCTTTTTCTATACCCACCAATTTTCTTTAATCTAATCATGGTATTAATAAAATCAAACCAATTTAACGTTTTGACTTGGCTATGGAAAAAATGTCGAAAAAATAAAATAAGAGTGAATTGAGAGACCCTATCTTATCTTATGATTTTTTTTTTAATTTTCCTCAAACATAATTGAAATTGATAATAATTTTTCTGCTAAGCAGTTCTACATCGGTTTTTTTTTATTTCCTTATGTTAGAATGCTTGCTTTGTTTTTTGAGATTCCAGTCTACTTTGGTTACGCCGACATATTAATATGATAATAATTGTTTCGTGTTCCGCTCTTCGGCAGCATTTTGTAGCATTTAACCTGCTTTTATAAACCCAATTGATAATCTAGATAACGAATCTAACGCAGTGCCTAACTCCTATTGATTTAGAAGTAATTCGAGCGATTAAATCTCTTTATATATTTTCACGTACCTACTCCATTTTACCGTAATTTTAAACTGATAAACACGTTTTTTTGTTATTGAATTTGTATGTATGTTTTAACGGGTAATCAAATTATGATCAAATAAAGCTAACTGGTATGGTATCTTCTTTTATTAAAACCAAGTAATCAATATTTAAGTCTTCATAAAATAAAACAACTTTGTTTTAACCACTTTTTATTGGTACACTTTTTCCAACTGCTTTCGACAAGAACCTTGTCATCACCAGGGTTTATGTACTAAAAATAAAATATATAAAAATAAAATAAAAATATAATAAAATAAAAAATAACTATAACCTAACTATGAGTATTTCAATTTATTAGAATTAGTACATAAACCCTGATGATGACAAGGTTTTTGTCAAAACCGGTTGGAAAAAGTGTACCAATAAAAAGTGGTTAAAACAAAGTTGTTTTATTTTATAAAGTTTATAAAATGTGCCACAAAGTATCTGCGAAAAACATTCAATAAATATTGAAGTCTTTTATTGTTTATTACTATACGTCGAGACGTCCTACTGAGAAAGGTTTTTAGATAATTAATGTAGATATCACCACAAAATGACTGCTGAATCTATTAATGAAAAAATAAGCCATAACTATCAACTTGGATGAATTTGATAATAACCGACACCATATAGTAGGCAATGGCGTGCATAGACAATGAATAAGGGTAGGCAGTGGAGGTAGGTAGTAAGATAAGCAAGGTACTACTTAGTAAGATAGGGTTGGTACTGGTTTCGTTTTTACATGTCACGCGATAAGTAAGTATAGGCACTGCTTTTCTGCCTACATGGATTGCACGCCTCTGGTAATAGGCACCTACATTAAATGTACGTACATGAAGGTAAAAATCACAGCACTTTTGGTAAATAAAATGTTTTGTTAACGAAACTAGCCAAACCATGGATTTGATAACACATATAATACTACTATGTAATATGTCAAACAATTTGGCTCGCTGCCGCGTACGAATGCGTGCCACATTACGGCTTATAAGAGTTAAAAAAGGGCTAAAAGAAATACAGGATAAATTAAAATAAAATCATGGGATAGTTAGAATGTTGAACATTTAAAACACGTCGTTACAGCTACTAATTGTGGATCAACTGATAGAGAATCTTTTGTGAAACTCGTTTGTAAAGATATTTGATCAATGTTAGATATTTCTCCCCGCGTTGGTTTTACAGATTGTATCACCTTAAACCGTGTTTGATTTTTGAATATTTCAAGCAGCTCAATTTGCGTTTACACAGGTTTGGAAGTTTTTCCTTTCGAGGAAATCGCGTTTGTGTTTTATCCGTCTTGTTATTACAACGAAATTCTATTTTTGTACTATTTAGCCCTCACGCGATATAGATTGTAAAGATTTGTGGTGTATTTGTACAGCATTGACGTTGTCATTTTCTGTTCACTGAATGTCATTATATTTTATTATTGATCATTGACTGACTGCTTATCGCGGTGTCCTTTTTCCAGTGTCATTTTTTTTTACATTCATTCAACAAAAAAGTATGGAGAACATTAGCACATCCGTATTTTAGGAATTAAACATCGGTAGACAATATTAACTATTTTTTAAAATTGATTCGACATGTGATAATATGATGTCTCTTTGTGATAATATTTGTTGATTTTGAATTGAATTTTTACTTGGTAAATACAGTAAAACCCTCTATAACGTTGAGGTAAGAACCGCGTTATTGGAGAGAACGTTGAAGAGGGTAAATATTTTAAATTGTATTTTAATTTAATAATGACTTATTTCACCCATTTCGCTGGTTAAAATGTAAAAATACAATTAAATACATTAACCTCTTATAATGTTCCCTTCTATAACGCGTTTCTTATCTCAACGTTGTAGGGTAGGGGGGATTACTGTCCCATTCTTTATGAAATGGTGGTGTTAACCAAGTAAAATTAAAATTAAAATTATTAACTACAATTTTAGGGGAATCGGTGAGACGATCAGATCAATCAGAACCTAAAATCTGGCGGTGTCAAAAGTCTGCGTAATCGGAGGGCATGTATGACTAGATGTATGGGTGTGAAGGAGGCGAGGAGTGTATGTCAGGACAGAAGAGTGTGGCGTTCCATCCTCTCTGCCTACCCCTGCGGGGAAACGGCGTGATGGTAGTAGTAGTAGTTGTAGTAGTAGTAGGTGAGACGATTTGCCTCAAGTGTAGACGTGAGGATAATTCGACATAATAATAAATTATTGCGTTTACTTGTGTATCCCTTCATTCATGCGTCTGCATAATACATGGCCCACAATTGCTCCGACCTATCTAAAAATGTAATATCCTCTTTCCTGAGTTTCGTATAACGGATCATTCCACTACTTTTCCGACTTCTAAATTCAACTACATTAGTATCATAAATATTTTGTACAAGCTATCTCAGTACATTAAAACTTGTCATAATCAATTTTATCAAAAATGGTTTTTACCCTTGCAAAATTTTCGAAAATTGTAAAAATTTATCAAATTATTCCATTATTTATGTTGTAGGTGTCTCACCTTGAGACTAAGCATTTATCGTTTTTATGCTAAGGAAGTGTGAGCATTCCATGGCTTACGACCTGGTATTTATCTGGTTTAAGTGAACACTTGTGTGATGGTCACGTTGTATAAAGTTATCACTTAAGCCAGCTAAATGTCAGGTCGTAAGCCCTGAAGTGCTCAGACCTCGATGTTCTTTCGTATAAAAACGATAGATGCTTCGTATGAAGTTAAAACACTGATAATAAAATAATTTTGATTTATTATTAGATTAAAACCAATATTTTTAGCTTTTCCACTTTTTTATTTGACTAGCGACCGGGTTTCGTCGTTACCGACATCATCAGACCAGTCTGATGATGTCGGTAACGACGAAACCCGGTCGCTGGTCAAATAAAAAAGTGGAAAAGCTAAAAATATTGGTTTTAATCTAATAATAAATTAAAAATGCAATTCCATCACGAAGTGTCAGTGGATAATATAAATCTATTAAATAATTTTGACATATCATTCGCATGGTGAATAATCCAATCTGATACAATTACAATACAAAAATACAATACAAAAAAATATATACAAAATACCTTTAAAAAAATATATTTTTCATGACTTTCAAACAAAGCAAGCGAATAAAAAAATCGCTTTAGTTTTTAATGTAATATTGTTGACATTACAAAAAAAGGTAATCAGCGTAGTAATGATACGCATTACATTTTGTTTTGCGTCGTTTCTTCGAAAGGTCACTTCATTAACCCCTAAAGGAGTATTATGGCCTTACAGTGTACGGTGAGCGAACTTTTACCTAGAGTACGGAAGTACTAGATACGTCCGAAGCTTTTATATCCTAATACAGGATGTACCCATAAAGCTATTGTTCAGCCGTGCTATGTTATATTTTAATTTATATTTGAAGCACTAGCTTTGTGATTTTTCATTTTGTAATTAAAATGTAACTTAGTTTTACAGTGATTTTAAAACAAAGTTACATTTTAATTATATGTTATATTAACTTACTTTTCATCAACTCACTGCTTCATATTTTTTTCGTTTACTTACTTACAATTTAGTTTACGATTTGGTTTACTAATTAAGAACGTTTTAATGTACCTTAAAGACATAACGTTTTACATGAGACATTTAAAATATTGTATATCATATCATGTTGATTGATGATACGCGGCTAACGCGTACATCATAAACGATTATGATGATAAAATATATCTGATTTATTGAATCGGCCTTAACTTTGTGGAATGACATGTGGATTATTTAAAAAATTAAGCACTTGTATAATAATGATTTTTATATCATTACACACGAGTTTCGAAAACTACAGTTGTTTAAAATAAAAGATAATAGTAAAAGTTTTGATATTCACCTGAAGATTAAAACAACTGTAGTTTTCGAAACTAGACGTGTGTAATGAAATAAAACTCATTATGTGGTATTATATAAGTGTTTATTTTTTACATAGTAATATTGTATATCAGTATCGCTAGATAGACGTACATATACATACCCAGCATGACACCTGACTGCAGTGTTATCTTGACCGTGCTCAGCGGAAATTGTTATAGTTCGTTTTCCATAGAAACCCCTCACGTAAGTGTGGCTTTAATGACTAACTTCGTAATTCGCATTTTTATTCATCTATCGTAGAGCGCACGTGCTTATCGTCAACGCCCACAGACTTGTATAATATACAAATAAAATTATTTTAGTCTGTTTTATTCTATATTGCAATAAGACATAATTTTTACATCTTACCAAATTACTTTGAAAATATTTCGCTACGAAAGAGTAAGTACAATGTATTAAACATTTAAATTACTTGATAAATATTGGAGTTATAAATTTGATTACGTAAACCATAAGTAAATTTTATTTATAATAAATCCAAAATGTTTTATCTTTGCTCGCGCCCTACGTTTGTGCAAGGAATAAGGAATATATAATAAATTATTTTTGAATAGCGAAATTCTTGTTTCCTGTATTTTATGGTTTATTTTATACGAGGTTGTATTTTATGTAGGATTTACGAAGTTTACGAGGTATGTAGGTACTAAAATACCGTTTCCATAAAAATGCTCGTGTTGGAGTATTGAGTACCCCAAAACAAAAACAACAAAAAACCACAACATCCACTGTCTTTTTAAATTCAAACAACATTCGTTTGAATTTGAACATAAAAGAAAAACTAAAAATATGTAAAATTAAAAAAAAAAGTTATTCATACCGCATTCATATATCCCCATTTGATATGAAATTCGTATAAAATAATAATGTGATCTATTTTGTATTTAAAAAGCATTGTTTATTTTGTAGTATGGTAATATAACACTCTCCTTATCATACATAGTGGCGGTTTGAAAAAGTCTTTATTTAACAGAGACCTTTTTATTATTTTAAATAGATATATCAAGGCCCTACACGGATTATTTTACATGTTGGGAAATGCTTGAAAACGTGATTTTCAATTTTGATGAATATTAATGAATATTATTAGAATTTTTATGAAAAGCTGAATGACATATTTTCTATTACGGTATTTTATTAAATTATTATACAATACTAAATAACACATTTTCTTCGTTTGTGTGAATTTAGTTGTATATAGCTGTGAGCTTATCCCTACCCGCGGGGGGTATAGGGTATTTTATGTGACGATTATTCTTTTGGGGGATTTTCCCTATTTTTATTCAGAAACAGGCGTGTTTCCTTCCGGAATGATGGATTTCGGCATATAGCCACGAGTATTTTGTTACCTCCCTTTACGTATTGTTCGTTTTTCTTTTCCGCTGCTGTTTTTATTATGTCATTCATTCACACCAAACAGAAAAGGTTAGTGCTGAATAAAAAAAAATATTATTTTGGAAAACGCTTATGAAAAACAAGTTTACTAAACTCTTCTTTCAAACACTAAGAATTTTTCAAATAAATGAGTTTAATATTAACAGGTTAAAGGAATGAAAAAAATATTATATAATCTGTGCATAACAAAGTGGCTCATATGTAGCTATTCGGTGGTTTTATCGTTTTTCGTGTAGATACCACAAATGTACGGTACGGTGATAAGATCCGTTTTTCAAAAGATTCGCATTAGTGGATCCGCATCACTTATGTGATCCGTTCACGAAGATAAAGAAGAGTAATTTGTTCCCAAAGAAAAGATAGCCGAGAAATCAAAAAATGTTTTTTTTCCCAAATGGTTCATCATCGGTGGAGGGTGGGGGTCAAATTTTTCTTGCAAATCGTATCGACGCTCAATGACAAAAATAAAAAGTTATTAAGAGATTTTCTTTGTGAGCAAGATTCACTTCAAATTGGGATCCGGTAACACAATCAGTTTAAATAAACGGGTGATTAAGATCCGTTCTTTCACGAACGATATTTTACGTCATTATTAATACATAATAATAGTTTTGGATATTTTATGAATGATTATTTTCGTTAAATACCTCGAGAGCGCTTGATTGTTTTAAATCGGGGATAAGAAAATTGTGGAAATGATTTCGCAAACAAATCCATTTTTAGTTTTTTCCAAAGATCATCTCATTCTTACTGTTTCTAATTGCTGGTGGTAGAGTATTCCATGCCATCACCCCGAAATAGCAAAGCCACGCTCACCAAATATAGGGAGTTGGTTGCGAGCTGGTAAGATCAATTTACCCATAGAATTTGCCATGCATCATGCAAACATTTTCTCACAGTCACTTGTAATAATTTACCGTCATATTCTTTGGATTACTTCAACCCTTTGTATCTTCAAGCCTCTTCTTTTTTTTGACTTTTGGAATGATTCAATGTGGGTATTATTTTCAATGAAACCTTTCAAGTGTTTATTTTTTTGTGCTTTTTTACTATCGTACAATGTAAAATTTTAACTTAAATCTAATTTTCAGTAGTCTTCCTGTGATGTCGACGCTTGTATACTTTACGATTATATGAAATACAATTTAACTGAAATAAACTCTGTATCTTTCCCAGAAGGGAAATAAAGTTTTCTACTTCCCTTTACTGATTTAATAAACAGGATTTGCAGATTTTGAAATGTTTACACAGGGAGCGAATGATTTTAAGTCTTTAATCATTTACTGTATAATAAATATAAACAAGGAAGGATTTGCTTTCATTTTTGATTTGTTAAAGTACTTCTCAAACTTTTAAATTGAGAATTGATTAATTTGAATTACAATTACAACACATGCATGCTAGTATAGTGATTTTACCGATAATGTACCGGCGTTAAGTACAATATGCGATCTGATATGCGAGCACGCATGCCATCACTGCTACAAATGGAATCCCATATGGCTACGATTACAAACAATGCTTCGTTCGATCGCAATTATTTATTCGACTACATTTACGGTATAATACAATCATTGGCATTTTATTTTATTCATTACGTACATATTAATTTATACGATTTTTTTGTAAATAAAATATTAAAAAATTAAAATTTAAAATTTTGTAAGATTTTTTTCCTCAGGATACGCGGATATACGATTTTTTTTTATACATATACCTTTTTTCGATTTTGATACTCGCATGTATTAGATTAATTACAAGTTATTTCAAGTACGGGTATACAAACCCAAATGGCTTGGCTATTGCTGCCATTCTACTTATTCTCCCATATAACGTATTATTTTTCCTCCATTTTCCTTACATAAAGCAGTAATGTCCTATCTTCTGAGATCTTTCACTAGCGCCGTATGCACCCTGTCAAACATATTTTATTCCTCCAAAAATCTAGAGCGGAAAACTGATCACTCTTCCTTCATATAAGCAACCATTCAGATTACACCGCGTCTAATGAGTTTTCCTCCTACAGCCGTTTTTTGTATAACTATTTTGAGTGATCAAGCAAGTACTGTAATAAACTTCAATGTAATAAAAATGTGTAAGATAAGTACTTTTTTTAACAAGTTGGCAATACTTTAAACATAATTTTTTTTAGGCCTGATATCAGGGCTAAATGTAGGAGTGGGTTAAAAAAAGTATATTCATAAAAAAATGCATTTTTAATTATAGCTCACAATAAGTACATACTTTGCTTTAATAAATACTTTTAAAGGCATTTAGTAAATCAATAGTTTAGTAAAAGAGCGCCTTTTTAAGCTAGGGAGATTTTTAACTTAATTCCCCAAAACGTGATAGTTAAACGAGCTATCGACTTGTCTTTCAAGGCTGAGGAAACAAATTGTTTATCAATATTCATAAGTGTTTTGGCATCCTTTTAAAATCCCTTAAATACCATTCCGAGTATTCGTTATATGATACGTCCTTAAAAGCTCAAACAATGATTCGCGTAATAATGATGCTTCATATTCGAAGAAGTAAATTAATTTACTTGTTCGAAAATTCTCAAAGTTTTCAAACAATGTGATATGGTACTTGTGTATTAATTTTCTCTGAAATTTGTATTCCGCTAGGTTCCCCTTCATTGTCAATTAATTTTGTAATTGGATTAAACAGGAGAAATAAAAATCGATCCGCCCCAACTGGGAATAACGTATCTAAGTAACGTTGGGAACTAAACAACCCTCGTCTATTATTTTTCTCAAAATAATCTTAGTTTAGTAAACTTTGAACCCTTCAAAATTCAGCTCGGATGGTTTAATTTCTCGTAACGGGCATATTGCGAAAATTAAACAGCCGCGAAAAAGATTTTAATTTTACTGTTACGAGTATTTTCTTGGTAAAAATGTTCTCTCCAGAAATGATACAAATTTCTTCCATACATTCAAGATGTTTCATCCGATAAAGGGAATGATGTCGAAGATCTGAACGAATTTGAAACAAACTTTAAACTTTTGTATTTATGAAATTTATATTTTTCAGTTTTTCCGATTTTGAAGAGTGTTTGAAAATATTGCAATTAATGAATAAAAACTAACCATCCATTTTTATCAATTGTGAAGTTTTATTTGCTCATTTCGTAGTTAGAAGGGTATTTTTAACCAAAGCGCTCACTATATTTTATTAGTGAAAACGTAATACGTAATAATTTTTCAAATAATTTAGTTATGCAATTGTGTAATACGCAATACAATATATATATATATATATATATATATATATATATATATATATATATATATATATATATATATATATATATATATATATATATATATATATATATATATATATATATATATATATATATATATATATAGTATAGAAATGCAATAACGGGGAACCGATGCGCAGTTTGAGAACATTTAAAGTATGACCATATAGACGTTCTGCATGAATTTTTGTAGATTTCATCTCCAGAGTTTACGAAGACTTCTGTTGTCATATAAGATTTGACTGAAGTTCCACTACAGCCGGCACAGGTGCTTTTTATTTGTCTTGTAATATAAGTTTCCATTACTATCCTAATATCAACTTTGTGCAATTTTCCTGGTGTTCAAAATAGAATTCAATGGGTTGAAAAGCAATAAGTATGCTAGTTATTATTTTTTGTCTTTTTCATGACTGCTCTCCCATTGGTTAGGGGTTTCGATTACAAATTAAATATTCTTCTTGGCTACATCCCAACTTATTGTCTTACTTTTGGAGTCAGCTCTCCTCTTCCTCAGGTTGTAGGTCCTTCTGTCATGGACAACGTCACCTTGGCCTTGTCTTCGAACCATGTTCTATCTTTGCAGCATCCATGAAATTTTTGGTATCTCTCTATATATCTTTCGAGGATTTCGATTACAAATTTAATGAAGGAAAAAAGATTTTACTTGTCAAGGTATCCACTTCTGGAACAAACCCCTTATTATGTTGTTCGCTTAAAACGTCGGGTACGTTAATTATGGCGAAATTTCCGCGCACTTGGTATATTGTGGAACCCAGATGCAAACATTCAGGAACCAAGGGTTTTTCATCCTCTAAATATAATTAAAAATAAAATCGCCTCTTCACATTCATAAATTTCCCCATACATACTTGCCGATTATTCCGACTCCTGACCTGACCACTTTAAATTATTTAAAATACGTGATCATGCCAAGTTTTCCTCGGTCTTTCTCTGCTTCTACACTACCAAAAAAAATACGGTATTACACTTCTTCACTCACCCGTTCCATATGCCCAAACCATTTCAACGCACCCTTCTTAATTTAATGGTTTCACCCTGCGCGCTAAGCAGCCAATTTGTAATTTGATTAATTTCAAATTGTATAAAACCCTTCACTTAAACACTCGTGGTAATCAACAGGATGTAATTGAAATTCTAATTGAAAACTGAAATGAATTTCATTATATTTTGACCCATATGGCGTAATTGAATAACATAGAAAGCACCCTAGCGCCTACATGCAGTATGTTAAATTACATAAAAGATACATCCTGTACATTTTTGGATGAAGATAAAAATAATTTTTTAACCTTGTTTTAAGCCCTTTAAGCAATTTTTTTAAATTTATAATATTTAAAAAACTTTAATTTATAACTTTTAATCGACTATAAACTCATTGTATAAGTTATTTCATTAAATTTCCTTCGGCACTAAAAAAAAACGTAAAAATTATTTCCATTTCAGTTCTGAACTTTTATTGCGAGTTAAAAGTTTGGTAATAATAAGAATATATATTAATGTACCTTTGCTCCTGAAACTTGGGGTATTATTCACATTTTTACAAACCATTTCGCTGTTTGCTGAAATTTGTTTAACACACATTTTCTTCCTTTTAAAATATTGTTTCTTTTCTTCCTTTTCTTCCTTTTAAAATATTTCTTTTTTCCTTATTTTTTCTTCCTTTTCTTTTCTTCATTTTAAAATATCGTTGGCACAAATTTTAATCACGCTTAAGAATACCAATGTCAAACTTCAAAATGCGAATTATTAGATGAAAAATCATAACAATAAAAATATAAAATAATTAATCACATCGCGGTAAAAAAATACTTTCTACCATTGCCTCAAACCTAAAAATATTTTTTTTGTGTTTAAGCATAGTTTTTAATTATTGAGAATACAGGTAACGTTGATATAGGTAGGTACTGCGTTATCGCAGAAAAAGATATGTGTGGTTAATTTTTTGAATTGTATTTTTTTACACTTTAACCAGCAGAAATAACTGAAATGAGTCATTTAAAATTAAAATAAAATTAAAAAACATTAACCCTCTACAATATTACCTTCGATAGTGCGGTACCTATCTCAACTTTATAGGGGGTTTAGTATTTATAATTGATAATTATGATTTATGAAGAAAAAAAACTGTGTTTTACAATAGTTAATAATTTTAGAGGATACATAATTGAGAATTATTCTGTTTTATTCTGAATTATTGTTTTTCAAAAGTGTATAATTTTTGAGAATACATAATTGATAATAATAATTTTGTCCGCCTCCGTAGTGTAATGGTCAGCACGCTTGACTACCATACTGGAGGTTCCGGGCTCGATTCCCAGGCGGGGTCAAATAAATATAAGTGATTTTTTCACTGTAATATTTATTCAATATAACCCTGGACTGGTACCTGAAGCGGAGGGCTGATCACCTTTCCTTCATGTGTCAATGATCAAGATAACACTGCGTTTATATGATGCAGTGCCCTATGCACCATAGGGTGCGGATAAGGATTTGAATGAATTGTGTGCTTTACAATAGTGTATAATTGTTGAAAATATGTAATTGAGAATTATAATTTGATGAAAATATTTTTCTGTGTTTTACAATAGATTGTAATCTTTTAAAATTTATAATTAAGAATAATAATTAATGAAGATATTTATCTGTCTTTATTTTTTAAAATTTACTGTAGGAGGGTGATGAATGTGTAGGTGACTGTGTCGCAAAGGATTGTACAGAGCTGTTAGCTTAATCTGTGCGGTGTCACACTTCGCTTAAATAAGATTTATAGATGTCAAGTCCGCACCGCTCCTCTAGTGCACTTATTCTAATTGCGCTGCATTGCGCGTCAACGAGAAGTCAGTAAAGTAGAAGAAAAATATTTTTTTTTACTCTGTGGAATTTCGTATTCTATTCTTCAAACAGAAAACAGTGCTCCTTTGTCTTGCTACTATGTTATTTTAAGTAATTATTTTCCACTTTTAATACTTTTCTCTTAAGGGAAATTCGCTGAATTTAATTTCAGAGCGTGGACGACCCCGCAAGAGCTTGTATTGCAATTGGGCTTTTTTTTTTTAAAACAATAAATTTTAGATTTTTTTTTATCATTTTTTAACCCTTACATTTCAATACTCTTTTCTTTTCACAACCAGTTATTTATTTTGAAAATATTAATAAACTTATTTTTTAAATACAAAAACGGTATTTCAAGCAAAAATTCAGTTACGTTAAATGTTACGTGGGTTTAAGGAAAATTTTGTTGCAGGCTATCGAATATCCCGCCTTAAACACCACGAAGACAGCCATAAACTATACAATTTTCACGTTTCTATTTGTTCTTTTATCCGAGCAATTGATTATTTGTAGAGGAAATTGAAGCTATTACCATTCATAACTTCACTGTGATGGCGAATATCGTTAATATTGTCATTTTTTTGACCGTCCGCAGTACGCTTACGACGCAAAAATAATGGTTTCATTTTATGAAAAATAAAACACATGTTTTAAAATAACATAAAATAATTTAAAACATAAAAAAATATCGTCAAAATATAAATAAACATATTAATTTATATTTCTTTGTTTATATTTTTTCCTCATAATTTTGTATACTGTGAAACTTTCTGTGAGATTCGTGGCACCTCTGACTATCTCGCGAGGAGTTTAAGAGAAAACCGGACCAAAACAAGTAAAAAAGTAATACTAAAGTACAGTTTTGAAATACGGTAACATTACCGTTCTACCATATATACGGGATGCATTGCAGCCCTATCTTTAGAAAATAATATTTGTATAAAAAATATAAAAATCATTTCGCACTATCACGAATCCGGTATTTCACTTAGCTCATTGCATAATGGAAGAGCTTTTCCACTCACCCTTTCTTAAAACCTGAAGGGAAATAATGGGAAAGTGCACTGAATAACTTTTAAAGTTAAAGCCGTGAAATATTATTTTTGGTAAAAGAGTCTTTAAATTTGCTCCAGATGGAATGATTCGAGTTGGTTTTTCTCATTTTCCTCTCACGTCTAATGGGCGAACGGTGCAATAAAATAACTCACTTTTCCGACTTTAACCATTTTTGTAACTGATGGTTAATGCGATTGAAATTTTCTCATTTCATTAGCTAACGATTCGCTTTTCACATTATAAATTTCCTTCATTTCTATTTACAAAGCTTATTCTTGGAATGTATCCTGCATAATAGAAACCTAAATTGAGTAAAAAAAAAGGTATTCAAGAAACGTAACATAAATCGACATTTATAAGATTTCATGTTATGATAATGTGGGTATTACGTACATACAAATATTTAAAGAAATTTTCAAAATTATCGAACGCAATTACTATTGGATTTTATTAAAGATTAAAAAAAAGTTTTTATAATACTAAGATTTTACTTTGCACTGGTTCATAATCTTATTATTATAATGTAAGTGATGTTAACTTTTTTAATAAAACAACATTTTTGTCTCCAAATTCATATCAGCTATATATTAATCTATTTAAAATTATTAAAATACATAAAATTATTCAATAAATCCCCAAAATGAACGATCGTACATTTCATTATTTACGAGAAGGAAAATTGCTGAAACTTTTCTTAATAAAAACAAATCTGAATTCTGTTTACTGTGTCCACCATCTTTATGATTTCCTCGGAGTATTCTCTCGCCTCCGAATTGCATGGAATGCAATTCTTTATTTGGGTTCATATGTACATACAATATTATGTTACGTGACTTGGGACCTTACAATATTTTTCATTCACGTAAAATGTAATCATCCGTGCAATGCATTTATTTTCCAAAAATATCAACAACTTGTAAAAATAACATTTTTTCTTTCAGTCAACCATTTTTTTTATATATCTACAATGATTTTTCTTCTTATTCATTTCTTTGTTTGTACACCCCCCTATAACAGTGAGATAGGTACCGCGTTATCGGAGGGAACTATTGGAAATCATTAAAATTGAGTTATTTTGAAATTAAAATACTATTTAAAAACGTATACCCCCTAAACATTATCTCCGAAAACGTGGGACTTATCTCGAAGTTGTAGGGGGATTTAATGTATTTGTTATAAAATAAATATTTTGCTTATACGAATTTTTCAAATCATTAGTAAAAGGAAGCATGTGATTGGACCAAATATTTACAACATTTTGAGTGTGTCCAAATACTTGTTCACAAAATCTGGATTATCTCAAAAATATAAGAGTTTCTGCTTAATAAAAAGCTTCTTTACATCTTACCAATAGATGTCTCTAGTGAAGTTCTAGTGATTCAAGAACAAGGTTTCTAAATTGGTTCATATATATAGAACTTCCAAGAATTTAAGTAGTGTGGTTGTCAATAATGGGTACAATTGGTGAATGTTACACGTGTGTAAAGTGATCATTTAAACCAACCTATGACGGACTACAGCCCCGTAAATGCCCAGACTTCCATATTCTTCTTCATCTTTGATGAGATTTAAAAAAAACAATAGGACCAAATATTGTTTTTTACTACATTCTGTTGTTTTTGTTTTATGATTCTATAAACAAGTACTTATAAGATTTTCACTCATCTTTATTTAACGTATCATGTATCAGAGTTTTTGTAAATCAACTTTTTAAGCTGTATTTATTTGCCTTTGAACATGTTTCTTTATACTCGTACACGTCTCAAAAACAGAATTTATATTTGAAATTCCGCTAAAACCCGCACAAAAACTCTGTGTGAATTCAATTTCCATTTCATATTTAGTACATTATTTGTATTCAGAGCACGATTGTTCCTTTGTGTGTTGCCTTGTTACGAACAAATCGAGTTGTTAGTAATGTTAAACTTTCAATCGGCCATTGTTAGTTGATTTTAATCTGTTTGTAGTAAGTACACCCATTTCGGTTTTGCCGTTCAGGTAGGGGTGACATTTTGCTAATAACCTGTCACGGACACCCCTAAACTCCGCTTTCCATGCATGTAGGTGTTGTGTCGCGTTCCGTAACTTTAATTTTGCTTACACCAGCTTGACACGTGTAATTTGCTTTGAGAGTGTTTCCCAGTATTAACATTATACAATTTTTGCGGTGGATTTACAAAAATTTTAATTCGATAATATTTTTTAGGCTTTATGCAAAGAAATATGAAATAGTTTTTAGAATATCTGGGTGCAATACAGTTTAAAAACGTTAGTGGTTTGTCAATATTACTATAATTTTTTTGAAAGCTTTTATTTATTTGAAATTTATTTGTTTAATACCACTTTCTTAAACTCTATCGTGTCATGTATTTTGATGCATTCCGCATCATTTTCCAATATCGTATGGTAAAATTTTAATTTAAAATGTAAATGTATTATCGCAAAGTGACTGTAGAATCAATAAATGCATTTTTTTAAACCATAAAGTTATACCATCTCAGTATTTTTATTATTTTATTTTATTCATTTACATTTTATAATATACATATATAACTAATGCACAATACACTTTTACAAAATCAAAGAAAAAATATTACCAAGCCATGGCCAGTATATGGGATACTGGAAAAATACGATTATTATTATAATAAGAAAACAAATATTTGCTTATAAAAAACAATATATTTATGGTATTCCTTAAATATAAGAGCGATTTAATCTTTTATTCATTATTTAATTTTTTTAATATAGAAACAAATTAAAATAATAAATTTTGATTATACTATCCTATAAGCAAACAAAATATGTTTAATATGCATTTCGTGATTTTCGTGTTATTTTTGTATCGGCGTGCTTACCTACTGACGTATTGAAACTTTTACTGATATTATCTTATATTACATTACCTGATTTGATGTAATTACGTATAATGTAATGTGGTATAGAATTCATCAAATGCACTGCTCTATACATCATAATATATGGAAGTCACATTATGAATATTTCATCGTTCTTAATGTTGGTATATTCAATTCATAGGTACATATTATATTAAACATCCTCCATAATAAGTCTGCAAATTGTCATCAGCCAACAAGTAATACAATTATTCCTGTTCTCCGTGCAAAGTGCATTATGTGCGTTGCTCACTCGGTGGATTGCGCTTTTATTGCCAGCCTTAGACTGAAAGCGAAATTTGCATTGCAAATGCAACGCCACGTCAGGACGACATCACTCTCAATATACGAAACACAGAAAATGGTCCGCGGCATTCGGATAATTATATACAATACTAAAGGATATACCAGAAGCATTGCAGATACATGTTTGCTTAATTGATTGTGTATGCAGTTCATTTAGGTTATCTCTGATTTGAATGTAGCACATGAAATATGGTATATTTCCAATACCACGAGCATATATACAAAAACAAAATGTGTCCAAGATTATTTTTCTTTCTTATTTCATTGAAACAAATAAATATGCATAAAAAACTTTTAAAATACTAAATCAATAATTCATTATGAATGTGATGGACAAAGTTTACTGTTATACATAAAAAATTCAACTACAAAACGTCTCCGTAGTGTAGTAGTTGCCAGATCGTAAGCCCTGCAAATTTCCAGACTTCCATATTCTTATTTATCTATGTGGAGATATCAATATATAAAAATCACCTAAGTGGACAAGCTCAGATTTGTGAAAAAAGATTTCTACATATTCAAAATATTGTGTAGCCGTATTTAATAATTAATAATCTCAAAAAAGTGTTCTTATACAAGTGTTTTATTTAAAAATATATTAAATTCATCACGTTATTCCACAAATTTAAAGCCAAATAAAAAAAATACCTCTGCCAAAAAATATGTTTATATATTTAGAGATCATCATGAATTAAATATTATAGTGTTTCAATTTTTTACTTTTACAACCTGTTTCTTCAGTTGATTTTCAGCTTTTATGAATTTGCCCTACGCTCTATGTAACCTTTTATTTCTTAAATTTTCAGCGCTTTTATCACCTTTTATACCCTGCTAAGTAATCTCCAGGGAGGTCAAGTATAAAATAAAATAAATATTTATTTAATAATTAAACAACGTGTACTGTAGAAATAAGTACTCGTTTATACATTTGGGAGTAGAATTATCCTTTTTAAGAAATTTTGAGAAACAATGGTTCAATGTTGTTCACCATTCATTTGTTTTTACAAGGCCATCATAATCATCATAGTCGAATAATATTTATAATGGTTTATGGGTTAAAAAAAAATCTCAATTTTTTACGAAAGGGAATTTTTGGGACACAAATAGTAAATTATGGGTGATTCCTCGGGGAATAAGTCTTTTTCATCCTTTGCTGGGAATAAATTTAAATATGGGAAACGGATATTACTTGATGTTTTCATCAACTGAGGGACTTTTTATTATTATTCAAAACTGTTTATAATTATGAATTGTTTTCACATTAGATCTTAAGTCTTCGTCATTAATTTTTCTTTTGCTCTATATTATGAAGTACACTAAGATAAAGTTCGAGTTTTTTTTTTGGATAATGTTGAATTTTTATAAAATCGTGTTTAATTTTGAATACTATATTTTTTAAATCTAGTAGATATATGATATGTTATATCAACACGGTAGATCAAATAAAATATTAGAATTGAAAAAAAATAGATTTTTCAAGTGATGAGGATTCGATGTTTGTCACGTAATCCCTCGCCAAATTTATTGAAGCATAATAATTCGTTCTGGACCCTTTTTTGCACAAAAGTACTTTTATAGATATATTCTTAAATTATCCATAGCTTGACGAAGATGTATTGTATTTAAGTATATATTTAAGTATATACATATGTTGCATCACGGTTTCCACTTCGACAGTTCAGCTAAATACCCGTAAAAGATTTAATATTGGTCACATCTGGAACGTATCGAGAAAATTCTTCCATTGTGTTCATATTCCGCCTTCTTTCCTTGCTTTCCTTCGCGTCGAATGAAAAAGTCTTTGTATTTTTCCCCATTTAGAGGGTCGATATTGAATCGCTTTATTTGCTACGCGATATTCAATTACCTACAGATAATTTCTCCCATATGAATCGTTATTGAGATACGTTTATTTGATTCAAATTGAATTTTCGGGAATTTCTCTTTTGTTTGATTGTAACTGATATTCCTTTTCGTGGAAAATTTCATGAATATTTCAAAAACAACTTCGCTGTGTTTATTAAGCTCAACTGTTTTAAAATTTATATTGGTTTCGTACGCTTTCAATTTAATACCCGACCAAATTTCAAAAGATTTTCGATGATCAAGAGACTTTTTTGACGAGAAATATCTTCTGGCTGAAAAAAATATAGTTAAACTTTGAGTTGTAAAAGAAAAAAACTTGCTTTTTACCACTTGAGTTTATTTTAATATGACGACTAATTTTGGAAACTAAAATTCCATAATCAAGTTTAAATATAAACAGCTCATTTTTAAACCTGAGGATGAAACATAGCTTCCGAAACTAGTCGTCGTAATAAAAATAAACTTAAGTCGTAAAAAATAAGTATTTTTCTTTTACTATTTCATCGTGTCTTACCATAAAGCGAATACCGAAACAATAAATAAAACTTTTTGTTGTTTTTTTTTAATTTTATTTTTATAAATACATGATTAATAATATTCAAAGAGTGACTTGAAACTTTGTAAAGTATCCATTTACTATGTGCTGTTTCGACGTATAATATAATATTTGTAAACGCTCGCTATTCGCAATATGGTGCTCCGAATATTAGTTTAATCAGGGAAATATTTGTCGGCGTACAATAAAGCCTATTATCCCATTTGAGCGTGAGTACTAATAAATTTTGAGTTAATTCCGTTTTCATTAATTCCCTTCCCTCCCGCTGGTTATGGCAACACTGTTGTTGCTGTGTACCGCGTAGATAGGGCACATATAGCTTTTATTACACTAGGCTTTTCACCGCAACTTTTTATCATGGCGCAAGGGAGATATGGAAATTCGCCTGCACAGTTCTCCTTTTGTGTTTCCCTCCAGAATTTCCCGCTTGCGGTATTTTTTTTATTTTTCCGAAGCGGAGATAGGGCAACATTATTATTTGATATTAAAAATAAAAATAAAACTGTTACATTTGTGGTATCGTTTTTCGTGCCTAACGAAGGAACTTGATAGCGAACATTTCATGAAAATATTATAGAAACGTTTTACTATCTCATCTTCCCGGTTTTACTATGTAAATTTTGGTCATTACAACTGTCATTTAGACATGAAAACCAAATAAATTTTATCTTTGTATGAATATTTAAAACACTTGAACAGTTCTGAGGTTTGAATAAAATTATGTTTTTATTTATATACCTAATGAGCATTATTTTACCTATAAAATATGTGCTTTTCAAAAAAGTTCATTATGAAAATTTCACAAATGTGTCGAAATCTTTGTTCACAAATCTGTGTCTCTCCACTAAGTTATTTTTACATTTCGACATTTCAACACAGATGAAGAAAAATATGTAAGTCTGTATATTTTTAGGGCTCTTGACCTGTCATATTCTGGTTTAAGTCATCACTTTATACATTGTAACATTCACCATGTACCCATTTTAAAAATTTTAGTAGTGTTATCAATATGAGGAGACGCATGAATGTGGAAGAGTCGAGGAATGTTTACAAAGACAGAGTGGGGTGGCGTTCACTCTGGGAAGCACCGCGATAGTTAGTTAGCTAGTTAGTTAGAAATGTATATATATATATATATATATATATATATATATATATATATATATATATATATATATATATATATATATATATACCGTAAAGTGGGTATACATTGCACCAAAATACTGCATTTTTTCAAAAAATTGTCTATTCAGATCATGTTTTTTACTTTTTCTGAGGTTTCAACTATTGCAATGTAATAACACATATACCTGTAACATGTCTGACACATTTTTAAATTTTTATCTATTTTGCCTATATTTTTTTTTAATATTTATGTTTTGGTGCAAAGTATCCCGGGGTAAAGTACAACTTTGCACCATGATATTTTCTCTACACTTTTCGTACTAGAATCCAAATTTATGCAAAGTAAAGGCTATCCTACAAGTTTCATTGCACTTTGTGAAGGGTTTTGGCTCACAGTTCACTAAATGCAGATTATATTATTGTATAATTATGGAAAAATAAGACACTTGATAGAATTTTTTTTTTTAAATATTAAAAAATCTAACAAAATTTTTTTTTCCAATACTGAAGGTTTAAAATTATATAAAATAAAGGTGGATATTAAAACATATCGTTCTACATAGATAATAGGAATTAAAATTAAATTAGGTCTAAATATGGTCAAGTTCCGGGACGGTAAAGAAACCTCTTTTGGATTGCATTTTCGGTTCTTTAATGGAACCCACTACATCCTTCCAAGAATATTGAAGAAAGTCATCCTTCATCGGCCACTTATACGATTTGAGACTCTCCTGCATGGATTTAAAAACCCTGTTTTTCTTTATTTCTAAAATCTGTCCCGGAAAATTTTATCCTTCATAATGAAATACGACTTATTCTCCCACCTTCTTTTTTACTGGTCCTAATGACACTGAGGAACAAATACGATAACTGGTTTCAGTCATCGTTTTTGTTCTTCTCCCTCTTCCTCAAAGCTTCCGTGTGAACTATTATCAGTTAATGCTAGATATGCTGGAAGTTTCAATGCGGAAGGTGGGATCATTGATGTAGTTGATTCAGGTGGCATTTTTCAGGGGCAGGGTTCAGGGGCAACGTTCATTTTGACATTTGGATCGTGAGCAATGCTCTTACCTGGTTCTATCGGTATCGTTTTCCTGCGTTTTAAGACTGAATTCTTTGGGTTGAATCTGTTTTCTTCCAAAAACTGTTGAAAACTCTGGCGCACGTCATCGTCATACGCTTTTAATGGCAACCGATTAAGCAACTGACTAGTTTTAGCAACAGTCAAGGTTTTATGTCTTTGCAAAAATGATGTTATCCATTCAGAGCCTGGTACGATGTTCTTTAATATTCGTACTCTTCTGCCTAATCTATCCAAATAGGCTATTAGAATGTAGCGAATGTTAAAAACACTCACTGGGAAATCGTACTCACTCATGTCTACTATGCAGTTTACGAAAGATTGCTCTTCGCCCTTGTCACAAATCGGAGGTTTTCCCACAGGTTTTGTGTGCTGACCTTTGAGTTTATAGTTAATCGTCCTTCTGGGGATTTAGAATTTTTTTTTAGCCTTTCTTTGACTGATTGTACCATTTCGAATAGCCTCCAAACACTGCTCCACTCTCTTCGGTGTAAAATTGCAGTATCGTCTGGCATAAGGCCGCTGCTTCTGTGTTCTTGACATTTTTGAAAAAAATATACCATCAGGAATTAAGTAAGTACACTAAACCTATAGATATTTAGCAAAAATGTCAAGTTGTATTAGCCGTTTTAAGACTTTTGATCAAATTGATTAACTATGGCCCTTTGTGGATACTTTGCACCAGGTGCAATGTTACCCCAAATGTAGTCAATACAAGTAAGTTCTTAAAAAAATATAATTTTTACATAAACTTGACAACGTAACCAAAAAATACAACATTTGAGAAAAGCAGGGCCTACCTACCTACGATTTAGAGACCACTCACTTGTTGTAACTTGTTTCAGTATACTGATTACATTGGATTTTTTCGGACACAATTTTGAGACAGAAAACTTTCTTTACGTTCGGACAGGAAATACGCATTGAAGCAATAGCGACCGAATGTTACTTCTTTAAACTAAAAAGTAGATTGAAGTGCCATCTATCAGAAACAATAGAAAAAAGAATGGAAAATGACATGTATCAGAGATGACCAGCTCCACAATTTCTTTACAGAAGGTGGTGCAAAGTATCACCCATGGTGCAAAGTATACCCACTTTACGGTATATATATATATATATATATATATATATATATATATATATATATATATATATATATGTATATATATATATATATATATATATATATATATATATATATATATATATATATATATATATATATATATATATATATATATGTATATATATATATATATATATATATATATATATATATATATATATATATATATATATATATATATATACACATATAAATATATATTTATATATATATATATATATATATATATATATATATATATATATATATATATATATATTTATATATATATATATATATATATATATTTATGTATATATATATATATATATATATATATATATATATATATATATATATATATATATATATATATATATATATATATATATATATATATATATAAATATATATATATATATATATATATATATATATATATATATATATATATATATATATATATATATATATATATATATATATATATATATATATATATATATTTATATATATATATATATATATATATATATATATATATATATATATATATATATATATATATATACATATATATATATATATATATATATAATATATTTTTTTTAATTAAGCTGTTGAATATAACATTTAATGAGTTTTATTTATATAAACGACTAGTTTAGAAAACTTACACATGTTTTCATCTTCTGTTAAAAATTAAAACTAACTCATATTTTTTCGTTAGTTTTAATTTTTACCAGGAGTTGAAAACATCTGTAAGCTTTCGAAACTAGTCGTATTTATAAATAAAACTCATTAAGTGGTATATTCAAGAGTTTTTTTTTTTTAATTAACATGTCATTCGACAAAGTTAATGCCGAGTCAATAAATAATTATTATTTAACTTATAATTTTTTAGGTGATAATGGGTTTCACTTAATTATTATTTCAATGAGTAGTACTTAATGTTGATACTTGCTAGACTAAGAAACGGTGTTTGTGTGCCTCCTCCATTGTTGTAGCGTTTTGAATAGTTCTAGTTGGAAATTTGCCAGGGGTTGTGATTTGTACCCTCAATATTTCTCTTTAATGCTCCGCTCTAAGGCTCGATATTCACCTGAATATTTGAAATAGCGACGGTGCTTAAATTATATTGTGTCATCAAATTTGATAAAATGTTATCGTCTGGGCAAGCTCAAAATATTGTGGATAAAAAACTGGTCTGATAAAGGCTTCATTTAAATTACAAATGATAATTTCAGGCGTTTACTAGTATTTTGAATATTTTTAAAAGAACCTGACAAATAAAAACAGTCACTAAAAGTTTCTGCCGATACAAATTTGCTAATTTCAACCATAAATGTCGCTGATAAAGTAGCGTAGTATGAATATAACTTTCAAAGTAAAGAAGTGTGGTCATATGTAGAAAAGTGAATTTTACACAGTGAATAAAGTTATCATTTCATCCAGCCCATGACTGATTGTAACTCCTGTAAATGCCCAGACTTTTTTTCATTTTTATTCATTGTACCTTCGACGTGCCTAATATCAGTTTCATTTACAATATATTTTAAATGTTTCATTTTTATTTTATTGAAGATTTTAATTCTGTCATTGTTCTCTCAAAGAATATGTGTGTATGTGTGTGTGTGTGTGTTTTTTTGATAATAATTTTTGCACATATTTTTATTATTATTAAATAACACGTGTTTATTATCAACACGTTTAAGCCACCGGCAAGCATTGATTGGATGTTCTAATCATTGCATTTGAAATAATAAAATTATACCCTTTAATTACATAATATTTTGTAAAACAAATGTGAAAAAATAAGAAAGATTTGTTTGTTTTGTTTAAAGTACAATGTTATAAACGTGTTTTAACATAAAAGTCCTTTACGAACATCAATGCAGTTAATATTTGAATAATAAATAGAATACGTATTCAAATATTAGCTTCAAAGTTGAAACTATGTTCACTTTTACAAAATAAGCAAATAAAACAACGGAGATGCCAGAAACTCGCCTCTATAAAAGCCGGACTTAATGCGGAAAGTAGAGATGAGTTTATAAAAGCGGTTCGGAACGTGGAGTACATTTCCAAGTACATTTTACGTCCAGCGCACACGCAAATGGACCTGTGTGTACATTGATGCACAGTGTACTTACTATCTAACAAAGTATACTGCACACGAGCTCGAAGCAGCACGGCAAGTTATTTTAGCTTAAAAACGTGTTTTATTTTTTATTTTCATACTTTTATATATATATACTCTCTTACTTAAGCTTCTCAAATAATTTTATGCTTTTCGATGTGAACTTTTAACGATGTTTACAATCAACATTTTGAGTGTGTCCAAGTACTTGTTTACAAATCTAGATTATCTCCAGTTATTTTTATATATGTCAGCTCATCATAGATGAAGAAGAATATGGAAGTCTAGGCATTTACGGGGCTTATCTGTTTTAAAATATTATTCTTAATTATTTTTTCGTACAACTTAAATCAAACACATTCCAGCAATAGAGATCTGGTTCCATTTGATTTTATTTCTGCCTGGAAATAAAAAAAAAACTTGATTTCTAAATAATCGCAGTGTCATGTAATTATTTCCATCGTGTTATTCCTGGCCACATCCCAACTACCGTCTTGGTAAGGCTGTTGGGGTCAGCTCTCCTCGTCCTCAGGTTCTAGGTCCTTCTATCATGGACAACCTAGCCCATGCCTATGAATCATATTATCTTTCTGAAGCATCCATGAATTTTTTGGTCTTTTTCTAAATGTCTTTCGAGGAAGATCCATGGCGTTATTATAACCTTATCATATTGTGAACTAGACACTATGTGTCTGTATGTGTGTTTGTGAATGTGTGTGCGAACGTTTGTTGCTTAGAAAAAATATCTAAAGACGACTATAAATAAAAGCTTTGATGTGCTCTCAGATGTACATACAATTGGTATCTGACGTAACTAGTTTAATCGACTTTTTGGTCCACACGGATACCTTTGAAGATTCTCTCTGAAAATCATTTGTTTTAATGTCAAAATAGAAAAGTTTATTCATTGCCAAAAGTTCCCGCGTTAAATAATGAAGGCACTTGCGCGCGACCCCCCTCCCCGTCCATTCTGTACCGCGACGCGCCACCCACGCTCCCCTCGCCCGCTGTTGTCACTGTAGGGTGGATATATGGCATCATTACCCTAACCTTACCAGAGTCTGGCAGCTGTTTTAATTTGGGCTTTAGGAGAGGAAGAGCATAAAACTAATTTGCATTTTTCATTTTATCTGATGAGTACGCCCTTCAAAGAAATTTAATCGAATTCTCTTTTGGTGAATGCACATAACAGTCAAAAATAACTTTGGTGAATACACAAAACAGTCAACCATCTATTTTGGTGAATGCAAAAAACAGTCAATAGTGTTTTTGAAAAAATTAACCGTATCGTCCTGAACCCTATTGAGAGCGATCATCCTCATCACAATTGATGGTATCCAACATCCACGTGGTTAAGTCGTAAAAAACGCAATTTCCTTATCCACGCTATTTCATAACAACCTTTAGACTCGGGTCTCGGTTCAATATACTGCGATGTATAAGATCTATACAAATAGTATGTATATACAAATTCAATATTTAATTTAATTGTTCACTTGTCAATAGTAAAACATATATGTTATTTGTGGATGAAAATACTAATATATTAAAAGCATTGTTAACTTTGTGGTATGGTAATATAACACTCCTTATCATTCATCGTTCATTTTGTGTAATTCCACTTAAAAACACTACTTGGTGTTTGTAAACTTTTGGCGCATGCGCAATGCTGTATTATATTGGAAATTTTTGTCGAACTGATGTTGTTGACTGACGTATTTGACATTTTTGCGACCGGTAAGTGGTTATGCGAACGTAGTTTCCTATTAAAGACATGTGCCGAAAGGAAAAATACACATATTATACTCTTAGGTGCACTGCAGAGATTCGTTCGACATAGTGTGAGATATTATAATATTTACGTAACACTTTATCAGCGTATTGGTACATACTTTTGTGCCTATTGGTCGAATAGATAAGGGTGGTTATATTTTCGTCCGCCTGTGTAGTGTAATGGTCAGCACGCTCCCGGGTTTGATTCCCAGGGGGAGTCAAAAATATTAAGTGATTTTTTCACTCTAATATTTATTGAATATTACCCTGGACTGATACGAAGCGGAAGGCTGATCACCTTTTTTTCTTGTGTTAATGATCAAGATAACACGGCGTTTATATGATGCAGTACCTTATGCACGGTTGGGGTGCAGATAAGGGTTTAAGAAGAAGATGAAGAATACATAGTTTCACCCATACTTAAGCAACTGAGTTCTTTCTTTAAAATCGAATCATTTAAAGTAATAGAAAAAAAATACTTGAAAAACATTATATTTCAGGAAAAAAGAACATGGAATAAGTAAAAATATACTACAATGTGTTCACTACATATTTTACCATTCGGCTTCCCGGCAAATTTTTTCAGTAAGAAGATAATGTTTTGTATCGCTATAGTAAAATTGTTCAAATACATTCTACAAATCTTCTTGTCAACACGATGAAACTTCAGCAAATAATCCATCTTGGCATCTCAAAGAGCAAAAAATACAAAGGAAAGACGATTTTTCTCCCCGAATTTTTATTTCGCATGTTTCCATATCCAAAGCACGCTGCGAACCGGTGATTTCCATTCCAGGAAGCGAGGGGTAGATAAGATTCATTTTTCTCTATTGTGAAGCAAGTAGGGATTATTAAAATGAAAGCTTGACGAAAAAGTTTACGCGAGATATTCGGGACCTTTACGAACAATTGTTTGGGCCGATAGTTTTGTTACTGCACTTTGATATCTTCTGTTCAATCAATTAAGTAGAAAGTCATACAATAGTATACATCTGATGATCGATGTATTCCACATTGAATATCCTAAAGATGGGTCAGCTTTAGTAAGCTCTCAGATATTCATACAATTGATATATGATGTAACAATTTTTATCGAGATTTCAGAGGAGAAAATCTCCTTTGAAAATAATTTGATTTCATGTCAAAACAGGAATGTTTAAATGGTTGAAAGCGTACAAACTGTAGTGACTGTAATGCAATAACAATTTTTTATGAGGTTTAAGTCTGTCCAAATATTTTTTCACATATTCAAGATTAAACTCAAGTTAGAGTAATTTTATGGTTTTATGTTTTTATTATCAATTAAAATTATCAATTAAATATTTTTGAAAATAACTCCTTAGCAGAGTATACCCCAGAATTTGTAAACAAATATTTATATGAACCCTAAATATTGTGAAAAAAGGAAAACAAAACAAAAAGATTTGAATCATATTTTCAGTCGTTTCCATTTATGTAAAATTAATCAGAAAAGAATCTAGCATGTTCAAACAAAGATTTTTGCTAACTTTCTGTCATAAAAAATGTCACCTGTGAAGTAAAATATGAAAAAATGTTGTGTTGTCACTCGCAGCACATATCGCTCACTCCTTTCAAGAACGTCATAAATCAAAAATCGTCAATTTTGAGTTGGGCATGTTTTTGGAATGCCCAGAAAATGTATTATATCCCAGCAAAAGAGGCATATTTTAAACTTAATATTTACCCGCTACAGGGCAAAAAATGTTGTTTTTGCATTTTGATGAAAATGTATTGTTTAATTATTTTTTAAAAATATAATAAATATTTTTCAAATGGAGAAAAAACCTTCAGGTTTTACCTAAAAAGATCTGTTGCACAGTAACAAATTCAATAAGTGGCTTGATGTTTATTTTTAATACATTGTGATTTCTTTTTACACTTTGAAAACGTTCTCCTGAAAAATCAAGTTTTTTGATTTATGACGTTCTTGAAAGGAGTGAGCGATATGTTATACAGCTTTTTGAAATTTGAGTTTGGATTTGATTGTCAATCACGGGTAGAATGGTGAATGGGCACTTAAATCAACCAATGATAGATCGTACGCCCCTGTATATTATACCCAGGCTTCCTTATTTTTTATCTTAATATCTTAATTTACTCCTCATCTATGCTGAATAGTCACTGAAATCTTGAATATACATGAATTTGAGATTTTTACGCCAAAGTAATTTTTCTCTTTTCGTTTTATGTTGATGATTAATTTTTGAACAAATCTAGGTACATACGAGTATTTGTTCTCTTGAGGCAATGTTGTGTTGCTTGTTATTGCGGTGTATTGTACGTTGTGTGTATGTTCGTTAAATGTTTTTTAACTTCCCGCGCCAGTTTCCACAACAGTTGGCTACATCCGCCTTGTTCCGGCGCAGCATACATTTTAATCCATAGAATATTTATACCGAGTCCTCCAAAAATGTGGAGCGAGTTCTCCCACTGTTGGAGTGAGCGTTTTCCAAAATAGAACCCGAGTAAAATGGTGCGCTTGAAAAGACCTCGCAGCCTCCAAACCGCCAGCGAGCCTCCACTCTTGAAAAGAAACAGTTAAATTCAAAATTCTCCGCCTCGAAGCTTTTCATGGAAGCTCTCCAGTCTCTTGACTACTTAGGGGGTCGTATATTTACGTCACTCTGCCTGATTTAATACCACGGCTAAACGTGTTGAACATTCAACAAATAGAATATGTCGAATGCTTTTGAGAGAAATGACAGGTGGTTTTAAGCTGACATTTTAAAACACGTAAATTTTCTATTATAAAAAAATCGTTTTCAACGATTTTAAGTAATCAACAAGATTTTCTACTATACTGACATTCAAATACAGTGCAACTCAATGTAACTTTTTTTAAATCCCCTTGAACTAGCCATGGCATTCGATGAAAAATATACTTCTCATAATTAATAGACCATGTTAACAAACCTTAATTTAACGAAGGAAGTAAGCTTTTGAATTCTAAAGCTATATTGAATTCTAACCTCATTACCGTTTTCGCTTCTTCTAATCTTTGTTTTGGTTTACGTTAAGTGATCTGTTGCCTAACTAACTTACCTGTAACGCTGGTTATCATATTATAACATATCTTGCCATACCATGTTCTAAAGCAACGATTTTCCAACCTTCTCATTACCATATTACCAGAGGAAGACCGAGAAAAACATGGTACGATCAGGTATGCTAAATACTTGAAAGTGGTCAGGTTAGGAGTCGTAACAATCGGCGGGTATGTATGAGGAGATGCATGAACGTGGAAGAGGCGAAGAATGTTTGCAAAGACAGAGTGATGTGGCGTTCTATTATCTCTGCCTACCCCTGCGGGGAAGCGGCGTGATGGTTAGTTAGTTAGTCTCATTACCATATTTGCTTCATTTATTGATTCAGCATTAACTTCAAGGAATAAGATGTTGATTATTAAAAAAAAACACTTATGTAATACCATTTATTGAGTTTTATTTCATTACACAAGTCTAGTCTCGAAGACTACAGTAGTTTTCATCAACAGATGACTTGTAATTTGGTATTCTACAAGTGTTTAATGTTTTTTAAATAATCATTTATGCTTCTATCTTTCTTCTCATTTATGTTGAAAAATCTTTAAGTTGTCACACTCTTAAACTAAGCGTGCGATTTATAAATGATTCAAATTACGTTTTTGTTATTTCATATAAATTTCAGGCAATCAAACATTTCCATAAACTCCCTAAAGAAATTTAATAAAAAGATGATATAAAAATACTTAAGAAAAAAATTAAAGCTCTATACATTTAAATCTTGAAAAAATATAAAAAAATACTATTATATCTTTTATTTTATAACATTAAACCACGAGTGTAAGTCCCTCTCCAAGCACAAGAGCACAGTCTCTTTTATGGAAAGGCACAGCGAATCGAAATATAAAAGTTTTCCATTTGTATAAATGATTCAAATGTATTATGTTATAAATAAAAATGTAAATATATTAAATGAATAAAAAATATATATATATTCATTAATTCCTCAGCAATGATTTTCCAAGCTCATTACCGCTTTTGCTTCTACCGATCTTTATCCCAATTTGCGTTGAGTGATCTGTTCCGTAACTAACTTACCTGTGACGCTGGTTACCATATTATCCCTTGATCTTAACTAAATTTCACGTGTCTAACTAGAAGCGGTTGGCTATGTCGCTGGAATAATAATTGAGGCTTTAGGGGTGCAATTACGGTGGGCGTGCGTTTCTAACATTCGGAATGATTGTGTTACTGCCAGCTGAATAAACGATGAACGTGAATAACGGTGAATATATTTTTTTTGTAATGGACTTCAAGGATTTCTCAATGAAATATACAAACCATATTCTTGGTAATTCAAAATACAAAGTTTTGAAATGAATATTTTCAAAGAATTATGGAATGAATCGTGTGAGCAGTCAGTTTTTAAAAACAGTAATACAAATTAACCTTCGCATGTTCAAAAACTACTTTTAACTCTTTTCAATGGTGCATAGAGCACTGTATAAATTAAGTGTAATATTGATCATAAAATTAACAAAAGAAAGATTCCCAAAAGTACGTTCTAGGTACTAACTACTCTAGGGTAATATTAAATAGACTTTAGGGTGAAAAATCACTTATATTTATTTTAACCCCCTTTGGAATCGAACCCGGGACCTCAGCAAGTTAACCAAATGCACTGATCACTTCACTACGGAGGCGCACAATACTACCTTTATTGTATAGTCATTCAAAAATACAACGTGAAAAATATATTTTTATTCCTATATACACCATTGTGCAGAATGTGCCATATTGAATTGACGCGCTATTAACTCAATCGTTGAATACATGAAATAAGATAATCTCTACATTGTTGTATATTGAATACAATGTATTTGAAAAAACATATGGTCTTTGAGAATACATATGGTATAAGTAAAAAATCCAAATAAGGACGTTACGTTATATATGAACTTTATTATTTTCTACAGAATATTTTTTATAACATGGTGAGAATGGAGAAAGCCATCAGCACAGAAATCTATTTGATTACTCATTCAGTTAGTTTTTTTCATTAAATTTCGCTTGAAATCTTGCGGAATACGCAAGGATCTAATCATTATTCAGTGATCAAATTATGCATTGAAAATTGTAATCAACGGACTTGATTGCGTAGCGAATTGTAATTTACCTTGAATGCTTTTGCTAGAGCGTAATTTTTTTACTTATTTGGATGTAGGTTTAACCTGAAATAAATATCCTTAATTCCAAAAATAAATTCAAAATCGTAAAAAATATAAACGTTGTTATGGTAAAAATTACTATAATATTATCTTACTGAAAAATCGCTTAGTGAAAATGTCAATTGCCATGATTTTTTCGGAAAATATGCCATATTTATTAATGTATTTTACTTATTTTTATTTGTATGACCTGAAATAAATATTCTTTATTCCAAAAATACATTTTAAATCTTAATAACTAATTAAACGTTTTGATTGTCAAAATTACTATCATTTTACTGAATAAATGCGCAGTAAATCAACGTCTGTTTCCATTATTTCCACGTAAAGTCAACCAAGTTAATTAATGTAATATTTTTTTCTTTCTTATTTTTGGTTGGATACCTGAAATAAATATTCGATATTCTAAAAATAAATTTTAAATATTTTTCCAACGTTTTTAGAGCCATTAATTTAAATTATCTTTCGTAAATAAATATCTGTTTCCTTTATTTCCGCGCAAAATATGGCAGATTAATTAATTAGAAACTTCTTAAAGCCACCCGAAATTTCTTTTAAAAAAATGCGGTGAAACCACATTAAGTAAGTTTTTGATTAATTAATTTTACGTTTCGTTCACCCAGGATTTCAAAATATTAAAATAGCTACAATTAAAATGATTCGTTTAAATGGTCTGGGCGGCGGGGCACACCTCTTTTAATTTGCATTATCATCAGAAAGCTTATTTTGAAAAATGTCCTTCGGTGAACTTGACGGAGCTTTCTCATCAATCACGCGGCACAGGTGTTGCGAACAACAGTATGTTGTGCTAGTGTGCTTCGGCGCTCGTATATGTCAACACGTAAGACGAAGTATTTTCGCGGTAATGAATTAATATCCGGGTATGGTGTACGCGTGCCACAGGTACGCTCCTTTTTGACTAGCGCTAATAGGCTGGCTAGCATGATAACTCCGACAAATTGTTCCGTGGAATCCCAAACGCCAACCCTAGCGGAATGGGTCAGTGCTCCCAATTTACAACACGTACATATGTTACTATGGAAAACGTATTAACTTTAGCAACGTCCATTTTTAACCCTAGTTTATCTATTTTTATTTCCAAATATACATAATTACAAATAAAAAAATTACAATAATGTGCCCTTACTGAATTTTCCGGTGCCGGGGGCAAATTTAACAATAATTATTTATAAAATAATAACGGAAGAAAATTTGATTATAAAATCAAAAACATGGTCAAATGATGCGAACTATTTCAGATTCACGTCCATTATCCTATATTTATGAAAAGCTCATATATTTATTTTATATTTTTAATGACTTGATGAGTTGATTTGAATCCAGTTGATGAGCGAATTTTTCTTATTTATGCGCTATGGTAATTAAAGATTTCCACCAAATCTCCATCAGTTCTCCACCACATCTCAAAAAACTTTCGAATGACAAAACGACAAAACGATGATGTCATACGGCTATTGGTGAATATTTTTAAGACCTTTACGTTTTCCTCTTTGATACAAGTATTAAATATTTGAGATATTGACTTTGAATCATCATTAGGTAAAGTGCATTCTGCTTTTAAAAGAGAGAATATTGTATATTTAAAATCTTACCCTTACATTAGTACTTTTCTTTTCAGATCTGCAATTTTTTGTCAACCTTCGTAGCATTGGAAAATTGTTTCAAAAGATGAAAGTTCAACTTGAATACTCGTTTTGTAGTCCAATACGCCTTTGATGTTTTCCCTTGCCCTTGACCGCACGCAATGTTGGATCGCATCAAATGTGTGCCAGTGAAATCTAGTCATTATCCAGAACTTGATCGTTTGCCAAAAAATACGTTCAACAATCTTGCTTTTATCTGTTTACATTTGTATAAAGCGAATGCTTAAGTTGTTCCATAAAAGAACCGGGTCTAGTTCAATCAGGGTCACATTGTTTCTTGGATTTATTATCAAATCTGTTAAAAAGCTGTTTAATGTAGCTTTGTAAGTAGGTGTATGTAAAAAAAATCGATTGATAAAAAAGTATCTTAAGTAATGTCCATATTTTGACATTTGAAATACATTTTTTTCTTATTGATCTGTCCAATATTATTCGAATAAATTTAAAAAAACTATTCACGTTCATTTCGTCTGACTTCCATATGATATTATACAATATAATTTAAAATGATATAGGTTAAAAAAATTCTTCATAAATGTTTTTTTCTACACTAACTAACTAACTAACCATCACGCCGCTTCCCCGCAGGGGTAGGCAGAGAGAATAGAGCGCCACACTACTCTGTCCTTGCAAACATTCTTCGCCTCTTCCTCGTTCATGCATCTCCTCATACATACCCGCCGATTGTTACGACTCCTAACCTGACCACTTTCAAGTATTTGGCATACCTGATCGTGCCATGTTTTTCTCGGTCTTCCTGTGCTTCTTTTTCCACTAAAATTCACCTCATAAATTTGTTTTACCGTTCTTTCCTCGCTTATTCGTTCTACATGTCCAAACCATCTCAACACACCTTTCTTAATTTTATCGATAATGCTTATCTCAGCTTTTCATTCCTTCCTTATTTCACTATTCGCACATCTTGTTTTTTTTCTTCTTTTTACTTTTATCCGTAACCAATTGTGCGTTGGGTACTCCAACATAAAAAAGGAGTGTAGTGTTATCTTGATTATAAAAACGTGAAGGCCAATTAATAAGCCTTGCGCTTCCAAGTACCAAGTACCAGTACAGGGCAATTTAAAATAAATATTAAAATTAACTTATTTTTATTTTATTCTCCTGGAATCAAACATGGAACATCCAGCAAGGTATCCAGCAACGCGCTAACCACTACACTGTGGAGGTGAAACAAATCTAAAAATGATGTAATTCGTTATTTTATCTTCTCTTTCAAATATTTTACATGAGTCAAAGTAACGTTACATAAATAACCGGCTATTCAAAGGTTTTTTTTCATATAACGCTAATAACAGTGTCGGTTTCCAGCAAGAAAATCTTTAATCAAATTACATTATACTCGTATTTTCACACTCATAAATTTCCTTGAGATAGGATCGTATTATAAAATTTGTTTAAAATACATAATTCTTAATATAGAATTAATATATGGTAATTTAATATAGGATTATTACCCTTATAATATTCACTAAATACACGTGGGTTTATTTATCGTATTTAATGCGTAGGGGTTGATAGCGTCAAATAATCCAAATTTCACACAAAATGTCGTGACTAATATTTCTTGAACTGAACAACATCTACAAGCGCATTTAGTAGAATTTGTATATCTTATCAAATATTTACTAACGCATTATGGAACTGGTTGATAAAAACACATAACAAATTATATTATCCTTTGTCTAGATAAACAACGGTTTTAAGTGAACACTTTACTTAAAAGGTTTAAGCATCTCAGTGAGTATTTTGCGTTCGTTTCATCAAAACAGTCTACAAAATGGCGTGGTTTTGTTAGTGAGAAATTTCGCCACAATTTAATATTAAATATTCCTCGAATGCCTTTAGTACGTGAACATATTTGTCAGTTAGCTTTCATTTTATTTTTTAACATTTTGGTAATTTAAATTATTTAAACACGGCTTTACTTTCTGAAATTCAGCAAAATGTAAATAAAATATTTCCATTGCAATCTTTTTTTATATTTTATTCGACTTCTTTTAAAGTCAAACTGAAGACGAACTGAACTATTTCAAATGTTATAATAATCTTTTTTGTATTTTTTTCATTTTAAGCTCTTCTATATTATAAACTTCAACAAACTTTTTTAAAATCAATATGTACCGTGTTGAACGATGTTTGAAAATGTACGTATTAGTTTAAATTATTTTTCCGTCAAATTGAAACTTAAATGATCGTTTGTCACTTATAAAATGATTTAATTTATTTTTTCTTTTCTTTACAGGTAAGCATTGTGCTTTTGAAGGAAAAGTTTGATCGAGATAAATGACAAAGGAATACAAAAGGTGAGTAAGTACCTATACTAGTCTACGTAAAGTTTTGTATCGTAAACAATTTCTATTAGGCAGCCTCATCAATACCCTATAAATGTTTAATAACTGTCGTCCTGGAATACCTTGATAAATGATGTTCCAACAACATTATTTATTGAACTCGTCAAACAATCTAAAAGCCTTTATACTTGGAGTGATACGCTTGAATAATATATTAAACATATCGACATTCTAACGTGTATATTGTTCATATTTAAAATTACTTTTAATTAAAATACGTCGATATCCGACCCTCTTAATAGAGCTCGGATCGTGTGTTACTTTGATTTTAAGTTATTGTTTTAAATATAAGTTTTGTAACTAACTTTTTTTCTATTTTTAATTAATGTTTTTACTTTACTTCTGTATTCTTTCTTTTTAAATGGGCATAATGATCCTGAGGGGTGGGGACGAAGTGTCGGCCTTTGTCCATACATCATCTTCCCACCTCATTAATCTGCACAAAGTTTTTATTTCTTAAGAATGAATCAAAATTATTCCAGGACTGCGGGTGGAGGTGGATTTAGCCAAAAAAAAAGACCCTCTTAACAAGTCATGTTTTAATGGGATCGGAGCAAAATTTCACCTTACTAAATATTTGTATTTATCTTATAATCGAAATAAAAACTGAAATATGCAAATCAGCCACAAAAAATACGTTATTTTTGCTTTGTAATCGGAAAATTTTAATGATAAAGTAGTTGAAATTATCATTCTTTTGAATTTTTTCAGGATTCGCATTTATTTTGAAGTCAATTATTTAAAATTTTCCAAAATTAATATTTATCGTAAAACTGATCAAATACTTGAAAATCGCTCTTTCTAAATTAATTTAATGCATCTTTGAATAGGAATAAGAAAGATGTAAAATATAAATTTCAACATTTATAAATTTGTTATTCACTCAAATTAATCATTTTATCAGATACAGTCATAGGAGAAACGAACAAACAAACAAACTGTGATGTTGATAGATGGTGTTTTTTTTTAAAATATTTATACAGGTTTATCAAGTATTTTTGTTACAAATAATGATATTTTTTCCCATAACGCTTTTACTTGAATAAGTATTTTATTTAATAATCGAAGAATAAACACGAAAACTTCACCCTTTTATTGTTGTCACCAAGTTTAAAAACCCCATAACGCGTTTTATTTCTCCTAGATGAAATGTAATTATTACTTTTGTGTACTAAGAAGTCAATATGTGAAATGTTTTATTGTATCAATTTATATCAAATTATTATTTATTTGATCATTTTAAAATATTTTTCTTTAAATATTACCTTTCATGTTTTTTTATACCTGAAAAAAGTTAATTTAATATGTTTGGGTGCTAAGGTATCGATATACCTGTAATATTAGTTTTATATTTATAATCGTAACAATAACACTTTCATAAAATAATCTCCTTATTTTGTTAAAAAATATAATAAATGCGTTTTTCTGTTAAGGCATCGATCTAATTTGTTTTTAATTAAAAATAATAAGACAACTACAATAATAAAATAACACAGTAAAAACTCCAATGTGCTTACAAGTTAAGGTATTAGAGTTTTTAATCAAAAATTATTTTAATAAACAAATGAGTAAAAAAATAATTAACCTAAATATGTTAAAAGCTCCAAAAATAAACTATTTAAAGTCTTAATATTACTTAAGCTAAGCTTACAAAAGCACGGTATAAAAAGGAAAATTGTTTCACATTTTTAATGAATGACTTTAAACAATTAACAAATTTTTAGCTTCAGCTTTTACGCCTCGTAATCTGGAAAACACAATTGGATTTTATTTGCCGGTGCGCGAAATTGAGCTCACCCCTCGGTCACTGAGCCCGAGTTGCCCCAACTACACTCAGATTACACGGCATTCGCAGTTTTAATGAAACTTTAAATGGGCGTATTTTCATTATTTTTTTTATTGCGTAAATCAAATCCTGCCCATCACCGGACTTTTTCGTAATAAAAAAATGTCAAAACTTAGCGTGTCAAGTTTTAATTTTACGGCCGTGATTTTTAAAAGTATGTAGAATTTTGTTACTCGTGAAGGGCTTCATATTACAACGCAAGCTTTTCAACGTTAGGTAACATTCATTTAGATAAATTATTACTTCAATTAAGTAGCATGTATTTCATTTTGATATTTCAATTTTGTTGTTGAGAATGATTTAGTAGATAATGTGAAAAGTCGTCTATGTCGATATCACTATATAACGACATATAAACGACCTTTTTTGAATGCAATAAATACAACAAAGGATTATTTTATAGTCAAGAGTATGCAATATGTATGTTGTAGTTGTATTTTGTAGTCAAGAGTAAGCAATAGTATGTAAGTTTATAACAAATTCAAAAATGAAGAATCTTTTTGTACGAATAGAAGATGGAAGTTTTGGCGTTTATTTTATTTTTGACTTCATGATTTTCACTAAAATCTTTCGTACAGTAAATAATCTAATTGAATGTTTTTTTTGTCGCATTAAAATATCATTAGGGTATTATTAAAATGAAATTTCCTTCGCAATATAGTGTTTTTTGCACGTATTTCTATTTTGCATGAAGTCTTTGTTTCGATTTCCGATCAAGTCAGCACTAGTGCTTTTCTAGAAGAGTGAATTCTCTCACGAAATGAAAATAACAGTGGTAAAATATTCTACTTTTGCAATTCTTTGAAATCATAAGTCTCAAATATTTGAAAATAAAAAACCCAATCAATATTCTATTTTAATGCTAGACGAAATATCAAATTTAAATATTTCAACATAATTTAAATGATTTTGTTTATCACAACGATGTTTAAGGGGTTTATACAAGCTAAATATTAATAAATTTACTACTAATATGTTTCTTGACAGATAGAGAAAAGGCAATATGAATCGTCGAATATACAAATCGATAATCTGTTTATTTAATAACCGTCTACCGTATATTTCTTTTTTGGTACCTCTAAAAGAAAGCATCATCTGTTAGTAGATGTTTGTGCATCCCAGCAATGGAGCTTCTCTAATAAATAGTCCATTAATTCGTCCATATTGAATATTTAATATTCTGAAAAATCTGTATTGATTCCGATGGTTGCAGTCGATCTAAATGAAGAGGCGGATTAATATGATAGGTACTAGTAACTTTAGTAATTTTTCGTTTTCCTTTTTTTTACTTAAAAAAAACTGTTCAAATTACTGGATAAATAAAATATTGCTTCAATAATCATCTATACATCCCAGCAATGCAGGGTGTCTAAAAAATAGTCCATATTGAATATGAAATATTTTTAAAAATCTATATTAAATATTATATGTATTAAATATTTTAAAATCTGTAACAGTGATGGGTGTAGCTGAGCTAAACTATGAGACGGATCAAAAATGATACATATAATAATAACAATATTAAGTTCTCATTTTATTTTTCAATCACTCACAAAACTCTCTCTAGATGACTGAATAAATAAAATATGGCATCATCAGTTAATAATTATTGGTGAAACCGAGCAATGCAGCTTACCTCATAAATAGTCCATTAATTTATCCATATTGAATATTGAATATTTAAAAAAAATCTGTATTGACGGCGATGATTGCAGCTGAGTTGTGTAATATTAATTCAACGCCAACAATGATTTGATAGTTAGTTGCAATCCATCATAATCGCGGACCCACGTCAATGCGCCATTCGAAGGCGATTTCACCACAAATTCCAGCCGCTAATGTTCAAAGCTGTTCGGATTATTATTAGAAACAGGAACGTATGTACATTTTTCCACGGGATCAGATAAGGGGTAACATTATGTTTTCAGTCATTAGTGGAAAAGTAAAGCCTTTCATTTGGTTCTCACGTTTATTTACGACCGTCACGCCTCTTTTCGTGAATTTCTCAAGATGATCCTCAAGTATTGCGTTTTTATACATTTTGTAATCATACTGAAAAGGGCAAGTAGCGAATAAGTACTTTTTTTAACCACTTGCTTTAAAAAGGTTGTTGAAATATTAAATACTTTTGAGGTGTGTAATTTTTTACCAAGCCGCCGCCTCCATAGTGTAGTAGTTAGCGCGCTAGGTTACCATGCTGGAGGTCCCGGGCTCGATTCCCAAGCGAGTCAAAATAAATATTAATGATCTTTCAGTCTTTGTATATTTGTTTAATATGACCCTGGACTGGTACCTGAAGCGGAAGGCTGATCACCTTTCCTTCGCGTATTTAAAAATCAAGATAACACTGCTTCTATACGATGCAGTGCCCTATGCACCATTGGGTGCGGATAAGGGGTAAAAGAAGAAGAATAATATTTTTTTACTGTCGTTTTAAATCAAATGCTAGAAATATCAATGTAACAATCAAACAATTATTGTGTAATATTACAACATCGTATTTTAATGAATTGTCATTATTATTCCGAATCATCACCTTTTTATTTTACTCTTTTTCTGACATCCAATAATGCACATAGCACTGTAGTGTTATCTTGATCGTAAATTTACTATGGGAAGGTGTAAGAAAATACTTAATATCTGATAACATCAAAAGTTAGTATTTGAATATTACCAGATATAAAAATTTTAACTTCAATTTGGAGGTAGACATATCTTTTTTTTAAAACTTTAATACTCACACTCATTTTCTCATTTTTATGTTATTTTCTAGTATCAAAGTTTTCCACTTCAAGTCGTAAAAGTTTATATTTGAATAATTATTATATTTTTTCTCCCTTTTTTCAATCACAAGAATGGAATTTTTTCACAAAAATGAACTTCAATCATTCAAATCTTAAATGCCATCTACCCTCGTTTTACGTGAACTAATAGCTTTTCTGACGCTAATGATACCTTCTCAAGACACAAAAAAGTCACGCTCATCAAAACGTAGTAATTCGTCATTAATTTTCCGTGATTATTACGATGAAGTTAAAACTAGACAGTAAATCTGTCGTTTTTTTATTCTGCTTTAAAAATCTAAATTATTTTATACAATTAATGTTACTAATTGCTCTGTGAACTCTATTATCTGTTCTTAACAAATATCTAGTAATTTATAGATTTGGCGTTTTATTTGTAAAACTCCATTTTAATTTATGTGTTAAATGTTAAATCAAACACTGATTTTTGAGTATACTTAGTTGTATTTTATTGTTAAAAAACACATAAAAATCTATTTTGTGATAATTGTTTCACCTACTTATGGCATTTTCAAACGAATGTCTTTTTTGAAACAGTAAAATACAACTTAGTAGACTCAAAAAATCAGTATTTGATTTAACACAGAATACATAAATATCAAGTTCCCTTCTCGCTAAGTAAATATAAAAGTCTTTTTATGTATTTTTTTCTCAAACTTTGAAAATAAAAATGATTTAGTGATTTCTGTACCTATCATGCTTACGTCGTCAATTAAAGCAGATTTTTTTAAAAATATTTTTAAAAATACAGAATCTAATTGCATTTACCTATTTCACTGTTGAGTCAGTAAAGTTTCGAACGTCTGTCTCATAACTAAGTTATCATTTGAGTTAATCTTCACAATCCCCGTCTCTCGGTTGTATAAATATTTAAATAACTTCTCTTTTACAGTAACTCAATAAGCAAACTCTGAATAATTAAATCTCAAGTCTTACAACGCCCAGTTAATATTTTCATCTCGCAGATTATTGTATTTCGGTATTAGGTACGTCGCGTCAGAGAGCGGAAGCGAATTAATATCGGAACTATTACGCTGACAGAAACAAAGGGTTGGAAATGACAAAGCCGCTTCCTATTTTTATTTTCTTTGTTTTCTTCCGCATTCGTATTTTAAATTCTAACATACCCAATTAAGCCTGCATCCCACTCGTACGTACTTGTGCCTACCTGTCCGGGGAGGGTATATTGATTGACAATAATTCAACCAGCAGCGGAGATGCGAGTCTATTTTTAAGAATCCATTAACGGGGGAAGTTTGAGAGTGATGATAAAACTACACACGACCCCAAACCGCTTCGAGGGCTCAAGAGCTTTTGTCTGAAGGGTCGTTACCTGCTTTTTCCGAGATGTTTTCTTTTATCCCGAAAGGGCGCTTATTAAAATACGATATTTGCCACAGCGTTAAAAAATATGTCACAATTTTCATAAATAAAGAATTAACAAAACATTTTTAATATTTTATATCAATATTTTGATTAGCAGCACAATTTGATTATTGTTACTCTAATTTTTATAAAGTAATACAATTTTACTAAAAAAAACTTATTGACCTGAACTACTACTACTACTACTATCACGCCGTTTCCCCGCAGTGGTAGGCAGAGAGGATGGAACGCCACACTCTTTTGTCCTGACATACACTCCTTGCCTCCTTCACATCCATACATCTAGTCATATATGCCCTCCGATTACGCAGATTTTTTTTACCTGTATATTAACCACTTGAGCAAGGTTTTTATTAATCTTCTTTTTTTTTTTTTTTAATGGAGAAAAACATACCTTTCTTTACGTATTGACTGTTTTTATTACATTTAAGTTTGGTATTGTAAGACATAAACTTTTATTCCAGAAATGTGTTTTTCATTTTTTTCGAGTAACTTACCTTAACTGCCACACACACCTTGTTTTCGTTTCACTTCATCCCTTAATTTTCAGTTTGAAAACAGAAAAATCAGCCACAATACTTTTGGTATGTATTGATAAGGGTTGGTGTTAAAAAGCAACAATTTATTGTTGGGTCGTATTGAACGAAAACCGAAATACAGCCTACGAGTCCCGTAATCGCGTCTGGTAATAAATAATGGGTTTGAAACGTTAAACGCGAATTTATTGCGATCCGATATGACAAAATCCAGATGTTTCAAATCGTATGCCTACGGTTTTACATTCTTATTTAAATTTTCCTCGAGATTAATTCTGAAATTCTAATTAACGAAATGGCTTATTATTCAATTTCCTTTGTTACGTATATTGAAATTAAAATAATAAGTTAGTGCGGGAAATACGTAAATCTTTCGAAACACGTAAAATTTCAAATTTTGCTGAATTTTCATTTTATGTGTACTTTAAGATTCGCAAGTTTAATTTTTTTTCTTTTCAACAATCAAGCCCATGCGTTAAGCTGTTGTTTTAAATTAGACATATTTACAAAATAAAACTTGAAAATGTACGCATTTTTATACGAATTTTGGATTTTTCTTTCATTTATCGTATGTATAAATTGAAATGTGACTGCATTAATGATTCCGCAGTCACCTTGTAGTAATATCTGTCCATTTTTAATTGATTTTTTTACTACCACTTTTTCTTAAAAATCCTTTTGAAACGTGTTTCAATGCATTCAACATTATTATCTTACGCGTGTCACAATAGATTTTAAGGCATTTGTTTTTTACCAAGTAAATTTCAAATTAAAAATTGAAATATGAGGTTAGTTTTAACTTCCCCATTCATCATTAACTTTGTGTAATACCACTTTAATAAAAGTAAGCGATGAATGATGAGGAGACTGTTATATTACCAAACCACAAAGTCATCAATGCTTTTAATAAACGAAATATATTAATATTAACCCTTTGCATAGATACTTAAAGCAAAGTTGCCGCACTATTCCAATAAAATGGAAATTCACTGTTGTGCATTAGACTTGCGTTTCCTATGCGGGTTTCAGGATTTAATATAATAGTATCTAGTGTAGTGTGCACAATATTAAATTGGAACGTCAAATGCATATTCCTCGCTTACTAAGTGATTTTCAATAGGTAAGCATGTTATATATAGTAATTTGCAATATATGTATGTATATGCTGAAAGCACTTAACTGATTTGATTATTTGTAATTTCAGTTTTACTTAGGAAATACCACTTTTTACAAGTAAAAAATAAATATGAATAGATTTTACCACAAAGTGACTGCCGAATCAATTATTGAAATGATTTGATTATATTTGATTAATTGAACTTGAAGTTTAAAACGTATTTTTCACTATCAGTTTATTTTCAATGAATCAGTTCGTTCTAACCTCTTTTATATTGTACTTTTATTTTCAATCTGTTTTGATGCTTGTGTATAGCAGCTAAGTTTGAAATATGGCAGACAACAATGTGTATTATTAGCGAGCCAATATGATTAATGGTTGCGTTTATTAATTTTACTTTATATTACACGTCATACACGCGTTACTTTCTTCATGTTACCTTCTGCAAAACCCTTATTCATGAGCTGTCTGTTTTCATGATCTTTTCTGATAAGTTCCACAAATTTGATAAATGATTTCGGCCATCCATCAGTATTTTAATTTTATATTTCTAATTTCTATTACAAACATTGTCAAAACAACATATTTTAAGTGTGTCGAAATTCTTGTTTACACATCAGGATTATCTCCATTTTAGCCATCTCATTTGGAGATTTTGTAAACAAAATAACTGGTCAAAAATCTAGTTTTCAAGCGCGGTCAAGTATGCCATTTCAATCCGAGATTCGGACCGTGCATACAAATAGAAAGAGTCTTCGCTTAACAAAAGCTTTCCCTTGCCAAAATAGATGGCTGTTGCGAACTCACATGTACTAGGTCACGAGTTTGATCAATATATCTAGAAGTTCCAAAAATTGAGTAGTGTGGTTGTCAACCATGTGTAGAATTGGTGAATGTTACTAGTGTGTTAAGTGATCAGTTGACGAAACCTATGACTATTGTAACCCCTGTAAGTGCTCAGACTTCCATATTCTTCTTTATTTATATTGAGATCTCAAAAATATTAACAACATTAATATATTATAGTAAGGTTTCCACTAAAGTTTAAAAGTTGTTTTTTGAATAGGTCTACTATTCTGTTTTACTCCCTGGAAAGCTAAAACTAATTGGAGCACTCACTGCCCGTATGTGACGTCATTAAGTAATTAAAAATCCTTCCTTGCTCATCGAGGGTCGTATATAACCCCCCTCTCCTACCTCTATTAGGCGTACCTTAAACCGTGGCACGGTGGGAGGGTATATAAGCTCCCCCCGCCACACTCACTGCCACTCTCATAAACGATGGCTGTCTGTAAACATCTGGCCCATATCGTTTACTAGCCCCGACCCACTTTGTTTTTGCCACATCGATAAAGTTTTCTAAGCTTTAGGTATCTGTCAAACACACGCACAGAAATTGATATTTTTAATGGCCGTAAAGAAAACGAACTGCGTTCTACCGGGTCGCTGTTTTTAATTATGTTTTTTAATGAAAGGAGACCGTTTCTAAACACAGATTGTTCATGAATACAAAATGAGTACAAAACGAATACAAAAATGTTTATGTTCCACATCAGTATTCAAAACGATATTTAATTTTCTCTTAACAATAAGCCATTTTTAGCTATTAAAATTAAACCTTTAAAAAAAAATTAGATACAACGTTTTTGTAATGAATCTGAAATAAATATTTTTTATCAGATTCAAACACTACATTTTATTATAATTTAACCACATATCTTATTTTGGTTAACTTTTGTCATAATTGGATATTAATTGATACATTTAAGAATTTTCAAATTAATATGTTATCTTTATATTCATTCCACAATTAAAAAACAGAGATTAACAAAATATGGTACCACGAAAACTATAGTACCATACAGATTTCACCAAAAGCATCTAAGGGGCTCTTCAAATATCTAGAAAATAATAAAGAAAAAAAGTAAACGACAATAAGAGTGTGAACGGTGCACAGTAAACAAAGCGGATGGTTTATCATTAGCTACAACATTTCGAGTGTGTCCAAATACTTGTTCACAAAATCTGGATTATCTCCAATTACAGGAGTTATTTTCATATTATTTTTTGACATCTCATCAAAGATGAAGAAGAATATGAAAGTCTGGGCATTTACGGGGCTGACGACCAAACCAGCCTATGACGGTCGTCAGCCGCGTAAATGCCCAGACTTCCATATTCTTCTTCATCTTTGATGAAATGTCAAAAAATAATATCATTAGCTACTTCAACAAGGCATATGTGAGTACACAAAATGTGTTATTTAATTTTTTTACTCTTCTCTCGGACTTTCAAAAGTCATTTTCTTTTTGTAAGTATACTTTTCCGAGGTTTATTCGATGTTTTAGTCTACCTTATTTAAACTTACCTGTCTCTTCGTCAGGACAATCACTACACCAGCATGCAAACACAATTTACACATTTGATAAAAACGACTTGAAAAACTTGACACATGCTATGGTAGTGTGGATAGTGTTGTTTGCATGCCGTTACAGTGATTGTCCTGACGAAGAAACGATACCGGTTGACTTATATCATAGCGAATGGTTACATACCTACATTACATATGTAGTTATGATAGATGTTTAATTTCTTCACAAAAACTAGTAAAAATATTTTATAATTAAATATTAGGTGGATTTGGGGTTTCACCTAACAAACTTACCCTAACCAACACAAGACATTCAAAGTAATATTTTGATACTCTTAATAACTGAGAAATAAGCATTGTAAAAAACAGGTATATTTTGTTTCAATTGTATAAAATTTTTCTTCGTTAGTGAATCGAGAATAATGTATCTTACAAAATTATATGATTTTGACGGAGAAAGTAATTTATTGATATATTTTTCACTTCATATTCGGTACTCCAGCTCTTTAATAATAATAAAAAAGTTGTATAAGAATTGCGCTAGCGAAGCGTAATTGAAACAGATTGATGCTGTGAATCGGATTACTTCTGACATCTTAATGAAAACACATCTGGGGGGAGTTCAAGATAATTTACGTTGCCATCATTTTGTGATATTAATATCGCGTGCTCATTATTCCATACAAATTATGGCCTGGCAGCACTTAATAAAACTCAATATACTAATATATCTATCTCCCTCGACGTCGAAAGTCTGTCTAAAAAATTAAATTTTAAAAGCAATGAAAATAAGCTTTTTAATATCTTCTCCGATACATTTTAATAAAGCACATCTTTTATAACATAATATTATTTTCAATTTCAAATTGAAGTAAAACATAAAGTTACATGGCTTATTTATAGCTAATAATGCAGATATATCGCTGGTTAAATGCCAAAATACCATAACGCAAAAAACAAACTCTTTATTCCAAAAATCGTATCTACATCGTCAACATTTTCGTAATTTAATTTCATAGTTAATTTAGTTATTAATATACGCGAATATATACTCATTGTTATTAAAGTTTTATTTTAATTTTAAATTTAATCATTTCCATTGGCAAAAAGTTGTTCATGTACATTCAAAACCCGTTTTAAAAAATATATTTTATCGTATTTTTAAGACTTTTTTTAGAAGTGGCGCTGCTATGATTTAATCAGTTTAATAAGTTATTAAATCGTGTGAAAACCCGAAAAATTCTCTCACAAAATATTTATATTAAGATTCGATTGGTCACCTTACAATCAACACATCAACGTACGCCCTGCATATCAATCATATTACTTCATTAGTCATTCGATTTAACGACTTACAATGTTTTATTATTCTTCTTAATTCCGAAATTCACTGAAATTGGAGTAAAACATTCCAAGACTTTCCTTTTTTATTTTAAAAGGTTATAAATTTTAATGAAGAAATAAAAAAAAATGAAGAAATTATAGAACCGGGACGCGATTATATTGTGACAAAAAGAACCCCCCGTATTTTCCACACCAGATTTTTTTTCAGGTATTCGACTTACTAATTATCGTACGAATTTCTTCATACATAGTATATATGACAAAGACAGCATACATAGTATGTATGTACAAAATAATAGTTTATGCCACACTAAACCAACCGACAAAGCTTAAAAACATCTTTCTACCTTATTTGGAATTTCGATTAATGTTCGTGCGCAGTAAGGGTGCGCAATATAATTTTTTTCTTAATTTGTCCGCTAGAGAGATGACAACATTATACGGAAAAAAGAGAAAGATACCCGCCAAGTACTTGTATAAAGAAGATAGCACGATGATTAGTACGTCGTATACCTGATAAAATATCGGGTGCGGAAGCAGGGGCGGAAGCAAATACGTTCGTGTCGTCATAATTGGTCCCTAGGTCGACTTATAAATTGTCTACTGAAATAATTCTACATTCCTTTTATTGATAAAATCTGGGCTTTTTTGTAACATAAAAGGTTCTGGAACTCACTTGATGTCAAGCTTTTAACTAAAAAATATATTTCTCTAAATATCGTTTAAATATTCATTACAATACAATTTTTTATTATATTGATGAAATATATAAATATAGATTTTAATTACGTAATCGCAAACATTGTTTCGTCTAATTGATTTTGAAATTTTAAAAAAGATTTATTTATCCGTGGAAAAGGTGCCGGAACGCCGTTCAGCCACGTTACACGAAAAAAACCCCTGGATAAAATTATAAATGTTTGCATAATCATCACTTTTTGTGAATTACACATGAAAAAATACAATGTATCGAGATTTTCCTTTCATTGATTCATTAAAATTCCCATATTTGTTGTAATAATAATAATGATAAAACCCTTATCCGCACCCAATGGTGCATAGGGCACTGTGTCATATAAACGCAGTGTTATCTTGATCGTTTACACATGAAGGAAAGGTAATCAGCCCTCCGCTTCAGGTACCAGTCCATGGTAATAATGAATAAATATTACAGTGAAAAAATCACTTTTATTTATTTTACCCCCCTTGGGAATCGAACCCGGGACCTCCAGAACAGTAGCCGAGCGTGCTGACCATTACACTACGGAGGCGGACTATTTGTTGTAATACATTCCATAATATTTTTTTACGATTTTTCCACAACATTCATCTTGAATCCCTCTTAATCCGTTTAAACATGTTTCACTCACGTGGCTCACATCCGCTAGTAAATCATTGTGAAATGCTCTCGGGATAACGATTTGTGTAACGACGTTAGCAAAATACTAATAAAGCAATGAGCGCGCAATCTCGCTAAGCTTCCCTAAGGAAGTCTGCTTCTTTCCTTATCACATTTCAAAAAAATATTAACTGTCACACTATAAATTTCAACGCAACCGAATTAGATACTGTATAACGCCTTCTTATCTCGAACTGACAACCGGTAGGTATTTAAGGTTATTTTATTGTTTCTCTTAAAAAAAAATGTTAACTTGCGTATTAAATAAACTATGTTCCAGTGGCGTGTATTTCATATTAGCAGAAAAGCAGTGCCTACTCTCGTTTAATGAAAAAAATATGGAATCTTATGAAAGTGTCTTTAAAATAAAAAGTTACATATAAAGATATAGTCATTTACGGCCAGTAACATTCGAGTAACTTCTTTTCATCTTCTAACCCTTATCCGCACCCAATGGTGCATAGGGCACTGTTTCGTATTGGCGCAGTGTTATCTTTATCGTTGCTTACATAAAGACAAGGTAATCACTCTTGGGTTTCAGGAACCAGTCCAGGGTAAATATTCAATAAATATTAGATTTTAAAATCACTTATATTTATTTCCCACCCCCCTGGGAATCGAACCCGGGACCTCCAGTACGGTAGCTAACCATTACACCACGGAGGAGATTAAATTAATGAATAGAATTTTTTATTTATTTATTCAGGAACCTAATAATAAATTCAACATTAACCTTTTATATATTCATCATTAAACTAAAATAATGACATGTAAAAAATAAAAATATATCAATTACGTGTTTATCCTTTGATTGTGTGAAGTGCGTTTATTTAAGCTTATGTGTTTATTTTATTTTTTGGTCATTGCTATAAAATATTTATAGATACGTTTATTTACTGATGGGAAGTATGTTATTATAAACCCGACTTGGGAATCGAACCCGGGACTTCAGCAAGATAGCCACCTCACTAAATAGGCAAACAAACACGTGTGCAAAAATTATTTAAAAAAATCGCAAAAATCTTAGACGCAATAAAATTAAAATGAATCTTCCATTATTAAATAATTCCGGAACAAGACAACTTCCTCATTCCTAGTATATTTTAAATTTAATTAGTACTTTTACTAACTTGTTCATCTCGGAAGGAAGCTTCGTATTTTGTATTAGAATTAAGAAAACCAATTTCCCGAGAAATACAAAACTACCCAGGTAGGTAGTTAAGTTTGAATTTTATTTTCCCCTTACATTAACGGAAGAAACTCTTTACAACTTAATCGGATGGAGTTTAAAGGTTTCCCCAACTTTTTTATTCTTTGTTAAATTTTGCATGAATTTTATAGCGAAATTCCACTTATTTGCTAAAAGCACTTTATAATTTTTTTGTTGTCGTTGTCGTTTGAAATTATAATTTAAATCATCCTTTGTTTATTGGAATGTTTCGTGAAAATATTTTAATGAAGGACAATTGTACAAGGTAAGTATCTTAAATATATAACTTAAACCCATTTAAATATAATGCTTTTTGATAAACAAATAACAAATTCTCAATATCCTGCTTTTTTTACACTTTTTTTTAATGTTTTCTTTTGTTCTCTGATAAGTCTTACCTTTATTTAATTAAATTATAAATATAATACAACTTCTACTGACCCTTATCCGCACCCAATGGTGCATAAAACACTGCTTCAAATTTATGTAAGATTACGTTGATCGTTAAATATATGAAGACAAGTGATTAGTCCTACGCTTTAGGTACCTATCTTGGATAATATTCAATAAATATGAAAAAGTAAAATAAAAAATGAGTTAAAAAAAAAACATTTATTTATTTTGACCTTAAGTCTGGTAGTCAAATGTGCTAACCAATGCACAACGCAGACGAACAAATAAAATGTTATTTGAATTTCCTATAAAATAATTAAAATTGGTTTTTATTTTCCATTTTAACATTATATAATATATTTAATATTTTTATAAAATTATTGGAAATACCACAGTGATTTTTTCACGCTTGCGCAAAATTTTACCCAGCTAATACAAACGAAAACAAACCTCACACGGCCCTTATGGTACATAGAATAGCACGACTGGAGCACATAAAAATAAGACTATTTTATAAACTTGTTATAGATAAAATAAAGACAGGTATCTTAAATTGGAAGAAAGCTTTTCGTTCGTTAATAAAATTCTTCCCATAAAAAAATAAAATAAGATCTGAAACTCAACCATTTAATTGAAGAAAAAATACAAAAAAACTTCAAATCACTTTCTTATTTAGTAACGTTTATGTAGATTCGACTTTATACGTCAATCGTGTCGATTAAGACTCGGTCGTAACTAAAGAAATCATGTTAAGACTGAGGTTAATAGAGACCAATTTTGTTGACCCATCCTGACCTCATGCTTTATGTATTATTATAGGTCAAATGGTTGTTGCAGCAAGATGTACAAATTAACTAATTTCGTTTGTAAATGAAACATCTGTTTCATGTAAAAACATAATATTTGTGTTTTGAATATTGAAATACATACATATGTGATACGTTGTTTATATTAACATAATGTTATTTTTAACAACAACAAAAAAATGTGTATTGTAATATGTTTCTGTGAAAAAAATGTTCGTTTTAGTGGATTTCAATACGAAACCATATACTTACTCCAATAGCGAATGCCGAGTCCTTTTTTCCTTTTGGGACCATCTTGTTATTAAATATATGTCCTATTGTATATAAAAAAATCATTAGAAATAATGAATTAAACACTATTTTTAGGTCCCGTGTTTATACTTTTTTTATCTTTATTTAATTTATAGTTAATTTACATAAATTAAATTGGTGATCTCTTTATTAAGTCTAAATATGTTTTCGCCGAAACTTTATAAAAAATGTTCTCGGAATCCTTTGGCACGGAAAGCTTTTCAAAAGCATAGTTAGTTCTTATTTGCTTACAAATTTCCTCACCCGAAATGATAAATTTATATTTCAACTTGCGGTTGGGTCGATATTTCTTCCCTGTAAATATTCTACCGAATGAGTCTTACTTATTTCAGTTACCCGTTTTCCTCAAAAATAGTTTTTTATTCTGAAAATTTTTCTAGATTTAGATCAATAACCTGAAATATATTTAATAGTTTTTTTGTCACAAATAGTACTGACTTGAGACTTTTGAAGCACAAAAAAACTGATTGATTGACCGTTAGTTCAATTGGGGAAAGTTGTCTTAGTTTATCGTGAAAATATTTTTTCTTAATAAAATAGATAGCAGTTGTTTTCGATTTTGTGTCACTATATTCAATTAAGGTAAAATCTTTTTCTATCAAAATGTTTTCATTTTTAATACATTTTTAAAAAGAGTGAGACAAATAATAACAATGGTACGTATAACTTACGTACCATAATTTAAAAAAAAATACGTAATTATTCAAGTTTTATTTTTTTCATATTTTATTCTGAATTCTTTTGTTTCCTTCACAATCAAGTCACCTTTTGTCGACGGAGGCTTGTACATACCCCTTCCTTTCCTAAATCCTGCGAAGTCAAGTTTGACCTTATATCCCTAAAAAGGGACTAGCGTGACATCGCCTTCGGCTTAATAAAAGCTCTCTATTATTTCTTCTAAGCCTCCACCCTCTCTGAAAGAATCCTCTTATCGCGCGTTACCTCTCCTTCCATTCTGTTTTCCTGGTATGACCATTAGCAGTTCCCGATTTTCAGTGGCTATTTGGATCGTTTCGCTGCTCTGACGACTTTTCCCACTCTCCTTAATCCCTCGTTACTTTTTTATTTTATTTTTAAATTAAATATTTTTGAAAACAAGTTGAAATTTTATGAAATTTAATTATGTATCTCAAACTCTTGCTGCCAACTGATATTCATATATGAATTACATTTTTTTTAACCTTACTATAAACCTTTCTAAGCCAAAAGCCTCCAAGTTTTATATATATATATATATATATATATATATATATATATATATATATATATATATATATATATATATATATATATATATATATATGTATATATATATATATGTATATATATATATATAAATATATATATATATATATATATATATATATATATATATATATATATATATATATATATATATATATATATATATATATATATATATATATATATATATATATATATTTATATATATATATATATATATATATATATATATATATATATATATATATATTTCCTTTCCAAGCACAAGAGCTCAGACTCTTTTATGGAGAGGCACAGCGAATCGAAATATAAAAGTTCTACATATGTATAAATGATTCAAATGTTATTATGTTATAAATAAAAATGTAAATATATTAAATGAATAAAAAAAAAAAAAAAATATATATATATATATATATATATATATATATAAATATATATATATATATATATATATATATATATATATATATATATATATATATATATATATATATATATATATATATATATATATATATATATATATATTTATATATATATATATATATATATATATATATATATATATATATATATATATATATATATATATATATATATATATATATATATATATATATATATATATATATATATATATATATATATATATATATAAAAGGTACCGTAGTGTGAATACGGTTTGTTTTAATAAAAAATACTAAATTTACATGGATACCTTTTTTATACAATAAATGGGCTACGTTCTTTTCAATTACGAGTTTTGCACGCAAAGGGAAGCTACGGGTGTATTTTTTTACTGGTAAATATTGCACGAAATATTAAGATTATTTTATAAAATACCTATCGCTTCCTCTGAATAATTCGACAGAAATGTGAAATTACCTTACATTATTTATTGTCTTTATGGTATAGGAAATTGCCCCTTAAAAATAATAAATTATTCATGAGTTTATTTAGTATAGTATCTCCGCTGTACTTAATTCCGCGAAAAGCTCACGTTTAAACAATATGAGTTTTCCTTACAGTCTAGACGGATATAAAATTTATATTTTATTAAACTATCCCATAAAATGGTTTATCGGTCGCTTTTACTGCGTTCCTTTGTATTCGTATGAAATTTATAAGTATCGTACAAGTTCTAAGTAACCAGAATTATTGCTTTTACGATCCTGCACGTCGCTTGTCCGTTTGAAGTGAATTCTTCTTCATTGAACTAATAACCTAGTTGTTCAGCTTTTCTTCTTGCAAATATTCAAGTGTAGATATTTATTCAATAAAACTGGTTAATTCTACGTTGTATTGAATAAAATGAGAACAAATACAATACATTAATAATACATGACATTACTTCGTTTTGTTGAGGCTGTGCTAATTTATGTTTATGTTAAGAATGTGCTAATTATTTTATCAAACTACTAATAAAATAAAGTTATGAAAGGATACATTTTTATAAGTTAATAAATGGTACAATAATACTTCTTTTTCATTAAACTCTTATCCGCTCCCAGTGGTGCATAGGACACTGCAACTTATCTTGATCATTATTAACATGAAGGCAAGGTGATTACTACTACGTTTCCGCTACCAGTCTAAGGTAATATTGAATGAATATTAGAGTGAAAAATCAAATCAAATAAAAATATATATTTTACTCGATATGTTACCATTTAAAAATCCAATATATAAATGAACGTTTCATAATGATTAAATAACTCAAAATATTCGTGTTTTCAAACACCGTTTGAAAATGATGCGGAATGCATCGAAACACGCGTTTTTAAGAAGTAGAACAGTAGATTTTAAGAAATAATGTTATTTACTAAGTGAAACATTAATTAAAAATGGACAGATTTTACCACAATGTGACTGCCGAATCAATTAATGAAAAAATCACTTTTATTTATTTGATCCCCCCTGGGAATCGAACCCGGGACCTCCAGAACGGTAACCGAGCGTGCTGACCATCACACTACGGAGGCGGACAAAAATACATATTAATACTCGGATACGCATTAAAAACCTTGTTCCAAAACACGTGTTTCCGTATAAATAAATCGCTCACACCTATAAAGGTTAACGACCGTACATTTTTCGAATCAACACCCTATTACGTTCAACGTAGGACCCTCGTGTAGGATTAACTATTCATCGAAAGGTTTTCATCATTGTTTTCGCATGAAATAATTATTTAATCATACCCCTAATACCATAATCCGACCACGTACACCGCTGGAATGGCTACAAATGTATTAGAATTATTAAAGAAGGGAAGGATAAAGGCATGTAAATCATTTTAATGAGAAATATTTTAGGGTGATCGACAGACTTCCCTTTACACGTTGTTATTGAATATTTAATATAATGACGCATAGCTTTATATGGTTGTTGTGATATTTTTATTATAATGGCACCTTATTTTATTGTTGAACTTTTTTACTTAACGATTGCACTTTCAATTATTTTTATTTATTTATTATTAATACTCTCTTTAAACTTTGTCTCAGTGTAGTAAATAATAAACCATAAACTGTAATCACGTTTAAATAATGTAAAAATATAAATACAATACTCGTTTTCCGCCTTATAAGTATTACATTGTTGCGAAAAGTTTCGAAAGCTACAAATGCTTCCACCTACCGGTTAAAATATAAACTAAAACGTAATGTTTGGATTTCAACCCGTAGATGGAAGCATTTGTAGTTTTCGAAACTAGTCGTAACAATATAAAACACACATAAAAAGTGTTTTATTTATAAAATTATACTACAGTAAATGTGATTGAAAAATTATGACATGATTAAATTACGATAAGTGACGGGTTGTGGTTCCGTGGTTAGTGTCGCGGACTCTTAAGTCAGAGTTTCTCAGTTCGAATCCACTCTACCACAATTTGATACATATTTCTTATAATGAGCCGCTCAGGCTCACAGAAATAGTATAAAAGTGAAATATTTGTGTAAAAATAAAAACACATATATTTCACATTATTTAAAAAAAAATCTTTTAAAAAAATCATGTCTTAAGCCGAAACAATAAATAACATTTAAATATTTTTTTTTGTATTTTTTTATTGTACATTTTTGTCCACTTTCATAGAGTTGGAAGTAAGTGCTTAGCGTAGTGATTAGTGTTGGAAAGCCCAGTTTCAATTCTCACGAGGGGTAAAATAAATATTTCATTCTAATATTTATTTAATATTACCCTGGGCTGGTACCTGAAATGTTGGGTTGATCACCTTTTCTTTGTGTAATTAACGATCATGATAACACTTATTCTATATGATGCAGTGCTTTTAACACTATATGTTTAGTTACATATAAGTCTGAATCTACTGAATTAATATATTTGGTTAACAATTTTTAGTTTAGGAATGTACATGTCCCAAATGTAACATTAGATATTCTATTAATTATTGATTCGGCATTAACTTTGTGGAATGACATGATGATTATTTTTACCAGAAGATGAAAACATCTGTAAGTTTTCGAAACTAGTCGTATATATAAATAAAACTCATTATGTGGTATATTAAAGTGTTTAATTTAAAAAAAAAATATTAATATTAGATATTGTTTCGAATATTCATGGACATTCAAAACTTAAATATTTAATTTATTTATGAGCACCCATTACTTAAATCAAAAACCGTCACGTAATGCCTAGGGCATAAATCTCCAATATCCTTTATTCCTGATAAAGTTAATAAAAAGTCCACAGCCCTTTACCGAAACATTTCCCCTCTTCCTTTTATCCCTTTGGTCAATGTGTAAGTATTTGAATTATTTATATTACGTGGTTTGTTACATTCTACGTTCTTTAAAGGGTATTCGTTGTATACAAAACGAACCACGCATTAACAGCTGCGGTATTTCATTATGCTCGGTATTACGAACGGCCAATTAGCAATATTTCGAGTTTCCAACAATTTATTCGAAGCTTTCCATTATATTAGGTTGCATTCCCAATTTATGAAACAGCACTAATTAAATAGCAAATTTATAAGATTGTTATGGGTTTTATCCATACTCAAAATATGGTTTAAGCTTGGAAGGATTAAGGGATGATTCGCCTTTTATTTATTTGCGTTGTGAATTGCAGAGCTCGTTCTTATTTTATAGGTAGTAAAGTAAATGTTGTTTTTTAATCGACGTATTTTAAGTAAATTTTAACATTAAAAATTGTACTGTTTGCAATATTACCTAATTATCAGCGTTTGTATTGCCATGTTACAAACTCAACTGCAATGATTTGACAATATTATATCATTTTATATTGAAATTCAATTTTTCATCTTAATAAGTTGTAATTTTCATTGTTTCATATTACTGTTTAACCGTTTTAGATTTTTTCTTAAATGTATCCAAAAATTGCTGGAGACTTTTTTTGCCCAAAAGGTCTTTTTCAAATTAGGACATTGCAAAAGCAAAAACAATAGGTATTTACAAATAAAAGTAATGTTTTACTATTTTTTAATAAAAATTTGTTTAATTTTTTATTTACGAATATTTTTGACTGATCAAAACTTTCGAAACACCCACGCTGCGACACAACTTCTCAGCTCGATCGCCATAATAAACTTGCGTTATTATCGGTATATCGACGGTCACGCTTTTGGCAAAGTGTACCAGAGTCGATATATCGATTCTCTGAATTATAACGGTTAAAATAATTGACGTAGTTTGTATTCATAGATAGCTTTCATTCACAAATACCAAGCGAAATAGAAATATCATCTCTTTAAAGAAAGAATATAGCCTCTTTTCGCCAGATTACCAAAAAAATGTGAAAAATGATACACGTCGTTGGATAGGTAATATTTGAATAAATTACAACATCGATAAAATTTATATGAGACCCTTATTTTTTTAAACTTTCATAAATTTACTGTGTTACATCTTTACGTTAGATGTATATTTTAAATCTGGCAGAAAAAAATGAGCATATACTGAAAGCTTATTTTCTTTCTTCAAATTAAATCCTGCCGCATCCTTTATGCTCGCGTTTATCATCTTGGTTTGCCGCAAATAAACTTCGTTTTTTTTACATTTCCTTTTGCGATCCTTCAGTATACGAATATGCCATTAACCTACCCTCTTCAGCTCTTATTTTTATTAAGACATATATCGTTTAGATCTGTGTAATATCTCAATTTTTCTACTTCTTCCTTAAAACTCCCTCTAAAAAGTAGCGAGATAACTCTGAAATTGTATTTTCCTAATAATAATGATTAATCTTATAAAATAACAAGTTTTTTCTCTAAAAATATGTATGCATAAATACATTTTGTATGTTTACATATTTTTAATAAATATTTAATAATCATATTTTTTCTTGCTGTCACAATTTTTTTTAACCTTATGAAATTGTTGTTTAAGCACTTTGATATGATTTCCAGCAATTTACTTATGGTAAACAAAGAATGCAAATATTAAAATATATAAATAAACACCTAAAACTATATAAAATTTAGTTTGGATACATCCCCGAAGAAGAAAAGGTATTTATCAAAAGCGTTTGAATATTTATCAAAAATACATATTCAAAAATAAAATTTAGAATATGTATTGAACTTTTTATTTTTATTTGTTCTCTTCCTTATATTTCCATTACTCTATTTTTCATACCGTATATCTATTTCGAAGATTTTTTTTTTCAATACATAAATGGTGTTTTATGAAAAAAAAAGTGAAATGTTTAAAACCGTTTTTTTTTTTTTATCAAACCAGTACCTTACAGTGTAGTCTATTAATAAATTTAACGATAGGTATGCTTCGCGCGATACAAGTACTGTGGTACACAAGTATAGTCAACACCCATTAGCGTTGCGCCTATTTCATATGCAAACTGCACAGCACTGTTTTTAATACGGTAAGCAGAAATAGCGTATCTACACTACACCCGGGTGTTTCGTGGACGAGCGGATCTGGTGCAGATAATGACCCGTTTAGACACGCTGAACTAAAGGTCCCTTAAACGGATCCCACAATTCAAACTGAATTTTGTAGACGAATGAAGACACAAAGCTTTTCACTAAGTGAATAGTTGATATGATGAACGAATCTTACGTAAATTCAATTAATTTCCCTTCGGATTTTTTTCTTTTCTTTTTTGGTCGTATTCAATATGATTTGAAACGAAAATGAAAATTGTGTTCAATCAAAACGAAGGGAAAAATAAATACCAAAGTGTAGGTAGATACGTTAATTTTGCTTCATGTAACAGTATTATTTTACACGTAATAATATATGCACCAAAGGCGGGCATCTCGCTCTTGTGGCTTTAAAAGCACCCTTGACATTAATTACTTTGCGAGTATCATCCAACACACCACCGAAAACAGCTTCTGTGTATTATGTATTGCAGTTATGGAGAAAATTGTCACGGTCGAGTGCTTAGTGACCTACTAAACCTTATCGCGTGGAAAAATCTCAATGGATTTTATCTCCGAAGACTCTGGAAAAATCCCTTTTATTTTTAAAGCTTTATTCAAAGTATAACGGAATGCTTTTAACGAATGAATGAATACTGAACGGTGTTTTTTTTCTTCTCACTCATTTGTTCCACATATCCAAACCATCGCAACACGGCTGTCCAAACTCAAAACACAGTAAGGGACATTTTTTTGTAGTAGGATTTTTTGCATTTTTGGACTAAGTAGAGTCCAAATATGCAAAAAAACGTACCACAAATAAAATGTCCCTTACTGTGTTTTAAGTTTGAACAGCCGAACACACCTATCATAATTTTATCTAAAATGCTTATCACAGCCTTGCATTTATTCCTCATTTTACCATTCAAAGTCTGAGAAATCGCATCAAGGTTATTTTATTTTATTTTTATTAAGACTCTTACAAGAGTCGAAGGACTTTGTAATAAAGGATATTAGTGATATTTTGTCAAAATGATACAAACCTGTATATATATATATATTATATAATGTAAATATATTTTAAAATTGTTTTAAATGTATATCTTCTGTTTCGAATATTGTAAAACATATGTTTTATGGTATGTATAATTAATGTATTTAATTATTACTCAATAAATTAACTGAAAATTAGAATTAAGATATTATTTATTAAAGCAGTATAAATATGAAAAACAAATCGAAAAAAAATTGAGAAAAAATTAATAAAGATTTTTTTTATTGAAGCAGTATAAAAATGAAGAAAAAAAATTGACAAAATTGAAAAAAAAATTAAAAAAATTTTTGAAAAAAATTTAAAGTGAACAAATTGATTTTTTTTAAATAAACTAAAAAACCTATCTAATCCTATCCTACACAAAAAAAAAATATTGTGAACCAGATATGGCTCACAAAACTAAAATATTATTTCATTAAACAAAACTACAATAAATTGTCTAGGGAGAGGAAAATTTGATTTACGGTACATTCATGAATGGCATTATAGCAATGTATTCAATCAATTACTCAAATTTTAATCTACAGTTTCAGTAAACGAATTATCCAAGTTTCAGAAATGTTAAATTGGTGTAATATGCCGAGTTGAAATTTCACATCCCTCTATGTTCCACACTTTCAGAACTCCGCTCTAAACTAGATCTCGATACCGACCCAAGCAGTTCCAAATAGCGACCCAACTACGTCACTAACCGACCCAAGTAGGTCCATACACCGACCCAACTAATTCCCACTCGGACCACCTCTGGCGCCGAGCGACCATTAACTACTTCACAGAAAGTCATTAAAGTGGGAATGACTCGTCATTAATCGGATGTAATTCTGCGGTCGATATTTGGGTTTTTCTGGATTTGGTATCGGCCAATATTTGAAAGCTGGAGTCGAACACTTATTGATTAGTTTATTTTAACTTATTTATTTTTTTACAAAAATGGTAAAAATATTAGTATAAAACCACTCACCGAGATTTTTATGTCCACCGGTTTCGAGACGTACCCGTCTCTTCGTCAGGACAATCACTACCACAGCATGCTAACAATACCACTCTTCAACCACCATAGCACCATTTACACACTCAAAACTCTAACCTAACCTAACCTAACACATGCGATTTTTGGTCGACCCGAAGACCAACGTGCACTAAAGGGTTCAGCATAGACATGCGTTACGAGCCGAGGTTAAACATGCACTTGAATTAAACACATTAATGAATCAACTTATATACTCGTAGGATGAAAGGAGTGGGCGGGGCTCGAATTGGATACTGACGAATCCTGCTTAACCGATGTTGAATCAAACAATGGACTATAAGTAAAATTATTGTTTTTGTTATTTATTTACAATGAAACATCCAATCTACTTTGAACAACATCTAGCTACTTTAATTATACGTGAGTTTTACTTTCAATCATTACACACCTTTCACAAAAGTCTTTTTGCTTTTATATATGACATTTCACTTTTTTAAAGTTTTCAGTTTTTTTTGGTTCTTACAAAAAAATAAGTTGTAAAAATAAATTATTTTTAATAAATACTTTTGTATATGAGGAAAACAAGGTTATTACTATACATTTTTATAATAAAATAAAACGTACATTTGTGCTGTTTTGTGATCCCGTGGTTAGTTTCGTAGGAGTTTTTAGGGGTTCGAACCCACTCTACCACAAGTTGATACCTATTTATAATATTGAGCCGCTTACGCTCAAAGAAATAGTATGAATTTGAAGTATTTTTGTAAGTAATAATAAATCAAATATTTCTCTTTTACCTAAAAAAAAAGGAATAAACGATTAATAATTATCAGAGACAAATCGCTCACTCCTTTCAACAACGTCAAATATAAAATAAAAAAAAATCGTCAATTTCCAGCTGTGCATGTTTTCGGAATGCCCATAAAATGTACTATATCCCAGCAAAAGCGGTATATTTTAAACTTAATATTTACCCGCTACAGGGCAGAAAGTGTTGTTTTTGTATTTTTAAGAAAATGTATTGTTTAATTATTTTTTTAAATATACTAAATATATTTCAAATGGAGAAAAAATATTCAGATTTTACCTAAAAAGATCTTTTGCACAGTAAAAAGTTTAATAAGTTGCTTGATACTTATTTTGATTACATTTTATCATATTTTTTAATTTTAAAAACTATCTCCTGAAAAATCAAGTATTTTGATACATGACATTTTTTAAAGGACTGAGCGAAATGTTGATGCAAAATAGTGAATGCACTCCCTTGTTGAATGATATCTTTAAGGTGTCAGCTATCCCACGCATCTTCAATGAACGATCTTCCAAAATAATTTAATGGACTTTTTGTCATCCTTCAAACTCATTGAGTGGTGGATTATTCTAAAATAGATCAGTCTACCACGGGTTGTTGCTATTCGTGTGACTTAAACTTCCCCAATCGATCTTTCTTATCTTTTTAAATGCCTGATTCCGAAAGCTCAATTTGCATTCGTTTCCTTACGTTATAATACTCTTACTAAACTTCATTAGGGAATAAAACACTTTAATTTATTGTACTCGCAAAATACGTTTAAATCTGTCTTTGTTTTCAGTAAGTTACTACTTTCTTTTTAAACGAGTACTGATTTTTTGTATTATGTTATTTGTATTTCACTAAATATTCCATTCCAGTAAACCGGTCCGCCTAGTGAAATGGTCAGCACGCTCGGCTACCGTACTAGATGTCCCAGGTTCCGATACCCAGGGGGAAGGGTGGTCAAAAAAAAAAAGTGTTTTTTTTACTCTAATTTTTATTTAATACCTTGTACTGGAACCCGAAGCGGAGGGCTTATCACCCTTTCTTTACGTATAAACGTTCAAGTTGACATTGTGTTTATATGATGCAGTGCTCTTTGCACCATCGGGTGCGGATAAGGCCTTAAAAATATGTATAGAAATCTTCTATACGATCCAGATTTTTTATTAAGTCGATGTTTTTTTTTACATTTCCATCGATTTTTACGATTGTTTAAATATATTATCTTGTTTCGTAATACGGCTCTTCATTTTATTTTTAGCTGTACTCATCCGAAACGCAGTCATAACTTTGGAATCGAGACGAACTTATAATTTAAGGTCGTTAAATACTAAATTATATGAAGCACAACGGAAATAATTTTATTCCTCTGCACGAATCGAAGGATGAGTAAAACAAGGTTAACGTTCCTTTTCCCGAAAGTGGGGTGTAACTTTTGAATAAAACTCTCGAAGGGAGAACTTGAGGAAGATGTCATAAAATGAGAAATCGTACAATGCATAGACTGGCTGATACTTAAAGTAAGGGTTGTAAAATCTCGCGGTGAACGAGGTAGGTGGTACTCCACTACCCCGAGGGCCATAAATATTACGTTTTATCGAGACAACCCTGATTTTATAATGTCACGTACAGTAATAGATACCGATTATGACTTCATGCCACTTGAAATCCTAAGATATTTTTCTTACAGGTATTATAAGATAATTCGATGGGTGAGAATCAGAACAGAAAATATAATTTTAAAAAAAAACTGGTAGTATGCATATTTGAGGAAAATCACCATTTTAAATGTCAAAATAGCTCCTTATTGTAAAGTGTAATTGAATGAACTTTTCACGAAAACGACACTGTATAAATGAATAAAAATTCAAATAAATGAATAAAAAATACATGAAAAATAGTGCTCTATGAGAACGACAGTGAAGGAGAAATAATAAGTACATGAAAAAAATAAATTAATAGTCTTGTCAGGGTGTATTCTTACACTTGCAAGCTTGTGTAATCTCTATGATTCGTAAAACTAAATAACCATTACACCGCTTCCCCGCAGGAGTAGGCAGAGAGAATAGAATGCCACACCACTCTGTCTTTGTAAACATTCTTCACCTCTTCAACATTCATGCAGCTCCTCATACATACCCGCCGACTTCTTCGCCTCCTGACTCCAGACTCGACCGCTTTCAAGTATTTTATATACCTGATCATAACGTTTTTTTCTCAGTCTTCCTCTGCTTATTTTTTTAACTTCTTTTGCTTCATAAATTTATTTAACCGTTCTGTCGTTGTTTTTTTTTACGTTTTTTAGGTTTCATTATAAAGATCCATATCAATTATTTGTTGCATTGAATATTTGTTTAAAAATATTGATCTTATAGATGCAAGTTGGTTAGTCTCGTGTACCGGCCAGCCGACTGCCGCCTTCCCTTAGCCTAGAGTGATTTTCCTAGTCACGTCCAGGCTTAAAGCTCTCACCCCTCCCCCGCATCCCCTTATACCACGCTCAGTGGCCCGAGTCACGCTCGCCTTGTACCGTGCACACTGTCTACACACGATGTGTTTCCTATTTAGCCCCACGATAATCGATTGGAAAACCAAACATTATTTGTTTTTTTACCCCTTCACTCTGCTGGGTAATGGTTCGGAATACTTACAGAGTAGTTTCGTAGTGCTCGAGTCAATCAATAATCCATAAACGCAGTAGGATTATAAAAAAATCTAGATCAACAATTTCACGCTTAAGAACATTATTATTTGGACACTTTAAAAATAATGTTCCAATCCATTTATTAACGAAATATTAATATTAAAATATTAAGAAATAACCAATTTTCTTCATAGAAGATGGGAGACGTTTTTTTTTCTGGGAATATATTTAACTAAAAAGCAACGCAATATTCTACTGTCATAGACGTTTATTTGATGTTCACTTTTTCTTACGATAATTATAAAAAAAATACAAAAAAATAATGGCATAATTGATCACCGTGAATTCCTTATTAAAAATTCATAAATATTTATTCAAAGTTTTTCAAAAAAAACTTCGTAATATTTTAAATTTCAATAAATTATTATGACTTTGCGTTAAATGTGTATTAAATTTAAATATAAATTTCAATTTTGTATTCATACTCGTTTGTAATTTTTTTTCCATAAATACATATATCTTTCATTAACGTGCTTACGCGTTTATTAAAAACTCATTTTTCTTTTCCAAGTTTTCATGCTGAATATATTAACATCGTTGTTAAAAAGAGTTTTTTTATAATAAAAAAAAATATGTACGGTGATCGATTCATTTGTTTTTTTTTTTGGTCTCCTAGTACCTAAAGAGTTTAAAGTTAATTAAATTACATTTACATTTTTTTTTGTGTGATAGGTTTGCAAAGAGTGTATTTAACGAATTTGAGAATCCAAACATTATTTCGTTTTTATTTAGATACAAGCAGGGTTTTTTTCAAATATTTTTTTTATTTAAAGATATATATTTCCAAAATAAAATGTTGGTTTTGTCAAATATGTCACACCTATGTCATTACCAAATATTATCAAAAATTAAAACTGTTACGCCTATGCCATTATCAAATATTATCAAAAATTAAAACTGTTACATCTATGTTATACCTATGTCATTAAAATGTAACTCCATCAAGAAATGTCATTCATCTCATGTATGTACTCGTGCGTTAATTGAATTTACTAACCAATTTAAACTGAATTTGCCGCAATCTTACTTAAATAATAATATCACCGAACGCTCTATCAAATTCTGTCAATAAAATGTCACTTGATATCTTGATGTTGATACAGCACATGTCTCAATTCAGTCAGTCCCCATAACAATATATTGAAGTTGACTTTTATCCAGATATTTCTGAAATTCTTTGAGAATTTCAGGCACGCTCTCCCGGTTTGCGTGTCGTGAGAGTCTCGGAATTTCGACCGTAGATTAAAGGAAACTTGTGGTGCAGAAGGCATCCTGCTTATTCGAAGGCGTTGCCTCTGTCCAAATTGAACTGGCACCCTGCCAACCCGGTGGCTGTGTGTTTAAGGGGCATCGCCACGTAGGCAGTATTTCCATACACCGTATATTCTTTCACCGTAAACTCTTTACGTACTTAAAAATGATAAATGTATAAATTATTTATTGATTTAATTCCTTTAAAATATGTCTTCTTATGCCTATTTATTATACCTGTTTTTCGTTTTTATATTTTGCCAGTTTTGGTTATTAAAAAAAAAATTACTTTATTATTTATGTTCCAGTATTGTTAACCTTAATCCCATGTCCCAAAATGAGAAATAGAAATTACTCATCGGGAATGTTATAAATATGACTTATGTTTGTAATATGTTTTGAAAAATAAATAAATAATGTTGGATCCGAAAGAATGTTTTATAATTTAGATTACCGTGAGTAAAATTACCTTTTTTTACATTGTAATTTTCTTCTTCTAACCCAATGGTGCAAAAGGCACTTCCTTGTTTAGAAGCAGTATAATCTTGAGCGTTAATTACACAAAGGAAAGGTGATCAGCCTTCCGCTTCAGGTACCAGTCCAGGGTCATATAAAGATATGTTATATTATACTGAAAAATTACTAATATTAGTATTACTAATAATACGCTAACCACCACACTATAGAGGCGGACAAACTTTTCATTATTATTAATAAAAAAAACTTTCATTTTGTCTTGATTTTTAATAATTGTTTAATGCCAAATTTATTCATTTACTTAATACACATAATTTTTTACCTTTATTAGAAGTTATAAAACATATTTAATTTAAAAACATTTTTTTCATCACAAATTTGACTCAAAATATACACTTACACATGGTCAGATCCTTGTTAATCAATATTAATATTAAATAATGAAGAAAAACTAAAATAATTAAAAATTTGGTCTTATTTTATAAATCTTCCATTCGTTAATAAAGGATTTGTGGTAAAATAAAAATCCATGAAAATACTACGTTGCGATTCCCCTTAAGCTAAGCCGACCCTTGTATGTGCATTTTATGGTCTCTTTTTTACAGTCTCACATTAAGTTAAAGTCTACTATTTAATACCGACCTACCCTCCGATACTCGGACAGCGTTATCCTAACTGGAATATGTGAAATGTTTTTATATTTTTAATACGCAATCTGTAAATGTATAGGGGTAGCACGCTACATACATTTATTTTCATCCATAAATTTTGGCCCTACAAAATGGCGTAAGCTTGATCGATTTCTTTCTACTCACTAGACTCAATATGTGAAGTCTATAAACCCTATCTGTTAAACCTTAATCTTCGTTCGGAATCCTTTTTGGGTTTTACCCTCTCAAAAATAAAATTGTAAAACTCCGTGCTACATTATTTTATCTTTTAAACGAAAGTATCTTATGCTTTTTTAAGTCAACCGAAAAAGTTTATGATTTTTTGAATGGCATATTCATGTAATGTTGTTAAATTTGTAATTATATACTGTTTGTTACATAATATAAAATATAAATCAGTCTTTTTTACATGATGTTTTTTTAAAATATAATATGGCGAACATCCCCATAAAGCTACAAAGCAATTTTTAACACCACTTTCAAAAAAAATATATTTTAACCCAATATTTTTATGAAAATTATTCATCAATTTAAACAAGATATATTAATAAAAAACTAATAAAAAAATACTCAGATGTTGTGTCAAGGTAGTAGAAACTTCGCTAATTTTTTTAAATTACATATTGATTCAATGAGCAGTTATCTTTTTGTAATGTTTTTATTTTTAAACGCCTTATTACTGCATTAAAAAAAACTTCTGGCATAATTTTTTGATTTATAGTTCTCAAAAATCTCTTTTTTTTAACATCCTACTTAAAGTTCTTATTTTTCTAGACTATTTTACGTTGGATATGGTTTTTATTATATTTTACAAATTGTTTTGTCAGTTTCTTTATAGTGATACCAATATATTTCTTATTTCCTTTTTACTTGATTCAAAACACTATTTCTTAAAAGCTATAGTGATACTGTTATGTTTGATAATAATTTAAAATGCATTAAAACACATGTCATAAAAGATTTTAATAAATAGTGGTATTAACCAAGTATAAATAATAATAATAAATAATATTTTTAACTCAAAAATGATATATGTATACAATTAACAATTTTAAATTACTATAAAATAAATATTGAATGTTATTCAAATACTCTTCGCATTTCCGTTAATATCTGAATTACTCGATAAACAACTAGTTCCAAATATTACAATATTTAATGTTAAATTTCAAGTCAATATTCATAAATTACGGACATCATACCCTAAACCCCTAAATTTGCTACCGAACCAATAATTTTACAAGGAGTTAAGAGGATGGGTAAATATAAAGGGTGCTTGGTTTATTTTGTGAATTCTAATGAGAATTATTGTACATCGCCCTTAAATACTGTTCAAATTATCCCTAAATTTACCACTCAAATTATTAGGTTTCCCTTTTAATCAATTTTGATTACATTTCATATTATATTGAATATTTTCAAAAACAGACAAATTATTGTACCTATCTTTCACAATGTTTTTCTTCGACTTCATTATGTAGTATTGGAAAAATTCTACTACAAAAGTACGTTAATGAATCTAGATTTTTTTAAAGCAATCATACAAATACTCATCATTTGTATCCTTTTTACGCGACGCTCGGACCTAACGGTAATGTAACATCAATAACACATTTTCGTGTTTTTGATTCATCCTGTTTTTAACTGTTTTAATTTTGTTATGTATAAGAAATCTTTGAAATTTTTCTACTATTTCGAAGAAAATATCCAATTAAAAACCTTAAATTTATCATACAGTTGTTTGTTACTCTAAAACATTAATGAAAATGTACTCACAACATTTTGTATGTGTCCAATTTCTTGGTCACAAGTCAAGGTTTTCTCTAATCAGGAGTTATTTTTACATTTTGACATCTCATGAAAAAAAATGTAAGTCTGAGTATAAACAGGGCTTATGACTTGTCATACGCTGGTTAGAGTGATCACTTCATCAACCACTTACTCTTTGACATCTCATCAAAGATGAAGAAGAATATGGAAGTCTGGGTATTTACGGGGCTTACGACCGTCATAGGCTGGTTTAAGTGATCACTTTACACACGTGTAACATTCACCAATTCTACCCATTATTGACAACCACGCCACTCAAATTCTTGAAACTTCACTAGAGACATCTATTGGTGAGATGTAAAGAAGCTTTTTATTAAGCAGAAACTCTTATATTAGTATGTGAGATCCGAATCCCGGATTATAATCACACACATGAGAAACGCCAGAAAATACCATTTTCATTTTTATTATTAAGCTTATAATTTGACCAGATAATTTATTTACAACATTTTGAGTGTGTCCAAATACTTGTTCACAAAATCTGGATTATCTCCAATTACAGGAGTTATTTTCATATTACTTTTTGACATCTCATCAAAGATGAAGAAGTATATGGAAGTCTGGGTATTTACGGGGCTTACGACCGTCATAGGCTGGTTTAAGTGATCACTTTACACACGTGTAACATTCACCAATTCTACCCATTATTGACAACCATATTTGTATTTGGACACACTCAAAATGTTGTAAATAAATTATCTGGTCAAATTATAAGCTTAATAATAAAAATGAAAATGGTATTTTCTGGCGTTTCTCATGTGTGTGATTATAATCCGGGATTCGGATCTCACATACTAATATAAGAGTTTCTGCTTAATAAAAAGCTTCTTTACATCTCACCAATAGATGTCTCTAGTGAAGTTTCAAGAATTTGAGTGGCGTGGTTGTCAATAATGGGTAGAATTCGTGAATGTTACACGTGTGTAAAGTGATCACTTAAACCAGCCTATGACGGTCGTAAGCCCCGTAAATACCCAGACTTCCATATTCTTCTTCATCTTTGATGAGATGTCAAAAAGTAATATGAAAATAACTCCTGTAATTGGAGATAATCCAGATTTTGTGAACAAGTATTTGGACACACTCAAAATGTTGTAAACCACTTACTCAATTTTTTGGAACTCATACATGTCATATTATTTTAAAGTTGCTTCATGTTTGAGTTTGCGAAGCATCTGTGGTTGATTTGAGAAAGCTTTTTATTAAGCCGAGACCTTTTTATTCAAATGTATGCAAAATTCTAACCGAATTATGTTACATGCTGTCAGACCCTTAGTAAAAAATAGAAAATCATGTTTTCGATGGGTTTTTTTTCACGGTACACATAAGTGAAAACTTCAAAAATAAATAATGCTCGTATTTAAAGTTGTGAATTATTAACGACCGTTAATGGCAGTTATAATCGTGTCGGCAAAATGGTCCGATAAAATTTAACGGCCGATTCCCGCTGAAGCTCGCTTTTTGCCCACCTTCAAATATTTACCGGCGGCCATTCCGGTCAGAGATGTTTTGTGCTGACGGAATATTAATTTATAATGCTAGCACAACAGCAACAAGTAACGCTGGCGGGGGCTAGGGCTCCGTGCTCTATATGCCCCCCGCCATTAAACCTCCCCGGCCTCATCTGCTCCGGGTCTAATGGACTTACACGGAAGTGCAATCTAAGCATGTTTTGTACAAACAAACCAATGCTAGATCTCAACTATTGCAATAGTGCCAGAGCGGTGTTTGTTAAACTTCAATCAAACTAAAATTTATTTTATTATGCGTCATATTGCCAGAATGCTGTTAGTTACACTTCGATTACACTCAAATTTAGTTCATAATTACTCATAGCTTCATAGTGCCAGAGTCCTGTTAGTTACACTTCAATCAAACTAAAAAAAAATATTATTACTCATAGCTTCATAGTGCTAGAGTTCTGCTAGTTACACTTCAATCAAACTAAAATTTATTTCATTATTCCTCATAGCTTCATAGTGTCAAAGAGCTGTTAGTTACACTTCAATTACACTCAAATTTAGTTCATTATTACTCATAGCTTCATAGTGCCAGAGTCCCGTTAGTTACACTTCAATCAAACTAAAATTGATTTCATTATTCCTCATAGCGTCATAGTGCCAGAGTGCTGTAAGTTACACTTCAATTACACTCAAATTTAGTTCATTATTACTCATAACTCGGCTTTCTGTGCTCTTCAGAGTAAATCTTACATTACAAATATTTTAATTTAAGATTTGCAATGAAATTTCTTGGTGGAACTGCACTTTATAAAATAAAACAACTTCTTCGTTGTATTAACCTTCCCCCGTTAATGCCTTTCCTGATACTACTTACTTTGACTTTATTTACCTTATTTTCACCAATATACCGTTTCATTAATATTAAATGTTAGGATTGTGTGCTCGTTTGTACTGCGATTGAAAACAATTTATAATTTCCGTTTTTACATAAAACACTATCTGTTTAAGCACTTATTGCCGCTTTATAAAGTTCAAACTTTGAGCAATATCACAAGTCTGTTTTGGTTGGTTGGAAGATATTGCTTTTAAGCCTACCAATGTACATATTTTAATCTATACAAAAAGTTAAATAAATCAATAAACATTTCAAAAATTAAATTGCAATGTCGATAAAAAAAATATATTATCCAATATGTATTAAAAAATGTATTAATTATAAAAAATAAACTACATCTGTAAGACCACTTTTTGAATTTATTTATTAATTACAGTTGTTTTTCATCTAATGAGAATATCTGTAGTTCTCGAAACTATTATTTATATGGATAAAATGAAGAAAGAATCTAGTTCAAGTGTTTATTTTTCCTAAATAATTCATGTTATTCCTCAAATTAATGCCAAAATAGTAAATTGGGTTGATTCTTGAACTGGCAAATTACCTTTCATTTGCGTCTTATTTTTTTCGTTACAAATATAAGGCTTCCGGAGTTTTTCTATTTATTACCTCATTTTATTGTCAGGTTTTATTTGTTTCGAGAGATATCAATAAGCTCCTGAGAGACAATGCAACATTCGTTGGAGCTTATTCCCCGAAGAAAACATGTTTCTCGGGTGATAAATCTTTGTGTTTCGCAATACTGACCGAAATGAGATTTCCCATAAATTTCTGTCTCGTTCTTTGCGAGAGATTGATTAACGTTCATCCCTTTGTTTCATTGAATATCCTAATATTATTTTTCGTGAAAGAAAATAACAAACCATTCTTTTCGCCATGGATTCAATGCACGCTGTATACAATTTTTGTTGCCTTGTAATTTTGTTATTGAGTAATTATTTATCATTTACATTGCGCAATTTATTAAAACATTTTTTTGCGAGTATAGGCGAATTTGTATTTTTTCGATTCGTTTTCAATTTTGACAGAATTTCAAATAATTCATATATTTTTTTAAGTTGTTTTAATTTATTTATTCCGCAAAGCCTCTATTAGAGGATTGTCTGCAGGTAGGATAGTAAGGATAGGGAAGGTTAATGTGAAAATGCATTACAAATACCTAGACCAATTGAAAATAAATCTTTGTTGAATTTATTTTGCACCTGGCAGGAATCGAACCCGCAACGCCAGTTTCGCAGTCTAGCGTCTATCCAACTACGCCACGGCTCTGTCTATTTAACAATAATATTTTGCTTACGACTTCATAGTTTATTCATTTATTTTCTTGTATTCGTCGTGTAAAACTTTCGTTAATTTTATGAAGGCAAGGTGATCAATTCTGCGCTACAGATTAGAGTTAAGAATAATATTGAATAAATATTGGAATAAATTAAAATACTTTTATTTGCACCTTACTCACCCGTATCTTGCATATGTTTATACTCGCCTAACTATAAATATTTCTGTTTTAAGTTTAGTACATATCCACCGCTGAAGATGACAAGGTGCTTGTCAAAATCGGGTGTAAAAAAGACCAAAAATAAAAGTGGTTAAAAACAAAGTGTTTTAAGTTTACAAAGTTTGTAAAATGTCCCATAAAATTACCAAAGCAAAAAACACTTCAGAAAAGGGACCTTTATATTTTTTAAACCCCTTTGGAATCGAACCTGGAACCATCAATTTCGTTGCCAAATACTCTAACCATTATACTGTGTAGGTGGACGGGAAAAACTTATGTATGAAGTCACAAATTTATATGATTTCTTCCGCCCATGAAAACACTCCACTCTTCGTCCAATAATCTTTGTATTTAGATAGCAAATTCTGATCACTTTCCTTAATATATTTAACGATCACTGTTATCACAGCGTCGACGTAATTTAGTACCAAATGTTACCATTCGACGTGAATAGGGACAAGAAATAATATTAATTAAAATCTTCAATTATTTAGAATTCATAGTTAATGCCGACTATATATTAACGACACCTATATCTTGGAAACTTTCAAATCTCTAACCTCACATCTTCACTGATTCGTGTATACATACGTATATGCTGTCTATATAAGTTTGCACATTATACATCTTCTTAAAAGAAAAAAGAAACTTTCGTAAATAGTTCTCAACTTTAAAACGAGCCGATACAAACTTTGCGAACAATTCTGTCCGCTCGAAATGAATCGGTTAAAATAATGTTACAACTTTGGTCAATTTCCATGCCAACTACATATATTGAATATTTACCCATTTCATGCGTCTCGATCAACACAATTGTTTTGAAAAAAGTTATTCTAGTATTTTGTCATGAAAATATCTTTAATTATTACGTAATTTTAATAATAATAAAAAATTGTTTCGTCTTAACTAAGCGATAAGTGCAATTATTAGTATAATTTATATTTGAAGCACTGTGATTTTCCATTTTATAATTAAAATGTAACTTTGTTTTAAAACCACTGTTAATATTTTATTATGTCTACCGGTTACGAAGCTAACCGCTTCTTTATCAAAACTGATTTATACTATTAATCATCCTTAATCAGCATTAGTCAGTCTTGATAACGAAGCTTCGAAACCGGTAGACATTATAATTAGGTTATAATGAAACATTTAAAGTGATTTTAAAACAAAGTTACATATTTTTATTATGCAATTTTTAGTATTTACTAAAAATATTATTATATGTAGGTACAATTATACAGTGAAAAATAAATGTAGGCTTTGCAAAATGATTATCTGCAGTGCTATTTTCTAGTTGTATGTAATATAAATAATTTAACGAAATCAATGCCATTTTCTGTGTAAATATTTTTTTTAAATCTACATATTTAAATGGTTCAAAATATCAAATCACACTATTTATGTCCAAAAATATTGTAAAAAAAGTTATTTACCGATTGCTTTGATTTTTTTTTACCATAATGGCAATGCCACCTATTAAATGTAACAGCAACACACGCAATACTAAACATTGCTCATGGCGGACAGTGTGTTTCTGACAATTCTCTCACCTTGCATTTTTAATGTTTTCGATCGCATTGTTGTTTTATTAGTTTTTAATATTTTCATTGCTTCATAAGCATTGGAAAATTATGCATATTACAAATATGAAGTTTTTATTTTATTTTTTCCATTTAATTATACTGTGTACCATTATAATTTAATTATAATGGTACACAGGGTATAGCATTTGATCAACCCGGTATGTTCATTTGGAATATATTTATTACGATGCAGATGACGTTATAGACGAAGCTCATATTTCATGACATAACTGCTATTAAAGAAAGAAGTTGAATAAATTATATGGGTACAAATATAACAAAGTAGTACCTAAGGCACCCGGGGTTACATAATTGTACTCGCTAATATATAAGATTCACTTAGAAAAACGTAAAATATTGTCCGTCTCCATCCCGACAGCTCACTTGGAATCCGATATATTCATTTACTTTGTAACTGAATTTAGTTGAAAGGACTTTTTTTTAAATCAACACAAAAAATAAATTCTTACCTCCAGTAATTTTATTAGACCCTTTTTCCAATTCACTTTTCCAAGTTACTTATTTAAATGTACTGCTTGAATCACATCATTAGTTCTATCCGATTTGTAAATTCAAGATTGGATTAAATATAATATTATATTTGTATGTAGTAAATTCTAAAATAAAAAATGTATGAGTATTAATGATTTAAATATTTACTTGTAAACTTATAACATAAATTCAATTTTACCATTTTTTTACATCTCAACATATATGAAGAAGAATACGGAAGTCTGGGCATTAACGGCATTTACATTTATGGCAGTCATAGGCTGTTTTAAGTGATTTATTTACACACGTGTAACGTCACCAATTCTACCCATGACTGACAACCACACTACAAAATTTTCGGAACCCCTAGATATATAGATCAAACTCGTGACACAGTTCATGTGAGTTTACATCCGATATCTATGTTGGAATAGGGAATGCTTTTATTAAGCATAGACTCTTTTTATTTGTATGTAAGTTCCGAATCATGGACTAAAATCACACACTTGGGCCCCACCTGAAAACATGATTTAAATTTTTTTACGTAGCTTGTAATTTTACCAGTTATTTTATTTACAACATTTTTAGTGTGTCCAAATACTTGTTTACAAATGTGTAAACTTTGACAGTTTATTTATCCTTATCACTTCAATTCAATATTTGATTGTAAAATGCTAAAATAAATCTTATATTTTTGCCGCAGAACATCGATTTGCTTGTACAAGGCGTGTTCCGCCTATACATAAATATACTCCTACATACATGCTGTGGATACTTCCCATCCCTTGCACATTTTTTGTGCACAAAGTATACCTATGTATTTCTGCTATCCACCCAAGTGATGATACATGTGACCTACATATCAGGAGTTTGTAAAGTGATTTATCATTAGCATACTAATCACTCTTGTGGATGCTGCTTTTAGTGCCTACATTTAAGTGTTAAAGTTGTTTCCCTACAGATGCGGTTTTTGAAAGCGTATCTCCATTGCAAAAACGACCTTTACAACATTGTTCGAAAAGCCTTAAATAGCTTATCGACTACACAGGATCACAAAATATTTATGTTAATGGTCACTTGGTTCATAAATATATATAGACACTACAATTGGGTTTTGAATTTGTACTTTATTTTGTGGCATTTACACTTCTCGTGGTAAGTACCTACACCTTTTTATCAGCATCCCTTCTTAAAATAGTCACCGTAAATATGTGGCGCATATATACATATATACCTTACAATCACATTTATTTGTAACAGTATTTCAAACAAAAATTCATTTGAAAATTAATAATAATAATAATAAAACCCTTATTCGCACCCCAATGGTGCATGGTGGCACTGCTTCATATGAACACAGTGTTATCTTGATCGTTTACATACGAAGGAAAGGTGATCAGCCCTCCGCTTCAGGTACCAGTCCAGGGTTATATTGAATAAATATTACAGTGAAAAAATCACTTATATTTATTTGACCCCCCTGGGAATCGAACCCGTGACCTCCAGAACTGTAGCCGAGCGTGCTGACCATTACTCTACAGAGGCGGACTCTGTCATTTGAAAAACATCAATATTTTCTCGATTCGCGTGAACCGTAGACATTTCCGTTTAAATTTCAATTAAAATCATAACGTTACCGTAAGACACAGTTTTCTTTGTTATTTTTAAATGTTTTTTTACGTATATTCATTATGTTAAGCAATAGCTCTTTTTTCTTAACAACACTAATATTCTAAACCCCCCTCCTTCCCTATATTTATTAACCTATATATACCCTTAAATATATTTTTTGTTCGTTAGTTTTAATTTTTACCAGAAGATGAAAACATTTGTATTTTTTCGAAACTAATCATATATATAAATAAAACTCATCAAGTGGTTTATTCAAGTGTTTCATTAAAAAAAAATTCTCGATGCACAAACACAAGACTCTACAGCAAATGCGTTCGAACCCTGCCTTGTAATCTAGATACGATCAAAAATTTATGTCAATCAATACTTGCGAATTCGTTCCCTGTTGGTCAACATGCTTTCCATCTTTAGAATTCTTCGTGCATCTAGATGGAGAAATATAAAAGATACTACGTTTTTTCCCTTTATTCCTTAATAATCCACTATTTCATTCAAGGGAATATCAACAATTATTTAAAGTACATGTTTTATTTTAATTCGACATTTTTTAAATCTTTATTTAATTTTAAAATGCTTTTTTTTAACGGGTAGTAAATTTTTAGTTTCTGTAAAATCTAGTTAAAAATAGTATTACAGCATGGTAACGCAACATGATTGTAAGATTACTAAAAGTTTTTTTTTTGCTGAAAAGTATTCTTTATATTTTTAAATTCCTGATTTACCATGACTTTACATTTTTTTCCCACTAATATATTAACTTTTCAAAGGTTTTCCAATTTTACCCTTTTCAAAATGTTGAAATTTCTGTGTAAACGTCTTAAATTAAGCCAAAAATAGAAAACCTTAAATTCGAATTCAAAATAGATTTTTTGTCATTTTATACGAAGTAATATAGTGGTATGTGGTTTACGTTTTCGTAAAAAAAACTAATATGGTTTTATAAAAAGACCAAACATGGCAAACATGTCATTTTGAAAAGCTTTCATGAAGCGTACACAGATAAAGATCCAGATTAGATGGGCCGTCCTTTTTACAGTGACAGATCTTTCATTTTCATTGGCTACTGGCTCCAAACCTCGGCGGCCATTTTATCCCAGATGTTACTTCAAAGCATAAAAAATCTCCAGAGTTTGCCTCTTTTGTAAAACAGTTTTCTTCGTATTTTATAATAGGGATTATTTTTTCAATTCAGTGATAATCCCCAGTCTCCCATTGAATATTTTTATCTCTAAAATGATATTATGCCTACATCCGTAATTCCATATAATATGTAACACAGAAGTGGTATCATTTTCATTTCAGAAATGTTTTCTTGTATTTGCTCTCACCATTTTGATTAACTCACATCAGAAGGTAAAAATTTTACTGAAAATACGTTTGTTTTCCGAAAATGTTCTTGTACTACACTTGTGTTATTTATTTTATTTCTCGACTTCTTTGAAATATTTTTTGATGTCCGATTATTACCCTGCTTTTGAGAAGTGGATGATTTTTTGAGAAAGTTGGAGAAGAGCTTATTGGCTTAGTATTTAACAACACAAACCTTTTTCACAAAATAAGTACTTTCCGAGTTATTTAATATTTCATATGTTATATACATATTTACTAGTAAATACAAGTGTTTCTTTTTCATGCGGGATCACAAAGTGTATTGTGTAATGGATTAAGAGCTACTGATTTATTATATTTTATGATGATTTAGATCGGCACAACTTGTAAAGAATTTTATAACTAACGGAACATTTATTTTCAAAAATCTAAACGAACCTAAATTTTGAGATTGATCAGTCATCAGGTCAGTGATTAGCTTATTTTATTAAAGAGTTTTTAAAATGACTAAAATCTACTCAGGTTTTTGTTCAAATGAGCGAAACTTTTTAAGCCAAAGAATTGAATAACTAACGGAACATTTATTTTCAAAAATCTAAACGAACCTAAATTTTGAGTTTGATCAGTCATTAAGACAGTGATTAGCTTATTTTATAATAGAGTTTTTAAAATTACTAAAATCTAGTCAGGTTTTTGTACAAATGAGTGAAACTTTTTGAGCCAAAGAAATATTTGAATATGGAATAAATTAAATGGTTTATTTGAAAGGAATAAATACTGTAAAGGTGACGTAATTAAGGACTTTGGATCAATGTTTTTTCGCAGTTATTTCGATGATATGTGAGCAAAGGGGAGTCGAGTAGAATTGAACATGACAATGCTATTAGGGGCGAGGGTATTTAAAGGTGAATATGTACCACAGAGAGCTCGTTAAAACCTTTTTCCTACATTGCAATACCTTTAAATTACAAATCACTAGTAATGTCGTGATACAGAAACATAATGAGCACATTTCAAAATCAACGTTTTATTTTTAATAACTTATTTGCAAAGACAACATCCCTTAAGAAATCTGTTACTTTTTTCCAGTTTTGATTTGCTTTTATACAGTGACGTAAAATATACTAGACCTTGATACAGTAAAATATAATAAAAACAGTAACCTACCTAGTTCTATGATATATGTTATATATTTGTTTATTTATTTATTTATTCATTTATATATAATTACAAAATAAATAAAAACACTCGTATATTATAAGAAAAGTTTTATTTTATTTTTAAATATTATTCTTTTTTCATACTGACAGTGGTGGTATCAGATACTCTATTCACCCTATGAATGATATATCAATATATATCTCAATAAAAAACAAAGGATGCATCGATTTAATACAAAATAAGACAAAAGTCAGAACATTTCATTGCTTAAGACATGGCATTAGACAGGTTTAAGTGATCACTTTACACACAATACAGCGTTCCCCATTCTGCCTCATTATTGAGCATCAAAATTGCATTTTTTTTACAGAATGTAAAAATACACTGTTGTTGGATTATTTTCGAAAATAAGTTGTAATTAAGATAGATGTGGAATTTTCTTTGATGGTTTATTTTCTTATGATTAATAATTGCAATATATCGTATCAATTGCTCTAAATTAGACGTCAGCGGTATTCATATATCAACTCACCCCATACCCGAGTAATGCATGGTAAAAATGTTCCTTATTTATTAAATATTTATTTCAAAACATATTACATACATAAATCATATATACATACATATAACATTCCCGATGAGTAATTTCTATTTCTCATTTTGTGACATGGGATTATGGTTAACAAGACTGGAACATAAATAATAAAGTAACAAAAAATATTTTTTTATTAAAACCAAAACTAATACTAATACATGTCAAAATATAAAAACAATTAACAGGTATAATAAATAGGCACAAGAAGCATATTTAAAATAAATAAATGAGAAAATATAAGGTAAGAAGCTTATTTAAAATAAACAAATGAGAAAATATAACAAATGAGAAAATATAAAAAAACATAAGGTAAAAACAAAATAAGAAAATATGACTTATCACTACATATATATCTTATATGTGAATCAATTTTTCAGTATCGTCTTTACGTCCATAAAACACGGAAAAACACTCATGTAGAAAACTAGCAACGAGGAATTAACGAAGAATGAGGTCAGAAGGGGGACGAAAAAGTTTTTCCCCGTACGTTTATCAGGCATTATTTATTATCCATTTATAGCTTGCAACTGCATTTTCCGTGGCATTATAAAAAGTAACGACAGCTTACGTTAATATTTTTTTAAAATAAATGTGTTGGGTAATACGTATGAAAACTAATATTTCAGTAAAGGAGTTTTATGCAAACAATGATTTAAAAACAATATTTTTTAGAAGAAGCAAAATTTATGTCAATTTTTTAATTGCGCACTCTTGGACTTTCATCACCAACATTTAAGCTTTGGTTGTTCAAATTTTAAAAAATGTAGGCCTCCATAGTGGTAAGCGTATTGTCAGAGGTCTCGGGTGCGATTCCCAGAGGGGTAAAAAGTAAATTCATATGATTTTCCATTCTAATATTTAATTCAAAACATTCTGAACGGGTAATCGAAGCGCAGAAGTGATCATCTTCTCTTCACTTAATTAATGATCAAAATAATACTGCGTTAATACGATGTTTAAGAATAAACAATAGAATTAAACAATTAAAAATAGTCATTTTGTTGTTGACATTTTCAGTTGAAGTCATTTCAAATTATTAGTTTGATTCATCAGCATAAGAAGTTAATTTTAATACTTTGTTTCAATATTTATTGTATTTGGTATTAAATTGTTTTTATCATACATCATTCGTTAATGTAGTACCACACAAAGTACAATATACATAAAGTGAACGGTAAATAATAAGAAGAGTGTCATATTACCATACCATAGACTTCATATTACCTTAACAATATAAAACTTAAATAATGTTGAATAAAATAAATAAAAATAAAAAGAGAATAGTTGTAATTTTCTTAAGTACCTTTTGAGTTTTTGTAACTTGTACACTATGTTTTTTTGTACCGATTTTTACTGTTGTCATAATAATGTTTCAATATTGTTTTAGTTTTTAAAGACTGTAATTATTATATTTTTTCATTATATTACCAAAAAAATCCCTAAACAGTTTTTTAAATCAAAGCAATTGCAAAAAAACACTCACAGAAAACATTAAAACACCATTATTTTGTAAGATTACTATTTTTTTTCACAGATTTTTCGTTCACCTGTATTTAAAAAAAAGTTATTTGAGGGAAGATGTTTCCTTTTCCTGAAAATCTCCCATTTTACGCGACTATTCATTTTATTTTAATGCCTCCGTAATCATTTTAAACGTATTTTTATTTTTCTCTAAATATCTCTTTAAATCGACCCGTTTAAATACGAGATTACTTTATAAATTCGATTTTTTCCCCGAACGGTATTCATATTTTTTCCATTTCAAAGTTAATTAACTTTTTACTCATTTCGAAGGTACCTAATCAACAATGGATTCAAATTTCTAATTACAATTTTATTCTTTAAATGTCTCTTTACTGTTTTATTTTGTTTGGAAGTAATTTCTTTAAATTTAAATAAGAGCATGGAATGAATTCTCAAATTTTATTCAGTATTATATTGCCATCAGTAACTCAAACCAATTTTAATTAATGATGTAAGCATCCTTACCCTTGAATGGTGTATTTTACATCCGAGAAACCTATTTCTGGTATTTTAATTCCCTTCTTACAAAATACGGGTTATTTAATTGAAGTTGCTTATTCCACACCCGAACGCTGAGAGGTTTATTCATTTAGTTGTCTTGCAGAATGTCTAAAATATTATTCCTAATGAAGAAAGCTCCCCCGGAGATGAAACTCTACTATATTAAATGATTCAATTTGAGTCAACTGTAATCTAAAGATTCCGCTATGTAAATTAAGCAGCTTTTCTGTCGTTAGACTGTTTAGCGCATAAACTTGGTTTTCAGTTTTCTTTCATCATCAATTAAGCTTAGAATTTATTTAATTTTAACGTTAGTTTTGCGGTTAGTCGCTTGTAGGAGAGGGATTCACGATTCATCGCAGTTTGTTTATACTTATACCCTAAAATTCCACATTAACAATGAATACCCGCGAGACCACAATAGCCGGTATTGTAAAGTTTAATTAAAATTAACAAACAAACATGTTTTCCGGAGTAAATTATGTAAATCATAATTAAAATTGTATTATTAAAAGGATATTAAATGAATTAATTAATACGTCAAAGCCGCATTGAAAAATAGATGAAGAAAACTTATACGATTGTTGTACAATATACAATTATACATGTGCAAATATTTTTTTAAAAGTACATACCATACTCTTTATTTTTTAAGAAAATTTACATTATAATATAACCAATTATTTTGAATATTTCAGATATTGTAAATTTATGAGACTTTATAAAAAAATATATCATTAATCTGAAATTTAAAAAAAAAAACATGATACTACTCCACTGACTTGTTATTTATTCTTTTGTGGACTGGTGTGTTAACTCAATCAATTATTTTTCATATTTAACAGAGAAAATTTGTGTTTCCATTTACTAAAAAAATATATCTTTGTCAAAAAAGATTGATTCAGATATTAAGTTATAACATCGAATTGTTTCCATATTATTATAATTCCAAATATTTTTTTATATTTCTCATCAAATAAAATCTTTTTTTCTTTTGTTAATAATATAAATTCAATCGGCGTATTATTACTAGAGTAATCATCGAAATTAACTTTCTCCGAAATTTTGTTACGCAATTCTACAGGAGCCTGTATTGCTATCGTTAGTGAGAATCTCCCCCGTACGGGGATGACTGAATGGGATTGATTTGATTTCGGACGGAAATTAGCTTTCTTTGGGTAAACTTCCCTAAAAGTATCACAGGAATGGGGTAGAAAAGCATATTGGGGCAACACTTGATAAGGTTTCCTTTTATAATATAAACCTTTTTATTTGCAGTGGAAATTGTTTAATTTAATCTTATTTACTAACGTAATTTTACACGGTCGCCGCTTGCTGTTGATGATTATTAGAAATGAATTAAAAATAAATGGGATTACTTATAAATTCTCCCTTTTGCATCATAGAAATATGGATTGGAAAAGAAAATCCCTAAAATGATTTAACGTTTTTTATTGTTGTATTTTACTAGTTATCCTTTTATATTACTTGTTTTATTGTCACGATTTAATATTGCGGCTGACTATCAACTGTTTAATAAAGTTGTAAGACAAAGTAAGCTCATAATAAATTTCTGTTTATTTTTAAATTTATTTAAGTATTTTTAATTAATTGATTTAAAACGTCTACGGGGATTTTTACGTTATTTTTCCTGTTTTTAAGGGTATTTGTGGCATATTGATTTTTTCAAAGGTTTATAGAATTGAGGAAAAATGTTTCAGAAGTGTTTCACGAGTAGTTAATGTATAAAAAAAACATTTATTTTATTTTATATAAATTAGTATATTAGCATGCAAAAATGACAGGGTTAACATTAGATACGTATTTTCATGAGTGTTTTTTTACTAACCCAACTGACTGCTGAAAACTATCTGGGAAGCGATTCCACTAAAGATAAAATTCGTGCATGAAAAACAACCCATTGTTAACATGGGTAGGAAGTAATAGAGAATTTCCGAGGTTTATTTATGCAGTTAAACCTCAAAACATATCTGTTCGTTGTCTTCGGTTTTTATTATGTTCAGAGCAAGTCAATTAGTCTGAATTCGTGGTTAACATGTTGCTTATCAAAACGAATACGTAAATAAGATGATTTGATTTTTCAAAATTTATTTTTTATTTATTCAGATTGTTTAATTTTTATTTTAAAGAACTCCAAACTTCAAAATGGCCTCATATAGCAAAACAACTGCCATATCGATGAATAAATAAGAAAAGTCAAAATAACTAATGATTGTCTATAAAAAGTTATTTTTAAATATAAAATTAATATTAAAAACTTCGAAATAATTAATTTAACATAAAAAACAAGTTTTTTTCCGAGATATCTAATGAAGAAGGTCTGACATTCCAGCTTTTTTCTTGAAATATCTAGAGAGAGGTTCTGATAGTATATCTGAGGTATTTTCTTTGTACTTTGTACTTTGGTTCTTATATTAATAAAAAATCAGATATCTTGTCATTCTGTCTTTGTCGTTTCTAGATTTATAACTCAAGAAATTGAAATTTGACATCAAAGATATTTTTTTTAAATCTTACATTTGAATTTGCTTCGGTTTTTTGTTATGAAAAAGTTTTTAATTAAATTTTTACTTTGTTCCAGGTAAGGATGCGTAATGGAAAGTTAAATCTGTAAAGAATCTTTCTTTTTGATATGAGATACTGTTTTCGGTAAGTTACTTTAATTTACCCTTTGGAAAAACAAATGTTGATACTCGTAACAGAAAAGTGTTATTGATTATGCTTAAATGGACTTCAAAAAAGGTTAGGAAATCATTCGAAAGCAAAAAGTATGATATGTAATTCATAAATTTATGATTGTATTATTCACAAATTTTCAACTGGGTTCACCACCGTCAGCTGAATTTCCATATCTATAAAGTTTACAACTTACGTACGAAATAAATGCAATAACATTTCATATGAACATTTTTTTCAAATAATGCAGTATGGTTGTTTCATAATGGGCAGAATGATGAACATCAAACGAGTATCAAGTTGATCACCTAAGTCTGCCAAATGCCAGCTCGTAAGCCCTGGGCTGCTCACATTTCAATCTTCTTTCGTATGAAAACGATAGATGGTTCGTCTCAATGTGAGATACCTAGATGCATATAATAAATACTTATTGTATTTCTCGACCATCATGTAGAAAACTATTGTAATAGCTATAGTTTTAATTTGAGTGTGGTTGTCAATAATGGGTACAATTGGTGAATGTTACACGTGTAAAGTGATCACTTAAACCAGTCTATGACGGTCGTCAGCCCCGCAAATGCCCAGACTTTTATATTCTTCTTCATCTTTGATGAGATGTCAAAAAACAATATGAAAATAACTCCTGTAATTGGAGATAATTTTGTGAACAAGTATTTGGACACATTCAAAATGTTGATGTATAATAGTTTTTATTCAAACAGCTATTTTCGTATTACATGAAATACATTTAAAATGAGTTAAGAAAAGTTTGAACTTGCCTATTTTAGAAAATAAGCTCCTGAATTACTTTGAACGAGGGTTAATGATATTAAATACGTATATTTTTTTCGGCTTTGAGAGGTCCAAAAACTGTCCTATAATAATCGTAACGCTTCACTACTACCGCTTACTCACAATCTCATACTTTCCACGAAAGCACAAGTAACGCCTAATGACTGCCATTGAGAAGTCCTTAGTACAACATATTCGCGTCATTTGCCGTATTTTAGTTCCATTGTGCTGGCCGAAGGGGAAGTCGTCCGTCCAACTCGAGAAAAGTAACTATTTCCTGCCCGACTTCAACATAAAATAAAAACATACCTTACTTCCTTTTGTTTGCAGCGAATAGACACGATATTAACTCGACAAATGATGTGAAATCAAACGAGCAGAAAATAAACTTACCTAATTTTTTTTACTTACTTAACTACTTTATTTAACGTCTCAAAATGGACATAAGAAAAAGAATACTGACGTTTAAAATGTTTAGGAATTCATGTCATGGGTGAATTGTTGAAATGGATAATTCCAACTCCTTTGCTTGTTACTAACTATAACTGAAATCAGTAAGAGTAGATGAAAAACCTTTCAGCAAAAGCTAAATTGGCAGTGCACAATAGAGTTCTGGTTCCAACCTTAATGTTTGGACGTGAAGCATAGATTTGGCAAAAGACGGATGAAAGCAGACTGAATGCAGTCGAAATACGATATTTTAGACGAATGTGTGGTAAAATGATGCAAAGTAAATATTCGAATGGTGATGATGGTAAAAAGAATGCAAGGTTGAAAATTAGCATTATCGAAAAAAAATTACGAAAGGTGCGATAAGATGTTTTGTATTTGTGAATCGAATGAGTGAAGAAAAAATAGTAAACTAAATTTATGAGAAAAATTTGGCTGGTAATATTTTTTTAAGCACTATGTTTCGAAAATGAACCATATTTGAGATTAACCAAGAATTTGAGTAGTGTGGTGGTCAATCATGGGTATAATTTGTGAATATTACACGTGATCACTTAAATCAGCCTATGACGGCCGTAAGCCCCGAAAATTGCCTATACTTCCATATTCTTCATCATCTTTGTTCATATATCAAAAAGTAATCGATTTCTTATAGTGATTTTAAAACAAAGTTACATTTGAATTATAAAATGGAAAATCACAAGGTCAGTGTTTCAAATATTAATTATAATTTCTTATACTCTGACTTTTAAAACAAAAACGAAAAAATATATTTTAGCGATAAAGCTTTTTGCAGTGGGCCGTTTATTTCCCTTTACTTTGAAATAATTTCATTTCTATCGGTTCAAGGCCAATTTTTTTCATCACTTTTGTTAATTCTTGACTTAGTCCTCTGCAAGTAATCTGTTTAATTTGGTCTCCATTCCGTCAGCCGGAATTCGGTTAGTCTCGTAACTCTTATTCGATTACTGAATTTTTGGATTTAAACTCTGTCATTGTTGAAACATTATTTGGGAGTCGTTCGAGATCCTATTATCTTGTAATTCTTGTATATCCAAATGATTTTATTAAAATGATGATTTCTCTCTGACTGTTACACAACCACTTTTTTAAAACATAAATTAATCTATATAAATAAAACTTTAGTTTGTTCCAAATCTCAAACCTCCTTGTTTACTGATTGCTTTGAAATTTTGACACTACGTTGCATTTGAATGCGCTCGTGTTTTTTTAGTTTCACATATACGGGTAACCTGAAACAGTTAAAGTTATATTTTTAAACATGTTTATCGCAATGGCAGCGCCATCTGTATAACTAATGCAACTTTCGCATTATTAAATATTGCTGATGGCGGACCGCGTGATTCTTGACAGCTGCTGTCTCTTCACTGAATTTTTAATGTTTTTGCTTCCATTGTTATTGATTTTTGATATTTTCATTGCTTCACAAGTAAGTATTGTGAAATTATATACATTAAAAATGTGTGCATTATATTTTATTCCTTTTTTATTTTTTATTATGATATATTTTACCACAAAGCGACTGCCGAATCAATTAATGAAATCAAGTATCCAATTAATTTTTATTACATTTCTTGTATGGATTAAACCTCGTAGCCAAATTGGCGTCTCGCTCGATGTATACTCCTACCATGTAGAACGTGATTTTATAATTTTCTGTGTATTGTAATGAATTTTGTATACCTTCTTTCCCCATTTCCTTTCGTTCCTGCATGCCGGTAATATTATATTAAGGTTTCGCGAGAAATTCACTTTTTTAATGGTTTATTTTCCTCGTGACCTGATTTCATTATTGCTGACGTTTACTTAGGCTCGGTTTACATCGAGACAGAGACTGACTTCGAACATGAGGCAAGTCAGTGCCTACTAGATGCTGCTATCGTGTCAATTGATTTCACGTCAGTACAGCGCTTTTGCGTGAATTCGGACATTAATATTTCCAGTGTTTATTTGCAAAGTCAGTCCTCTTTCCGCCATCCACGATAGCTGTACTGCATTGTCTTAACACCATTATCAGTAGTTGGTCAGTCGCTGACTTAGCGTTGTAGGGTGTTTAACGCTGTCGTTTTCGAAAATCGTTTCTTTTTAGATAAATATATATCTTCTTCTCACAAATCAATGAACTCTTTTAATAGCAGATGGGAAACATTTCTCTACAAATATTTGACTCGTATTAAACTATGCCGTTTTCGAGAATTAATTTTTCCTCACTGACTTTAATAGCGTTTGGGCACCATGAAAAAACCTCGACTCATAACTACATATAAACAGTGTAATACATTTAAAATGATTTGTTTTCAGGCGGGTATCCAATATGTGAATTTAATCCCGGATTCGGACTTTGCATACAAATAAAAAAAGTGAATGCTAAAAAAAGGCTCCCTATTCCAACATATGTAGATGTCTGTTGTAAACTCACATGTACTGTGTCACGAGTTTCATCAATATATCTAGGAGTCCTAAAAATTTGAGTAGTGTGGTTGTCAATCATGTGTAAGGTTTGTGAATGTTACACGTGTATAAAGTGATCACCTAACCAAACCTATGACAATGATTAAAGAAAACACTTGTTTTTTACCACTTGAGTTTTATTATAGACTACATGTTTCAGAAGTTAAACTTCCATCATTCAGGTCTGTATAATAACATGTTATTATACAGACCTGAATGATGGAAGTTTAACTTCTGAAACATGTAGTCTATAATAAAACTCAAGTGGTAAAAAACAAGTGTTTTCTTTAATCATTGTAACATGTCTTACCACAAAGTTAATGCCGAAACAATAAATAAAACAAACCTATGACTGTCGTTAGCCCTGTAAATACCCAAACTTCCATATTCTTCTTCATCTACATATGTTGAGATTTCAAATAAGTGTAAGTTAGTTCTTGGCGCCAGTACTAACGTCTGTAAATGACTCGATGTTAATCCGCCTTTATACTGGTATTCATATTCAACGTGATGTTTTAATCTTGTTTACATCTCGATCATTTCCTTACTATCGCGATGCATCATCCTTTACAGCATCCTCTGGTCGCATAAATAAACCTTAAACAACCGAACGTTATCAACCCTCAGATATTCAATGGATGTCCTCAGGCAGTATCGCCCGCAAACACCATCAGTGCACAAACTGAGGCTATTCTCTTTGAAATCAAAGAGTCCACTCCGCTGGAATACATGGCTATGCGGAAACCTCTTTGTGCTTTCATCTGTGAAATCAGCGCATCCACGGTAGCTAAAAATACGCGATCAACATGCTGGACTTGTGTTATCGCAAACATTGCCAAACGACACCGGGAAAATACTTTCATTTGGTTTTCCTACCCTTTTTATGTTATTTTCAGCGATATATGATCTCGTAACCCAGTAAGAAACTGAACTATGTATAACTTATTTTAACACATTATTTATTATTATATTGACATCTCATCAAAGATGAAGAAGAATATGGAAGTCTGGGAATTTACGGGGCTGACGACCGTCATAGGCTGGTTTAAGTGATCACTTTACACACGTGTAACATTTACCAATTCTACACATTATTGACAACGACACTTCTCAAATTCTTGGAAGTTCTTTATATATGAACCAATTTTGAAACATTGTTCTTGAATGACTCGTACATTATTTCTTAATCGAAAACCAAACATACTTATTTTTGTGGAAAAAATAAATTTATGTATTATAATTATTAAAAAAAACTCACTGACTAACCATCACATCGCTTCCCACAGGGGTAAGCAAAGGAAATAGAATGCCATTACAATACCTTTGCAAACAATCTTCGACTCTTTCACATTCATGCGTCTCCTCATACTTATCCGCTAATAATTCCGACACCTAACCTAACCACACTTAAGTGTTTGAAATACTTGATCATGCCATGTTTTTTTCGGTCTTTCTCTGCTTCTTTTTTCAAATTAATTCGTCTCGAATATTTGTTTTACTGTTCTATCTTCACTCATTCATTCCACGTGCCATTATTCATTCCTTTCTAAATAAATCTTTCTTAATTTTTATTATTATTTGATTTATGGATTGTAAATGCCAGAAAAATCCAGCTACCCAAATTTTCGTCTATCCAAATGGGGTTCAGTCCCAATCGATTTGGATAATTGAAGTTCTCTCTATATTATTAATGATTTTTTTTCAGGTTTCTGAGGTTCATAAAAGGTTATCTCCGATTTTCTCTACGAAGTTCTCTGAATTTCTTATAAGCAAATACTGTCCACACTTTAATTATGATTGAAGTTTTTTTTTTTAAATGTTTACAACCATCATTATACATTACAAACGCAAATAAACCTTTGATGAAAACATCTCTTTGAAAATTCCTCTTTTTTCATTAAATGAAAAAAGACCCTCGAATACTTCAGTAAACACGACGAGCTCTCGTAATGTTGTTGGATCAAATCATTAAAACCCTTGAAAACAAATTTTCACAGAAATAGCTTACTTTTCGAAGTTTATTTTCTACTTTACACATAATAATATTTTCTTAAGGGCGTTTTTTAGCAAAAGGAAAACATATTGGTTTTTCAAGAATATATTTTCAAACGATTCGGAAATGAAGTGCTTCCAAGAATGTTTTCTATGAATTTCAAATTTTTAGTTTTTTGCGTTATTCAATAAGGCTGTCGAAATTTTATCGCATCTTTTGCGTCCACCGCATATTCCAAATAAATATTTCAATGAATTTTTAAGTTACGAAACTGAATTGAATCGGTAAAAAAGCAATACAATTTACATTTTATTTAATTAATTAATTCGGCAGTCGTTTTGTCGACACACGAGTCACAATGGATTGTCAGAAAAAGTGGTTTTTATATATTCTCACATTTGTTTTATCGTTCCTTAAAATGATGATTTTCGTCAAATTTAAGCGTTGACGACAAAGATCGCTCTGTACGGCAAAACTAGAAGTATTTTTGTAAAAAAAAGGATTGTAATTAGTGATTGCCAATTTTAACTAATTTTGTTAAGTTGACTCTTTGTTCGTGATTAATCTAATTCCAAGAGGCTATAATAAAATTTCAGAAAAGCTATTTTTTTAATTGCTCTTTTTTATCATAAAATATTTAACGGCCGTAACTTACTACCTCATTTATTCGGTTTTATCGGATGGAAACATCTGGTAATAATTTCATTCCGCTCTTAATTAATAATTTATTTCTCATTTACACGAATAAACAGTATTATTTTTATTTTACACTGTTTTGAGTGTCCCCGAATCTCTGTTTACAAATTTGGATGTCTCCAATTAGGAGTAATTTTAAATAAACGTTTCAGTGTAGATGAAAAATTATATGAGAGTTTAAGTATTTACAGGGCTTAATTTAAGCGATCACTTTATACACGTATAAAATTCACCATTCTACTCATCACTTCTCAAATTTCACATTCTTTCACATGATAGTTCTCGACAACATCTATGATTAATCTCTGCTAATTTAAAAACCTTATTTAACTAAATGTCCGCAATCAGCCATATTTCTAAACCCATTGAATTGCACCCACATGCCAAAGGGATTCAAAATCATTGCATATACATGAGTTGAACGAACGTTATACATGGATATGAAGTTATCATTCGAGCCAGCTAAATGCCCGGTTGTAAGCCCTGGAATGCTCAGATTTCCATCTTTTCTCATATAAACGAAAGGTGTTTCTCTCTCCTTATCATTCATCGTTCACTATGTGTAATACCACTTCGTGTAATAATTTAAAATGGTATTACACAAAGTGGCCGATGAACGATAAGGAGAGTGTTATATTACCATACCACAAAGTTAGCAAAGCTTTTGATATACAAAATATAGGAAGATGTTTCATCTCAAGTTTGGACATCTATAATATTGTTCATCGTATTCAGGATATTTAATCTGGTATCTGATATTTATTCACTACATTTTCTGAATATAATAATATTTTTTACCGATTTATTTATTTCATGTTTCAGCATTTGCAAGTAAATAACCCGTTCCGATTCCCGAACTGTTCTTTTTGTTACCTACTCACATTTCCACTCTCCATTCGAGCTTAAAGCTCTAGTACTGCTATCAAGAGGTAGAAACTGCTGGGAATTTCAAACAATGCTTTATTTTATTCAGGAATTTGTAATACAAAAGTATTGAAAACGGTCAGATAGTACGAACACAAACAAAACGCGAACAACAAGAGTTGAAACTATTTTACAATATACTCTGACACAAAGCTTTGGAAAAATTATTCGACTTTCCGAACGCGTACATATATCTTAAACGTATATGTACATATAAATAAACATAGTCAAAGACGTAATCAATATAGTACAAGTTTATGTATATTTTTACATTTAGCTAAGTACATTCAGCTATCATGCTGGAGGTCCCGGGTTTGATTCCCAGCGGGCTCAAAACAAATTTTAATGTGTTTTTTATTCATTTTAATATTTATTTAACATTACTTTGGTCCGGTGCCTAAAACGCAGGACTGAGCTCCTTGCTTTCATATAATAAGCGATAAAATGTATATTGCATTGATTCTATGAAGTGCCCTATGCACCTCTTGATGTGGATCTAAGGGTCAGTAATATTATTTTAAGTGCATGTTTACATATATGTAGTAAATGAAAAGAATAATAAATTATATCACCCACAAACATAAACAACAGATAATACTCGTAAGTGTAAGTCCCTATCCAAGCACAAAAGCTTAGTCTTTTTATGGGAAAGAACAACGTTACTAAATTTCAGATTGTCAATTAGGAATATCTAGAAAATGAATTTAGTTATTTAAAAAACCCTTGTTACTTTATTAAATAAATAAATAGTAAAAATTATCTCACCTTAGTATTTTAGCTAAACTTATAATTTTTTAAAACAACCTTACTTCTAAAGCTGTTCCTGAAATGCCTGAATAATGGTTTTCAGGTCTCGCCTTTCATCGTCAACTATCTTTTTATGGAGATTTCACGTGACATATTTCTCTTTAACCTTCAAACATTTCATCCCTGCACCGTACATATCTCTCTTTCATTATTCATTCCCCAACAACTAAAAGGCTGTACCGCGCATTCTTTGTCTCCTTGATGTGTGCTTCGCTCCCTTCTCCCCATATCTCCCGTTTTCCTTTGTTTCTTGTGGTATCACTTCACAAACTTTCTTCATATATCACCTAACATTCCTACTCTAATACACAAAACTGGGTAACACGACAATACTGTTACCCGATATCAAATACTAATGCCATCAAGATTCAAACCATTGTTCGTTTATATTATTTGAATTTCGATATTTAAATACATCTTGAGTGTGTCCAAATACTTGTTATCAAATCTAAATTATCTGATTATAAAAGTTATTTTTCGTATTATTTTTTGACATCTCAACAAAGACGAAGAAGAATATGGAAGTCTGGGTATTTACATTACATTAGATGTCTCTAGTGAAGTTCTAGTGATTCAAGAATAACGTTTCAAAATTGGTTCAATACATAGAACTTCCAAGAATTTGAGTAGTGTGGTTGTCAATAATGGTTAGAATTGGTGAATGTTGCACGTGTGTAAAGTACTTATTTAAGCCAGCCTATGGCGGTCGTAAGACCCGTAAATGCCCAGACTTCCATATTCTTCTTCATCTTTGTTGAGATGCCAAAAAATAATATGATATTTAAGCATAATAGACTACATTAATATTATTTTATTTGCCTCATAAAGACTTGATAATATTTCAATTATACTATCGGGGATGATTATTTTTTCCGTAGTATTCAATCATTTTATTTCTTAAAATTATTCGTTAAAAGTATCTCAATATTTTGCCACAAAAGCTGTTTTTGACTTACTCTTACATTTCATTAAAAATGAAATCAAATTTTAAGCACTGAAACAGCTTTTGTTTTTTGAATTTTTTCAATAAAAGGTTTTGAAATAAACTCCTTTATATCCGGGTAGGAATAATGGTTATAATGGGCTACCATTTTTTTTCAACAGCTTCTATGAATGATTAAAGAAAACACGTCGTTTTTTACCACCTGAGTTTTATTATAGACTACATGTTTCAGAAGTTAAACTTCCATCATTCAGGTCTGTATAATAACAATGTATAATATATGTATAATATAGCTTAGGTATGCCAAATACTTGAAAGTGGTCAGGTTAGGAGTCGTAACAATCGGCGGGTATGTATGAGGAGATGCATGAACGTGGAAGAGGCGAAGAATGTTTGCAAGGACAGAGTGGTGTGGCGCTCTATTCTCTCTGCCTACCCCTGCGGGGAAGCGGCGTGATGGTTAGTTAGTTAGTTAGTTATAATATAGCTTCTATGAACCTTTACCAAATGTACGACTTTATATTTATTTAAATATTGTATGAAATAAATCATTATATTATTTTTTTCGTAAAAGACAGAATCACTTTTATTCAATTATTACTGAAAAAACAACCAATTAGTTTATTTTATTGCAAGTTTAAAATTTATATAAAATATTACCTCTGAAAATGCAATTCTTTTCACTTTTTATCACTGTAAAATATTTCATCCGTGGTTATTTATTTAAACGTGTACCCATTTATTAACTGTAAAGTGAAGCTAATCTTTTACTGCCAACAAATAACTATCGTGGACCAAAAATGACAAAACCACTCTCCCAATAGTGGTACGCAACACTGAACACATTACGCACGAAAGCAACAGAATACAATATATCGGCATTTCATTTTTAACCAATATATTTTAGTCATTAATATACATTTTTTAATGTTAAATTTATGGGTACTATTCTCAATATTATTAATATTTTAAGCATTTACTTTATGGTTATTGATTTTTACTTTTATATGTTTATTTTTTTAATATTTTTTTTGTTATATTAGTAAACGTATATAACTACTGACCAAGATTTTTGTCTACCGGTTTTGACATAAAGTTGTAATGATTGTCCTGACGAAGAGACGAGACATCTCGAAATCGGAATACAAAAAAATCTCGGTGAGTGATTATACATTATTATTACTAACATTTTTGTAAAAAACACTGTAAAAGTATATGGGTTTTGTTTTCTTGGACCCTTCATGCCAAGCATTTAGTCTGCTTCATTTTGTTATCTCGAAATTCCTTCGTAACGTTTATATTTGCTGTTGAAACGTAAATACGGCATTCATAAGATATTGACAGTTCTATCTGACTTCCCTCGATGGTAATCTCTTCCGCAAATAGTTTCTGCTGTATCCCATATATTGTGGTTCTCCGACCCCCGCTCGAGTGATATGTGTACATTACATACGTACCTCAGTCAGACATGTCGATTATTTAACTGGTTTTGATAATGTACGTCCATTTAACTTGACGCCGATCATACTGTGACCGCGCCGTATTAATTCAAAAGTCCTCTGAATTTGAATGGGTTGTTGAGGAATCTAGATTGCCTTAATTATATGTGGTATTAAATTCATTTATTATTGATATATCTCTTGAACTTGCATGTTTTCAACACAAAATTCTAGTATTGAACGATTTCAGCCATTATTTCATACTCTGACTAGCTGATCTGTATTCCATTAGTGACTTCATCATATTCATTTTTTTAGCAGTGAGTTTTATATGCAAATTCTTCTCATACAAATACCTATACTTAACATCTACTTGCTGTACCAATTCACAGACAAAACGACTTGTTAACTTAATCAGACCTAAAAAGGGAATTGAAAATCCCCCTAAAACAACGTTTCACTCGATAACTTGATTGATGAATCATTCAACCAATTCGATTCGCATTTTTTTGTAATTTTTGTATAAAATAACAATAACATTTAAGCTAAATGTTCAAACTGTATATCCTTTCTCTCAAATAGTCATAAACTTACGATTTATCTTCAATTATATATATATATATATATATATATATATATATATATATATATATATATATATATATATATATATATATATATATATAAATAAATATAAATATATATATATATATATATATATATATATATATATATATATATATATATATATATATATATATATATTTAAATATATATATATATATATATATATTTATATATATATATATATATATATATATATATATATATATATATATATAATATATATATATATATATATATATATATATATATATATATATATATATATATATAATAAATATATTTTAAAACATTCGTAATATTATCGTCCTAAGAAAATTTTGCAACGATGTCTCTATATTTCCTGTTTAATCATTTTAAATTTCCTGCTGGCTTCACAACTTCATTAAATTGAATGGAGAACATAGTGAGTTTGGAAAATATTCTACCAAAAAGTTTATTTTATAAAATATATACTTTATATGTAAATTTAAAGAATGTTGGGTTACTTTTTTACTCTGTCCCGTACGTCCTTCTGGAATAATTATTTATTTCGCCTCCCTTTACACCTAAACAAAATGCGTTGAATGCGCACTTTTTAAATTTTCCCCTTTTTACGCGGAAAAGTTGACTATCGAACAAATTACTTTCAAGTGGATTTTTTTTCAAATTACTTTCACCTAGTTAAGTTTCGTAATATAATTATTGTTCAAGCGATATTTATATTGTTTATAGGTTTTATACATTACCTTACTCAACTTTGTATGAGTACAGGATGGAACTCCAAGTCCTGTCATTCTTTTTTCTTACCTGCGCAAGTCGTTTACTCTGAGCTTTTTTTATTTATGACGCCTGTATTTGAAATAAATACCTCGACTTACCAATGGGCTATGCATTATGTATTGTGGTTCAAAATATCGCTCACTCCTTTCAACAACGTCATATATCAAAAATCGTCAATTTTCAGTTGAGCATGTTTTCGGAATGCCGATCTATTATTGCAAGTTTAGCCTTAATATTAAAACGACACTTTATTGTTTCATCCTATTCTACTTAAAAGCATTGTAATAATATTCATGTAACTTGTTTCTCAGTTTTGGGAAGATTCATTGCAGCTGTGTCCTGCCATTTGTTACGTAAACGTTTTCAATCAGTTAGGTGAAAAACCCATTCGCTCCAAGGGAGAATTAGGGGAAGGGGTGATGTATTGGCATATCTATTACAAATCCTCTAGCAACTCCCTACTTTCTAATCATTCCTTCATTATCCTGTTTTTATTTAAGCACGTTTATCACTGTGAGTAACTGCTCAATCGACTCGATTTATTTGACAAATAATAAAGTTATCGATCCAATTTTATTTCGAACGTTAACTTAAATGAAACGTTTTAAATAATTACTTGCCCAATATTTATGTACTTGTTTGTACAGTAAAATAAATGGTTATTTGGTAATAAAATAATCCGTAAAGGTCAAAAGTGTCAAACCATTTCTTTTTTATTTATGAAAAACATAGTTTCAAACGTTTCCCAGTATGTAAAAAATATCCAGGGTTCGAATCTTCCATACATCCAAATAAAAGAATTTCTGCTAAATAAAAGCTTTCTCAATCCCACATAGATGGCTCTCATATTGTTATTTCACCTAACTTCTGGTTTAAATTTATAACAATCTTCTTCATAGCATTGTTTAACATAGTCATATATTGTAATCTCTTATATGCTCACACATAAGCAATGCCAATGTGGACATTTTAATGACTTAAATGAATGCATGTACGATGAAATATGTAAAACAAAAAAAAAAACAAAAAAAATAGATATTGTTTTGGTACACATACATACATACATACATTTTTTCTGAAAAGGAAATTGCTGTTTTTAAGACAAAGAATATTACTTAAATTGAAATCGTATTTAATTGTTAATGCCCTTTTAGTATAATAAATATAATAAAACCCTTATCTGCACCCCAATGGTGCAAAGGGCACTGTGCCATATGAACGCAGAGTTATCTTGATCGTTTACACATGAAGGAAAGGTGATCAGCCCCCCAGCTTCAGAAACCAGTCCATGGTAATATTGAATAAATATTACAGTGAAAAAATCACTTATATTAATTTACCCCCCTTGGGAATCGAACCCGGGACCTCCAGAACGGTAGCCGAGCGTGCTGACCATTATACTATGGAGGTGGACAAAAGTAGTTTTAGTATATTCGTAGTATTCATTTTAACATCATTTTCTCCTCACATAATTATTTATTATCCTTAGTTTTCCTTTATTTTGAATTTCTCCTCCAAAGTGCTAAAGCCTTTTAACTCATTCAACCGCATATTCACAGCAAACGTAGATAGGTTTGATTTCTAGCCGACCATTCGACAACTTTATCCGTTGATTCATAAATTTTGGAACAAGGCCGTGACTTGAATTTTTATCAAGTTCAGGTGCTAAACAAAACCCGAATAAAACACATTTTAATGGTTCCCACGCGATTGTAAACCCCTCCGGAGACCAAACTTTCCCGCAAACATCCTTCACGCCCTTTTTTGTCGATTATAAAATTATAGCCTTTTTTGGTGAAACTATCAACCATTTGTTTCAAACCCTCTTTTGAATCGAGGGGTGTTTAAATTTTACATAAATTTTATCGCGTAAATAATATTCGAGAACTGAAAATTTACTTTCGTATTTAGACTAATTATATATTATAATTAAAATTTAACTTTGTTTTAAAATCACTTTAAATAAAAACAAAGTTACATTTTAATTATTAAATGGAAAATCACAAAGTTAGTGCTTCAAATATTATAAATTATATTGTAATTATATATTATTTCACAGTTGTGAAAGAGCGCTTTTACATTTTATTAAAGTCAAATATTTAATTTTTGATGATATAATTATTAAGTTTTGTTGACTAATTATAGTATTCACATGAGATTTATCAATGGATTTCAAGCCAACGTAATACAATATTACGGTTGGTATAATTTTACTTGAATATTTTATAAATGATATCGTTATTTTTTATGAAATTATCAATTCGTCATTTCAACTTTTATCCGCAAATTTGGGTCAAGGAATGCCAAGTATTAACATTGTTTTGTCTTATTTATGTACAATATTCGAGAATTTCAATTTAACTTTAGTATTAACAATTTACTTTGTTCAAAAATATATAAATTAGTTTACAGTCGTGAATGAATGCATTAACATTTTTGTAAAATAATAAAGTAAAGTCTTGTTGATTAATTACTGACATGAGATTTAGCAATCGTTTTCTAGCTAAGGTAAAGCTAAGGTAAAATAAGTATATTTGTATTTGAATATGTACAAAAATAAGATATCAATGATTATTTTTTTATGTGAATAAAAAAAAATATTAATGCGTCATTTCAATTCAGTCAGCAAATTTGAGCGAATAAATGGCAAATATATTTTTTATGTATGTTAATGTTTGAGTTTTGTTATACAAATAATTTCCAGTTTCAAACTAAAAATATATGTGTATATAGAAAATATTATACCCTACTGTGTAATCAGATCGTAAGAAATTTTGAGGAAAAAAATTGTTTGTTTAAAAGTGAAAGTTTGGGTTTCGTCTACGGCTTCGGGCTGAATATTCCAGCATTTGTTGGTGAAATTTTCGAAGCGAGAATTTCGGTCTCTTATTTTCCATTTTCTATTATTTTTCACTGGTTTATATTCATATTATAATATGATAATATTCCAAACTTTAACATTTTGGATGGAAAATATCAGGCTGCCTTTTCATAGGTTTTTTTATTGAGTCTTTTTCTGTTTTGTTTTTACATTATCCAATTTTTATTGAACTTTTGAAATCGTATTTTTACTGTATTCATAGAATTATTTCATCGTTTTTTTTATTAAACGATTTACCGTGAGTAAGAAAAGAAAGGAATAAATAAGTCAATTCGAGTGGAATACCCAAAGCCCATTCATTCTATGAGTATAACTTATGTAGTCCAGATATGCGATAGCTAAAAAAAGCTATGATTTTTGAAAGGTTAACAAGGCTGTATAAATTATTGTTCACAAAATTTTGTGTATCCACCTTTAATCCCATTATTTGTGATTTTTTTAAATGAACTGGATAAAACCAACTAATTTCAATCTTAAATTTAGCCGAAGAATTAGCATGCGAAAGCTGTTTTCAATTGAAGCATAAATACAACTTATGAAATTTGGGTAGTATAGTTGTCATAGGTAGAATGGTGAGTGTTACACATGTAATTGCTTAAACTAGTCTATGACAGTTCGTTAAGCCTGTAAATGCTTAGACTTATTATTCTTCTTCATCTTTAATAAAATATTTTTTAAGCCTGTAAATGCTTAGACTTAATATTCTTCTTCATCTTTAATAAAATATTCTGCTGAACTAAGGATAGAACTAAAATTAAGAAGACTTCTTTTAGGTGGTGTAGACATATGGAATGAATGGATAAAGAGAGATTGACTTCGAAAGTAAATGTGGCAAATATGAGCAGGGGAACAGAACGAGGACGGTCGAAAAAGACTTGGCACGATCACATCAATCAGAACCTATTATCTGGTGGTGTCAAAAGTTTGTGTAATTGGAATGCATGTATAACTAGATGTTTGGATGTAGATGAAGCAAATAGTGTATATCAGGACAGAAGAGTGTGGCGTTCCATCCTCTCTGCCTACCTCCGCGGGAAAACGGTTTTATGGTAGTAGAAATAGTAGTAGTATTATTTATAGATTGAGCATTTAATTTGTAGAACTCCATTTCAATTTATGTATTAAATTTTGAAATCAAACACTGATTTTTTTAGTGTACTAAATTGTATTTTATTGTTATAAAAACACATAAAAAATACATTTTGTGACGGTTGTTTCGCCTTGTTTTGGCATTTTCAAACGAATGACGACATTTGATTGAAATCGTCACAAAATTTATTTTCATATGTTTATTTCACAATAAAATACAATTTAATGGACCCAAAAAATCTATGTTTGATTTTAACATTTAATATATAAAGTAGTTTTATTAGCTGGCATGGTAAAAGTATAAACACTCACATTCTTTTGGTGTGGTATCAGAGGAATCGAAATTTTATCCGGATTTTCCTGGTTTTGGCGAATGTGTTTTTTTGACATTCGCACTGCCCGTTCTCATGTTCCGCCAATAATCTTTCCGCCGTCGAATAATGTTCTCATAAAGCGGCGGGAAACGATAAAATATGGCCGCCGGGGCGCTGTTTCCCGCGCTATCTGCTAGCGCGGCCCCGTAACGGCGCCGGCGCCGGCGTCATACTCGGCCGTGCTTGCATTTTTCCAGTTTCAATCCACCGATATAATCCTAGTTTAATATGGTTGGTTTACAATTGGATTCTCGATAATAGGGTTAGCTTTTCGGTATTCATATATCGTCGTCATACAGGAGAAAGTGACCTAGTGCATTGTTTTACAAAAACGTGATCATTGACTATTTGATATCTCGCTAGCTTAATATTGCCCTGAAAAAATCCCAAAAGATTTTCAACTTGGAATTATAATATATTGACTTGTTAAAAATGACTAACTGCATTGGTGTTTATTATCTTGCCAAACAATAGTGACTTAAATGGCCCTTCTGAACATTTTACGTTTTGGTGGTCACTTTCTCCTGTACGACTACGATATATTTCTTCGAAAATTTATATTGCATTTTGATTTACTTTTAGAAGAGACAAAGTAACGCATTTTTTTGATACATATACTATCCATATTATTAAATATTTGTTTAACCGTAGGTTACTCGTCCAATTTAGCATGAAAACTGTTTATATTTTTTTTACATATCGTTATTTAAATTCTCAAATCTCCTCGAGTTATACATCGATTGCCTTGTAATTAAGACTATTTTATCTATGGAAATGAAAATTTAAATGTAAGTTTGATAAATATCAAATTTCCTCACATTAACACTGATTGCTTTGAAATTTTAATACAACGTTTGTATTTAAATAAGCGCGTGTTTTTATGGTTTTACATTTGACTTAATATTTTGTTTGTTTGGTTTCTGCAGTTCCTTTTACTAGCGGCACTTATAGTTTGTGTTATGGCCATAGTTGATTCGTATTACGGCTTTTTCTTGAGAGATAAAGAGTTTCATATAATGGTTCTAGGGGGTTGCATGCAATCCACAACTAGAAAGGAGGTCAAACTTGCAATAACACTCATATTGTTTTGAGGAGCAGCCCTGAATACCATAATACTTCCCTGGCATATCACTATTTTCCCTAGAATCTCCCCTTGTTAGCCATACTCTAAACCAGTGAACTCCAAACTTTTTTGACCACTTACCCTTAAAACGTATATAAGTCATATTACGGTGTTTGAAAATGATGCGGAATGCACCCAAACGCGGATCACAATAGATTTTAAGTAATAGTGGTATTAACTAAGTAAAACAGAAATTATAATTTTTTTACCACAAAGTGACTGCCGAATCAATTAATGAAATTTTTACCCCTTATTATATTAATACATATAGGTAAATATCGTTCATATAAACATATAAATATATGTTTATTTATAATATATGTATAAGTTCATATAAATATTGTTCATCATTCATCAAAATTAGTGAACGATGAATTCGAGGATTTCGATGTGTTCAAATCGACATTGTCAGCGATAATGTCCTTCGTTTCGTACAGTTGACTTTGATTTGAGTTTTGATCCTTCCGCTTTCTCCTTTTCCTCCCTCCTGTTCCTATTTCAGTATTTTTACAAATAATTTAGTAATTGAAACAGTATTTTTTTACAATACATGTATATATGCATATCTTGCTGTAACTGATCTGTTAATTTCCCAATTAAAATAATAAAAACTCTCTTTGTAAAATACTTAAGGAACCGTCTTAAATTGAAGAAAATGATATCGAAGCTCCGTCTTGCAGTATTTTGAAGAGAAATGTAGCATACCTCCTAGAATTTTCTTCGTGCCGGGATACGCGTACCGCACTTTGGAGACCACTGCTCTAAACTTTCTGCAAAAAGCGATCGTATAACAAACAGACGTTTCGACTCATTACAATTTTCAGTAAAAAATAAAAATCTACACCAGTAATTTTGCTTTGTAAGGAACGGCTTTTAACTTAGTTCGTTTGTTTTCAGGAGGTATATCCCTTTTATTTCATAGCGTATAAAGCTCAAAGGTTCTTTATTGAAACTCTTCATTGCTTTTTGCTTTCTCTTTTCTTACGGCTGAAACGTTAAGGGTTATGTAAGTATATACTTGAGAGAGCGTATTTCTTGGAATTTAATGTAGTTTTGTTTCAAAGTGTATTGAAAGGGTGAGAAATCTAGTAATATTAATGTAAATTTTCAGTTGTATCTCAGTTTTATTATCAATTTTATTTATTTCTCCAATCTTTGTTGAACAAAAATACTTTTACTTTTTTCAATTAAAATCTATATGAATACCTACCTACAACCTTCATTTGTAAAATAATAATTTATGCAGTGCAGGCGATATTCCTAAGATCATTTATTTAACTTCTATCTCTTTTTCCTTAAACTGACACTTGAAATGTGTGATTATCACCTCGACAACTTATAATCTTCAAATCAGTTAACGTCAGAATCAAGCTAATGCAGAGATATAAAGACCAATGTTTGAGGATGTAAAACATAGGCAATATCAGTCTCGCGCCACTAATAAAACTGTCACAGTTAGCAATTGATCAAACGGTTCTGAGAAATTAATCATAACGTTAGATGATATATTAAATTGAGTCTTAATCTGCTCTTTTTAAAGTATCTTTAATTTTTTTTATCAGAATTACTTTATCACTAAACTAGCTTCACTAGGCCACGCATTCTTGTGGCTCAGACTGGTTAAATGGAAGCTCACGTTTCCGAAATGTTTCATTTCAGTGCTTATGAAGCAATAAAAATAAAATATTAAAAATCTTTGAAACGAAAATTCAATAGAAAACATTGAAATTTGAGAGCAGCTCTCAAGAATCAACCATGAGCGATGTTTAGTATTGAGTGGGTTGCTGTCAAGTTCGACAGATGACGTTGCTATTGCGGTCGAAGAACAGTTTTTTTCTAAACTAACTAATTAAATTGACTAAACTTTTTAAAAACTTTTTCCACACTAAATAGTGTAAAAGGCCCCGCATCGGTACTTTACTTCTTTCTGACCAAAAACTCATTTATACATACGTTATACCTCGTGGTAGTTCCAACAACTCCTGTAATTACACTCTCTCTTCTACGGAACTTTTTTTTAATCTATCTCAACTACGCCCAGTTCCAACAAATAACCCGTGATTGTACCCAGGATGGTGTGTGTATTGGAGTATACCTATGCCGTGTCTCGTCACGAGTGGTAGCTAGAGGGAACGTGTTACGCTGCCCGATAAATGTGAACTAATGGACGGAATTAATCACTGCGGGTGACAGTCGGAGTTCCACACGGACCGAAGCTGTGTAAATATTCTATTTCCTATCTAAAAAATACCTCTCCACTTACCGGCCTACCTACGTGACCTTTCTGAACTACTTTTCTCTGTTATATTATGTATAACCTGTGAAGTATCTGTCCATACTGACGCTTATATATATATATATATATATATATATATGTATATATATATATATATATATATATATATATATATATATATATATATATATATATATATATATATATATATGTATGTATGTATGTATGTATATGTATAAACATATATATATATATATATATTTATATATATTATTTATTGATTCGGCATTAACTTTGTTTGGCATGACATGATTATTTTATTAAAATTAAACACTTGAATAAAGTTGATTATTTAAGTGTTTAATTTTAATGAAAAAAAATTATATATAAGTACATACATATAAAGCTTAATTTACATTTAGAACAAACTACTTTTTTCACTTAATTTACATCACATATGTATACATATATGTATTTACATCTTCTTAGAGTAAACAAAAAAAAATATTTTGAAATTCTTTCAGACTCTTTTCATTCTTCATACATTCAGGCATTTCATCATACATTTTCAAGCCCTTAATGCATACGACACTCTTTTCAAATTATTATCACATACTTTAAGACGCCTGACGTATTTTTGAAATTATTATGCCTCCAGTGTTAAACGTACTGTATTTTTTTATTGATTTAAATCTGATCGTTTTTTACAAATAAATAATTTACATTTAAAATATGTCATAAAAATTAAATTTTTGACAATCTTGTCACAATGTATAATTGAATACATGTCTGCTTGTTACTAGTATTAAGTCACTTATTATAAATATAAATTCATTTTATTTTGGTTCATAAATTATTACATATAATTAAATTATTACATGTAAAAAATAAACATTATTACAAAATATATGGTTGCTTCCTACACCAACCCTTATTTTCATATAAGTCAAATGTTTAAAAAATACTTTGTTGAATTTTCCTGAATTTTATCTGAGTATAGTGTGTTTTCTCTTTTTTCTCGCAAACCTTTTCCAAATTCGTCGGTTGGAAATTCAATTTATCGCCCCATGTGCCTTTACACGGGGTATTAGGGCACCTAATTGTACCTTGGGTTAGTGGTCTTCCATAAAGGGTTACTTCAGCCTGTAATTGTTTTAAGGCGTGTTTTTTTGTTTAAAACATAAATCATAAATAGTACTAAAGATATTTATAGTATTCATTTTTTTTTCATTTGATTATTTAATTTTTGAATATAAGTAACCTTAGATTCTAGTACCAACCAATGAATTTCAAAAATATTTTAAATATTGTGAATTTCACATTTTCTCTATGGATATCAAAAAAATATTTAACTTTACTCAGTTTTTAATGCTTTTTATATACAAATGGAATTTTGAACATCTAAACGAAATAAAACATTTGTATTAGATATATCATTGTAGATAATATAAATATATATTTTACGTACGTCCTTCTCCAAGTACCTACAAGAGCACTCTTTTTTGGAGGGGGCACTGCGTGATTAGATTTTTTATTCTAAAAAGTAGAAATGTGTAATGTAATAAATTTAAGTGGAATAATTTCTGTCACAATGTTTTTTTAAACATGTAAAACTCAAACATTTTCTGAAACATGTAGTCTATAATTAAACTCAAGTGGCAAAAAACGAAGTGTTTTCTTTAATTATTGTAACATGTCTTACCACAAAGTTAATGCCGAAACAATAAATAAAATATGTAAAACTCATTATTTTTACAAGGTTTTAACGTTTGTTGTGCCGTGTATCTTTGGTAATGCAATGTTTTGGATCTCAATGCAGGCTTTATTATAAGCCCAAATGATAGACACACTTGGAATAGTAACACAAACATTATCATTATCTAAACGACTACAACGAGCTTCTTGATCATGGCATTTAAATTTTAAACAAAAATATATCGTTACATTTTGACATCTTAAAATAGATGAAGAAGTGTGCAAAGTGATCAATTAACCAGCTTAAGACAGACCATAAGCCCTATAAAGCCCCAGACTTCCATATTCTTCTTCATCTATGGTGAGATATAAAAATAACTCATTTGTAGAGAAAACCAGATTTTATACAAGTATTTGGACACATTCAAAATGTTGCGAGAAAGATATATCGAGTTTATCCCTACCAAAAAATGCACTGATGAAATATGAGTATCAAGTGTTCTTTATTTATGTACCTTTAAATAACTACAATCGTTTTTTTAATGAAATCAACAAATTTAAAATTATTTTTACTATCATATGCTTCTTTTAATATTCGAAAATTGTTTGCAAGTCTTTCAATAATTTATTTATTCAGCTGATGTTTTAATGAATATAAAAGCTTCACTGGTGGATATTTAATTAGTTTCTTGAGCTTTTAATTCTCCGCTGTGTGAACTTTAGCATTTGAATTTGTCCGACCTCTGTGAAGCGGCAGATAAACATTGTTAATTGTTTAATTAACCATCGTACGAAGCTGTACGAAATTTTGGACAGGAATCAGGATTATCATAGTTTACATAGAAAATCCTATGTTACCTTTTTGTAACCAATAAAAAAGGTGTAAAACTACAATATTGTTCATCATTCCATGTTATTGGATATGTTTGAAAAATCATAAACATTAAATACATTTTTCGTTATTTTACAAATATTTTAAGCTTTTTTTACTAAATTATTAACTGTGCATATTAAATATAATTGAACGAAGTATACCTCGAAGCGAATTATATAACGGACCTAAATTCGTAATCAATGTAATTATCAACCGAATTATTCTTAACTAAGCGTAATCTAACGTGACAAACCTAACGTAAGCTTACGTACTCGAGGCTAATGTGACCTAATAATATGTTAGAATAATCCTTAATTATATGTTTGTGCAAATTATCAAAATAAACATATTTTGAAAACTTTCACCAATGAATCTACTTACAATTTATTATAATATAAAAAAAAAACACAATATTTATTATAATATAACATAACTTTATTATAAATATACCCTTAGATGGTTTGGTTAACGTATTTGAGGGAATAATTTTAATGTTTATTACCTCTTAAAAGTATTTTAAAATTCTGCACGCGTTTTACCACTTAAAATTGTGTATTACTATCGATATTTTTGTACAGACTTAAGGATAAAATAAACAAAAAATAATAAACAAAATATTATTTTCATTTGTCTTTATTTGACAAATCGACTGTGCGAATCGTGTCACAAATAATCAGAAGAATGGAGTTCATAATTGCTATTTCACTTCCATAGTTGTGGTGCGCAGTAGTTAGAGTGAAATTAAGGCAATGTGTCAATGAACGTATTGTTATTAATTAATTACTCAAATTAATATTCACATTACAATAAAACAGTGGAAAACAACAAGTCAAGAGGTTCTTAATGATTTCATCGACTGGGCGTACATTGGGGACTGTATCCATCCTGCCGTGGCCTGAGTTTTGAATGCGCTCCCAGGGGCTCCGTGATTAATTTGTAGTGCGGGGAAAGATTACACATTATTTTTTACCATGTTTGCAATTTTGCGACAGTACATAAAATACCTTAGCTCTGTTTGACCAAGAACGGTTTATAAACGGTAAATGTTGAATTGGAAAAAATTCGAAAATAAGTCTGACTGCGCAGCGTAATGGTCAGTACGCTCGGCTATCGTTCTGGAGGTCTCGGGTTCGATTACCAAGGGGGGTCAAATAAATATAAGTGATTTTTATTTATATATATTTATTACCTTGTACTGGTACCTAAAGCGGAGGGCTGATCACTTTTCCTTGACGCGTGAACAATCAAGATAACACTGCGTTTATATGATGCAGTGCCCTATGCACCATTGGGATGCGGATAAGGGTTTGAAGCAAATAGTGTTGAATTAATTACGTGACTGAGAGTTGTTTTATACATCTTCATTAGTTCGAGATCGTATATCACATTTATTATATTACATACTTATCTCCTCGAGTCTGAGCTAGACCAACCAGAAACTCATTACTCCTGTACCCATTGTCCGTAAACTGCCTTGTATTTGGTCGAAGCAAGCCTAATAATCCGTAAGATGGTAGGTGGGTTATGAATTTGAATGAACCTTTCTGCGTTCGCTCCTATCACGATGAAAATGGCTCCAAATCCCCACCGGGTATTGTGTATTGAAAAAAGCTTTTAGACAAATTTCCATTTGTTGTATTGAAAGGGATAACGTTTTTACAGCAATATGGCTAGGAGTAATGGCTGTCTACATTTCAATTCGAGTCGAAAGCTTTTTTTGCAAAGCCAATACCCGTCATCGACATTCCTGTCAATAAAATGTTTTAATATATTTTTAAAAATACTTTGCCTATTTTTACTGACGCAATTCTTTCATATTTTACATCTTTTTATTTTCTACAATTAGTTAAATAAAAAAAAAATATATATATATATATATATATATATATATATATATATATATATATATATATATATATATATATATATATATATATATATATATGTATATATATATATATATATGTATATATATATATATATATATATTTATATATATATATATATGTATATATATATATATATATATATATATATATATATATATATATATATGTATATATATATATATATATATATATATATATATAAATATATATATATATATATATATATATATATATATATATATATATATATATATATATATATATATATATATATATATATATATATATATATATACATATACATACATACATATATATATATATATACATATATATATATATATATATATATATATATATATATATATATATATATATATATATATATATATATATATGAATATATATATATATATATATAAATATACACATATATATATATATATATATATATATATATATATATATATATATATATATATATATATATATATATATATAAATATATATATATATATATAAAAATATACACATATATATATATATATATATATATATATATATATATATATAATTTTTTTATATATTTTATTTTATTTATTTTTTATACACTCAAAAAGTTGTTTTATACAATCGTTTTATTTTTATTTTTATATCATCATGTTATTCCTCAAAAATTCGAAATATCAATAAATTTTACAATCATTATATGGATGTTTGACTTTCACACTGTTTTCACATTTCTTGAATCTACAAATAGTCATACGTAGATTGCCATACGTAGTACATATGATTTTTACTGTCTGCTGGTCCCATTTAAAAATAAATCTTTAATGAAATTGAATATGTAGAGAAAAATTGACTATCGGTAAATGTTACTAGTCTCAACTTTACTTTGAAAAAAGAAACATTCGTGGAAATAATTGACTGCGGAGTATAAAACCAAGAAAATTAAAATCCTAAATTTTTACTAAGATACCAATCCTTTTCCGAGTATTTTTAAATTAGCAACATATTATAGTAAAATGGATAACGCTCATTACCAAGAGCTGAAAACACCCCTATATATGCATTTCATGCTATGGATAAATTTCAGCGTACAGCGAAGGACAGTTATTTGATATTAGATTAAATAAATATTCTCTGGTGACAACGTTCCTTTTTTACATTTCTCTCCGTAAGCCCACCAGCAAAACTTGTTTAACCAAATTCGATTCAAGATCAACAAAGAGATTTTACGGTAAAACAGTACTGATTCCGATTATGTTGTTACGTTCAACAAAGATTCGTAAGATACAAAATGTTATCACGCAATGTCTGCCATAGCAGAATTAGATTTCCTTCCTGCTGAAACGAAAAACGAAAAAAACTATATTACTTTTCCTCCGTTTCACAGGTTTGTAAATGTGTGCGTGTTGCCATAATTTACTGAGCACGGACTGATGGTTGTTTATTTACAATGTATTAGGAATCGCACGGCACTGTGCCAAAAGGATCGTGAAAATTCTACACATTTCTTTTACTAGCGAATAGTCTGTATTTTTCTTTTTGCTCGTTATCGCCTGCAATTGGAGCTTTGTTTCTCGAGTTGTGCTTTTACCCTGTATGTTATTTTACCACATAAACCATGTAAGACCACCCACGTTTATGTTTTGGATAGAAAAAATGTTTTTTCATACCCCAGAAGTACTACGGGGTTAATGGATTTTTTCGATGAGACGTCTGCTTTGAAATCTCTAATGTCCGATTTATTATTTGTTTTCAATGTAGTTTTATACACTGTTCACTACAATGAACTTTTACTGATGAAATTTCAGCAATAACCCGTGATCTACCTGTTCGTTTTGTAGTTTTTGATGTATGAATGTTATAGATGCAAGCAGTATTCTTGTATATTATTTAAAATTGTGTAATTCATAGAAAAATGAGATTATAGTATAAAGGGTATTTTATTAATTTATTCCCACTGGGAGGGGGGGTCAAATTGCATTTTCAGCCTTGGAAATGAACGCATATCCAACAAATGACGCTCGAAATCTGAACATCTGAAAAAATATATCATCTAAAATAAAACGAATTCAGTTGCGTATTTTTTTGTTGTAAAGAACGTAAGTTCTAAGCACCGGTAATTTTCTGGGAAAAAATAAAGTTTTACATGGATGGAAAATACAGAGGATGAGGATTAGGTAATTTTTTATATGAGTTTTCGTTACAAGATCAAATTTTAATAAGATTTCAGAATATCGCCATATATGCTTTAATGAAAAACTTATACTCGTATATCTCTTTAAATTTGATTATAAGGATTAAACTTGCATACTTATCTTTGACGAATGAACAGTGCTGCGTTTCATTTCTATGTTTAAGTCTTATTTAATGTTAGCTGTACCCGACTACGGTTGGTGTGACTTAGTCTGGTTAAACGGTATTGAAAAAAAAACAACTTAAAATCACGCGGATAATAAATGAAACGATGTTTTAAAAAATCAAAGTAACCTTTGTAAAGCTTGAGAAATAGTCTTCAAAAGCAACCAACATTTACATTTTTATTTGTGATAATATATTTTTTTACGATAATCCTATCAGCGCAATTTTTATTCTATTATCCTTTTTACATTTTTTGTCTTGTTTTTCTATCCTGCTACCCAAAGCATGAATACTAAACAAATGACATGTGTCGGCTATCAATCTACGGTTTTATTATGTTTTTAGCAGAATTCTCAATTCTGCTTTTACAACGGAAACATGAACATATGAAGGTGCGTTAATAATCCTGTTTCAATGGGGTTGCCAGGCGTAAAAACCTAAATTTATGACAATAACGACACGTACATTACCTATGTGGTTTTAAGGACCAAGTATATTACATAGGTAAATTCAAGATCATACGTATTATAAGCGAAATAAAATTGGTAAAATATTGCGTAAGGGTTTTTACATTTTGTGTTTTTCTGATTCAGTCAAGAACAGAAATGTTTATAATAAACTGTACATGTAAAAAAGTAATTGTGTTTATATTACTTATAGTGCAAAGCGTTTTCTTCTCACTCCTTTTAAATACTAAACCTTAATAATTGAGTTGTTTTTTTATTATTTTATTTAATTGTTGTTCCTATGAAATCGCTTTAAACGCCAATTTACTGAATAAAATGTTTAAAAAAAAATATTTATTATAGTTTTGAAAAAGACAACTTATATATGCATATTACAACAAAAGAAAATATTATATTAATGGAAATAAGTCAGTTCGAGCAGTAATGAAGAGTTTTTGTAATACATTTTTTTTGCACTGTGTCTTATTTAATGAATTTCTTTCTATTACTTTGTCAGTTTATTATTTTGGGCGTTTTTCTAAATTTTTTTATTGATTTTCATGAATTAAAATATTTTTTAATTTTTATACATATTTTTTATATTCAAATCGTCTCTAGATATTATATGAATGACGCTCGTTTTTTATCGTTCACCAACCTAAAGGCTCAGCCCGTATACTCATAATAATTCAATTAGGTAAGTTATAACAACTTTTTATTGATTTTATTCAAATGGATTATATTATCATATTTCAATGACAGTTTTCAATGAAGCATTGCGAGTTTTCCCGGAATTTTATTTATTATTTTTACCTCTGGTGTTTTTTTACGCCATTATTTCATACTCCTGCCATTAAAGCCATCTCATAAATAAATATTATTTTCCCCTCATAAATAAAGCATCTTACCTGCCATCGTCATCCGCTTTTTTGTATGTATTTTCTTTTTAAATTGATAAACTTTCATAGGAAGTTTAAGTCCCCAGTTTACTGCTATTGATTTACGGCTCACACCCAAAGATGTTATTCGCCCAACGTTCAGTATTAGCTTGCCTTCTTGAGACAAATTGGTTTTACGAAACCAAAATATCAGTTGAGAAAAATTGGTACTACGAAACCAAAGCATAAGATAAAATAATCAAAAAATAATTATCTACTGGTTTGTGCATCGTTTTCATGTTATTCCTAATGTTAATCGTAAACAGGTTTTTTTATTAAATACACAATTTTTACCGATATTTAAGTATAAAAATAAAAATGAAACACATATAAACGACAACTTTCTGGTTTATTATTGTAATATAAACGCGACTAGTTTTGAGAACTACAAATGTTCGCCACATTTTGATTTTTGTTTAGTTTCTTTTTTAATTAAATTCCTTATTTAATTGACTTAAATACACTGACTAACTAACCACTACGCCGCTTCTCCGCAGGAGTATTTTTATATATTTTTTTGTTGTTCGGGAATTGTACAGCTTTGCATTGAAAAAAGTATAAAATAAACAATAGTTACATTAACATTAATAAAAATATGGAAGTCTGGGCATTTACGGGGCTGACGACCGTCATAGGCTGGTTATAGTGATCACTTAAACCAGCATATGACGGTCGTCAGCCCCGTAAATGCCCAGACTTCCATATTCTTCTTCATCTTTGATGAGATGTCAAAAAATAATATGAAAATAACTCTTGTAATTGGAGATAATCCAGATTTTGTGAACAAGTATTTGGACACACTCAAAATGTTGTAAACATTAATAAACATTACATCACATCAACAAAAATAGTTGCATGAATAAAAATAAAGCCAATTAAACAATTCCATATTTATATTATAATAACTATTAAATGCATTCAGAGATAAGAAAAAGGTATGGTAAAAAATTAGATTTTCCAGGAATGAGAAGGAAAGGAGAGGAATTTATGAGGGCGGTTAAAGGATTTTTTTTTGAGTAGCAGAAAAAATAAAATGCTACACCAATCTGTGCAATCTTGGACATTTTTCAGTAATCAAGTTCGCTCGAACTTAGAAACTCTGACTATGAATCCTTGACATTAACCACGGGACCACAACCCAGTTTTTTTTTATTCTTTACATTTTACGAAACTCCAAATTGTATCCCTTGACTTCAATTTCTTTTTTGTGTCACATTTATGTCAGTACAATAATATATTGATGACTCATTTATGATCCTTGATCCCTGATTCAAGGCTTTCATTCTGTACACTGATCAAATGTGTGATTTGCGATTCGTATTCAAGCAATCGTATCGGATTCTTTTGGGTTCTTCGATCTAAAACCTATTTCTTCTACACCATTTCCTCCAACCTTTTACTCGTTACAGTAAAAGGTCCTTAGCTATCTTTATTTCGTGTTCGTCCTTCGCTTGTTTCCTCTACTCCAAATAATGTTAAAATAAAAAATAAGTATTTTTTATTTATTAACTTTTTTTGAAAAACCCTTTGGCACTATTTTATAAAACGTTTTACAATATTTAAAGTAAAAGTCTAAGAAATATTATTGCGTTGAAGTATGTCCGCTTTTTTAGTGTAGTGGTAAGCTCGTTTGGCTACCGTACTAGAGGGTCAGTTTCGATTCTCAGGAATACCAAATTTAATAAGCATGATTTTATTTCTTATTTTTATTTAATATCACCCGGACTGGTAGTAGAAGCGCAAAATTGATTAACTTTCTTTCATGTAATTAACGATCGAGATAACAGGATGTAGTGCCTTTTGCACCGTTGGGTAAGAAAAAGGGTTTGTTAAGAGAAATTTTTAACTGTTTCTATAATTTAAAAATAAAATTACTTTAATATGTCCCAAGTCTGGCTCTATGAGTTAAGACACCACACTTAATGTGTAAATTTCTTTTTTTTTCTCTTTATTATAAATAAAATAGTTTTTTTCTGAAAGCTTTTTTCGAATGTTTACTAATTCTGATTCGTTATTTGTTCCAGGTATGGTTTTTATGTAAAATACATAAATACTTAATTGAATATCTGCACCATTGAAAATCTTATGTAAGTACCTACTCATTAATAAATGATAACGTAAATAAGAAAAATAAATTGAATTAACATATTTGTTAAACCTGAAATTTTATTTTTAACTCTTTTATTATTTGATACTTTTCTCCAATCGGTTTCTACAAAAACCTTGTCATATTCAGGAATGTATATGTACTTAACGTAAAACTATGAAATACTGATATTTAAGTGAGTAATTAAGTGAGGTTTAAAGTGAGAGGGGATGACGGCGTGCAGTTTTTATCACTATTTATTTCTAGGAACAGGAATGAGGAAAATATGTAAAATTGTACTATTATTACTTGAATTCAATTACACATCCATCCCTGGAGGTGACAAGGTTTTTGTCAAAACCGGTTGGAGAAAAGTACCAAAAAAAAAAGAAGTGGTTAAATTAAGTTAAAGTTTCATTTTATTTGATAAAATTTGTCACATAATATCTGCAAAAAATATTTAAGAGAAAGTATTTGTTCTTGGTTTTTTACACGAAGTGTAAAAAGGTGAAGTTTTTTGTGTCCTTATCGATTCCGTTGATACTATTATGTAGCGTATCTGCGGTACCTGGCGCAAAAATTTATACCGTGGTTCACCGTAACAAAAGCGTATTAAGAAGATACTGTCGCCGAACAACGAGGCATACGCCAGCGTTCATAATAAGATTATTGCACTCTGCTCCTCGAGGGATCTAACCTTTCTTAGTCTTTTCACCTTCACCTTTTATAAAATTAAAATAAAAGTTTTTATGAAGTTTGTATTTTTACACTTCAACGTCATTTTGAATTTACGTGTCGCCTATGCTCTTTCTGAACACATTTAAACACAATACTGTGAAACATATTAGTAGTTATAAAAATATTGGATATCAGGACTTTATAATGTGGAAAAGGCGAAGATTGTATGCAAACACAGATTACTGTGGCATTATATTGTCTCTGCTTACCCTTAAGAAGTAAGGAAGTAAGTATGTTTGTGTAGGGAAGTGGCGTTATAGTTGCTTAATTACAATTTCACTTTATTAGTGGATACAGTTATACTTCATTCGAACAAATGAAATATTTTTAGTCGTATTCATATAATGAATACATTAATACCTTCCTTACTTAATAACTTGATCCATTTATGCTCCATATGTGGAGCATATGGAGTCCACAAACTGAGCTCTTCTGTCGGCTTCCAGGATTTTTTACATCCTTTTAAGTACGGACCCAAAGTACTGTCGAAAACCACCGAAGCATTTTCAGCTTTTGACGTCCTGGGCATCAGTAACCTAAGGCTTAAAAAAATAATATGATGATATTTTATTATTTCTTCGTACAAGACATGTTTCAATCCGAAAGGAAATTTGATTATAAAACACATTTTTTCATTCTCAGTATATGTAGGTCATAGAAGTTGAAGAGTTGTTTACAGGTAAACCATCAATTCAGTGGATTACGTTTGACAATGCACAAGATAACCGAGGTCCTGAAAAAAGACTACCCTCTTCTTGAAGAACTTCAAAGACTGATATGGAAAGAGTACTACTGATCGCTGTCTCCCTGGTAAAGGCCCTGATAATAACCGAAATCCATTAATACGTAGATGTCCCTCAAAGAAGATCAACAATTGATTTCGATCGTGAATGCATATACCGTCGCTTACAAAGAGATGCAGGTCGAGAGCTGTTGTGTGTTTTATAGATATTGTTTATAAATTTATCATAAGACACACGCGGCTCTTGAAATGTATCTAAACATCAGACTCCTGGCATATCCGGAAATGGCGGCCGACAACAACGGAAATACAAAAATCCTTTGTTTCTCCAATATGACTTCAAATAATATATCTTAAAATTTCCGGCCTTGTGCTTTAAATGTCGTCATTATTCAGTTTATACAAATATATTTCTTTTGATTTCGGAAAAATGGATTATTTCTCAGAATTTTCTATAACAAGTTTTCTCTCTTCAATATTATTACTTTCGTAATCTTAAAGGTAAGTAATACAAATTTTTACTTATTTCCAACAAAAAGCTTCTTGTGCCGCTTTCAGATTTAATGATGTACTTCAATATTGTGTAGTTTATAAATTTTACGACCACTTACTGAAATTTTGCTTTGAGTTTGTTAACATTACTTGTAAACACCATTATTTCACTTAAGGTAAAATAGTAAATGGTATCGAAAAACCATCTAAGGTAAAATAATGAATGTATCGATTTACCATTAAATATGTATGCAACTTGAAATATGTCAGGATGTTTATATCATTGCTGGAATTGTATCTTTAAATAAATTAAAAGTGTTTATTTATATTGATATTTATTATTTATGTTATTCAAAAAATTATCAAAAAATGTCAAGTTTACTTTTATATCATTTATAATATTAATTTTTAATCTTACATGTAGGTACGTATTTATCGTCTCCAATATTGCAAGAAATCATTCATCTCTGATAGAAGAAACCGTTGTGCATAGTTTGTGTAATGTCATGTAGTATTCGTACATTTACTTACTTCCACAAACAGTTATTTTCAGTGCATAAACGAAACGCATTTATTTTGATTGTACAAGAACAAATAAATCATTTATTTTTCAATATTGGTGACTATACGTTTTTAATTTTTTTTAATACACTATATTATTGTATATAAAAAGCATTGTTAACTAAGTAGTATGGTAATATAACACTCTCCTTATCATTCATCGTTCACTTTATGTAATACCACTTTAATAAACGCAAACTAGTATTTATTAAAGTGGTATTACACAAAGTGAACGATGAATGATAAGAAGAGTGTTACGAGGAAAAATATTTATTTGTAATATTTTTTTCTCAGTTATACTATATGTTTTAAACATTTCAGTGAAAGTTGGTGTATTTAAAAAAATTCAAACTGATAATTAGAAAAAAATAAATGTCCCTGAAATATTTAAATGTTCAGACTTCATTGTCCGTAGTTTCTCTCGTGTCACAGCTTATGCAATCACTCAGCGTAGGTATTCTACCGTAAATTAGTCCACCCACTGACCTTTCTGCTTACCTAATCCCGTAAGTTCAGCCTTGTTCTACATCTTGGCTTTCCAGCCCCTCTCGTAACTCGGTTATCTTTTTATCGAGAAAAGCTTCCTTCATTATTTGCTCTTTCACAGTATAATCCTTCTTCAAGATACCGAACTTCATCCCCCCTGATCCCGCAAAGGTATTTCCCTTACTTTACGCTTAACTCGAATTCAATTCAGACCGGAATATTTATCGGATGAATCCATATCACTTTTTTTTCTTTTTCACATTTGTTTTTACATTGAATACATAATTCTTTTGATTTGAGATCCTGGAATGAAAGCACCATCTATTGCAGTATGATTTTTATATGGGTACATAAGAAATTTCCAATCTGAAATCACTCAGTGCTTAAAATTTATCATTCCTACAATACTTCAATGTTTTTATAATCACTCCAATTTAATTTTCATATTTTTTACGTTTATTATTCAGTAATACTTTACAATAATATATACCCATTACATGTTACCTTTACTAAACATTGCAAGTAATTATTTAACTACAATATATTATGACACGTGTTTTGATGCACTCAAGTTGATATGCCTCTTCATCCTTTAACCCGATGGTTGCCAGAGACGAGATATCTCGGCAAATGGCGGAGTGCCCGTATGGCCAGAGACGAGATATCTCGTCAGTACTTTTGATGACGTATTACTCCGCAGTTTTAACTCATATTGACAATCTGTCAAAAACGGAACATACATTGCCATCGGTTGAAGTTGTCACAAAATATTTTATAAAGTTTTTAAATACTTTTAAGTGATTTATCGGTATCACTTTCAGCTGACAGTTGACAGATGTCATTAGGGCTACCACTCAAACCACTTGAAATATTGATTTTTTTAATCGATTGTTTTGAACGCCAGGGGTTTTTATTTTGCTCAACTTTTTTGTGTTTTTCTTATTATTTTAAAATATTCCATTGATAAATAATAGTTGTGTGTTAATATTAAATTTAATAAAAACTTGCGTGTGCGACTTAGTGTGACAACCCTAAAAATTTGAAACTGGTTTAACTTCAAGAATAAAACTCTAACAATCGATGCGGGATATAATATTTGGTAAGTAAATTATAATTCAATAAAAACAACAAAAAAAAAATCTTTAGACAACTTTTTTTTTTCAAAAAAATACTTGGCCTGTTGAGCACTGCCGCGTAATTTATTTGCGGCTATGAAAAGGTTAAAGACCCAGGTTTCAAATACGATTTTTGATAATGTTGTATGCATGAAAACACGTGTTACAATGAACGTACTTTAAAATTAAGTAACATTTTCCTAGAAGATGTTAAAATTTAAAAAAAATCTGTTTCCATGAATTTATAACTACTGAAAGCAATTCATTTAGCTTAAATTACATTAATTTACTGTTTGTTTTATACCTTACTTAAAGAAGACATTATTTTGAATGAACATCAAGGTTTTTTTCGTATTAAGTGCATTTTAAAATAACAAAATTAAAAATATATTTATATATGGCCGCAAGGTTGTAATACCTCAATTTTTGCTGTAATTTTTCCCCAAAATAATTTTCGATTTTGTTCAGATGCAATCTAACAATTTTGAGGATACAAAATGACTATGTCTGTAAGAAATTTAATAATCATGCTTATTTTAAATTATTATGATAACCAGATTATGACTTAATAACATTCATGGCTCTCAATTGAACATGGATTATGTTATCATCTAATGCTTTTAGTCTCTAATTATTTTTAAACATAGTATTTATCATTACTTTTTTTTTAAATTCAAGATTTGTTCAATATTTAAATTCTTAATCTTTACACAAAATTCTTAAGTTCAAACATACATTTTCCAAACTTTTAATAAAATCTTTTAACTTTCCGGATAGAAAAGAGATAATCGGCATCATAAAGACTGAAGGGCCTTAAATTTTTCATCCCCTTTTTTATTCATTTTCTCCGAACGACTTGCGATCGAGGAAGATATCGAACCTAACACCCACTTAATTAGCCTCTCTCTTTCTGCCCAAATTATCCCTGAACGGAATTAAAAAGGCAATTCAGACTAAGATGCGCTATTCCTTTGTTCAGTAATATTGGTTTTCTTTTAAGATGAAAAAATAAATAAAAACATTATGCTTCATAGCCTTTCAAGACCAATCCGAATATGTTTTGCTATATAATAATGGACGTATTCCATTTACAAAATATTATAATAAAAATCCAAAACAGAACCTACTGTCTGGAAAAATATACTGACTGAACATTGAAATTTAAGGGTAAAAACCCTTGAAGGGTAAAGTGAATCTTGAAGGGTCTTGCCAGTAATTTGACGATTTACAGATTATAAAGAAACACAATTCCGTTCCTTATCCGCACCCAATTATGCATAGAGCACGTCATCGAATTGATACTGTGTTAACCTTATCAATTATTGTATGTAGGCAGTGTCATTCCTGTTCTCCGGATACTTTAGGAGATATCGGAGATTTAGGAATGAAATATATTGGATGTGATGCAGGGTTCGTAAAGGAAAGAGCTTAAGATAAATGATATAACTGGAATATAAGAAAGTAAATGAGAGAGGAATACTTGGTAAGATATGCAGAATAACGGAAATAGCAAAGTTACTAGGGAGAGCATACCCCTCCCCTACTCGTACAATATGTACCTACGTCTTTTTGTACACTAAGAGTCTTTTGAGAGAGAAACTAATTCAAATACATTATAAACACAATCAGCAGTCGTATTCCATTGTAAATTAACAACATAAAAAAAATACCTGCACAACGTTTAATTTTAATTAAATAGCAGTTATATTTTAATGTACATAATAACGCTGGCATTAAAATATATATTACTACAATACTTTATCCGCCTCTGTCTCTGCCTTTTGTCCACCTCTGTAGTGTAATGGTTAGCACGCTCGGCTACCGTTCTGGAGGTCCCGGGTTCGATTCCCAGGGGGGTCAAATAAATATAAGTGATTTTTTCACTGTAATATTTATTCAATATTACCCTGGACTGGTACCTGAAGCGGAGGGCTGATCACCTTTCCTTCGTGTGTAAACGATCAAGATAACACTGTGTTCATATGAAGCAGTGCCCTATGCACCATTGGGGTGCGGATAAGGGTCTTATTATTATATACAATACTTTATTGAAAAAAAAGGCTTTTTTAATCAAAACAACAATATTTTTTAAAAGGATAGTCAATAACAAATTATACACTACAGTGACATCGGGTGCTGTTATAATTAAGTGATTATTATATATTCCACCCCATTCCATACTGTATTGCTGTGTAATTATGTAACCCGACACTTTTCAGGCATTAATTTGTAGTTACAGTTTGTCGGAATATTCTCTACTCTCCAGTGTAATATTAGCTTATATTAAATCCATTCATCATCTCGCGCACAAGAAAAATTAAATTAAATTTGCTGCTGCATTTGAAAATAAACTTATTTACTTAAATTATTCATAAAAACGGAATGTTCTTGTTTACGATATTCTAGTTTTAATTTATACTGAAATGTCTCATTTGAATGGAAGATAATAAAAATTGAAAGAGAATAATTGCGGAAAAAATTATGACGACAGTAAAATGGGTATTTGTTTTTTTGACATTGCGAAATCTTATAATTTATTCTAGTTCTGCATATTTATAAATTGACGAAATTTTGTCTTCGGATTCCCAGAAATTACTTTTTTACAATAATAACTCGACTAAATAACATGCCATCATGCCGTTTACTGCAGCTGTAGACAGAAAGAATAGAAAACCACATCACTGCTTGATCATTCTAAGTTTTCCTTGTCTTCTTCTTCTTGTATTACCAACTATATTAGCCTCGTAAGTTTGTTTCACTGTTCTTCACTCATTTGATTCGCATGCCCAAACCATTTCAATGCGGCTATATTAATTTTACCGATAATGCTTATCTAAGATCTATATCGCTGTTCGAATATCAACCATACCATATATCGTTTTGCTGTACTTTGATTTTTCTGAGAGATCGCTTTTCGACTGGATTCAGTCTACTTTCATCCTTCTTTCGACAACTCCATATTTCACTTCTTTTTATCAGGTTTAGCATTCTTAAGGCCGCTTGCATTCTTTCCTTTTATCATATTATTGAATTTTAGTAATACGTTTGTTTAAAATACACCATTTTAAAGATTGGTCTTATGGTTTTAGTTACCTTTATTATTTTATCATATTGGCTTCATCAGGCTGTAGGGGTAGCCATTCCACGAACCTTCGATTTCGAGGGTTCATGCGAACGTCGCATGAGATAGCATACGACGTTTATATTTCATCTTAATTACGTAAGCTACGAATTTTTTATCCTTAAGTTATTTTATCTGTCATTTGAGAAAATGGCTAGACTTTCTTTTAAATTTGTGGTATTATGATCCTTTCTTTCGATAAAATAAACATTTATTGGAATGCTTTTGATTGCAAGGCTTTTACAAATAAATTTGTATTTAAAATGCCGTAGGCGTCTTTGTTTAGCCTGGAATGTATTTGTCTGTAAATATTTATATAACGGCCGCAATTCTACCTCTACTAAAGAGCGTATTTCTGTCCTATTCAAAGTATTTGTTCCTTAGATCTGATATGATCCCAACGTCGAATTTCGGTTTCTTTTAACGGTAAAGTAAAGAGACCCAAATAAAAGCGTCCTTTGCAGGAATCTTTTCATTAACCGTCATCTGGTCTGCTTTTATCATACATAAACCCACAATTTTCCTTTTATGCCATCGTTTTCTTTTTAAGGATGGAAATTAACATAAAATTGGAATTTATCTTCTTTTAATACGATTTTATAAAAAAAGTTTAATTCCGGTTCCTCGGCACTGTTTTATAGCCTCAAGTTTTTAATCCATTTACCATTCAATTCGACTTTTATTTTTGTTTATTCTAAGGCTATTTCAGGTTATTGTTTCATTCAAAGGAAATTAAAGCGAGTCGTTAAATTTTACTACTATGTCCACATCTCTTCCTTTTACATTATTTATTTTCTGATATTAGTAACATATTATACTCATATATTTTAATACGTATATCTAAAATTTATCTGCGAGAAATACTATTTATGTCTTTTAAAACCACTTTATATTTGACCATTTGAGAATTATAATAAATTTTATGTTTTTCTCAAAGATTTGCTAACGTTTGCTATCATATAAAACGTGTACCAAGTATACATTTAGAATTGAACATAGTTCCGAAACAATTTCAAACAACGATAAACAAACAGTGTATGCAAGCACAAACTAAATAACATAACTTGTTTATTTTGCATTCAAAACAATAGCTGCATTGTTATGGAACTAGTTTTATATCTACATTGTTTGATGTTTGTAGAACTATCGTCATACTGCATAACCTATTATTCGTTATCAGTGAGTTATTTGGCAATTTCGGTATTTTAGTACCTCCCAGATATTTTGCAAATACCGATTTTAAAACTCCATTTCGTTTCAGCATTCAAACAAGTTGAATAGAAAAACCGCACACATTCATCAAATAACACGCTGAAATGAGTCGTGCGGTGGCATTGCGTTAAAATCTTTGTGATATTCGCTTTGTCATGGCTGAAATGAAAAACAAACAATGCTCGTCATAAAAACCACCCGCGGGAAATGCCGGTTTACTCTGTACCAGCCATCCGATTTCTCTGTGTAACCTGGACCGCCCGGAGCGCTGTAGGAACAAACACATCGCCCCACAAAGTGTTAAACCCATAGGGATACCGGTAGCAGTCGGACAATATTACACACAGAGCCTCGATGCTTGGTTTCGGTCTTGCTTATACGCCGTATTCTGTTTGTCTTTGATGCACTCCAGTGTGTATTCATGGTGCTTTAGATAACTTTCCAATTTCCACCTTTGTTAAAACAAAGGATTTAATTCCAAACCCATATCCATTTCATTTCAAATACTCGTATATTCGGTCCGTTTTGAAAAAATTAACAATATGAATTCACAAAATTTTGGTACAATATATTTTTACATTTTAAATCCGTTTCACCATTATTTCTTAGAAAATACATCAGAATATTAGGAAAATCAATGTATTTCGTATACAAATGGTTCATGCCGTTTTATGTACATTTATTTATTTATTTATATATATATATATATATATATATATATATATATATATATATATATATATATATATATATATATATATATATATATATATATATATATATATATATATATATATATTTATATATATGTATATATATATATATATATATATATATATACAATATATATATATATATATATATATATATATATATATATACATATATTAAACAAGTCAATATTTGAGTGTAATCATATCCACGCATTACGTTTTTTATGTTTATTATTTAGAGGACGGAAACCGCCCACAGGCGAGCTTTTCCTTTAATGGGAGCAATTCTCTACTATGATGGTTGGATTCAGAGAGATTATTAGGAATTTATTTAGGATTATTTAGAGAAACGAATCCTTTTGAAATAAGTTTCAGCGCTAGTACTTTTCCTAACAAAACTTTTAAGCAATATTTTTTCAAGCTGGTTTTTAAGTAGAGCTTTTTACAATATCAGATGTTTCCTAGTATTTCTGTACAAAATTAAAAGTTTTATAGAATGACAGAGCTTGTTTTTCTGCTACCGTGATGAGTTTGAAGTCACCAGAGAATAAACTAATGAGTTTATTCTCTGGTGACTTCAAACTCATCAATTTTAAAACAATAGATTCTATAACAAACACATACATCCTCATTTCCACATAAACTTTTTAATGCAATCAGCGTACGTAGAAATATATTACCTTTTTAGTTACTGAAACACGTCGTTCTATTGTCTATTAATAATTTTTAAACATATTTTTAGTTTATTACGTTAGGTCTCTGGCTATTACAAAAATCATAATATTTACAACAAAATTTTAAGGATTTAAGCTTAAAATGCCTTTAACAGCATAATAAGAAGAGCGATATAACTCGTATCACTTTGAGGTGTACACTTTGTGATGTACGCAGCTACTTTCAAACCACATTTACGAGCGTAGCAGGTAAATAGAGCCTTTGATTTGCCGGTAAATCTTTTTCTCCGTTTCGTTTGTGTGCTTAGCCTCCGGTAAACATACGAGATTCGCATTAATCCCAACAGAAAACCTTTATTCGAAGACCTCTCATTAGTACATTACATCTCCTTGTTATTTTTTTTTTACTTTCAATATAAGTGCTGCCATAATTTCTGCCTTTCGGTCACCGCAGCGAGTTTACATTTTATACACAAGCAAGGAATTTTCTGTGTATGTTTTATCTTTTGTTTACTTTTTAAAACATTATTTCGCGATTTATTTTCACTGTGGGTTTTAGCCTTCCCCATGGAATAATTTAAAAACACATTTGTTATATGCGTAACTTTTTGTACTAGAAAATAATCCTTTTAATCTGACAGGATTTTGAACATATTACATCCTTCTCGTATAATCTAGATTACTTTTGGTTCTGTATACGTAGATAATAGATTCACAAAAACTACCAAAAGCCATTATAACGTTTATGTAATATTTCATATTTTGTTATAATGAAAAACGATTCGTTTTACTTAAATCGTTTTATAATGTTACCATTTTACAAAATGTAATAAACGCACTGAATGGTTTCATATGTAACATCAAACCTAAACAACAATTGATGCTAGCTTTATTTACTTGTAATATTTAACTGTTTTTTTGTTTGGAGAGAAAACCCGCAAATCCTTATAAATTTTTCTGTAAATTCTTTGAACATTTTTTGTAGGTAGGATAGTAAGAATAGGGAAGGTCGATGTGAAAAATACATCACAAATACAACACCCAGACCAATTGAAAATAAATATTTCTTGACATTACCCGTGATCCCAGTTTCGCAATTGAGCGTCTATACAACCACCCGACGGCGCCTGTCATGTATTTTTTTATTGTATAAACTCATTTACCAAAATACTGCTATTTTACGCTTTTAGTGCGAATTTGTGCATAAAATATCACGGATATAAGTAATAATATCACGGATATAAGTAATAAGTATATAATAACTTTTCATTAATTGATTCGGCAGTCACTTTGTGGTAAAATCTATCCATTTTTAATTGATGTTTTACTTAGTATATACCACAATGCATCGAAACACGTGTCACGGTAGATTTTAAGAAATAGTGTTATTTACTAAGTAAAACATCAATTAAGATACAGAATAACGTTCGTAACCCTATTGTGCTATTTAATAAAGTTTTGTCAAAAGATCCATAAGGCATATAAACATTGTTACCTCTGAAGTAATTTTTAAATAAAATTTCCTCACTAATAATCCTATAAGTATTAAAATATAATATTTTTGAGGTTATCAATCTGTGCTCCCTGTATTTAGGGTCACATTTTATTTTCTTCTAGTGAATAATATCCTTCTCGTGGCATCTGTGGGCAAAAGCTTAAATTAATATCACTCTAACCGATCTTTTTTACGTTCAAAGTATGATATACGCAAAGACTCGTATGAGTCATCCGTGGCGAATGTGATGCTGTAATGCTTGATGAAACTTCCATTTATAATAAAGATATCTTAAAACCACCGAAAATAACGTTAATGTTATATAAACATTGCCTTTTAATACGCAAATAATTAATGAAATATTTAAACAATACTTCATGAACATGTTGTATTATTTGTTCATGTTACGTTGCCTGGTTTCATTGTTTAAAATACTCAAATTTCCGATTTAAAAATTCGTTGCTCTAGGCGATTAATCAACGTATTCCATAACTCCTATTATTTAAACTACTCCTTGTTTAATCAAATTTAATATTTATTTAATCGAACATAAACCGTACATGAATTGGTTTCCATTAAGCAAAGTAAACAATTTGAAAATAATTGAATTATCTACTGCAATAAGGCTTTACTTACCATAATAATTATTAATTTATTATGATTGTATTACACTTATTATATTTGCGTCGGTTCAGTAGCTTCATAATAAAATATTGCGCGTATAATAATCTCATATCCGGATCTAACAATAATTGGCTCCTAACTCACTGTGTTCCTATTATATTATGGCAAATATCCTAATTATATTTTTAAAAGAGAATAATTAAACACTGCGTATAATTTTGCTGGATACATTTCAGAGAATAATGTGCAGAAAATACTGCGTGAATAATATTTTAAATCTTTATAAAATTAAACAACTTTGTTTTAAGTGGTTAAAACAAAGATGTTCAATTTTATAAAGCTTATAAAATGTGCCACAAAGTATCTGCAAAAAACATTCATGAAAATATTTATAATTATTACTTTAAGCTCTCTAGTTAAAAATAAAACATATTTTTATGGTTCATGACAAACATGAATATTAATAATATTGATACATGAATAAATACGGCATTGAATAAACACAAGGGAAAATACTAGCACATTTAGGGAAATACTCGTTATTCGTTATTCGTCGTGTTCAAAGACTGTTAAATTAAAATAGTATACATATATATAGTACGATATGTGAATTCTCCATTCGCGGTTTTGCACTCGAATATTCACCATACATGTACGAGTAATTTAATAAAATTGAATATGATATGCAAAAAATCTTTTAATACACACAATCGTGACGGGTTGTGGTCCAATGGTCAGTGTCACGGACCCTTGAATCAGAGTTTCTCGGTTCGAACCCACTCTACCACAATTTGATACCTATTTCTAATAATGAGCCGCTTAGGCTTACGGAAATAGTATGAAATATAAATATTTTTTGTAAAAATAAAAAACAGATATTTTTCTTTCAGTCAAAATAAATTTGGAGATATAAATATTTTTTGTAAATAATAAAAAACAGATATTTTTCTTTCAGTCAAAATAAATTAGGAGATATAAAATTGCTGTGGAAACCACCTTCATGAAGGTTCTAGCTTAATAGTAAATATTTTTTACATTTATTGATTCTGCAGTCACTTTGTGGTAAAATCTTTCCATTTTTAATAAATGTTTTACTTAGTAAATACCACTAAGTATTTCTTAAAAATAATCAACAATATGACAATGACTAATGCCTCCCCCCTTTTGTCTATGTTCCCTCTGATAAGAAATAAAAATAAAAAAATAATTAAATTTTTAAACAAAAATAAAATACAGCTACTACCCCCTCTTCAACCTTCAACGTCTCAAGGACCCAACTATAAAATTTAGAATTAGCTTCACATACGGTGTTTGAAAATGATGCGGAATGCGTCGAAACACGTGTCACAGTAGATTTTAAGAAATAGTGGTATTTACTAAGTAAAACATTAATTTAAAAACAAAAATATTTAATAATTTTAAATGATTTTGAACATAGCCAAATATTTTTTTCTCTGTTATAATACGGTACGGCATTGTATAAATTTACGGATTTCCCAGAAACTTCATCATTTTGAATTATCATGATGCAAGGTATGTGCGTCTTGTATATACTGTCACTTGTATTATACACGTCTCGCAAGTCTTTTCGACTCGTAAAATGAAGATATAAGACAAGATAAAAAGTTGGGAGCAATTTGAATATACAACTTCCCCCTTTCATCCCCTCAGAGTCCTCCGTTTTTAGAAGTTTCATCTTTTTTTGGCCAAAATGAATAATGACCTTTCTCTTTCACCGTAAAATCTTTCTCTCGCGTTTTTCATCGCCAAATCAAAGTTTCAACAAAAAATATGTATTTCTTTGTGTAGCTTTCAAATTGGTTTCATTTTGCTTCTCACAAAAAAATATGCTAAATTATTTGAAGTTGTGCTGAATATTAAATTTGTATATCTTGAATCTAGGTTTCCACATTTAAATAGATTAAATGATTTAAATTGACCAAAAAAATACGTTTATAATATATTCAAATTGAATTTCACGTTGAGAAGCCCGTATTTCAATAAATTAGGATTAGAAATAGTTTACTAAATCAGATTTTTTTTAATAAAAAACTAGGAGCCAAAATCATCCACTACTTTTATTAACTTAACTGGTTTTGAATTAAAATTTTGCTTGATAAATGTCACTACTTCTTAAAATCAATTTTAACGTGTATTTTCGTGTATTTCGCATCATAATGAAACATTTTTAATGATGCCTAAGTCTTTGTTGTTCCTTCGGGATATCGAAGAATGATGAGAGGGTAGAAGATTTTTCTTATTTTTTCATCAGTTGTGACATATACGATAGAGGGAGACTTTAGTCATTGTCATTTTGTTAATTATGTTTTTGTTTTTGTTATCATTGATATTTTTAATGGCTTTTTGTATTAATGATTTTCAGGATTTCTTTGTAACTATTAAAAATATTTATGTATATATATATATATATATATATATATATATATATATATATATATATATATATATATATATATATATATATATATATATATATACATATAAATATATATATATATATATATATATATATATATATATATATATATATATATATATATATATATATATATATATATATATATATATATGTGTATATATTATATATATATATATATATATATATATATATATATATATATATATATATATATATATATATATATATATATATAAATGGATTGATATTACCACAAGGTAACAAAGTCTCAAAAGTTTTTCCAACAACTTTTCATAATTATATACATTTTTCATGCTTATATACATGTATTTTACAGTGTGAAAAAAATGTCACTACTTCTTAAAATCAATTTTAACGTGTATTTTCGTGTATTTCGCATCATAATGAAACATTTTTAATGATGCCTAAGTCTTTGTTGTTCCTTCGGGATATCGAAGAATGATGAGAGGGTAGAAGATTTTTCTTATTTTTTCATCAGTTGTGACATATACGATAGAGGGAGACTTTAGTCATTGTCATTTTGTTAATTATGTTTTTGTTTTTGTTATCATTGATATTTTTAATGGCTTTTTGTATTAATGATTTTCAGGATTTCTTTGTAACTATTTAAAATATTTATGTATATATATATATATATATATATATATATATATATATATATATATATATATATATATATATATATATATATATATATATATATATATATATATACATATAAATATATATATATATATATATATATATATATATATATAAATGGATTGATATTACCACAAGGTAACAAAGTCTCAAAAGTTTTTCCAACAACTTTTCATAATTATATACATTTTTCATGCTTATATACATGTATTTTACAGTGTGAAAAAAATCCAAAAAAATCATTTCATTGTGCCTGTTACAAGAATATATGCTATAATTCACTAATACACTTGTTCCTTTTCACCAAATAAGTTTCTCTGACGAACTCAGTCGTTACAAATATTATCCATGATAATCCTACGTAAGTACACGAATAAAATAATTTTCTACATTTAAAGCTTGAAAATGAAACTAGAGAAAATTTCATTTCAGAATTCTGATTTCTAAAGCTGTTATAATAGCCTGTATTATGATTTGACACGTTTTGTGTAACGTTCACATTATTACATCGAAATTTATCCATTTAAATATATGTATCTCCGCACTCGAGTACAGTGAAAGATGAGTGTGAATTCGCTCGTATTCACTTCATACTACATTGTTACGAGGGCTGATTTGGAGCTTGAATGGAAATGTCTGCCATCGCCAATCTTATTACCTCACGTATGACTTAACGTAAGGGCGCGTCTATCCGTCCTTGCCTTGATTCTGGGAACTTTAATATCATAAACGTAAAACCCTTAATAAAGAAAAATAATATTTTCCGTTCATATTCATCCATAATTATAATTTGATATTTTAATCTGAAATGTATTCAATACTTTTAGTATTTTATTTTTAAATCAATTAGGTACCTACTGTAAAATTGTATTTAATCGTAGTCCATTTTTATATAAATATAACGAAACACCAACATTTGCATCGTAACTTGAAATGAATAACATGTTACTAACAAAACGGAACAAAAAGTCCCTCTTCAAGTCCAAGAGCTGTCTTTTTTTGGAGAGGCTAAGCACAGCTAAAGTTATTACATTATGTTAAGTAGAAGTGTATAAAAATCGTATGTCATTGTATTTTTAAAAATTTAATATATTCAGTAAATAAATATAATTTTAATTAGTTACTCAAATTTTGGGTTTAAATCGAGTTTAGAGTTTTAGTAACGCATTTGTTAATAAATTGAACTGAAAAACTCGAAATTTTGGTTTAGATAACATCAATTTGATTGCACGGTGTCATATTTATCTTAGAAAATAAAACGTAAAAGTAAATTTTAGAAAGTAAGCAAGCAAATGGATACTCTTGTGGTCCGTACAATTCAAATAATGACAATGAATTATTGCATTGGGGATACCATTTTCTTGTAACTAATTCAACGTATAATTTGATGATAAATTTTTAAGTGCTTTATCTGCTTCGTCGGATTTAGCGTGTATAGTATTATATTATCACAAAGCGTTCACATAGTAATTATATTTAGTTAATAACATAATAGCCGTGTGTGTCCTGGTTTTCTCATCCGCGTCGCGGTGTCTCTGCGTAGGAACATTTAATTATGGTTCACGAGACGCAATTAAATTCATCAAAGACAGCGTTAAACTAGCAAATCCAGGGTGGCAGCATTTCTATAGAACCCCCACCGCTCGATGTTCCGTGTTTGGTTATACTCCTTTGCAAACTAACATGGAGCTTCACTGCAGTTCCCTTTGTCCACGCCAACACGTGGTAAACTGACGTAATCTTTGTGTTACGTTGAGCTTACCTCTTAGCACATGCTTTGTTTCCAGTTTCCATTTGAATTGAGTTACTTGATGACATAAACAGGATGCATTTCGTTATTGAAATAGTGTATTCGAGTTGTTTACATACATGTATAGTTTTCCTCACTCGCTACTTATATTACATGTACGCTCTAATGATAACTTCTAAAAATACATTTTAGTACCTAATAAATACCTGAGTAATCTAATGTATTTCGACATTTTTCTATGGGAAAACGCGTTAAGTCGAAACAATCGGCGGGTATGTATGATGAGATGCATGAACGTGGAAGAGGCGAAAAATCTTTGCGAGGACAGAGTGGTGTGGCGTTCTATTCTCTCTGCCTACCCCTGCAGAGAAGCGGCGTGATGGTAAGTTAGTTAGTTAGTTAGGAAAACGCGTTTAAAAAAACTTTTTTCATCTTAAACGTATTATATATTTAAAGAATATGGTGTTCTTCATACAACCATAATACTCTTATATAAAAATAAGTCTATATTATTTAGTCTTATTCATAAAGATACAATACTTTTTATTGTAGTAATGAATACTTAAATAAACAAATTGATTTATGTTGTCACTGATATCTGCTTTGTCTACTAATAATAAAATATAATAAAAACCCTTATCCGCACCCCAATGGTGCATAGGGCACTGATTCATATTAACACAGTGTTATCTTGATCGTTTACACACGAAGGAAAGGTGATCAGCCCTCCGCGTCAGGTACCAGTCCAGGGTAATATTGAATAAATATTACAGTGAAAAAATCACTTATATTTATTTGACCCCCCTGGGAATCGAACCCGGAACCTCCAGAACGGTAGCCGAGCGTGCTGACCATTACACTACAGAGGCGGACAGACATTGTCTACTATCATAGTAGAATTATTTAACGTTTAGTTGCGCCCTCCTTGATAGTACTTTACTTCTTAAACGACTTGAGACGACAGTCCGTATTACAATTTACTGTTATTGTTATAGTTTCCAAATTTATTAGAATCTTTTGAGCCCCTTTAACGTTTCACATAAATATTAATCTATAATGTACCCTCTAGTCTCAGCACAATTTGGTACGCATATAGTGCAATCGATCTTCTAGACATGGTAATACTGACGAATGAAACAGACCCCCATCCCTTGGGAAATTATTCAATGTGCTTGTTTTATTTATTTATTTATAGTATCTCACTTTATTTTTAACGCCCGAAATCAATCAGTTCGCTAAATTTCTTAACCAAACTCAAATTCACATAAATTGGTGATTTCATGCTTTCAATTCATTTTTCTTCCCTGTTATTATTTTTTTATTTAACTGCTTCTTTTTACAAATTTTACTCATTATTTTTTGTTACTTTTGATATTTTTTTCCACCTATTGTTTATAATTACATAAATATATTTATATATTTATGTATATATATATTTATATATATATATATATATATATATATATATATATATATATATATATATATATATATATATATATATATATATATATATATATATATATATATATATATATATATATTTCATGTATGTACCATAAAATGTGTAAACTAATGATAATGTATGCATGACAAATGATAATAAATCCCTCTTATGCAAATTTAACGCGCAATTTTAGAATTTAACAATATGCGTTCCTTCACGGGTTAACCATTTGAAATTGAAATGACTTACGTTTCATTTAGTATACTACATAACATGATACATTTAAGAAAATCAACATCTACGGGAAATCAAATCTGGAAACGTAATGTGAGTTTTAATTAATCATTTTCCTACAGTATTCCGAAACTTGAAATATTTCAATACTTTTGTAAATTTGTTTTCAACTTTATCACAAAATTTGTAATTTATAAACCCATAGATTTTAATTTAGTTAAAAAATGAGTGTAATTCAAGTGCCTAGTTCAACTATTTCACACAATATATAATATATAAACCCGTAGATTTGAATTTAGTCAATAAATGAGAGTAATTCAAAAGCCCAATTCAACTTTATTACGTAATGTATAATATAGAAACCCATAGACTTAAATTTAGTAAAAAAATTAGAGCAATTGAAATACCCCATTCATCGTCGTTAACCCTTTTTAACAATTAGTTAAAATGTTTGCATTTAATACGCGAATAGGGTGCCGCAACTGAACACTTAAATTTGCGAAATCGATTTGCCGGTCCATTCGAGAACACCTCACCTTAATTGAAATTTATAGCCCCGTATAAAGTTTACCTTGCCCTTTGGGGTTGTGAATGTTATGGTAGGTATCTTTTGATAAATTTGCAGCTTTTAGCCTTCAAATGGCGGAGGATATTTTTTACACAACCGGCAAATTGTCGCTTTTACCTTTATTGAAAAGTTGAGATCGTTGACAATGTTTACAGAATATTTTTTTTACCTATCTATCATTTAAAAATTGTAAGAAGTGTTTTTTTTTATTTAAACTCTTTTTTTAACATTTTACGTTTTGGCCTACATTCAAATTAAATTACTGAGAGTTGTAATTTAATTTGAATTTATTCAAAATATACTTATGTGAAATAAAAATGGTAAATTAATATATATATTTAAATATTAAAAAAGCAAAGAAAACATCTTTTCTAAGATTTTTCATTGATTTTCACAGTAAAAAACAAACTCATAAAAAAGTGAAAATACAAACTGATACAGTTATTTATTTATTATATTTTGTCTGCCTCCGTAGTGTAATGGTCAGCACGCTCGGCTACCGTTCTGTAGGTCCCGGGTTCGATTCCCAGGGGGTTTCAAATAAATATAAGTGATTTTTCACTGTAATATTTATTCAATATTACCCTGGACTGGTATCTGAAGCGGAGGGCTGATCACCTTTTCTTCATGTGTAAAAACGATCAAGATAACACTGCGTTATATGACGCAGTGCCCTATGCACCATTTGGGTGTGGATAAGGGTTTTATTTTATCAGTTTATTTTTAAATATAAATAAATAAATGTGATAAATAATAAATAAATGTGATTCTCGAAATTAGTCGTATTAAAAAATGGTATTATATAAGCGTTTTATTTTTATCTTCACGTTTTTACAAATCGATAAATTACACTTAAAAAACTGTTTATACAGGGAACGAATTAAAGGAATATAAAACGCCATTACACGTGTTGAACATTTCACTATTCTTCAGAACTATTCTTTCATTCTATAAAGATATCCATCGCATTGTATTGTATTTTATTTTATTCGGCAGGTAGTATAAAAACACATCGTAACATAATATTTCATGACATCCGACTTTCTCACGAAACACAATAACCTACCTCAATCTTCTTTGTATCTTACAATACCCAGCTGTTTATCCGTTTCTTTGGGTTTTTAGATTTTCTGTGTATTCGTATATTTATTTTGACAACTTAAAATATTATTCTGAAAAGAGTTGAATTACGAAATCGGATCTGGATGCCATTTATTTACTTATCACCATACTCATCATAATAGTTTGTAAATGGTATAACAAAATATTTTTTTATATAGTAAAACAAATCGTTCAGTAAGACAAAACATTTATTTTTCATTACGTTTTCTGATAAAGGAGGTTAGTCCCCGTCTATTTAAAAAAAATATATAAATTTTATATACAAGTCGACACGAATTTGTGTAAATAAATTTCAAGAAATAACATCTGAAAAATGATAGGGTGGTATTACCCAGAACTCAAGATTACCGCACTAGAAAATTAAGTTAAACGTTTTTTTATCCAAAATGATTAGACTTTTATTGCATAACCCAAATTGATATTTTGCTGTAGAACTATAATAATGTTCATTAACTATGCGCAGGTCTAAACCAAAGCATTTTAGTTATAAGTTGACTAACAATATCAAAACTTTTTTGTTTATTTTACTTTTGTTATCATTGTTTCCTTTCCACAATTTTGTTTCACAGGAATATATTTTTTACGGACCCACCATGCCACCTGATGTAGTTTTACTGTGGAGTTATTTTTTATACACCAATATAATTAACAACTTATTTGTAAAACAAGACATAACGTATACACGCAAGAAGAAACTTGTTTTATGTATTAATTTTAAATCTAACACAGATTTTTTGAGTCTACTAAGTTGTATTTTATTAACAAAAAACACATAAAAAATTATATTGTGACAATTGTTTCGCCTTGTTAGGGCATTATCAAACGAATGTCTAACAAGGCGAAACAATTGTCACAATATAATTTTTATGTGTTTTTTGTTAATAAAATACAACTTAGTAGACTCAAAAAATCTGTGTTTGATTTAAAATTAATACATAAATTAAAATGGAGTTGTACAAATTATACGCCAAGTCAATAAATAAGAAACTTTTTTTTACTATTCTTAATATTTAATGTTAACCCTCGATTTTTAAGCCATTCCTTTATTTCTCCTTCGCTCCATATTTTTATTTGCCCTCTTACCTGCGCCGGCAGCAAATTAAAAATTGAAGGAACTTTATATTGAAGTGTTTTTCTTCTATATTTATTGTTAACTCTTGGTATTGTCAACCCTTCGTTGCGGGTTAAGCGGAATTATAATCGTATTCTAGAGAATTTCTATACTTTTAGTAGGTAGTTGGTTACTTAACCATGATATTCATCCACAATATAATATTCCCCGTACTGAAATGAATTTATATGCTTGTAAAGTATTTTTGTATTGTCCTTTTCAAGATTTATATAATGGGTTACATTTTTTATACTAGAATGTTGCAAATTTTGTATTCCTGAACACAGAATAATCCTCCTGATTTTTTTTAACATACAGTGAAATACTTTTTGTCAATTTTTTTAAAGAGCGTCGTTCAGTGTTCAAAAGGAATTTCAAAATTCTAGAAAGTATTTATATATGTACTTTTAGAGAATATTCTATCAATGTGTTTATAATTTTTTTAATCTAAAACTAACAAACTAACTAACCTCCCCGCCGCTTCCGCGCAGAGTATAAAATGCCGTACCAAACCGTATTTTCAAACAATCATCGCCTCTTCTTATAACCACCGATTGTTCCAACTCCTGACGTGACCACTATATCTGAGTTGAGATGTTAAATCTTCTAACCTGAACACAAAATCTTAGTTAGAAAATTTACATCTGGTCATTATTTCCCTTTAAAACCGTTTATTTCTTTTCATCAACTTATTTCACCGTATAAATTAATATACGAGTTAATTATTTTCACAATCCAAATACAATTGAATACAAACCTCCTACGCCTGCGTCGAGAAACGTTTGAAATGTCCTCTAGAGAATAACTAAGAAGGCTTATCGTGAGACGACAAGGCGTAATTTCTCCCTCGAATTAAGTCCTCGTTTCCACAGTTTTGCATATATTAGTTTTCCTTAGATTATTCCCGCTAACTTACTTTCAACTCGTCTTCCTTTGCTATTGAGAGCCAATCAAGTTTTCTTAATTAAACTGGCTTCTAATACTAGACGTCGGATAATGAAACAGTAGAGCAGTGTTTCCCAATTAATATGACGCATGCCTCCTGGGGTAGGTACGCGAAATTGCATCAAGAGGTACGCGCGGCAATCTCTTGACTAAGATAATTTAATCAGTCAATAATAATTACGCAATTTAAAATTGCCGAAACATATTAATAATCGATCAATGTAATGTAATCAATATCAACACACACACACACACACACACACACACACACACACACACACACACACACACACACACACACACACACACACACACACACACACACACACACACACACACACACACACACACACACACACACACACACACACACACACACACACACACACACACACACACACACACACACACACACACACACACACACACACACACACACACACACACACACACACACACACACACACACACACACACACACACACACACACACACACACACACACACACACACACACACACACACACACACACACACACACACACACACACACACACACACACACACACACACACACACACACACACACACACACACACACACACACACACACACACACACACACACACACACACACACACACACACACACACACACACACACACACACACACACACACACGCCTCTTACACACTTCGCACATGCACATTTTCTCTCATAAATACGTGTTAATTTGCTAGACCTACACCAAATATTTTGTACTAATCTTTATGTTTCTGTGGTTGACTTTAATTGGCTTGTTTAATATATATCTTTTAATGTTTAGTTTTTACATATGTTGCAGTTGTTAACCCTAATAAAAAATAATAATAATTATAAAAATAAATTAATAATGTCATTACACTGTTTGATCGATGTTAGTTCATGTATCGCTGAAGTAACATGTTTTTAAATAACATATTTGAAATTTTTATTTATACTGTACATTTCTTTGATTTAAAAATTATATCCCATATTAATTTACTTTAGATGGATTTGACGGATAATAAAACATCGGTTTAGTTCAACTGTTGACGGCAAGTAACATTCGTGGTTAAACTCAATATAAATACTGAAACTCAACAAGTTGATACTCGGTTTTTTAGAAACAAACATAATTTAGATTTTATTATCCTGATTTTCCACAATCTAGACTCATATTTTTCTCCGGTCGAAATTCATATTCCATAAAAGTATGTGTTAGAAAGAGAATTCACGTTAATTTCTTCATTTGAACAGCAATATATTTCGTTAATTATTTACGATAGGGGGAGGTATTTTCGTGCCGTTGATTAGATGTTATTCATGATTAAAAAAATGTTTGTTTTATGTTTTATTACATCATAAAAAAAAAGATTGGGGTGTTGAATGAACTTATACTCAATTCCACATTTTCAACAGGTGTGTTGGAAGTATATTTCTCCCCTTGAGTAATTTATGAAGGTATGTATTATTTCTCCATTCCTCTTCTTCTCTGACCTGCTAGAGGCGTGTCGGTCTTTTGAATTATTAAAATGTCACCTTTCCGCGCTACGTCTAACCGCAGATGTTTTTACATAATTAATTTATTTCTTGGCCTGTTGCTTCAACTTCAAGACACCCCAGTGACAGGTTTTAAATCCACTAGTAGTTAAAACGTAATTTTTCATTTTAATTTAGAGTTCCATTTAATTTCTGTAGATTTTAAAGTAAATTAAATGAATATTTTATTGAACTCCGGTACTTTTCTCTTTCAAATTAAGTGTTTAGTGCTTTGTAATTATTTTTCCCCCTTTCTTTTACTTTCCTCTAAATAAACTTACTGAAATGTACATAATTTCTCTCATTATTTGATTTGATTTAATCTTGTTTCGAATATAATGCCTTATCTGACTACACAACAGATATTTTTAAAGGCACAATACGCTATCTTATCTTATTCTTTTATTCGGTCAAAATGAAGTGCTTTATACTAATAAGTCTACCAATATACTTAATCACTTTACGAGAAGTCAAGTAATCAAAAAAAAAATGACAACATTTCTTGATACTTTAAAGCAATAGAAAAGATACAAAATAACTACATATATTCACGACAATTTTTTTGTGTGCTAAATTTATTGAAACAGAGTGAAAGGAAAAAATATTTTGATATAATAATTTTATGTAACATTTTAATGTAACATTTCAATGTTACATTAACTGTCCAGTTCTGTTGCAAATAACAAATCTTTATGCCCCAGCCCGAAACCCGAGAAGCCATCTTGTATTTGACTGTAACAACAGCCGGACAGTGTCTAGATCACAAACTTCCTTACTTCAAATGCAATGAAATAGCAGACTTTACAGATATCTGGAATATGTCTCCTCCTTTATTAGTAATAAATGAAACCTTTAAAATTTATTAGTAATAAATGAAACCCTGAAAAGGGCAACAGGTTGTTGCCGAAACTAGTTGGTTAATAAAAATTTGAGTGGATCAGAACACAAAGTTTTTTTTATTTCTCGAAATAATATACCAAAATTAAATGTTCACCACCTAGACATGCTCACAAAATTATCGTTACGTATACGTATATTGCTATATTTTCCATTATACGCATGATACTATCTTCTTATTATGTAAAATAAATTTTATAAAATTGGTTTTGGCCCTAAATAAATACATAAACAAATGAGCAGTTTCATAATTTGAATATTTATTTGGTGAGTTCCGTTCACATATTGTATCCGATTTTTTTTTATTTCATATTTATAAAACCAATCTAAATTCACATTGAATCTCCTTTTACAGTAAACTTTGAAACAAATAATGACTTTAGGTCGTTTTATGGTCCGAATAAATAACGAATTATTTCGCTATATTTACTCGCGTTCCAAATTTGGCCGAATTTGCGCTGAATTCATAAGTGTGGTTACATTTACCCTCCACACTTTGGCGGAGGTGAGAACTTCTATCGCGGTATAAGGTCTGACCTGTAGTTCACAGAAGCGCTTAAATTGGGGATTCTCGAGTAAACAGATTACTCCATCCGTGTTGTGTTATCCTCAAACTTTACGGATACAACTCATATCGCTCACTCCATTCAAGAACTTCATAAATCAAAAATACTTGATTTTTCTGGAGAACGTTTTTAAAGTTTAAAAATGTAATTCAACGTATTCAAAATATAATAATTTGTAATCAAGCCACTTAATGAACTTTTTACTGTGCAACAGATCTTTTTGGGTAAAATTTGAAGGTTTTTTCTCCATTTGAAAAATATTTAGAATATTTAAAAAAATAATTATACAATAAATTTTCTTCAAAATGCAAAAACAACACTTTCTGCCCTATAGCAGGTAAATATTAAGTTAAAAATATGCCTCTTTTGCTGGGATATAGAACATTTTCTGGGCATTCCGAAAACATGCTCAATTGAAAATTGACGATTTTTGATTTATGACGTTCTTGAAATGAGTGAGCAATATCACTTCCTCACGCAGCATCCAGATTTTACGGAATTTAAGGGTCACGTCCCACTATCGGATAACCTTTAACCTATGTGGCTTTCTATTGTAGGTATTGGTATGTCTCCATTACAAAGTTGGTTCATTGCTAAAACACATTTCAGTCGCGAAGGGAGGGGCACATTTTGAATACGCGGCTTCGATAACTTTGGGAGCGTGGATCGAATCTCAATTTGGCGTCTTAAATCTTCGCGGTTTTCTCACGGTACAGAATCTATTCACCGCGGTATAATGAACACGGATATTTCTCCCTAGAAGTCGCCTGCCACCTTGAGCACCTATATATTTGAACCTCATTTAAACCTTTGAATTCACAATGACTCCCCACCGAAGGGTGCTTATTTTGTTGCTGTAAGAGAAATTCTACTTTTTGCTTATCTCTCGACGCGCGTGACCCGAATAAATATCGGCGATTCGGAGTAATTTATAACAAATACAGTTGCTGCGTACTTTTGAATCGCACAGCAATACTGTTTAACTCCAAATTGTTTAACTGAGTTTTACTATAATGTTGGAAGAGGTCTGAAATATTTGATCGATATTTTATAAAAACGTGAATGAAATATTTATGATTCAATTACGTATTCCTGTAGTGTTCTGATTTTCGATCAAAAAAATGGTTCAAATTTACTGCTAATGACTAATGTGACGACTCTTTTGACAAAGAACTTTAATAAAACGATAAATCACGTTCCTTTTTTTCAGTTGCCATGTGATACTCATACGTATGATATTTCTACCTCTTGACACATTAACGTTCACTGGTATGATGATTGTTCTGACGAAAAAACGGGTAGACTGAAATGTCGACGAGAAGTTATTTACTAAAATTTTGTAAATCACAATTTTTAATATTATAAATATTAATTATAGTATACCTCTTCATTTTATTGCAATTTATATATTAGGAATACGTCTGTGTGTATTTACATATGTATATATATATATATATATATATATATATATATATATATATATATATATATATATATATATATATATATATATATATATATATATAAATATATATATATATATATATATATATATATATATATATATATATATATATATATATATATATATATATATATATATATATATATATATATATATATATATATATATATATATATATATATATATGTATATATATATGTATATATATATATATATATATATATATATATATATATATATATATATATATATATATATATATATATATATATATATATATATATATATAAATATATATATATATATATATATATATATATATATATATATATATATATATATATATATATATATATATATATATATATATATATATATATATATATATATATATATATATATATATATATATATATATATATATATATATATATATATATATATATATATATATATATATATTTAAATATATATGTATATATTTATATATATATTTATATTTATATATATATATATATAAATATATATATATATATATATATATATATATATATATATATATATATATATATATATATATATATATATATATATATATATATATATATATATATATATATATATATATATATATATATATATATATATATATATATATATATATATATATATATATATATATATATATATATATATATGTGTATATGTTTTTACTTAATTTAAAATATGTATGTATGATAACATAAAAACATATAAGACTCACCCCTACCTAAACTCCATACCAAAGATTCTATTTTTAATTTACTTTGTTTATAAAAAAAATAATCGTTAAACGAACTCCCTCTCTAAACACAAGTATCTACTTTATAAGAGAGGCAGAAGCGTTATATTTGAAATCTATTGTATATTTACCAACTATTTTGTATTATTTAAATATGTATTTTGTAAAAAAAAAACAAAAAGAACAAATAAAAAAATGTGGTCTGTAAATATGTATAAATGTGAAACCATATAGTTGTCCCGAACCTTGTTATTTTTTAAGAGCCAAAATATCAGTGACTATATCTCTTATAGCTTTAAATATCAAACTCACAGTCTTTTACTCCAATGAAGTGCCCTGTGCTCCATAGTTTGCGTTGAAGCGTTAGAAGGAAAATCCTCCTTAGTCAGCAAACATTTCGAACGTAATAAACAGTTTCCTCATGCTGTTCTAGGTTAAATAAATATTAGACTTGCGGTCCGAGAAGTTATATGTATAATAATAAACATTGTATACTTCTTCCGTTGGGGACGCTACACGAGTCGTGTACATTTGTTCCATACATTTATTTACTTGATAGAAGCGAGCACGGACTTGCTTGAGGTCAATACGCGACACTAGTAAAGCTCATCCTTAAACCGTATTCATTCTGTTCTCAAGGGAAAGAAAATTTTATCACAACCAAAAAGAAAACTTGTGAAATTAAAACAATACATATTTTAAAGTAAGTTGATAATTTAATCAATAATTTACAAGCCGTTTCTAGCTTTAAAAATTTTTAACAGCATTTTGTGGGTCCGAATACTTGTTCACTTATCTGAATTTCCTCCTGAAGTTTTAATAATTTATAATTATAATATTAATTGATATAACCCTTAATTGGGAGTTAAAATAACTCCCAATTAAGGGTTTTCCAGATTTGTTAATAAGTATTTGGACACACTCAAAATGTTGTCAAACTAAAAGCTAAAATAAAATAAAAGTGATGTCATCAAGCGTTTCTCAAGTAAATGAGTATAAGTTTTCTCCAAGATTCGGACCTCACTTACAAATGAAAGAGTCTCTGCTTAATAAAACCTTTCCTCATCCCGCCATAGATGCCTATAGTGAACTCTCGCAAACTGTGTTACGAGTTTTTATATCTAACAATATATCTTGAAGTTTCAAGAATTTGAGTAGTGTGATTGTCAATCATGGATAGAATTGATGAATGTAACAGTGGGTAAAGTGATCTCTTAAACCAGCCTATGACGATCGTAAGCCTTTTGAATGCCTAGATTACCTTTTTTTTCATCTTTTTTGAGATGTCCAAAAATTGTCTTAATAAAGTTTCAACAACCTGATTTCATTATCACCAGAGTCGTTAAAAAAAGAAGCCATTCAAAAATGGAAAATGGATGTCAGTAGATTTGAAATAGATCATTCGGCCACGACATTAACAATTTCCTTTCATATAGTTTCAAAAATATATTGTAAAATCTACCCTTAGCACGGGAAAACTCATTGAGGGTACATTATCGTAAAATAATTTGAATTAAAAATAAATAAATATATCAATTATTTGAAGTTTCTTGTTTTTTGAATGTACATATTTATTCTTTCAAATTGAAGCACATTAATAATTTCACAAATACAGACTTACAAAAATATTTTCCAAAGAAATGTTGAAACATGGAATTCAAGTTTGAAATTTTGCCAGAGGTACATATTTATAAAAATAAATTTTTCGATATTTTTTGTTTTTACTCTGGCCTTGAGGAGAGACGCAATCTTTTTGGATTCTTCTCATAAAATAGACCTTTTCATTTTTATTCTAAAATCTTAGGTCAGATAGCGCTTGTGAAACTCAACTTTGTGAATGTAGATAAAATTGACTTTTTTTACCTTTTTAGTGCTGAATACGGGGTTTAAGAAAGTACAGCCAACGCTCGAGTAGTTAGTAATTCCCTTCCACGAGCAAAAAAAAAGCGGAAAACACCTTTTTTGCTTTATTGCTTTCTAGATTCTTCCGAGTTGAAAAGATTTTTTTAATATTCTCTTAAGATAGTGAAAATCGTCAAATAAATATTTTAAGTTCTCTTTTATATAGATTTATATTATCCATTGACACTTCGTGATGGAATTGCATTTTTAATTTATTATTAGATTAAAACCAATATTTTTAGCTTTTCCACTTTTTTATTTGACCAGCGACCGGGTTTCGTCGTTACCGACATCATCAGACTGGTCTGATGATGTCGGACATCATCATCCAGTCTGATGATGTCGGTAACGACGAAACCCGGTCGCTGGTCAAATAAAAAAGTGGAAAAGCTAAAAATATTGGTCTCTTTTATATATTTTTTGCTGGCAAAATTACTGTAAATGAATTAGAGAAGAAACAGTACAACAAATCAACGAGGCGAATGGGGAAATAGAAGAATTTTATGACCAAAAATTTATCAGGTCGAGAGTCGGAATAATCGACGGTTATGTATGAGGAGATGCATGAATGTGGCAGGGACCAAGATTGTTTTACGTTCTGTTCTGTCTGCCTTTGCGGGAAATCGACATGATGTTTAGTTTGTTAGTTTTAGTAACAAGATTAAATTTATTGATAATATATGCAAATCGAAATACAATACTTTGAATGCAATACTTTTTAATATTACTTTCTACATTTATCTTAACACATTGATATGTGTAGATATTTATAATTTTTAATTCAGTAAACCAAGGTTTGACCATTTTTTATGATAAGTTAATAATTCAAATATTAATCTAATTTTCTGGAACTAAATATCATTTTCATCAATTTACCATGTCTTATTATAAGATTTATAAAATTAAACAACTTTGTTTTAACCACTTTTTATTATTAGTACACTTAACCTACCGGTTTCGACAAAAACCTTTTCATTATCAGGGTTTATTTTATTTTAAAATATTAAAACATTAAAATACTCATAATTTATTACATTCCCTTACCAAAAACTTCCGTAAAACACACCGTAAAAAATCCTAAAAATCTTTTTTTAATTATTTTTTTAGGCTAGCTTCTAGCGGTTAGCTTCGAAACCGGTACACATTATAATTTAGTTATAATAAAATATTTATGTATATCGATTTTAAAACAAAGTTACATTTTAGTTATATATATACTAATTCTTCAGTCTCGAGGAATATCTGTTTCTTTCGCAACTCACCGACATGAAAATTGAGACATAATAATAAAAGTATAGATTTTATAACCAAAGTTATATTGCAAATTATAGAAGGGAAACTCTTTATTTTAGTGCTTCAAATATTTATTTTAATACATTTCACCCTCACCTACAAAATACTCTCTGCTTTCTTGTTCAAAAAACTTTTTTTTCACATTCAGTTAAATTGATGAATAAATTATCAATATGTATTCCATATTTTCCTCTTGTGCTTCAGCGATAGACATTTACGTTCTGTACCTTTTATCCCTAGCAAGTATATATCTTCCACAAACGGGAAATGGTACTGGTGGCTCACTGACCCATTTATAATTTACGTTAGTCATAAAAAGTCACCCAAAATAAATCGACCAGTGTGCCCTAAATCAGTTCTTTGTTGGAAACTCTCTTCACTTTGAAAAATAAAATACATGGATATAGTGATTTTACTAAGTTGTTTTGTATGTTATATAATGTAAAATCACTAAGTGTTGACTAAAGTTTATTTCAGACTTTCTTTCTGAGTGCGTCCTAATCTTTATTCACTAATTTGGGTTTATCCACTTGAGAGTTTTTAAGAGTAATGTAAAAGAAGATTCATTTAAATATTATTTCAAACATTTCATAAGTCTTTGCCAAATAAAAAGCTTCCTAAAAACGCAACCATTTTTTAATATATTCAATACTCGTATAATACAATATATACAATATAATCAAACAACATGTAGTTTAAATAAAGCGGAATATAACCGCTTTTATTTTATCTGACCAGTGACCGAGTTTCATCAGTAGACTGGTGTCACTAGAATAAATATGTAAAAACTATATAGTCGTTGTTTTATTGTGTAAAATGCAGTTCCACCAAGTAATGTCAGTACAAAACTAAAAAAATAAATGTATGTATGTGAATAGACCAAAATCACGATTATAAATGAATAAATTAAGTTCGTAATTCAAACGAAGAATTGCACCGTAAAAGAAAAACACTTGTTTTTTACCATTTGAGTTTATTTTATTATGACGACTAGTTTCGGAACTGAGTTAAATATATAGAGTTTACATTTAGACCTGAATATGGAAGCAAAGCTTCCGAAACTAGTCGCCATAATAAAATAAACTCAAGTGGTAAAAAACTAGTGTTTTTCATTTATTATTTCGTCATATCTTACCACAAAGTGAATGCTGAAACAGTAAATAGAATAATTGCATACTTATTTGTACTCGCGAAAGATTATTCCCATCTTTAAAGGTATCCTTACAGTAACTGAAATGAAATGGCGGCTTATTTTATAAAATTGAGGCTAATTTATAACACGCCGCGTTGTAAGGAACATAAACCAGATAACTCCACCTCTGGAGGCCGTGATTTATATTCAGAATAACATATTCCTCTTGGGAGCAGTCCAGACGTTGCAAGGCGCTCACTATCCCCTAATACAGCCTGCGCACTGAATAAACATGCCGATTTAACAAAACACTACCTTCTTTACCCGTTGAGACTGAATGCTAATTCAAATTAACGCGGACTTTGTGTTTTATTTTACTAGTTCCTACCTTCCTAGAGCAAATAACATAACTTTTTGCAATAGTTTTAACATACAAGCTATGTTTTTTCCAGTTTTTTTCGAAAAACTCTCCATTTTACTTGTTTGATGTTTTTTAAACTTGATTTAAGCGTTTCATTACAACAAATTTCGAAGCATTTTGCCCAATTTTTGTTATAAATGCTCCATTTGATAAACTTTTAACTTTAATCATAGCTGAATGTTTTGTCCTGTGTGCCATTGGGAAATTATATTCATTACTAGCTGTACCTTAGTCTGGTTAAATTAAAAAGAATGAAAAGAGAGAGCACGTGTTTCTAATATGACCCATTTCACAGGACTTGTGGGTATACAATATTTTTGCAGCTATTAAGAAGCACGCTGTCTGCCAAAAACAATGATTGTTATTGCTTGTATATCTGTTACGTACAACAGATGGCGCTGCCATTGTGGCCAATAAACCAATTTTAAAAATACATGTTTTTACTTGTCACACGTAAAAATTAAAAACACGCGTGAATTCAAATGTAACATTGTCTTAAAATTTCAAAGGAATGTGAATATCGTTAGGACATTAAAGGTTTTGAACAAATGAACATTAACAATTTCAGTAATTTAGATAAACTACAAAACAAAAGTAACAACAACATTGTGAAAATTGTGTATTTTTTTTGTTTTTCATCGTGTCGATTATTTAATCGTCTTTGATGCGATGCGCTATGTGCCATTATGGTACAAATAGCTGTCCGAAGACTGTTGAATACTTTATATTAACTTGCGTTATATTTATAATTTTAAAAAAAATAAAGAATTTTCGTTCTTTTTATATATTCAACATCTAATATTCTAAAAGGAATTTAACGTGTTATTCTCATCTGAGTGAATCCTTGTAAATTTATACGTACGTATTTGCATATTATGCATGTAAATCTTTGTGTAAATCGATGCACCACCTGCATTCACCGTCTTCCCCGACAACGGAATGATGGATGACTACAGGGTGTTCATGTTCAATTATTAATATATGATATTTCTTACATAAATATTTTATTTACAACATTTTGAGTGTGTCCAAATACTTGTTCACAAATCTGGATTATCTCCAACTATAGGAATATTTTTCTTATTATTTTTTGACATCTCATCAAAGATGAAGAAGAATATGGAAGTCTGGGCATTTACGGGGCTGACGGCCGTCATAGGCTGGTTTAAGTGATCACTCTATAAACGCGTAACGTTCACCAATTTTACCCATTATTGACAACCACACTTCTCAAATTCTTGGAAGTTCTTTATGTATGAACCCTTTTTGAAACAGTGTTCTTGAATCACTACAACTTCACTAGAGACATCTATTGGTGAGATAAAAATACACTTCATATTCTTCAGACTTCATTTTCTGCAGACTTCCATATTCTTCTTCATTTTTGATGAGATGTCAAAAAAATAATAAAAATATTTGAATACAATAAAGGTTTTTCATTACTTCGAATGTTTTAACAACATTAAAAAAACATTACTTACCCATTTTTTCGCTTTTTGTTCTTGGATAGACAATGATTCAATATCATATTACAATCTGCATTTATTTTTATAATATTTTTTGACTTTTTGAAACCATTTTTCTGTACCATGTTACTTAAGGTATTCGAAATACTTGATTTTTATAACTAATTGAAAATTATTAAACATTTTTATGTCTTTATAAAATAATGTATTACGTTTTTCGAACCCCTTTGTAGACCATATAATATTGCAAGCCGGGGGTGGTTGTAGGCTGTAGTAGCTGGTTATATTATCGCCTGCAGGCGCCAGCCACTTTCATGTTTCCTTTTCACCGTGGGGTCTCATATCCAACATACACCCTATCATATTTTATTGAAAAATCTACCGCAAAACCGTTCTGCGAAATTTTCCCTCGACGAGTCGACCCGTACCTAAAATTTTTCTTCATTTTACCATCAAACTTTTAGCTATATGTGTATATAACATCGTGAGACTACTGAAATACATTAATTTTTACAATATTTAGCAGCCATATTTATTCATTTAATCCTTTATTTAACGCCCTGATTTTTCTTATATATATAATAAATATTCCTCAAAAGGAAGAAAAATCTGATATATTTTTATATGTCGACGGATGACAGGTAAAGCTACCTATAAATTATATTGTATGTCAACGGACGACAGTATAAATCTACCAATAAATTATAAAAGTCGCTCTTCAAGCACAAAACCTTAGTCTCCATTTTGGAGTGGCTCAGCGCAACCAAATTTATAAAGTTGTATTATGTGAAAATGGTAAGAAGTTCTGTTAAATTGTATTAAAAATGTAACTTCGTTAATTAAATAAATAAATAAAGAATAAAAATATATTGTATGTCAACGGATGACAGAGTAAAGCTACCTCTAAAACTACCCGCGAAACCTTAATTGAACAGTTTTTTTTTAAATTATTCAAATTGTTAATTTTTTTTCAATATTTGACCAATAAAAATTTAGAATATTAACGGTACCATGACAGGTCAAAATCGCGAGAAAAATGAATCTGGACGTTATTTCGATATTTTTTTATATTAAATAATAACACTTTTCAGAATCCACCTAATATTACATTTGTCTACTTTTCTCTTTCTTCATCTACTTTTTTCTTTTTTTATTTCACCCCATCATCCCCCAAATAATAAAGCTTCGCATTCAGTCTGCTAAATGATTACTGGATCAATAATTATATGAAGGCAGGGCGATCAGTTCTGCGCTCAAGATACTTGAATATGGGAGTGGAATATATTTGATGGGATACAGATGACGTAAATAATCGAAAGAGCTCAGGGTTAAGGAAATTACTTCTATATGAAAAGAGAAATAAAGGAGGACCTTTTAATAAAGAATCATCGTGCTGAAAGAATAAAAAATGGTTTATAAGTTTTATCATTTATCGCTAATATTGCAGTATAATCTTATTTTAATAAAATTATATCAAATCATACTTAAAACCCTTACTATTACTGAAATGTTATCATCACGATAATACATACTTAAATTCATTTAATTCAAATACATTTTGTCAGAAAAGTTGTATTAAAGCATGGTTTTCAACCCGTCTTTATTCTGTATATGTTACAAATAATGCAAGAATACGAAGTAAACCTATGTTTATCCGGGTTAACTTAGCATTACTCAATCCTGTTGGGTAATGTTCGGAAACTGACAAAAATAAAATGTTATTCGAAGTTAACCCGTGTACACCTAGGTCTACCCAACACTGGCCAGATAATTAAGCTTCGGTTAGGTTTTTAAAATTTACTAAACTTACTTTGGTACTTTTTTATGATTGTTTTAAATAATAAAACGTATAAATTCAAATATTTTATTTTTAATAATCCTTTGTAATTTCATATTTTCTAACAGATATGTATTTTTGTTCCAGACATTTCGCCATGGCTTTCCATTCTCACCGACCGCCATCGCGTGGGACCCCATACAAAAGCTTCTCGCTGTTGGAGACAAATCCGGCTCCTTAAGACTGTATCCTTTTACTTCAATACATTATCATTCTTCTCTACGTGAAAATACCAGCTGAAAAACAACTGAAATTACGACAAGAGCTGTTATTTTGATTCTTAATCAAATTAATTTATCAAGATATGTCTGTTGGTTATAGTTAACGGGGTAAGTACAAATTTATTATGAAACTTTACCCTTACGGTGAAGCATGGCGTTGGTAAAAGAAGGATGAAAGTGGACAGAATGCAGACAAATATGCGCCAAAACTATGAATGATAGATGTTGGAATGGTGATAGAAAACAAGATTGAGATAAGCGTTATCGATACAATTAAGAGCGGTGTATAGAGATGGTTTTTACATGTGGAACGAATGAATGAGGAAAGAACGGTAAAACAAATTTATGAGGCGAATGAAGATTTAAATAGAAGCAGAGATAGACTAAAGAAAACTAAGCTTGATTGAGTATGTCAAATACTTGGAAGTGGTCCATCAGCGGGTTATGTATGAAAAAATGCATGAATTTGGAAGAAGCGAATAATGTTTTCAAAGACAGATTGGTATGGCTTTCTATTTTCTTTGCCTACCCTTATGCGGAAGCGGCGTGGTGGTAAGTTAGTCAGTTATTTATTAGTATTTATGTTTGGGGATCTTCATCGAAAGCCATATTTTCTCCAAGGCACGTCGTTCATTAAAATCTCATAAAAATATGCAAGTTCTTTAAAAGTTTCTTTAATGTACAACGGGATTGAGTCACATCATCCCTCGTAGCGGGCTGCTAACAATATTAAAATTATTTACTGCTCACCCTCGCTCTCGAACATCCGTTTCAATTTATTGGCGGGATTTTTGCTCGTTTTTCTTTCGCGCGCCATCCTCCTATGAATATTTACTTGTCATAATAGATATTCATTCTTTTCTCGGCTCAAAGGCGTTTTCTTTGGGTGATTGATTCTCGAATTAATAAGAGACCTTCGTGACCTGTGAATACACAATGGCTTACGCCTAATAGTATTCTTTTCATACTAATAAAAATCTTCACGAAGATTTTTTATAGCTTTTTTCGGATATAAAGTATACGAGTACATCTCTCTACTTACACAGTTATAATATATTTTTAAATAACAAATTTGTCCTGTATTTGTTTCTTATAGTGTTTGCAATATGTGTTTTCAATTTTTACCTATTGATAATTTAAAGAAATATTTCATCATTATTTAATTTTAATTGTTGACACATAAAATCCATTAATTTTTTTACTAATAAATTTATGACTTCAAATTGAAATACTCGACGCATTTCAACATTGTATAATCTGACTACTATTTTAGTGAAACAAATAAATAAATTACCGTCACCAATTAAATATCATGCAAATTTTACTTTCTCCAGTGTTAAATAAAAGGTAATTTTCACCATCTTTTTTGTTAGTAACTGAAGACCAAAAATAATTAATTTTACAAAGCGAAAATACGATAAACATGTTATCAACATAATAACCATCAAATAAATATTTTGTGATTGTGATTAACAGTTATATAATGAAAATATCTTTACAAATCCCTTATATTTCCCCATAATAATACCTACAGAGCTAAGTATCTGACAAATACGTTACTTTGAAGTATCGCTTCATGATAAGCTATTATATTGTATTTACTGTATAGCAACAATATATTTTTTTCATGAAAAGCCCTCTTGATGTTTTCTGAAAGATATCTATTTCCTGGAATGTTGAGATAAAACATCTCCCGACGTAAATGGCTTCTTATTGAGCTATCTAAACTTTTCATTACAGGGTGTTTCTGAATTTTGTATCACTTTTTTCTGATACATAAATTCTAGTACATAAAATACATTAAATATTTAAATAGCAATAAAGTACTATCAGCTAATAATAGTTCCAAAACTTGAATAATAGCAATTACGTCATTTACTGTCGAAAATTCAAAATGTGATCGCGATCAAAATGCGTTCAAATAAAACTCGAAATTTCGCGGAATGAGAGTTCGTGACGCGGATATTTTAAGATACATGCGGAAAGAGAAAGAAGTTATTTACACTCCAAAGTAAAGAAAAGTATGAGATTAAAAAGCTAAGAAATAGTACGTATCATATTGTAAGGGAATGTAAAAATTTAAATCTCCTTATTCATTTGAGAAAGTAGTACCACTAAATTAGTATTCAGGGCGGTTGTCGGTAAAATGATATTTGCGTTGATGATTGCTACCCTTCAACATGGGACGGCATAATCAATACAAAAACTATCCCTTAATATTTTAACATCATTTTTTACAATTCCTGAATGTCATAAATCAACTTCGCCCATTTTTTTTATCTTTCGAACTGGTAGTTTATGGTGATCCAGTGCATAAAATGTAGATATATACCGTATATACATACTTTATACTGCGCCTATCTTAAGCAAGAGTAGCTGACTTGGTAACTTTGAATGGTTTCGTTCTGAAAGCGTAATTAAATCATTTGTTCTGTAGTCGTAGACCTCTAACAAGATGTGGTTTGAGTAGAATCAGGAAGGGGGAGGAAAACACTGAAATCCGATACTAGATGGAACAAATTGGCAAATTTACCCCTATACTTTGATTACCCCTATATTTTGATTAATACGTATCATTAAATTTTACATCATTCATGGCATTATATCCGGAAATAAATTATGAATTTCGGAAAATTCATATTACCGTCTCGTTTTAAGTAATAATTATACAACCATCGTGCTTTATACCAAATAAACATCGTAATTTTTTTATCACTTTCCATTTTTTCGTACATGAAAAGGTCGAATAAAATAACGCGAATTGCTTCTAAGAATTGTTTCCTTTTTTGTAAATAAAACAATTCTTTGACTTTTCTTCCCATTTTAACACCATTTTGATGAACTCAGCCCTTTTTTTAATCTAAAATAATGTTGTTATACTATTTAGTGATGTTTCAATAATTTAACAACCTGCTATTTTTTCTTTTTTTATTTTACGATTATCCCATACCGTCATCCTATCTTATCTTTATAGCATTTTAGCCTTTATGTGTTTAGTTGAGATATCTTTAACACCATTTAATGCTTTAGGATTATTTTGTCACTGCCCTTTTGCCGCTTACGGCATTCATTTTAGCAATTATTTTCATTTTATGAGTCCAACACCATCGCTGTAAAAGACATAATAACGGTTATTTAAGAGATTTGACCACTTCTATGACCAATACATCCCAGGGGTAGGTAGAGAGGGTGGAACGCCACAAGCGTCTGTCCTGACGCTGACTCCTAGATTCCCTATATCTATGCGTCTAGTCATACTTACGCTAACTTTTATGAAATTCTATGGAATAATTAATTTTTTTTATAATTGTTCTATGAAAGATAAACAAAACATCGTTGTTTGCTCCTGAACACTCCAAAAAGTATTTTTTTATTATACGTGGAATTAGTATTGTATTCATATAAACATTCTATCAACTTCGCGCGGTATTATACTTTTGATATATCTCATACCTACTCGTTTGTTTTATAAGTTTATTGCACTTCTATGGTGCATAAGGTACTGCATCAACTTGACACAGTGTTAACTCGGTCGTGTTCATATATGCCGGATGATAAATCTGGTACTCCAAATTCATTCACGACCTTATTATGGGTACAAATATTTGGATTCTTAAAATTTTCCCTATTTTTAGTACAGATCACGTGTATTTTTTCATATTTTGAGCGTAGACAAAAAATTGTTTTATATAAACACAATAAAAAGTAATTTTACTACGCCCAAAGTACAAAAATTAGTATTTTGACGTCTATATAATATAACAGAGGCTAATTTTTGTTAAGCTTGAAATACAAAAATTAATATCTGCATAAGTATATATGCACATAAAGAGAATTATTTTAGCTATGCTTGAAATGTAAACATTAGTCTCTTCACATCTTTATAATAAATAGATATAAATATACCAATTTATGTTACGCTATAATTAAAAAAATGTATGTTCACACCTATAAAATATATGGAAACAAAAAGGCCAATTTTTGCTACGCTCGAAATACAAAAATTAGTAACTTCACATTTTTATAATAAATAGACTTGAAGAGACTAATTTACTACCCTCAAAATACAAAATTTAGTTTTTTTTACCTTTTAAATAAATAAAAAAATGTAGACATGAAGAGACTAATAAAAATAAAATATAAAATAAAAAAATTATAAAAATGAAAATTGTATTTTCTGGCGTTTCTCATGTGTGTGATTATAATCCAGGATTCGGATCTCACATACTAATATAAGAGTTTCCGCTTAGTAAAAAGCTTCTTTACATCTCACCAATAGATGTCTCTAGTGAAGTTCTAGTGATTCATGAACAAGGTTTCTAAATTGGTTCATATATATAAAACTTCCAAGAATTTGAGTAGTGTGGTTGTCAATAATGGGTAGAATTGGTGAATGTTACACGTGTGTAAAGTGATCACTTAAACCAGCCTATGACGGTCGTAAGCCCCATAAATGCCCAGACTTCCATATTCTTCTTCATCTTTGATGAGATGTCAAAAAATAAAAAATAAAAAAAAAATAAAAAAATAAAAAATAAAAATAAAAATAAAAAAATTAAAAATAAAAATAAAAAAATAAAAATAATATAAAATGAATAAATGAAAAAAACATCATCTTTTTCATTTTATTTCGAAACCTTTGCAAAGAAAATTGAATTTTTGTTTTACCTTACGTATTTATTATCAAATCTTAGCACCGCATATAGCTGAGCAGCCACGACATACGAATAAAATATTCTTAGCATAAGGCTTTTTTTTCCAATATGCATAAAACATAAAATATAACAGAATGCATAGATGAAGAATAATATTTATTTCTGCGAGGGCGCGGCGCAAAGACCTGATAATAAATACGTCACGTAAGCAAAAAGTCTATTTTCTTCGCAAAAGCTTCGAAATAAAATAAAGGTACAAAGTTGCTTGTCTGCCGGAAGCTATTCTCACATTACTTTTCCCCTTGGTTATTCGTTCATACAAGTATAGTACCTACATTTTCCTTTTTGGGTTTTTCATTATTTTTTTCGAAAGGTGTTTTATTGTTTGTCGGGGAACATCATAAATAATTCATACCCGTTCAAAAATCATGGATAATTTAACTCATACACGTGACATTCAATTCTTCCTTACTGTTAAGGTAATTTATTGTAAATCGAGGCTCTCGCTGAGGTTTTCTATTCAAAAACACAAGCGGCTAAGGCTAACCTGGAAATACGAGAAAAGTTTGATTAAAATATTTCTGTGTAAGGGGCTCTACGTTAAACCCTTATTTTGTCACAGTTTGCTTCCAATTTCAAAGCACAAGCCACCCAGGCTTACTTGTAAATATAAGAAATGTATAATTGAAATATTTGTGCATATCAATAATAAAAATACAAATGTTTTTTTTTTCTTAAAACTATCTCATATTTTACAGTAACATTCCGGAAGTGAAATTTTTGGATTTTGTTTTTTATGGTGGTAGTGGCTCTTTAACATCGTGAAATTCGAATCCAAGGTACTGGACTCGAATTATTCATTTTCTTTGTATCTATATCTTTCTATATTTATTAATTTCACTCAGAATGAAAACAATTTTTTTTTCATTTAAAAGCAGTTACATCAAAACGACATTTTTTAAGAATATTGCGATACTGTTTAATAAAATTACTGTACCTGTATCTTACGTTTTTTCAATGTTACTCCTTTTCGATGCTTTAATTTTTTTTAATTTAATTTTAAAGTGGTTTTTGCCAAAATATTACCTAATAATTTATATGGATCACGTTATCTCTTATAATAAATTTATGTAGCTTAAATTTTACCTATCATTTCAATTTCTTTTTCGGTGTTCAATTTTTTATTATTTTATTTGCAAACGTTTTTTGTCGAAATATTACAAAGACATTTATATAAACCACGTAATTTTCTCATATAATAATTAAAACAGAATAAATTTCATTCTTTTAAAATCAACGTATATTTGTATTTTATATTTCTTTAAAATATAAATAGAATTTTTCTTTAAATTTATCGGTGCTTTTATGTTCTCATAGTTTTATTTACGCTGAGTAATTTAATATCATTTTATGGAAGTATCTCAAATTTTCCCATTAAGAACGCATAATTACTTTTTCGTATGTTTCTCATTATTTCACGAAACCGATTTTCGTTCCTTTAGATCTTATTTTGCGGTACTTTTTCCGTATTCAATTTCATCTATTTCCCCTCTTCTAACTTACACGCCACGAAACTGGAAAACCCCAAAATAAGTACCTTCTTTGACTTATCTGAATATTTTACGATAATAGTAATTCCAGTCTTGTTCAATTTATTAGAACATCGCCTTTTTGGTTGAGTCTTAAAATGAAATATTCTCATCATATCTTTGTTGACTTCAAAAAAATCCATTAAACATATCTGGTGTATTTGAACGTGTTAAAAAAGATAGTTATTGATAGATTCATATTATAGCGAACAAAAATATTTTTCATCTTGAATGTAAAGTAAGAAAAGAGAACGCACATATTTCTTATATATTTCATTTTGCAATTGTTTTGAGTATTCAATATTTAAGCAGGTGCCAAGAAGCGCGCTGCCCATCTTGAAAAATATTTACTTTTTCATGTGTCACTGTCACTTTACACTGTAACAGATGGCGCTGCCATTACGGTAAACAATGAGATGAACCTGTATTTCAGAAAAATTATATTTTTACCTGTCGCAGGTAAAAATTCCTTTCACTGTTATAGCCGAATATTTTAACTTAATATTTACCCGCTACAGGACAGAAAGTGTTGTTTTTGCATTTTGAAGAAAAGGTATTGTTTTTTTTTTTTTAATAAACAAAATATTTTTTAAATGGAGAAAAAAGTTCAGATGAAAAATACCCTTCAGGTTTTACATAAAAATATCCGTTGCACAGTAAAAAGTTCAAAAAGTGGCTTGATATTTTTTTTCAATACGTTTCATTATATTTTCAAACTTTAAAAACGATCTCCTGAAAAATCAAGTTTTTTGATAAATGACGTTGTTGAAAAGAGTGAGCGATATATGATCCAACAACAACTTGACAGCCTTAAACTTGTTTGAGTGCCCGATCATTGACTTACTTTTCACTATTCTACTCCTCCTATTCTGTCAGAAACCTCTTGAAAAATAACATTGAAGAATAATACTGAGTCAAATACATTTTACGAGAAATTCGAATTTATTCGTTCTAAAAATTTCAAAACAAATGAATAATGTGCCTTTTTGTTTGCGAATCATTATTCCACTATTTGAAGGATTGTTTCAGTCAGAATCTAATAAAACTCCGCAATACGTGACACTTATCACGAGCTTTATCTGACAGACAATCTTAGCACAAATCCCAAGTGCCTAACAGGATAACATCTGATACAAAATACAAACATTCGTGTTGTACACAAACTGAACTTATCAAATAAACAAGTCACTTGTTCTTTATTCTGACTAGTTTACTTTGCTTGTCCTCTCCGACAAACTTGTGTTTTCGATATTGGCTCTTGAGAACAAAGTACCCTTTTTTAATACGGCTTCTTGTGAAATGTCGGAATTCTCGCATAAAAAACTAGTGTTTGTTTCTTTTCTTTGTTTTTTTTTTAATTTTTCCTTTTTTAGAATGGAAGTAGTTGTTAAATATTCAATATTTACATGCAGAAAAAAGCTCTCAAAATGTTGTTATATTGATTTTATTGTATTTTTGTTACAAGTTTACAATTATGAAAATTTCATTCCATTAATGGTGTGTTCAAATGTTCTATTAATCGAAATTCAAGATTATTCTGTTAAGAAAAAACTAGTGTTTTTTTTATTCTCTTGTTCCATTAATCAAAAATGACATACTGTCGAAATTGTTTTGACAATAATAATTGCGATATTGAAATATATATTTTTTTTAAATGAAAATAAAAATACTTTTACACAAATACTTTTTTTTAAAGAAAAGAGAAATATTTGTGTTTTTATTATTTACACAAATATTTCAATTTCATACTATTTCTGTGAGCTTAAGCGGTCAGAGTGAGTTCGAACCGAGAAACTCTGACTTAAGAGTCCGCGATACTAACCACGGGACCACAACCAGACACTTTATGCAGAAAAGCTGAAAATACATCTTTTGATAATAAAAAATAATTAAAAACCGTAATTCTTAGCTTAGTGCCCTCTTAAAATTCATACTGCTTGGAGTAACAAAAAAAATGTGGAGAAAAAGTACCGGATTGGTTTATTTGATAATTTAATGTAATTGTTAAAAAATATTTTCAACCCCTAGTCCTCATAATACGTTTAAACAAACACAAAAAAATAATATTAATAATAGGGTGAAGACGCTCTTAGTGGAGGCATTACTAGGAAGAGAAGTGGAGGAGGACTAGTAGGTTTAAAAATGAGAATAGATATTTTAATGAAATAAAGATATTTTTCGTAAGGAAATATAGTATGAAGGTCTGGACATATACAGGTATTTTTAATTTCCAGACTTCCGTTTCCCTTTCCAAAATATTCTCCATCTATTTTTATGTTTATATCTAAAAATCATCAAAAATATACAACTATGTTTATGTACGGTATTGTTTCTTACGATTCCATCTCATAGGATTAAGTTAAAAGTAGCGCCTGCGTATCTATTTTACTTTTCCAATACCATTATTTCGTTTTTTTCTCTTTTTTCTCCGAATAAGATTTCCTTAAAACATATTTTAAAGAATTTCTCAGCCCTTATCATCCCTTAAAAACAGAGCTTCTTCCTAATGGAGAGTTTTGTATGTTTCGACCGCGGCAATCTCCCAGAAGCGGTGATATGTGGCCTACATTGTTTTCGAAGCACACGGAAAACAATTCCCTCGGGTCGTTTCTTTAACACGTATCGCCTAACAGAACATATTCTCTTCTTCACCACACTCAACACAAGCATTTCAACTCTTTACACTTATTTTATTGGTGAGATTACTTGTTTTATTAGTGCGTTTATTTTTACTTTTTCGCGCGTTACTTCGTTTTAACCAAATACCTCAATTCGCACTATACTTACAAAAATTTTATTCCATATATTACTTACGAAACAAATTTGAATGTGGGCATATTCGGTACCCAATACAAAGAAATCTCTTATCATTCATCTTTTACTTTGTGAATACAATAAATAGATCTCTCCATATCATTCAACGTACTTTGTGTAGTACCACTTAAAACTCTACTTTATGACCGGTTACGGAATGACCATTTCATCGTCGAGTCAACTATAGTCTAGTAGTCCACTAGGTTGTCATAAAGTAGAGTTTCTGAGTGGTATTACACAGAGTGAACGATAAATGACAGAAGAGGGTTATTACCATACTACAAAGTTAACGATGCTTTTAATATACAAAATTGATCTTTTACGGACGTATGTAGATGAAGCAAATAACTCTTTAATATAAATTTCAAATAATCATGAGAACTTCATACCATTATAATAATATGTAAATTGAGAAATTTGCTATTGAAATATTTTCTTCGGTCGTATGCGTAATAAATCGTAGCAATTTGTTGCACGCAAGTATATTTCTATTTTATTTATTATAGTCAAATAGCAATATTCTTGTCTTGGAGAAAACTTATTTACCTAATCAAAATAATTTATTTTAATGCTATTATGTTTGTGAAAAGTAATTTTTCCCTTAGCATATGACCGAGTATCGGGATTCTTAATCAAATCAGAATTAATGTTTCGTATTGTTTTAATATGTCTCTTTTTGATTCATTTATATACTCGTTCATTTGTTCTTCGTCTTTTTGACATTGTCTTACCTCGTGTTTTTTTTCGTTTTATTTTGAAATACAACATAATTTTTGGCATTTAACTAATTTATTTTCTTTTTTAATATATTTTAACGATCCCTTAGTATAAATTAATAAAAAAACACGGATTGCAATAATTTTTTAGTTAAATAATTAACTACGCTCGTAAATAATTCTGCCTTTCATGGGTAAATAAAACATGTAAATATTTCACAATGGCATAAAACAAATTACACATTCAGAACTCAAGTTTGACTTTATTACCAATGAACCTAGTGACCATAAATATCAACATTTTTTTTATCCTTCGCAGTCAATTAGCTATTTCAAACCTTTTCATTAGTATTATATGTCGTTTTTGTGATATGGATGCGTTTTCAAAATCCGCATCTCAGGCGTAAAAGGTGAAAATCGCCACGAAACTAAAAACGCATGCTTGGATTTCTTCGTCACTGATGTGCATACGTTTAGGGGAAGAGTTTGGTGATGTAACAATTTTGAGTCTTAACGATCTCACACAAAACATACATAATTCCAAAATTATTGAAACTTTGTACGACGCATGATAGAAATAAATAAACGATAAGTATTTTGAACAAACGTATGGGTTGAACGCGCCTAGTCTTTACGTACTTTTTCATGCAATATATTTCGAAAATTTACGGTACCTACGTTTAAAATACCAATACCACCTTTCAGTTTTTAATTAATCAAAATATTTCCCGCGTGCGAACATTATTGACGGGTTTATGTAGCCGTTTGGCATATTGCAAAAATAATCACCATTCCTGTCAACATTGTTGCCATGTTGATTTTTCTCGCTTTGAGGGAAAATAACATTGTTTAATGCGGGCGAGAGTAGCCATTTTTTTTTTCATTTTCATGCATTCTGATTACAAAGGATATCTCTGTGCAGATGTTTGTGATGTTTTAATTAACGAATTGTTATTTTACTGCCCTGTTACAGCCCTAAAAGCAACATTTCTGTAATGTAGAATTTTCCATAAAAATACACACAGTCCGTACGAGCCAAATCCGTTCGGTGCTTAATTTGAAAACCCGTTTTTAAGTTAATTGGTTTTGGTAATGCGCTTATGCAAATTAAAAAGCCTCTTTGTACACATTTGAATGGGATTTTTATAAAATAATTGAATTAATTTAGGTACTCTGCCCCGTAAATCGCAATGAATGTGTTTTGTAAAAACGGGTACCAACATATACAGGTATTTTTAATTTCCAGACTTCCGTTTCCCTTTCCAAAATATTCTCCATCTATTTTTATGTTTATATCTAAAAATCATCAAAAATATACAACTATGTTTATGTACGGTATTGTTTCTTACGATTCCATCTCATAGGATTAAGTTAAAAGTAGCGCCTGCGTATCTATTTTACTTTTCCAATAGAATGGCGAGAGTAGCCATTTTTTTTTTCATTTTCATGCATTCTGATTACAAAGGATATCTCTGTGCAGATGTTTGTGATGTTTTAATTAACGAATTGTTATTTTACTGCCCTGTTACAGCCCTAAAAGCAACATTTCTGTAATGTAGAATTTTCCATAAAAATACACACAGTCCGTACGAGCCAAATCCGTTCGGTGCTTAATTTGAAAACCCGTTTTTAAGTTAATTGGTTTTGGTAATGCGCTTATGCAAATTAAAAAGCCTCTTTGTACACATTTGAATGGGATTTTTATAAAATAATTGAATTAATTTAGGTACTCTGCCCCGTAAATCGCAATGAATGTGTTTTGTAAAAACGGGTACCAACTTTTTACATATTTAATCTGTTAAAAGAGATTTTTTCATTATAGAGATATAGAAAACCCTATTTCAAATAGCTTTCTTAAATAATTTACCGATGTTTATTGCTTTCCATTAATAAAAAAATGTGAATATCTATTTCATTGTTTTTGCCGAATTCAGCATACATTTTCATGATTTTGATTGACAAACTACTTTTATATAAAATATAAAAGTATTTTGATTTAATGTGGTATTAAAAATTACAAACTATTCGTTTTAATCGAATACACGCGTGTTTTTGTTATATACCTGTGATAGGCGTTTTACCTGTGACAAGATATTATATAAACTTGATTTTTTCATCTGTTAAACGTAACAGCTACGTACGCTTTACTTAACATCGCTCATAGCGGACAGCGTGCTTCTTGACCACTTTATTATTTAAAGCTACAAACCACGATTACTACATTTACGCTAGTATCTTTCCAGTTTATTTGAAACATATTTGTTTGTAACAATAAACCCACCGATGTGCAAACCAAATTAATAAGAAGTTTAAAAATAGTATTAAATGAAATAAATCTCCCTGTTGATACCCGTAACGATAAAATACGGTCAAATAAAAATATTTGTGGAAAAATAGTTATAATTTTATTATATACAATGAGATTCTATGTACCTACAGAATTATGTTTATGTAACTTTTTCAACCCCCCTGTCCTTATATATCATCACTTATTTATTTTATTATTAGTTACTTTTCCGAACCCTTATAATTTTTCGTCTAACTTACAAGGCACTATATTTTAAAACGGAATTCGCATATTTGTATTCAATAACGGTTTAGATCGCTCGCAAACGAGGCACAAAGAACAGTTTGTAACGTAACAGTTTCGTAGGCTTGACAGTGTCGACATTGTTCTCATTTTATTGTTTTTTTCTTCCCAACGCGGGTAGTTTTAGGTTTATTTTTGTCGCATTGGCTGACAGCGGACAGCCCCTCCGGGATTAATTTATTGAAAATTCGCCGCGTTTCCCATACAAATCTTGCAATATGTCATGGGAAAACGATGGAATTCTGTCTCGGTTTCAATTATAAATTTCAAATCTTTTATAAACATGTTTTGTACAAATACGTGATCTGTGAGCGTTATTCCGATCGATACTTTAAACAAAAATACATATAGATGTAATAATAAATAAATAAATACGTATGTAAGTTTTGTTTATACTATGTTTATTACTATGGTATTTTTTTTAAATGTAGATTTGTGTTTTGTTACCTTGGTCTTCATTTGTATAAAACAGCTTATTTTTTTGTCTTGAACATTAATATATAGATCACTTCATTAAGTTCTTGGAAAATCCACGCTTATCATTAAAATGATATTCAGAAATCGTTGTCTAAATTCAAGATTAGATTCTAACTTGGAAATGTCTAGGTAATGCTCGCTTTTACGTGACCTTAACGTAATATAGCCATTAACGTAGCGCAACGTGATATAGCCATTTACAACAATCATGATTTCTCCAAAGTATTACTTCATTTCGTAAATGTATCAAATAAGTTTTGGATTTGCGTCGTAAATTCACTGATTTGTCTTGTTCTATAGAAGATGTCACTTTTCTGTCTTTCCGATAGTTAATTTCTGCTTTAATATTCTTCCGCAAATTTCGTTTCCCAACGAACATCCGCCTTTTTTATAAATTCTTGTCTTGGCACGTTCTGCGTATCCAAGCTATCCAGTATTTTTGTGATAATGTAGAAACACAGAATTAATTGATTTCGAATTCACGTATGTTATTAATTATTTCGTTAAAATAAAGCATAAAAGACCAATTCTGAGTTTTTAATGTGAACACGACTTGTTTTAAGAACTATAAATGTTCTTGAAACTAGTCGTGTTTACAATATTTAAAAAAAGTGGTCTCATAGTGCAGTTTTACTTTTTTATTTAATTGTTTAATTTAAATTTTAAAACTGTGACATCTACGCACCGTTTTATGGTAAAAAAAATATGAATTTACGACGTGTATTTTTTAATCTTCTTACCCATATTGATGAGCTTATTATTTAAACCTCTCATACAATGTGCGCATATGTGTATATCCTTAATATCGCCATCTGCTAATGTTTGAATCTCTGATCTTTTCTGTGATGTAAAAATAAAAATAAAAAACAACTATATCAAAGATTGGTGATAAAAAATATTGAGATTGTCAGAATGGAAATTTTAAAAAAATATTGTTTTCTAAGGCTGTGAAAGAACGCGCCACCCATAAAAATGCTAGTAACTTTATGGATTCTAGCATTAGGGAGATAAAAATATTACCTTTTACTGTTTATTAAATATGTATCTACGCCTTAAAAACCTTTCTTTTTCTATTCAAGGAGTAGCAAAAGCTATCGAATCTTACGAACCAACAATCTCTGTTCAAGTTTAAAAACCAGTGAACGAAAAAATGATTGATCGATTCTGACTTACTGGTAAGAATAATGTTTTGGTTGCTGATTGGATTCAGCAAAATAATGATTTTTTTTTTTAATTCAAAGAGACATTTGAAAACACCAAATTCACTATATTTTTTATGACTTGATTTTTTAATAGTTTGTTATGAAATGTGAATAATAGTTATTAATAGTAAATAAATATATTAATAAATAACGTCATCTTTCTACTTAGGTACTCTGTAATAAAACAATTTTTTATAACATGTTCTTTCCGGAATTATGAATCAAAATTCCTTAATGGGAACCTCCTATTTAGTTATAATTATTTTTCTCAAAATTTTCAACTTTCGAATTGCGGAAATGAATTGCATTTCAGCTTCCGGGGAAGAAATATATGCATCCTGAGTGAAAATTCTAGGATCTTGGTATCTATCGTCTGCACTTGCAATCAAATTGAATAAGAAATTTCCGGAACTTATCTCATCTCGCGAGGATGCGAGATCACCGCAAAAACTTTATGACAAATCGTATTAAACTAGAAGCGTACCACGTTTTAAAATTAAATGGGTTTGCGATAAACTGACGTTCAACTTTATTTTCTAACGTTCAATTAAGCATTTGAAAAGCTTTTTTCTGATGAAAATAATTTCGAAAAGGGATATTACAAAACATTAATAAAATATATAGTACATTACATTTGTCTTGAATGAGACGAAGCATCTATCGTTTTCATACAAAAGAATGTGGAAGTCTGAACATTCAATGGCTTACGACCTGGCATTCGGCTGGTTTAAATAATCACTTTTTACATTTGTGTAATGTTTCGTCTAACTTTTATTGAATATTCATATTGCATTTATTTTTTAAAGATATATAAATGCATCTTTCTTGGATTCATTTCGAATATCAGTACATTTTCGATAGATGTTGAATTTTGCCTGACGGTACTGCCATCTGATGAACATTCGTGAAGTAGTTAGTTAACTTACGATCGATAATATTTTTTAAACAATGTTTCGATTTCGATAATATTTTTTTAAACAATGTTTCAATTTCATTTTTTTTACAATTATAACAACTGTTTCCATCAGTGATCCTATTGAAATTATTTTACCTTACGGATGATTTATCGAAATATGTTTTAGTTATAAAAGAAGATGAAAGCCTGAGCATTCCTTTAATATATAATACACTCGTATGTCATCCGTAGGGTGAGTAATCTAATAATTTTAAAATAAAGTATATAGGTAGATTTTAGTGAACGTACAAGCGCGATCATTAATATTGAAATGATAATTTTATTATGTTTTAATCGTCTTATGAAACAATTAGTGTTCGTTTATTCTGAAGTTTTCGAACAAAATTATTAATAAGGGTTCTGAACATCCAAGTGAAAGTTTTAATTGCCAATTAATAAATCACCTTTCTAAGGAGATGAAATAATGTATGGTCTAACTTAGTTTTACAAAGTGCGTAATATTTGACGATATATTTTGAATACAAGTGGAATTTTCATGGATTATAGCGTTTTAAAAATTGAATATAAATGGAAACTATTACAGAATAAAAATATAACAGATTACAGACTTTATCTGAAAGTCATATGAAAAATGATATTTTAACAACTTAAAAATATCACTTACCTTAAAATCACTTTTTTATCTTCCAATAAAGTTTTTTAAGCCGTAAACCCTGTACTTTTAAAAGCTTGTCTGCAGGTAGGATAGTAAGGATAGAGAGGAAAAAATGTAAAAAAAATACATCACAAACATTCAAACAAATTGAAAATAAATATTTCTTGAATTAATTTTGCAATTGGCGGGAATCGAACTCGCGTCACCAGTTTCACGGTCGAGAGTCTACCAAACTACCCCACAGCGTCTGTCACAACCCTTCAAATAGTAAATTTTTAAAATGTCTATGGCAAGTGAATTCAAATGTCAAAATGGAACTCTCTGCTTTTAAAGTAATTATAAGACAATTATGTTGATTGATAATTAATAATTTGCTTTATAAATCTAGCTCTTACATTAGTAGGTACTCAAAGGTAAGTTATATAGTTTTACAGAACGTAGCTGCAGGCGCGAGGTCGCGTGGTCGCTCTTCCATGCACTGGACAGACCAAATTAAAAAGTTAACAAGTTTTGCCCCAAATGAGTGGGTTAGCCATACCTTACAGTGGCAGGTGGTGCAAGAGTATTCAAAATGCCGCCTTCGCAATATATCCATCTTAATAATAAATCAATATTAAATGAACTTTGTTTTTTTTTTGTGTAACTCTGAAATTTCTTAATTTGGCGGGTGTACCATAAACAGAAAAAGTTTGCGGAACACTGCTTTATTTCATAATATAAAATGTGGTTTTCTCGACGTAGTTTATATTATAATAACCCTTTGCGTCGTTCACTTTATATAGTTTATTATATGTATAACATTTTGGTATAAAATTCTTGAATATCATTTAAATATTTATGTGCGAAGATAAAAGTTTTAGTATCGGAATATTATTCACTTTTGAGTTTTAAGTACGATATATCGGACTCTACATATGACAGTGATCTCATGCTTTATTTAATACCATTTCTCCAAGAAAATTAAATATCTTTTGTCTAGAGTTTATTTCATTTATTATAATATACATATATCACACCCTTCTTCTTCTTAAAACCCTTATCCGCATCCCAATAGTGCATAGGGCACTGCATCATATAAATGCAGTTTATCTTGATCGTTAACACATTAAGGGAAGGTGATTAGCCCTTCGCCTTCGGTACCAGTCCAGGGTAACATTGGATAAATATTGGAGTGAAAAAATCACCACCCCCACCTGGGAATCGAACTCGGGACCTCCAAAACGGTAGCCGACCGTGTTAACAATTTCACTACAGAGGCGGATGGCGGATATTACACACTATATGTATATTTATAATATTTTTCTTTATAACATGATTTTTCGTAAAACACAAAGGATGAAGACCTACATATACACTTAGTGTATACTCGTACATGGCCTCTACGTTTTACATTATTTTGATATTCGCATGAGATGAGTATTGAGCCAGCAAAAATATGAATAAAGTTTTATCATTGTGTGTTTTGCTACACAGTTTTATGCTTTGATGTTTATTATTTACGAACGACGTAAAATGACTATAAAATAAAATTCGAAACGTCCACGACGTAGATTCAGACACCCTTAAGGAAATTATGCGAAGCTCCTTTAAGAAAACCTACAGCGAACCCTGGAAATATATTTTAGAGATTTTTTAATGCGATGACGTAATAAATGTCAACACGGAGAAAGTAGCGCTTTATATTCTGGATTTTAAATTCATTGCTTTAAGTTTTTGTGGTTTCGTGACATAAACATGTGGTCTATTTTTTAAGTTAATTAAGCGCCGTGAAGTAGTTGGGTTGACGCTCTACTGGGAAACAGGCGTCTAAGGTTCGATTCCCGGAAATAGCAAAATGATTTCAGGAAATATTTACCCTCAATTGGTCAGGGTGTTCGCAATGTATTTTTCATATCTGCCTTCCCTTTCCTTACTATCCTATCCGATACATGCAAACAAACCTACAAAATATCGAACATAATTAACCTCTACAAATACAAGCTTTGCGGGTTATTCCTTAAAAAATAAAAACCTTATAGGGAAATAAAGACCAAAGTATGTTGGCTTAAAAATCTGATTTTTTAAATAGTTTTCGATTTTTGTTTTATTTATTTTTTCCTTGGCGTATTCTTATGATAGAAGTACAGTTTGTTTAAAATATAAAGAATTTAAAACTAATTTAAAAAGCCTTCCAGCTTAAAAAAGTAAATTTATAAAAGTATGTGCATTTATGATAATATTATTTTTTGACATCTCATCGAAGATAAAGAAGAATATGGAAGTCTGGGCATTTACGGGGCTGACGACCGTCATAGGCTGGTTTAAGTGATCACTTTACACACGTGTAACATTCACCAATTCTACCCACTATTGACAACCACACTACTGAAATTCTTGGAAGTTCTATATTTATATGAACCAATTTAGAAACCTTGTTCTTGAATCACTAGAGACATCTATTGGTGGTATTAAGCAGAAACTCTTATATTAATATGAAAATAACTCCTGTAATTGAAGATAATCCAGATTTTCTGAACAAGTATTTGGACACACTTAAAATGTTGTGAATCATTTATATCACGATAACCTTATAATATGGATATCACTGAGATGAACTTAATATGTGTACATTTATACGAGTACAACTATAATGTTTTGTTTTTCAAAATATCATTCTATTAAAAAAATGGTGCATTTATAAATCAAATGATTGTTTTACCTTAGAATCTGCATCTGATAGACCTGAAAAAATCGTATCGATAAGGTGTTGCTACTTTTTACATTCCTATCCAATTTATTTCTACTGGTAACATTGTTCCTTTTTTTAACTAAGCGCGTTTACGAACAAAGTTTGATCTCGCTAAATTTAGTTCGTACATGCAAATATGTTTGTTCTCTCTACTACCATGCCATAGCCGTCCCTTCACGACAATATTGAGTTTCTAGCCACTAATTGGCGGTTACGGCCGGGGTACAACATAGCCTTCGAATCCGTAACATCATTACCCTTTGTGTCCATACTGTAATCAATATATCGGACAGCTACAGAACCTTAACTAAATTACTTGCTTCTAACCTCGCACCTCAAAGTTTTTTTACCCAATTTAAAGTGAAATCGAAAACTCGTGATTGATAACAAAAGTTCAATCATTTGTAACTTGGGGGGAAAATAAACATAATGTTTCTCACGTTTACAAAACATTATACCAAACGGACTTACACACATATGTTTATATGAACATGAGGTGGGCCGATAATTTTTTTGCTAATTTAACTATTGCTAATTTACTAAAATAAAATAAAAATATTCAATACTGCTTTTGGCCCTTAACCGAAGCTTAAAGTTTTTGAAAAATCCATTTTTTGCGCTTAACCAGCTCTCATTTTGTATTTTGATAAATACTACAATATGTAACATAATTTAATTAATAAGCACATAAGGGCAAAAGGTTCAGTGTACGTTTTTATACATAGGTAGCGTTGTTTTACTTAAACACAAAATTAAGTTAATTAAAAATTAAATTAGTTCATCTAAACCCTGTATTTTACAAAACTAGAAATTCGTTTTTAGCCGTTTTTTTAATTTTCAGGGATAGACATGTACATATCCGGCTTTAACTCAGTTCAAATTACCATTTGTACAAAATTCATGTTACAAATAATCAAGTTAGTAAAATTGCTAACTTTGTACCTATTTTGAAGGAATCTGTATTAATCGTTTGCTTTGGAAATACATTTTTAATGTCTAAAACGGTCTCGGCGCGATTCTGCATAAATTATTCCAGGTCGAGCTGCAAGATGAATTTGTAGAGCTTAATTAGTGAAGCGGAGAAATCCGCACCAATGCCACAAATCACCAACACAATTTGCAACCGGAATTCTCATTTCGGGAAATACTCGACATAAAGTTCTGTGTATGTTACACTCTCCCCAAAGTTCCTAGTAACTATGTGCCAACCCTGAATAAAGTTAATTGTGTTCCTTGCAATAAATTTCTTCAAAGGTTTGTGTAAAAACATACTTGAGACAATGTATGTAGTGAAGTTTTAAATTTCTCTTCTGCCGTTATATGTTATGTCAATAGCATCAAATCATACCTGCTACACCTGTTTCATAAACTAACTAACTAACCATCACGCGTGTATTACGACCCCGAAATGAGAAGATTATTTAAAACGATTGCTTTACATGATTTTATTCCTCGACATAAATATGTGATGATAAAAAAATTGAAACTTAAAAAAAAAACATTACAGTATATTACTCCCCGACAAGAGTAAACGGTAAAAGTAAATTGAACCTTGTTTTTAAACTTATTACTTTACAGTATATTATTCCTCGATAAGAGTAGACGTTGAAAATAAATAGAAACTCGTTTTGAAAATCTGATTACTTTACAGTATATTACTTCCCGACAAGAGTAGACGATAAAGGAAATTACTTTTTTTGAAAAACTTATTGCTTTACAGTATTTTACTCCCCTTCAAAAGTAGACGACGAAAATAAATTGGAACTATTTTTTAAAATCTGATTACAGTATATTACTTCCTGATAAGAGTAGACGATGAAAGTAAAATTAAATTTAAAAAAAAATGATAATACATATGTACATACGCTACCATTGGAGCTGAATCTACAAATTTCATTATATAACTAAGATATTGTTTTATATTTTGTTTATTTTTTGTTTTATATGTAAAATACTTTGTCTAACGCAATGAATCTGTAGAATCACGAGTTTTTATGCGCCCCATAAAATAATAATAAAATTAGTCCTTAACGCCATTGTTCTCAATAAAATGAGTTTACTACGACGTTCCCATTGGGAGTACACGTTTTATTACTCACCCCAGTGGGAGATCCTCGATGAAAACATGTCGGCAAAAGTCGCGATATGCAATCACCCACTCAATGCATGTACTGGGGGGTAGTCATATCACATTCTCTGACGCGGGTGTGGGGCGGAGAATTTAATAATGTGAAACACACAATATTAACAGCGAAATGGAAGAAATCTCTAACCACCAAGGGAACGATTTCCCGCTAACACTCGTTTTATGTATTGTCCACAAGTATTTATGATAAACGTGGTTTTTATACAAGTAGTTGGATTACGTTACTTGTTTTGAGAACTAGAAATTATATTTTAATAAAGTGATAAGATTCTTAAATGATTTTTCAACTCCAAAATATAATACTAAACAATTTCAACAAAACATTAAATATTTGGGAATTAAATATTTCAATAAACTCCCTAAAGAAATTTAAAAAAATAGAAGATATAAAAATTCTTAGGAAAAAAATTTATGCCCATTACATATAAATCTTGAAAAAAATATAAAAAAAGACTATTATACTATTAATTATATAAAACATTTAACCTTGAGTGTAAGTCCCTCTCCAAGCATAAGAGCTCAGCCTCTTTTTTGGAGAGGCACAGCGAATCTAAAACTACAAGTTTGCCATATGCATAAATGTTTAGAAATTGTATTATGCTGTACTTAAAAATGTAACTATTATTAAATAAATAATTAATAAATAAATAAAAAATATATATTTTTCACTTGGTTAGTACCACTTTTTCTTAAAATCTATAGCGACACGTGTTTCGATGCATTTTGCATCATTTCCAAATGCCTTTTGTGGAAATGATGCGGAATGCATCTTAATATATGTCAGAATAGATTTTGAGAGATACTACTGATATTTGTTAACTGAAATTCAAATTAAAATGGACAGATTTTACCAAAAATTTACTCTCGAATCAATTAATGAAACTGGACATTTTATTATTAATATTACTATTAATATTATTTTTTGACATCTCATCAAAGATGAAGAAGAATATGGAAGTCTGGGCATTTACGGGGCTTACGACCGTCATAGGCTGGTATTTGGACACACTCAAAATGTTGTAAATTACTATTAATTATCAACCAAAAACAGACTCGTGATACTGGTCGAAATTTTGAGCCCTATACAGTTATATAATTTATTTATAATGAAAGGGCAGATAATACTTGTCCATAAGTATCAACAACAACAAAATATATCAGTTTATTAGGGGAAATGATTTTTTTATAAAAAAGATCTCGAACATGAGTTACTAATCTAATCATTTAACATACATTTGATTATTTTTCATTCATACCAATAATTATTATATCATAATCAAAAATACGATATATTTATTTTATTGTAGTACCTACTTACATATTTACGTTCATTTAAGTATTGTTAGAAAACATGTGCGGTAAATATATATTTTTTATTGCAAATCGCTTACTTTGAAAACAATCTAGATTGGGGACTCTTTTTTAATTGAATACCTGATTTTATTTGTACCTTTTAATAGGTACGTTATAAATGTTACTCTTAATATGGATGTAAGAGCAGCCTAATGGAAGAACTTAAGGACTTTCCATCGTTACACTATTGTATATCGCCGTAGGTAGTTAAAAACTTGACAACCTTTAAATTATACCCCGTACTTAAGCGTTTATCGTATCTTGTAAGGTCGATTCTCCCTCGTGTCTCGGGATTTTACGATAAAGATCTGAAGAAAAGATTTTAAGGGCTTTTTAAAGGCACTGAACCGTTATATATTATATATAAGTATGTATAAAACATTTTATTTTCATCATTTTATTTTAAAGTTATATCATCATTATCCCTGTGTCTATGAGTCCTGTGTTTTAGTACCTACCTTATTTTCTTTAATCCTCCCGTTTATATGTTTTTTCAAACGTAAAATACACCTTGGCATCGAATACTAAAATATTTATGTAGGTGTTAAACAAACTCTGCCGAAAAATAATATATATATATTAATTAGACGGAATTCGTTAGATATGACTTTTTTAGTTATCCATATAATTAGCCAAAGCGTTAAAGGTGATTTTTTGGAATATTTTATAATCTTTGTAAATTTACGTACAAACAAGTCAATTTATAAAGTAATTTTATTTAAAATTTTAAATGAACCGTTAATTTTTTATAAGATTCTTAGTAATTAAAATCATCCAAAAAAAATTATATTACGACCTCCTCATCCCTCAACGTCCCAAGGCGCACAACTTTCAAATTAAGCTAAATTTCGCATACGGTACTTGATAATATAAAAGGAAATATTCAACCAATTACAACTTACGAAAGTCTAACTGCTATATACTTTAACAATCCTTACATATACATTTAGAAATACCTCTCACATAACATAAGAAAGTACCTCCCAGCAAAGCACCCAAATCACATTAACGCACTTTATCGAAATGTACATAGAATTACAAGATCCAAAAAACAGAAAAACAATAGGTACACAAAACTTAAACATGTCTCTTTTGGTCAAAAAAACTTTGATGTTTATGCAATAAAGTCGTACAATCCACAAAGTCATTTGACAGCGAAATTTTGTATTAAAAACCTATTCATAAATGGACAATGGAGTCAGGTTGTTCTAAAAAATATTGCAACATTCGGCCATGCCATATTTAGTTGAATCTCAAAACAATTTATTTTTTTTATAAATAAGTTTCGAAAACTGTCCTTGGCGAAAATTCCAGTGAGGACACAAAATTATAAATTGTAACATTTTTAAAATTATGTGCATGATGAAAAATAAATCAATAAAGATTTTGAATGTAACGAAACACGTGTAACAATAGATTTTAATAGAAAGTGGCAATTATCAAGTAAAATTTAAAGTTAAACTGGATAGATAACCTCGAAGTGCCTGCCAAACAAATGAATGAAACTATGTTTATACCCTTAAACGTGCCAGTTTTATTACATTAACATAAAATACAAATGGAACTCTTGTTTTTTTAACCAAAACGTCGTTAATCCAGCCATTCTCTATTTATCTGTGTAATTATTCAAATTACAGTGTAAATGTGAAATGTAAATACAACCCTCAATTCTGTTAAACAAGGCTTCGTGTCAAACTTGTGTCATTTTAATCAAATTTACCACTTACAACCATAACTGTATACACCTACTCGTACAAAGCGCTCCTTATATGCGTGTAACGCTTTAGATAAACCCGGTATTCGCAGTCTTATCTGGGGGCTTATTTTATCATCGTATGAAGCGAGCACTTAGAGCTCGTCCTTAAATTCGCTTACCATAATCGATATTAAATTCCAACGCGATTCTCCAATAAGCGGTAATCATTCAATCGACCGTGAATGGTTAGATACACACTCGTACATATTGTTTTTATTTTTTCGTTATTTAATGCAGGTGTTCGATTGAAAATAGCCGATTTAATCTAGTTTATTAAGCTGAGTCAACACGTGACCCAGTAAAATTATGATTTGTTTATTGACTTAAATTTATGGATATATAAGTGAATAGTTAGAGTTTTTCGGTTGTCTACCAGTTTTGAGACATATTAAATACATTTAAATAGTAATTATTATACTTTTCTTTGCATCCGATAGAAACTAGAAATAAAAAAGTCGATAAGTGCATATATATTTTAACAACTATTAAGATATTTGATTACGTGGTTATTGTTCAAAATATTAGGAATTGTTATGAATCTCCTTCGCCTCAGTTCGCAATTTTACAACAGAACTGTAGCGCATAATAAGTTGTTCGACATCGGAACTAACGAAAAGTTTCATTGTCTGGTACGTTCGAGAAGTAATTTGACTCTACGAAGTCTTCAACTAATTAAACCACCATAACTGAAACTCAATATTCGCCTGAAGTTCCTTCCTGATGTTATATTACACAGTCTCATAACCTGACACATTAGATTCTTACCCATTAAAAAATAACATCAGATAAATAATTTCCTTGTTACTTGATAATTTTTATTTTCTATCTTCAAATAATATTTTGAGAAATGTTCGTTTCCTAGCAAACCTAGCATATAAAAGATTTTTACTGATTTAGAAATGATATCGGTAAAACAACTTCCTTGTTTCTTGATAATTTATATTTTATTATTTGAAAATAACATTTTTTATTTAAATTTTCTAACGATCCATAACATAAACATAACAAAAAAGATTTTTCTCATCGAAAAAAGATATAAATTTAAAAAAAAAATAAAATTAATTTTGATTTTATTATTTTAAAATAATATTTTTCAGAAATGTGAATATCCTAGCGAACCATAACATAACCTAGAACATAGAAGATTTTTACTCATCGTAAAATGATATCAATTAGTCAATTTCCTTGTTTTTGATACTTTTGGTTTTATTATTTTAAAAATATAAAAAGTTTTTTAGAAATTGTTAAAATTTTAACTCTTAACTCTTAAAAGCAAACCGTGTAATTTTCTTATTCCCTGTGAATTTTCTACGCAGCATTCAATTTTATCTTGTTAAATAAGATATGATTTCTAGTATAATACCTCACACACGAAAAGCTCAACTCGATGTTTTCTCTCGTTTTATTGAAAAACGATAGATGTTTTAATAGCACGGAGGTTATCCTGCACTTTTCATACAGCCTTGAGGTATTTGGAATTCATTAAACGTAGATGAAGAATGCAAAGTTTTCCTCCGCTCGCCTTTTTTCCCGTTTTATAAAAATATTGTACAGTGCAGCACATGCCCGGCGCAGCATGGTGTACGGGTGAGATCTGGTACGGGGGTTAAGTAAATCTCGCAGAGACGCCCGTAAAAAAACGTATTGCGCTTCGAAGTTGTGCCACTGTTTTATATAAGTTCATTTCACTCCCATAAATTAAAATTATTACACCTTGTTCCATATAAAGGCCAAATTATGAATTATCTTGAAAATTTAGAAATACAAAAAAACCTGAATTCTAATAATAATTTATTAAATAATATATTGTTTCAAAATTCTTCGCCATTGCTTTCAATTTTTCCTTTGTTTTCAAACTCCGTTCCTTGACTAACCCCTTCCCCTTACTTTCCCCCTATCCTTATTTATAGAACAATTTTATATTTTAGTTACTATACAGACCTGAATGATGGAAGTTTAGCTTCTGAAACATGTAGTCTATAATTAAACTCAAGTGGTAAAAAACGAAGTGTTTTCTTTAATTATTGATCATTTTTATTTTTTTATTGGCAAAGCACCCAAAATTAAGTGATTAATTTAATCATAGTTATCAAAACAGTTATGAATCTTTTATATAACGCCATTTTTTTAAAATACCAATTATTTAGGGAGCCATGGTTTAATTAAAATACACCGCTGTTACTTTCCTTGTGTACCACGCATTATTCTGCTCCTCAAAATAACCACGTTTCAGTTGAAATTTGCTTCAAACACAAATTCGTTCGTTTTCCGGTTATTTCTCAATAGATTGAAACCCAATTTAGTGTCGGAATTTTCCGCACGGATATTTGTAATTTTGAGTCCCGGCAATTTCCAAACCGAACGCAAATATGTCATGAATTTTGCAAATAGGATGAATGCACACGAGTCCGCGATGCACCGCGCGATAGAGGGGTGGAAATCACTCGCGCGGAATTCATATTGACTAGAAGTATTTGGATACAGGCAGTGCCATTAATGATGCAGTATTTACCCTTAAGTGGTTGCATCCGTGATTGCTAGTTGGCAATATTATTTTTTGACATCTCATCAAAGATGAAGAAGAATATGGAAGCCTGGGCATTTACGGGGCTGACGACCTTCATAGGCTGGTTTAAGTGATCACTTTACACACGCGTAACATTCACCAATTCTACCCATTATTGACAACCACACTACTCTTTTTTTTAATAACCTAACGTCCAAGTGACTGAAATCTAGCTACGGCTTATGCAACACCGTTTATTATGTCCCTACTCAGGCTTCAACTTTATAAGTTTCAAAGCCTATGCCTACTTGTGAGTGGATTTACTCTTTATGTTTAAAGTTACTATGATTTCATGTAATTCATGAGTGAAAATTCTAGGCAAAAACACACTAATCAATTTCTTGGTTCATATATATAGAACCACACTACTCAAATTCTTAAAAGTTCTATATATTTGAACTAATTTAGAAACCTTGTTCTTGAATCACTAGAACTTCATTAGAGACATCCATTGGTGAGATGTAAAGAAGCTTTTTATTACGCAGAAACTCTTATATTAGTATGTGAGGTCCAAATCCTGGATTTCAATCACACACATGAGAAACGCCAGAAAATACCATTTTCATTTTGATTATTTAAGCTTATAATTTGACCAGGTAATTTATTTACAACATTTACAACAATTTATTTACAACATCTCAAAATGTTGTAGATAGTTGGCAACTTTAAATAATACTTATTTTTCTGGCTACGTTTCGTAGAGTATTTCGTTTTTTATATGTTGTATACTAAATGGTGGAAGATGAGCTGTAATAACTCGCTAGTACTTTGACTTTGGTTTATTATAAGTAAGTATTACTAGGTAGCTTTAAGTGAGTGACTGGTTTCTAGGAGATACAAATCTTATATACCCTTGACAGACTGCGAAAAAGTTCACGATTGCGGCTATGTTGTTGTCACCACTTGTCACCAACATACCTATATTCCTTGCAATTATAAATTTGCCTTACCCGGCCATGGAATAGAAAACACATATTTTTTGTGTTTCATTTCTCAATTCTTGTGAACCAGTGAATTTTTTTAAAAACCTTTTCCACAACAATGCAATTAAAAACACTGAAAGTTTTTGAAGCCATGACCAATGTTTCGTATCACGTGTGTTGTTAAATATAACAGATGGCACTGCTATAGCGGTTAAAAAAACATTCCTTCCATAGATAAACCAAATCAAACACAGAAGCTGACTACTCGCATGTAAAAGGAGGTGTCAATTAAAGGATATATATACAACTTTGAAATTTGAGCAGTGTGGTTGTCAATCACGGGTAGAATGGTGAATATGACTACTTAAACCAGCCTATGACAAGTGAAAAACCCTGTAAATACCCTGACCTTTTTATTCTTTATCATCTTTTGAGACGTCAATAGATCGAAAGATATTTCGAAGAGTTATGAACATAATTCTTACCACATTTTGAGTTTGTCAAAATACTTAAACAAGTATTTGGACACACTCAAAATGCTGTAAATAAATTGTCTGGTCAAATTATAAGCTATAATGATAAAAATTAAATTGATATTTTCTGGCGTTTCTCATGTTTGTGATTATAATCCAGATTTAGACCTCACATACTAATAAAAGAGTTTCTGTTCAATAAAAAGCTTCTTTTCATCTCACCAATCTCTAGCGAAGTTCTGGTGATTCAAGAACAATGTTTCAAAATGGGTTCATATGTAAAGAACTTCCAAGAATTTGAGTAGTGTGGTTGTCAATAATGGGTAGAATTGGTGAATGTTACACTTGTGTAAAGTGAGCAATTAAGTGCAGCCTATGACGTTCGTCAGCCCCATAAATGCCCAGACTTCCATATTCTTCTTCAACTTTGATGAGATGTCAAAAAGTAATAATTCTTACCATTGTCTTTAAATAATATAATGTACTAAATTTATTAATAATTGTAATAGAAGATTTATTTCATTTGAAAGGTTAATTGTAATAGAAGATTAATTTCATTTGGAAGGTTTCTGATATCAAGCGTCTTCATTAGTTATCACTCAATGAAGCCTTATCGCGGAGCCCTTTTAATTCCAAGTAATCCCCCACTCGGTAAGGGAGTGAGTATTCAACAATAAGAGCACCGAATACGGGAGTATTTCGCGGTATTGTGCGAGGGCTTTCAGCGCGCGTAATCCCGCGGCGGCTGCCCGCGGAGACGGCCGAGGTTGACGGGAAGGACCAAGGTGGGAGGGACGTTATCCTAATGACAAAGGATGTTTCATCTTCGTTATTCATTTACAAATTGATACTTTTGAAATGAATTGAGAATTTCCAGCAAGATCTTAATATTTAATATTTATTTTATACAAAAATATTTCGAATGAAAAACATTGATTTTTCATTTATTGTTTCGGCATTCACTTTGTCGTAAGACGTGATGAAATTTAAAATGAAAAACACTTGTTTTTTTATCACTTGAGTTAATTTTATTAAAACGACCAGTTTCGGAAGCTATGCTTCAATATTCAGGTGTAAATCTAAACTATATTACTTTATATTTAGACCTGAAAAAGGCATTTTGTGGTAAGACATGATGAAATTTTAATTGAAAAACACAAATTTTTTAACAATTGAGTTTATTTTATTATGACGACTGATTTCGGGAGCTATGCTTTCATCTTCAGGTCTTAATATAGACTAATATTGTTTATATTAAGACTTGAAGATGGAAACATAGCTTCCGAAACTAGTCATTATAATAATGTAAATTGAAGCGGTAAAAAACAATCATTTTTCATTTAAAAAAAAAAAAATATGTATAAGATTTGTCCTTTACCCTGCAAAGCATTAGGAGAAGTATAATAAAACATTAACACAAAGTGCAATGGAGAGAAGGATGCAAAACATATCCCTTAGGGATCGAAAAACGAATGTTTGGATAAGGGAAAAGACTAAAGTAACATACATATGTGGTTCAAAGAATCGCGGAACAAAAGTGGAACTGGGCGGGTCATGCGACACATATATCTGAGGATAGATGGATGAAAAAAGCGCTTAACTGGAGGCCTAGAACAGGATGCAGAAGCGTGGGTAGGCAGGCAAGGTGGTCCGATGACATTATAAAAGTGGCCTGCACTGGAAGAAAGTTGCGTCCAACAGAGAACTTTAAAAGTCCAAGAGGGAGGCCTTTGTTCAATACTGGATACAAGAAGGCTTAAGTAATAAAAACGAATAAAAATATTTGATAATCTAACGCTTTCTGCTATGTAACATATTGTTACATATATAACCCCATCACTGAATAATCTCATAATCGTAATTTCCGATAGCACGGAGGGTTATATTATCCAACATTATGTTAATTTTATTATGCAATATCTTACCTACTGATAGCCCTAAATTGATTTAGTAAATTTACTACCAAATTACATTTGGTAATATTGGTTGGAAATACGACAGTTCGTGCGTCGAACTAGATATTGCCTATGTTATGTAGGAGCCTTAAGGATTCCAGGCTTACTATGAAGGTATCTCTCATCCTTTCCCTTTGTTACCCTTTCCGCTACCTTCAGTATGCATAACTATCATATCTCATCTTCTGACATAAACATGCCACTATAATGTATTATAATCGCCCGTTTATAACCGCTATACTGTCGGTATTCTGTTGAGTTTCCCCGCAAAATCTATTTCTCTTGCCGAAATATTATTTTAAAATGCGTTTGAGTATCTTTAATATACGATTAATGTGTACATATTATTACGTATTAATAATTTGACAAAACTTTAGAATAATATTCGAACTACAATATTTTGTTAATAATTCTATGCTATGCTAATTATTGGTACTTTCCGCCTGTACACTCATTTATCAGGTTTTAAGCCATTTGTTTTTTTAAAAGAATTTTTGTCTGTTTTACATGTGAACTTAAGACGAAATATCATCATTATCAATAAATCTGTAAAAATAAAAATGTTATCGTTCGTTTATTCAAAATCTTATTTCTTCCGAAGTAAATCACCGATTGCTTTTATGTTAAAAAAAAAACGCTTCATTTAAATACGCGCGTGTTCTTTTTATACGAGTTTTATTTACCGAAATGGCAGAGCCATGTGTTAAAGTAAACAGCAACACACAATACTAAATATTTATCATTGTAAATAACGAACTTCTTGACAGCTGCTCTCGCTTTGCATTTTCAGTTTCTTCGATTGCATCGTTATGTTATAAATAATTAATATTTTCATTGCTTCACTAGCACTGTTAAGCATGAAATACGTGCTTTCTATTTTTTTTCATTTAAGCAGATTGAGCCACAGAAACGCGTGCCTGACTACATCTTGTTATAAAATAAAATACTTGGATTGACTCAATTTAAAAAATAGAACCTATCATGGTAGTTATGATCAAGATATGTCGAAAAAATACACCCCTTTTGTTACAACATTATCTTTTCTTTTATGCGAACACATTCGATTGATACTTTCTAGACATGCGATACCACAATTTCATGTCTTCGACGTTACCATGAAGGTAAATTATTGTTGTAATATATATGAATCCAGTTAAGATCTTGATCCCTCAACCTCTCAATTTATGTGGTATAATGGGGAAGACCCCACACCAAAAATAATTCCAAAACTCACCGTGAGTGATTAATGGTTGTTATGAGTTTAAAGATGTTTACAACGAAATCTCTAGGGGAAAATTATACAAATTGAGATAAGTGATTATTATTACATAAATGAGATCGTTTTTTTTTTAATTTACGCCGGTTTTTTTTATCACCGCCTAATGTTTTGTTTTTAAAAGTACTAGGGAATAAGAACAATGAATAATCTCTGGAAAAAATATTCGCACATACCTAAACAACTTAATGACCTTATAGTACTAAATTTTTCCGCTTTTGCCGTCTCTATTTTTAAAAATATATTGCCAACTGCAGTTTTTTTCAAAATGATTTGTTTTTTTTGTTCCCGATTTTCAGAAATAGTGCCTTTTGATTTTCTTTAAATGGCACGGTTTTTTTTGTTTGCATGAATTTTGTAAACGCGACAAATTTATCGATTTTTCGAATTTTTAATTAAAAGGGTTATTTTCGCTCGCTGCAATTTCATAGTTAATATTAGCTAGCGTTTTGAAGAGATAAGTCAGTTTACAAATTGTAAGAAAAAAACTAAAAGAACTTGATATTTTTGTGCTTTTTCATATTGTAAACCGATGCAGTCTAATTTAAATACGTTTTTTTTTACACGAAATATATTTTTTAAATGTTTTTTATGGATAATTATTGCGCCGTTTATGAACTTTAAAAAAATAAATGTCAAATAAAAAAATAAAAATACAAAAGAAAATTTGGCATAATCTAGTATTTTAATTTCTTACTGTAAAGCGGTCTTATCAGGAGTTGGAATAATCGGCATGTGCGAAAAGATGCTTAAACGTGGAAAAGCCAAAGATTTTTTGCAAACACAGTTTGGTCGGTCGTTCTATTCTCTCTGCCTAACCCTGCGGATAAAGCGGCATGATGGGTAGTTCAGTTTTATTTTAATAATTTCTTTTTAACGAATCGTAAGATTTTTTTTATATGGTGCATTTAAAACACTCGACGTTTTTTTATCTTATTGGTTAGGCACCGAATGAGAAGAAAAATAAAATGATTTTATTTACACTTGACTATGTTTTTTTTTCTTTCAACCATCAATCAGTATTACCCCCTACTCTTAGCTTCATCGAATCGAAAATTTTCACATTATTTCGCTTGAAGTCATCTTAATAATGATAAATATTTCCAGGGAAGCATACATACATGATTGACAAGCATACTACTCAAAGTTCGGAAATGGTATTTATCCTTCAATTCACACCTTCTTTCACATGCGAGTTATCGAATTTTTCATGTATGGTTGAGTTGAGTTAACTTTTTTTAAATCAAATTAAACTAAATAATTATATATTATTTTTGACATCTCAACAAAGATGTAGAAGAATATGGAAGTCCGGGCATTTCAAGGGCTTACGACCACCATAGGCCCGTTGAAGTGATAAGTAACATACCCGTACCAATTCTACTCATGATTGACACCACAATACTCAAATTCTTGAAACTTTTAAATATGTTAATGAAACTCGAAATACAATGTGCAAGAGCTCACTAAACACATCTATGATGGGATTAGGAAAGCTTTATGTGAATTAAAATAACTCCTAATTGGAGATTAATAAATTTACAGTTCATGTAATATTTTATGTTGTGATTATTTCTTAATTGTATCGCAATCAATTGAATTTTCTTGATACTTATGTACAGGTAGTACGTGCCTTTCAATTAAAAATTAATCGTACAGTTGTATAGGCTCAAACTTTTAATCAGGATCACTTCTCTGCTTTTGGTTGGTTGGAATACATATTGTAGTCATACAGAAGAAAGTGACCAAGTGCATTTTTAACAAAAACGTGATTATTGACTATTTGAATCTGACTAACTTGATATAGCCCTGAAAAAATCCCAAAGCGATTTTAAACTTGGAAGCATAATATATTGACTTGTCAAAAATGACTTACTGCATTGATGTTTATGTTCTTGCCAAACAAAAGTGACTTAAATGGCCCTCCTGAACATTTTACATTTTGTTAATTGGTCACTTTCTCCTGTACGACTACGATATGTTCTTTACAAGAAGTTTAAAAAATATATATAATATAATTTTTGCATAAATTTTTATTAAAAAAATTATAATGATAATTATAATAATGTAAAAAAAGCTACTAATTAGAGATAATCCAGATTCGTGAACAAGTATTTGGACGCTCTCGAAAAGTTGTAAATAATAAGTTATAATAAAAAAAAATAGATGATCTCAATCATAGATGGTGTTGTGAACAGTTTTATCAATCAGTTTTACCACCTGCTCTTTACTTCCTTGAATCGAAAGTTTTCACATTATTTCGCTCGACGTCATCTTAATAACGATAAATGTTTCCACAGAAGCGTGAAGCTTCTCAGGTCGCTGGAACTGCTCCACCGCTCCACAACAGTGACTAATTTGAGTGGTTTTCCTACAAGTACACACTGCTACTGTTTATAAACCTCCTTGTATTGTGGCTCTTTTAATACCACCTTTGTTCCGCTGTCCTGGGCTTTATTCCTCCCTTTCAGAGCTAAAATAATAATTATACCATTTGTTGTATTTCATCTTTTTCAGTTCTATCTGAGCGCGATGTCAGAAGTCAAGTGCTTCTTCATCCCCAAGAAAAGGGGGATGAAATTGGTTGTATTATCTCGAAGTAGATATAATCTTCCCTCAGAGAAAGTTTTATTACAGCAAAAGAGTAGTTTCATACAAGGATATACAAAACAAACTTACTTCGATACGAATAACATTATTATTCATCACTGATCATTTTTTCAGTGAGATTAAAAATTAAATTATGCAGTGTCCTATGCACAATCGATTGAAGGATAGAGAATAAAAACAAATATCTTTTTGAAGTTAATTCACACGTTTTCATAAAATGCATTCTGCTTTATTTTTACCCTGTATATATTCAGCTTTAAAAAAAACAGCTCACATGTGTTTATGTATATATATATATATATATATATATATATATATATATATATATATATATATATATATATATATATATATATATATATATATATATATAAATTTATATATATTTGTGTGTGTGTATTTTCGTATTCTACCTGTGAAGTCTATTTTTAGAGACATATATAATATGAAATATAAACCATAAATACCCAGTCCGATTCAAAATATAAATTTATCGGATTCATTTTGCGTTTTTCTGTGAAAATCGAATTCGAGGCAGCAATTTTGTTGTATCTTACCACTGCGCTACGACGCCTATCATGATAATAATTGTATTATATTAACGTTACATGTGGAAACTATGATTACATCATGTTTGCAAAAAGCCATGTCGCTTACGTAGCAAGTTGTAATACTATGCATTACTTCCCAGATTTCATTCCGAACTCGGCTATTATTTTCTAAAGTTAATTATAGGACCTTTTTGCATTAATAATTTATATTATTATCATCCCTTGCTCATGGAATATGCCCATTTGTATTCCACAAAGTTGTATAAATTTGGAGTATTTTCACATTCACGTGTTTGTATACTCAGTTAGGCATTGCCGCTATCTCACTGGGACCTTTTGTATGTGTATTTAAAAGTGGTTTGAATAATAAATGGTAAACAAAATATCAAAGCGTTTACTTCTGCCTCTGGAGTAACATTTCAAATAAGTAATTAGTCATTTTCCACACTGGAGCTTAGGGCAGGTTCCCCTTCAACATTTGTATCTCAGCATTTTAAATCCCATATGGTATTCGCGTGTATCTGCAAACCCTTTTATACTTTCAGAGAACATGTTAGGAAGCTCTGCATTACTTAATAGAGGGCTAAAATAATTATCTTCCGGTGGACGGAAAGCTTTAAATCCTCTTAAACAACATCTTAAATAAATAACTAGTATTCTAAAATTATACTGGTATGTAGAATGACGTTCAGATAGATGTTTATTGTTTAATGGATGGTGCTATTGAATACGTATTTTAATAGGTAATTTTGAGTATCGTGCAATCATTAAAAATTATAATTTCTTTCATTTGTAATATATTTGTTACGATTATAATATAATTTTTATTTTTTCAACATAACAAAAAAAACTCCTATACATTTTAGTCTTGAGTATTAGTCAATTTTTAGATTCCTTGTTATACATTATCCATTCATAAAAAGTTATATTTATACTTATTTTTGTTAAGACTTTATGGATGACAAAAGTAGATTATACAACTTTATTGCATAATAATCAAAGTTCTCTTGACCAAAAGATATTATGAAAATATAATATGGTCACATTGTAACTATATCTCCAATGTTGTCGTTATTTTAAAAATAACTCCCTTAAACTTACTACTTATGAGTATTAACCATATATGTATGTATTTATTTAAGCATACATATACTCGTATAAGTCATGCAATGCGTCCGTCCTATAAATCTCCAAGTGTTTCTGTCACCAAAGTTTTCGTGCCGAACATTAAATGACTTGGCAGAAATGGTTTTACGGCCCTCGGAGCTGAATCTTTCCTCTTAGGGGGTGTAAACCTTTACTTCTAGTTGACCGAATTCTTCCCCGAGAGAAATAATATTTCACTCAACACCTTTCACCAGCGTTTACTCGACAAAAATGTTTCGAAATTATGTGTTTTTCGTTTTCTTAACTTTCCAACTAAACCCGTTTACTATTTTAAATGAACTTCTGAAAAACCCACTTGCGGTATACATGAAAGCTTTAAAACTGGTTTTCCGTATAAAATATTTGTGTCATTACTGAAAAGTTTTGGGGATATTTATGTCGATGTTAGTAGCATGTTAAACTTTCATATTGAATGTTCGTTAAAACTCCAAACCGTACAAGTGTTTACTCTAATTATTTTCTGTGACGTAAAATTTGAACCAATATTTAAATTGGTCTACGGCATTTACGTTTCTGTTGTCTTTTATTTTTATTTTTTAAATATATTTAAAGTATAAAATATTTATAGTGATTTAAAAACAAAATTACATTTTAATTACAATATGTAAACTTTGTATTAAAAATCCTTTATTTTCTTTAGTTTAAATAAAAAATTGTCTCTTTATGAGCAAAATAAACTAAAATGGGAATACAGGTTAGTTTATATCTGGATTTATTTTGTTTACCGGATATATCACAAAACAATTCTAAAATACAATATAATATTCACTATGCCTCTGAAATCCTTTGACACGCTCAATTTACCCTTGATGTAACTTTATTTATTTGATTTACTGATGTACTCGTATACGAGTATTATTATATTTAATGTACTGATTATTTGGTCAGTTACGTTTGCGCCCTGACCGCAAGTCTCTACCTGTAAATTGTGCGGGTTCTAAAGTTTCCCAACTCTGTCATACTTGGTGCTCATTGTTTACAAACTAACTACCCCGGACCACGTTTCAAAATGGCGGCCATAGGACGTGACGTTACCTTTAATTCCACTCGACCGTAGAAAGTCTACCTTTTATTTTTAAACCCCACGGCGAACGCTGATAAATGTATTTCGGAAAAGCCTTTTATCCTTTCACGTGATTTTTCAATGTATTCACGTGACCCAAATTAATTTGCATGTGTATAGGATTGCATTGTGTTATGATATAATAACGATTCCTTGATTTTTAAATACGTTAATTATTCTATATATTTTTTGACAAATATTTTGAAAGTTAAATGGCCTTCTGGTATTTGGTTGTGAATCAAATGACATTCCATCTCCTCTTCCTATGTTTTCTGTGGGTTTCTGTGTTTTTTTCGTCATAAAGACAGATGCGGGAAAGTTTCCATGAATAGGCCACAGTTGACCATCTTACCCGATCCTCAAACAAAGTAACTTAGGAAGAAAATAAACATTTTACTGGATATAACCCTTGTACATAACAACATTAAATAAACAAAAAATCTTAATATTTATGATATTATTAGATGCAATCAAAACTTTTGCATACCTTCTATATGCTTTTTACTAGGCTTCACAACTACTACCGTATAATGGATTACCATTTTCATATATCATCCTTTTTAAACTTATTCTGTCAAATATGGAAATTTCAACTATTACTTTTAGTTCTTTCCTTTTCTGATATATCTCTAAGCTTATTCCTTTTTCAGTGTGATCTTTGTTTTTTTTGCCCTCATTGTTATTCAATTACACTGTTTTACATATTCAAAGTTTTTTCTTCAGTCCGTGCTTCGAAATTACAAACAAATTCGTTTAAAAAGTTTTTAAATCTCCATTGGCTTTCCTTTATGATGAACCTAAGTAGTTTCGAAACATTAATCTTAATCCAAATTATAAATGCGTCGGGAGAAAGTGTTTCCTTTCGAGACCAGGCAGACTATGAAAGACAGATTAAGTTAGAGAATGTATGATCAAAAAGCTTTCATTTCTTGAACCGACCCTCAAATGGATTTTTAATATTCAGTAAATTTTCTTTTGTTCTCAATTTGTGTGGTAATAAATTAGTGGATTATTTTTAAGTTTCTCTTCGAAATTGAGTTTAAAATGTTATTCACAAACTCCTTTTCTTTTCTATTTGAGATAAATTTATGATTGCTATTTAATTCCTGTCAAAATTTCAAAGGATTCTTTTTTGTTCGTTCGTATTTAATAATTCTACTCTTTTGTTATTATTCGTGACTTAACGTTTGTTTTTTTTTTAAATATTATTTTCAATACAATAATAGTTACACCATTTTATACATAGATTTTTCTACAATTCTATTACTAGACTGTTTGAAAAGGATCCATACAGTAAGTTCTGTTTTCTTCTTACCTATTCAGAGTATTAAATAAAGTGGTTCGTGAATAAGACAATTTCTTGAGTAAATAATCCTCGTGTGCACTGTACTTATAACACATTATTAAATATTTTTAATGTAACGTTTTTTTTTAATTTTAAATGTTAATTTGTAATTTACGTTTTTTTTATGTTCAAGTACTATCTACCCCCTGATGGCAAACAGCTATATATGGTATCAAACGTTTTGATCAATATCACTTCTCTGTTTTTGGTTGGTTGGAAGATATTGGTATATGGCGATAAGCCCGCCAATGTACTTGTTTATTTTCTGTACATGAAGTTTAAATAAATAAATAAATACATATTACAAGATAATTTTCCTTGACCATCACATTGTTCAGTCTTGGGCGGCCTGGGGTGGACGCTCACGTGCGACACGAGACGGAGGCGGGCGTGACGCACGTGCAGTTCCTGGTCAACGAGGGTGCACTGGTCACTGCCACGGCAGATGACTCCCTGCATCTCTGGAACTTCAGGCAGAAGTCCCCGCAGGTTGTGCACACACTCAAGTTCCAGAGGGAGAAGTAAGTACTTAATTTTTTCTTAAATATGTTTGATGATTTTACTCCTTGGCTCCTGAATAACATTTCCCTATTTTTAAAAAGTCATCGAATTCTCAAATGACATGTTTATATATTTTTTTTTTTTTATTCATTTAATATATTTACATTTTTATTTATAACATAATAACATTTGAATCATTTATACATATGTAGAACTTTTATATTTCGATTCGCTGTGCCTCTCCATAAAAGAGTCTGTGCTCTTGTGCTTGGAAAGGGACTTACACTCGTGGTTTAATGTTACATAATAAAAGATATAATAGTTTTTTTAATATATTTTTTTAAAGATTTAAATGTATAGAGCTTTAATTTTTTTCTTGAGGATTTTTATATCATCTATTTTTTTTATTTCTTTAGGGAGTTTATTGAAATGTTTGATTGCCAAATATTTGAAGTTTTGCTGAAATTGCTTGGTGTTGCATTTTGGAATAGAAAAATCGTTTGAGAATCTCGATGATAAATTCTTTGTTAAATTTAAATAGTTGTCACCCTTTAGTATTTGAAAAACTGCGGTTTTTTTATAAATGGATTCTATATTTGGGACTTGAAATTTTTTAAATAATAATTTTGTTGGAAATATGTTTTTTTTTTTCAAGATGACTTTAATTATGGTTTTCTGTACTATTTTCACTGAGTTCAGTATTTTGTTGTATGAGCCTCCCCATGCAATAATGCCATACTGTAGTAGTGAGTGAACGATAGCATAGTAAACTCTTTTTAGGTTGTCGATGGTTAGTATGTTTCGGATTCTAATGAATATATATATGCATTTTCTTATTCGTTTTACTAGTTCATTAATGTGACTATATGTTTCAAAAGTTAAGAATATTCATTAATTAGGTCTTTTAATATTAACGTTACAAAATAATTTCCTTTTAAAAACCACAGTCCATAAACGCAATCCGTTATCCGCACTTGATGGTGCAACGGGGGCTGCATCATATAAACGCAGTGTTATTGGTTTTTGAAAGATATCTTGATGTAATATATTTATGTTTCAAGTATTAAGAATATTCATTTAGTAGGTCTTTTAATATTAACGTTACAAAACAATTTCCTTTTAAAAACCACAGTCCATAAAATCATTGTTTCACAAATGTTACGCTACGCTAATAAACCACAGGGTAAAGGAGTTAAGTGTTTTAAGCTTTTGATGTTGATATTTCTACCTTTTTACTCATTGCCAATTGAAATTCAAGCTTCTTGCAGTTGAATGTGGTGCGAGCAAAAAAAATGTATTTTAGTGATATATTTAAAGTTGTTATTTTCTTGTTTAAAAAAATCATATTTCGCGATCGATTATTCTTACGATTTGTATTTTTGGCATGAAAGTATGACTAGCATGCTTTTTTTGTGTAAATAGGTTGCTTGTTTGCAGGAAAATTAATTGTTTCCATGAGACACGATCTCCAAATATGTTTTATACACGATGAGTCAAGTGAATTGACATAATAGAAGAAATGCATTGTTATCGTCAAAAATAAGTTTCAGTCACAAAGTTTTCTCAACTTTTTATCCTTTCCTAGCAGTATTGCAAACGCCGAAACATATTTCTCGAACTTAAACTAACTTCCACGGATTGCTCGTCTAAGTTGATTTATAGGGGGAGTAAGTCATAAATTTTAAGCTTAGCGGGTAGTTTCAGAATAACATTTTAATCCAAGATGCATATAATGAAAATACTTTTGTGTCTAAATCTTTGTACATAAATATTAGATTCAACACCCGAGAGCTTGCTGTCATAATGTTTTATTGATATGATAATACAGACACGACATTTTTTGTGTGTTATTTACTCTCAGACACTGGATTATTCACCCTACGGATGAAATATCAATATATATGATGAATGAAGATGGAAGTTTGAACATCCCAGAACTTACGACATAGCATTTGGCTAGCTTGTGATCACTTGATACATTTGTGTAATTTTCAATATCCTACCCTATATTCAACATCCATACTTTATTTTTTTTTAGCTGCAAATAAACATTAAAATTGAATTCCTTTTGTATGTAACTTGTAATTTTGATAGATTTGAAATTTCGTCTAAAGGTGGTGTCGTCAGTTGAGAATATGTATAAAACTTTCTCCAATTAAGCATATACGAGTATGAGATTCGTTCTGAATTAGTTCACATATTTTGATATCTCAACATGTAGAAGAAGAAGAACATGGAATTTCGGCTATTGAAAGAGCTTATGACCTGTCAAAGGCCTTTCAAACGATTACTAAAATTTTTCCTAAGTGGAGGAACCCAGATTTGTAAACAAGGATTTGGACACATCCAAAATGTTTACATACATTTTCTTAGGGAACAATATCTGAAATAATATTCAAATTTTAGATACTTATTTTAAACCAGGAAAATGCTTATTCAGATTTATTGGGAATTATTAACAACTGTGCACAGTATTTGTTCATTTATGGGTTAACCTTTAATGGAAACGTACAAATTCGCATTTTGTAATAATAAACTTAGTAATCAATTTATTACATCCACAGTAATAACAAATTGAACCCTTATCAGCGGTTAGTTGGATGCTGCAATAATAAACAAGGTTTATGTGTAAATGGAACATCATAAAATATTGAACCATTTATCTGTGTACTAGAGTAAGTATTAAATACGGAATCCAGCTTTGGGATTTGAAACCACAAAGCTCCCGGGAAAATATCTTTACATTTTCCAAGCACTTTGTCGGACATTTTTACTTCTTAATATCTTTTTAGGACATATCTCGTATAGAATTTCTGTCGTTCATTTGGCAGATGTTTTATGTCACTTTAATGCCCTGGAAATGTTAAGAAAAAATATCTTTAAAAAATACAGGAATATTGTTTTTGCTATCTGTTTTATTTTTTCATGTATTTTATAGACATTTTACAAAAATCTTAGTTGGTACACCTTTAGTTTATATTGATAAACCATCCACAGCGTAGAAAAACTTGTGTCTAATGGTTTTTTTTTAATTCTTGGCATGTTTAACCTTTTAAAAATAATATTGTATTAAGGAAAATCCTATTTTTTATTTTTAAAAAATATTTCAGAAATAAATGTTTTTCAGTTTGCATTATACCAGTATTTTTTTCTTTAAAAAGTGTATTTTCATTGCTTTCTCATAATATTACATTAAATAATTTATTTTATTTAAATTTCTTAATTTTTATCCAAAAATATATACTTCAAATATGTATTTTATGACATTAATAAAATCAAAATTTATTACAATAATCTTGTATTAATAACTCATTGACTATCTGCCTCTATGGTGTAATGGTTAGGTCATTTAACTACCGAGCGGGAGGCCCTGGGTTTGATTCACAGGGGGGGGGGTTCAAAATAAATATTTGTGATTTTTAATAAGATTTCACTTTATTACTCGCTGAGCTCCAGGTAACCTGAGCTGGTACCTAATGCGCAGGATTGGTCACTTTGCCTTCACATACGTAACGATCAAGATAACACTGCGTCTGTAGCAGATAAGATGGGAAAAGGGGTTAAAAACGGAACATTCACAATTACCGGGGTTAACATCTTTTCAAAATATTTTTTGGAAATCTCTCTCTTATATTCAAATTATCATGTTTTAATAATGCTAAAACAAATATGTTTGATTTTGTATATTTTGCTTTTAAAGTCGTCAAAATATAACATTAATATTCACAAACTTACATATGTTTAAAATATAAATTCTAAAAATATCGCAAAATGTTTATATGTACGATTTACATATTTTACAAATCATGTAGCCATGTGTGACGTCAGAAGGAAGATTCTCCAACAAGACCAAGAAAGCATCCTAAGATGGAAATTTGAATTTGAATCTATCTTTTGCCAGGGTTCTTTTTCAAATTCGATTCGAATATCGTGAGAAGTATTTGGATTGGTTCAATTTGTATGTCGTTGGCGAGCTTTGAATTTAGATACGGCCCGTGAATAACGAAGCGGGAAAAATATAAAACAGTGATTTTGGCGGGAATCGAATGCAAAATAATACTACTTTTTAACATCTCAACATAGATGAAGAAGAATATGGATGTCTGGACATTTACGGGGCTTACGACCGTCGGGCGCTGGTTAAAGTGATCACTTTGCACACGTGTAACATTCACCAATTTCTTCTTCGTCTATGTTGAGTTGACAAAAAATAATATGAAATATAACTCCTAAAATTGGAGAGTATCCAGATATGTGAACAAGTATTTGGACACACTCAAAATGTTGCAAAATAATACTTTCAGCGATCCTAAAGGCAAAATATAACTTCCGTTAACTGTACAAAATATTTTCATAAATTGATTCGGCAGTCAATTTGTGGTTAAATCTATCCATTTTTAATTAATCTTTACTAAGTAAATACTATCATTTCTTAAAATCTGTTGTGACACGTGTTTCGATGCATTCCGTATCATTTTCAAACACCGTATGTGAAGCTTATTCTAAAATTTAGAGCTGTGTCCTTGGGTTGCTAAACGTTGAAGAGGGGGTAGGAGGTGTTTCTTATAATCACTCATTATTTCTAAATTGAGATTCAAGAAATTTATATTATTTCCTCTGTTGTTTTGAAAGGTAAACTGTATGTTATTATCAAACATTTTAATGAAGTTAAGGAAAGAGTCTAGTTGTCTTGTGGTTCCTTCCCAAATTACCAAAATATCATCTACATATTTAGACTATTTTTAACAAATTTGAGTAGGGGATGTTTCGAATGGAATTAAGACTTAGCTTTTCAAACGGTGTTTGAAAATGGTGCGGAATGCATCGAAACACGTGTCACAATAGATTTTAATATAAAGTGGTATTTTCTAAGTTAAATTTAAATTCAAAATGTACAAAATACATCGTACTCGTGGGTGAAAATCGCTCTATCCCATTACCAACGAGGAGCGTAATCGCGCTTCGTAGCTTTTCAACGTTTAACGTTATTCGAAAGTGAGCACACTATAATAATACGTTCTTTGTCCAATTTGCATAAATCTCTAAGAGTGATTTTCGTTCTTCCCGAATCGTCTGAAACACCCACCATCTTCTAGTTTCACGTTCATTAAATATTTATCTTCGCTCTTGTTATACACTCCTTTAATTTTGTAGGGTAAAGAGTGAAATAAGAAGATGAGTGTTTGTTGACTTTATTATTCAGCTAAAAGGGAAATACTTACATTTAAATTTTGCAACTCGGGATCGCTTATCAGCGTCTATGTGAAGTGATATATGAGCAAAAATTTGCTTGAATCCTCGGATATGAAACTTTTTTTTTAAATGTAATGAAAAATTCAGTTTCAAAATACAATTTTTTTATATATTAAATATTAAAATCATTGATTAGAACATTAGTTTGAAAATGCCATAATAAAGCGAAACAATTGTCACAAAATATATTTTGATGTGTTCTTTGTAATAAAATACAACTTAGTAGACTCTAAAAATCAGTGTTTGATTTTGATATTTAGTATATACATTAAAAAGGAGTTCCACAAATTAAACGACAAATGTATTAATATTAATACTTAAATTTTTCATTTCGTAATAAAGCGTAGAACTTGAAATAAGTTAAAGAATTATTTTTGCTACCTACCAAGTCGTTGAGATGCTGATAGCATTTTTCTCTAGCTTTAAATAACTGATATACTGTTATTGTTCCACATATCGTTAGCTTCGAAATTTTACAGCGTCCATCATTGGGACTTATGATCTGTTTAAAAAATATATCTTAAATAATTTATTTTCCACAGAAATTCTTTATTTGATATTTAGAATAAGAATATTCATTTCTTATCTTTAAAAAAGTACGTCATTTTATAATCTCAAATTCCTTAGTTATTGTTCGTTGTTTGCGATTATTTCATCAGAAAAATACCAAAAAATGACTTCTATTGTAAATTTATATCCCAAAGCTTTTCCATTTTTTTTCTTGACAATAGATCAGCGATAACATGCCTTTTATATCGTATTTTTACCCGTCATATTATGCGAATCTCTTTCGCTTGTCAAAACACGTTTGCAATACGGATCTGTCATCAGCAGATGATTTAATAACTCATCTCGTTTTATATTTACGTAATATTTTCTTCATTCAGATTTAATTTATAGTTACGTGTGTTGGTTATCAATGACATTAAATGAAGATACCTTTTTTTGAATATATACGAGAAGCTTATTGTGTATAATTTAAGGAATTAAATTTTACTTTGATATAATTGTGTAAACATGTTGCAATGATGCACACCGGGCCCTCACGAAGTAACCCCGACAGTGTAGCGTGTGGTATGCTTACTTCAGCACACATACCACACTGAGACGAGCTAAATAACATGAAAAGAGACTGATGAAAAGCTCTAACCTCATCATAAAAGTTCTTGTAGAGTACAGACGGGGGCTGGACATGTTACAGCACTGGAGCGCAATGTCACTCTAGTATTTTCGCTTTTATTTAATTTTTTTGATATTTTATTTAATGATTTTTTTATAAAATATTGTATTGTCTGGCTCATTAATGTAGTGGTCATCATATTTGGTTACAATGCTGGAAGTCCAGGTTCGATTCTCAGGGTAATATTGATACTGGAAGCGCAGGACTGATAACCTTGCTTTCACATAATAAGTGATAATGGAAAGCTCGTAACCACATTCACAAATCTTATATAAAAGCATCTAGGCATCCTAACAAACCTCTCTTTCAAATCAATTTCATCTTAAACAAACTAATTTGCGAAAATTATTTTCAAATATGAAACAAAAAAAAATTCCCAATTTAATTGTGAATTTACATTCAATAGCTTTCAATAACCCTATCACTGTCAATCTTAATAATTTTAAAAATCTTAATAATTTTGTAAAACCACCACTAAGTTTTTAGAAGAGCCCCAGTGTAGCCAGGGAAAGGGATTAGTTAATTACATAATTAATTATCAAATTAACAATTCATCAATTTGATGATGTGCCCTATACACCATTGTTAGTAGTAGTAAGTATCGCACTTACCATTTAGTCAAGCTGGAATAAAAATTACTATTATTACTACAGAGATATTTGTGGTATTATGTTAACGTACCTACTTCACAAATCGAATCATTTTGAAATAGGGGATACTTCTGTGTTCTCATTATTTTTCCCCTTTTTCGTTTGCTTTTTGAGTTTTCTATCTGAAATTGAATCTGGCTTGCATCACTGCTCTCGCGATTGAAACTTTAAAGGTTTCAATTCCGCACAACGCCGTCGTATTTTCCTTCCTGTTTGCAGAGAAAACAAAGGGAAATGCGTCTATCTCCGTCGGAAGTTTACTCCCGGTCTCGTTACATAGAAATTCGATGACGCTATCGGATACCGGGTAGAGTAGTACTGGGAGGAGCCAGGAATCCCAACCGAGTTACAGATAGTTGCCTTCTCACAATGCCGTCAAGTTACCGTGACAGCTGGTGAAGATGCCGATATGAATCAAATTGACACGCTCTAGTTATTGCCGTTCTTGAAAGGAAACTAACCCCAAATGGAAAATGGTATTATTTAGGAGCGATCGGAATTCTGTAAGGTATATTGTAGCTTTTCTGACAGTAACTCGAAACGAGTGCTCGTTTCATAAGCAGCCAATGTGTTCAATTTTCATAACGTTCTTTATAACATTACCTTTATTGTAGTGACAAAATTCTCTATAAAAGATTTTTCAAATAAGAAAAATTCAATTGCTTCATATCAACAGAAATCGTACTTTTGTATACCAGGGCTAATATTACAGTGAAATGTTGAAGTTTTAATGACATATTGTAGATAAATTGAAAATTGATTCCTGTTGTTTATTTCTAACGACTTTGACATTTCAAAATAAGTTTTTGATGAGTACTATCAGAAATTTAATAATACCGAAAGGAAAATTACAGAATATTATTTTTTTTCACCAAATACAAGTTAAGTAAAAGTTTATTGAGTGTTTTTTTTTTGGTGATACTTTGTGGAATACTTGACAAACTTTATAGAACAAAAACTTTGTTTTTCATGGCTTTTATTTTTATGATTATTTTTTCAACCGGATTCGACAAGTACCTTTTGTTTTTTTTAGGAATAAATACGTATTAAACTATAGATATTGAGATTTTGAACTAATAAACATGGAGGGAACGGTTAAACAAATTTTATAGGCAAATGTAGTTAATAAACATCGATAATTTATATATATATATATATATATATATATATATATATATATATATATATATATATATATATATATATATATATATATATATATATATATAACGTGGTAATATTTTCCTTTTGAAAATTAAGTGTAAATAATATGTAAAGTGGGTGTATAATAATAAAATAAACAATGTGTTGCTTTGTAATTAAAGTTTATTCTTAATTTATCTTTATAATAATTTTTATATCTATCTATCTATCTATCTATCTGATTCTGACAGTTAATAATATTATCGGAAGTCTTTTGTTTTATTCTGAGCGACGCATGCGGCATCTGGTGGTAGAACTGTTTTATGTAGGTACTTTTTGTAAGTACTTAATAAAATGTATAGGTAGGTACCTAGTTATTTTATTACATCTCCCCCCTTGGGGATGAAAATTCATAGTAAAATTTTCACTCGTCCTCCGGATCATCTTCTTGTAGTGAAGGGACTGGTATAAGTTTAGTGATATGATAAAGTTTTTTTTTCTTTCTTGTTTTTTTTTTTCTTTCTTTCTTTTTTTTTTCTTTTTCCCGTTCTTTTTTTTCCTTTCTTTTTTTTTGTATTTTTTTTTCTTCTTGACCCTTTTAAAGTAGACACAGTTTTTTTTCAATCCATTTGTTTTTATCTTTTGAATTCCTTCATTTTTATTCTGATCTCTTAAAGTATCTTCTAATCTAACCAAATTTACAACTTTTAATTGTTCATCTGCATTTTCATTCGAGTTTAATACTGGATTCCTACTTAGACAATCTACTTCTAAATTCTTCTTTCCTGGAGAATATTTTATTTTATCTTTCGTAGAAGTTTTTTCTACTTTATTTTTATTTTCATTTTTCAAGCACTGTTTCTGTGTTATTTGTATGTCTTTATTTTTATTCTGATCTTTTAAATTATCTTCTAATTTAACCAAATTTACAACTTTTAATTTTTCATCTGCATTTTCATTCGATTTTAATACTGGATTCCTGCTTAGACAATCTACTTCTAAATTCTTCTTTCCTGGAGTATATTTTATTTTATCTTTCGTAGAAGTTTTTTCTACTTTATTTTTATTTTTCAAGGACTGTTTCTTTGTTATTTGTATGTCTTCATTTTTATTCTGATCTTTTAAAATATCTTCTAATTTAACCAAATTTACAACTTTTAATTGTTCATTTGCATTTTCCTTCGATTCTAATACTGGATTCCTGCTCACACAATCTGCTTCGAAATTCTTCTTTTCTGGAGTATATTTTATTTTATATTTTGTAGAAATTTTTTTCACATGATTTTTATTTTTAATTTTATCACTAGTTCTTAAATTTCCACGTCTTCTTTGATTATCTTCTAAACGTTTTCTTTGATCATCTTCTAATTTTTCTCTCTCACTCCGAACATATTGTAGTAATTGTTTTAATACATCTAATGTTTCATAATCCATTTCCAATTAACTTTTATTGTCGTTTTATAACGTGGTAATATTTTCCTTTTGAAAATTAAGTGTAAATAATATGTAAAGTGGGTGTATAATAATAAAATAAACAATGTGTTGCTTTGTAATTAAAGTTTATTCTTAATTTATCTTTATAATAATTTTTATATCTATCTATCTATCTATCTATCTGATTCTGACAGTTAATAATATTATCGGAAGTCTTTTGTTTTATTCTGAGCGACGCATGCGGCATCTGGTGGTAGAACTGTTTTATGTAGGTACTTTTTGTAAGTACTTAATAAAATGTATAGGTAGGTACCTAGTTATTTTATTACATATATATATAAATTTACGACCTACGTATCCATTAATGTCGTCGATATACAGGTACACGATGCGATTTTATATAAACACACATCCCTGATTCCCACAGGTCATTTTTAATTTCGTGCTTCGCGAATCAGTTTACAAATGAAATTCCTTCATACACAGTACACCCGCACTGTATTTATTTCCATTCGACAAATATCCCAGAGGTATGCCAAATCAAATAATCACGTTGAACAACGTTGATGCGGGTAACTTCAGTTATATTACATCAGGGGATTAAACATTATAAACAATGCCTGCGTTTTGATTACATAATATCCGTTAGCAAAATCATCGTTGAGTTGTATGTTTTCTGATCAAATATCACTTTGAAAATATTTTGATATTTCTAATAATTGTAAACTTTAGTACAAATTTACAATCGCGTATTATGCTGATTTATAACAATATTGGGCTTCTAAGGATGTGTCTGTAATTACATATCTTGATAAAAATTTAATTTGAAACTAAGAATTACATAATAATAATAATAATAATAAAACCCTTATCCACACCCCAATGATGCATAGGGCACTGCGTCATATAAACGCAGTGTTATCTTGATCGTTTACACATGAAGGAAAGGTGATCAGCCCTCCGCTTCAGGTACCAGTCCAGGGCAATAATATTGAATAAATATTATAGTGAAAAAATCACTTATATTTATTTTACCCCCCTTGGGAATCGAACCCGGGACCTCCAGAACGGTAGCCGAGCGTGCTGACCATTACACTACGGAGGCGGTGAATTATTTAATATTTATAAATATAAATTCAATAATTTCAATAAAATATTACCTAAGACAGTATTACTTCTATGAAACTCGAAATTAAAAAATAATTATGTATTCTAACCAGAATTTCAAAACAATTTTTTGTGTATGATTTATTTATTTTTAGGCACAGAATTTTCCACGTTTCAGACGATAGTTACTATATACTTATGTCAATTCTTTTAAAATGACCTTTTTTGATTACAAATATGGGAGCAGATATGCTACATTTAAAATTATAAATAAAAACACATGTTTTTGACCACTTGAGTATTATTGGTATTTTAAATGACTTCTTTCGAGAGTTTCAGATGCTTTCATCTACGGATTTGAATTTAAATAGTTTTATTCAAAACAGAAGATTGAAGCATATGTAGCTTCCGAAACTAGTTATTAAAAATAAATGTGATACTGAAGTGGTAAAAAACAAATGTATTTATTTGCAATTTAATCATGTCTTACCATAAACTGAATGCCAAAACCATAAATATTTTGTCCGCCTCCGTAGTGTCATGGTTATCACGTTTGGCTACCGTTCTGGAAGTCTCGGGTTCGATTCCCATATGGGGGAGTTAAATAAATAAAAGTGATTCTTCCTTTTTAATATTTATTCAATATTACCCTAGACTGGTACCTGAAGCGGAGGGCTGATGACCTTTCCTTCATGTGTTAACAAGATAACACATCATTTTTATGATGCAGTGCCCTATGCACCATTGGGGTGTGGATAAAGGTTTGAAAAAAAATCATGGTTTGAATCAACGTAATTTAAGAATAGCAATGAAAAAGACGTTTTTTAGTACTGAAGTTCTTATTTTCGCACTCGAATAATGAAAAATGCTTTAACCCCTATCATATCTAATAATATCTCCCTAATCTCCCTTCTTCCTTTGCCCTCCTTATTATCGTCTTTTGTTAATTTATGTTTCTTTTTAAATGTCAATTTGTAATTTATGTTTTTTTTTAAATGTTCAAGTACTATCTGCCCACTGATTGCAAACGGCTATATATGGTATCAAACGTTTTGATCAATATCACTAGTCCGTCTTTGGTCGGTTGGAAGATATTGCTTTTTAGCAATAAGCCCGCCAATGTACTTTTTATTTTCTGTACATGAAGTTTAAATAAATAAATTATTTTTTCTGTACATATCCATCTTACCCCGACTCATCTTTATTCCTACCGTTCTTACCATCGGTTACCCCGCTTTCCTTTCCCCCATATAGATGAGCAACGGTCGGGCAATTTATTCCAAACTGAAAGCCATGAAATCGACATTTATTGTTGACATCTCCGTAACTTTGAGCTAATTGTTTTAATTAATTTGGACAACTTCAATTGAGGAAACAAACAAATCGTTTAGTTTTATCTCATAATTATTTATGACCATCTTTTCAGACGCTGGATATCGAAAATAACTAAGGATTTCACTGTGGAAATATTCTAATAATGCACTATATAATATAAATAATTATAATAATAAAAAAAAACCCTTATCCGCACCCCAATGGTGCATAGGGCACTGCTTCATATAAACGCAGTGTTATCTCGATCATTTACACACGAAGGAAAGGTGATCAGCCCTCCGTTTCAGGTACCAGTCCAGGGTTTTATTGAATAAATATTACAGTGAATATATCACTTATATTTATTTGACCCCCCCGGGAATCGAACCCGGGACCTCCTGAACGGTAGCCGAGTGTGCTGACCACTACGGTGGCGGACATAATATATATAACAGTTATAATATATATAACATGAGTGTGTCCAAATAATTGTACACAAAATCTGGATTATCTCCAATCACAGGAGTTATTTTCATATTATTTTTGTAAAAAGCTTATTTTCATCTCACCAATAGATGTGTCTAGTGAAGTTCTAGTGATTCAAGAATAATGTTTCAAAATTGGTTCATAAAAATAGAACTTCCAAGTATTTGAGTAGCGTGGTTGTCAATAATGGGTAGAATTGATGAACGTTACACGTGTGTAAATTGATCACTTAAACCAGCCTATGACGGTCGTCAGCCCCGTAAATGCCCAAACTTCCATATTCTTCTTCATCTTTGACGAGACGTCAAAAAATAACACTATAATATTTTTGATCAATCAATCAATCATTACTTTATCAAATTGACTTTTGAACAAAATACGAGTAGAATTTTAATAGCTAAGCACAATAACGTACTCAATTTTTGTTTTATTTTACGGTTATTTCATTAATTTAATAATTCAACAGTACCATATGTTATTTTGTGTTGTATTTATTAAAGAAATTTAACCGTTTTTTTTAAATAAACAAACTATTTTTGTTGCCTCCTTTTGTTTCAGTATGTACGACTAGGTCTAGATATTCATTATATTATCATCCTGGACTAATACCTAAAGCGCACTGATCATTTGTCATTCATGTATTACGATCAAGATAACACTGCTTCTATACGATGCAGTGCCCTATATACCATTGGTTGCGAACGAGGGTTAGAAAAAAATGTTATCATCCCTTTTTTCTAAATCCTAAATTTCTATGAAAATCAACTCGTGAAATCTACCTTTAAACCATTTTTGTAATGCAAAACCGCTCTCACAACTCCATTACCTATTTTTTACTCACCCCTAGTTTTCACACAAAATTTAAACCCAAGTTTCTCTGTTATCCTGTTACCGTGAATCCTGACATTATCCTTTTTATTAGCTTTAATACATTTGTCCTATTTTACTTTAAGAGCATTAATTTTTGCCTTTTCAAAACATATTCGTTTCATATTTTAGGAAAAAAAATAACAAAAGAATAACGTTATCTAAATCATTTGATGTACATATTATTATTCCCACGCTTCTTTATATGTATTTTTTGTTGCCTTTTTTGTTGGGAAAATTATACTTTTTTTTTAACTGAAATTATGTTCTAATCTTCTTTGTCCTCATTTACTTTTAAATCTTTATTTATGCTATGAAAATGTGTTTTATTATATTTTCATATGTTTTTTATTTAAATAATTTTGTGATATCCAATTTTGTCTTTAAATACTTATTCAAAACGTGTTATTAATCAAAGCTCATTCGTTATATTCTATAAAAGCTCTCGCCAAAATACCCATTTAATGTTTATACAAGCGTATATTCATTGACTTTTTGATAAAAAGTTAAAATTATATTCCGCCTTGACTAAGAGATGGGTGCAATACTCAGTCAGACTTTTTTTTTTAATTTTACATTGTGTAATATAAAACTGTGAAAATGAAGCATAATTTATAAGTTATAATTATATATTATACATATTAATAAATAATCAATACTGGAGAGAAGTTGTTAGAAGATTAGTTTGCTGGCAATTACATCATTGAACTACAGTGCTGCCATATGTCTAGCCCTGATTTGTGTTCCACAAGCAATTTTACTACGAGGTTGGCACCCCTTATTACCCTCTCCCGGAATCCTGCCATTCTTTGCCTTATTAGCAATTTTAGCGTGGGTAGCAATGTACAAACGTTGTTTTGAATAATTTATTTTATTAGTACCTACAATTCCGTACATATTTTATTATTTTTACTTATATTTGTTGATATTCAAAGTATAGAAGAAAACAGATTCGAATAAATATAAAAATTACATTTTCTCAACAATGAAACGTTTGGAAATAAATACTTCATAATACAAATATCATTGAGTTTTTCACCACATAAGCTTATCTGTATCTTAAACTACTTTGAAAATCCTTGAAACTTTACTGGAAAGTTGCTATGTTTATTGTTTATTTGTTAATGTTAAAAGTTTGAATTGAAAAAGAAGATAATAGAATAATAGAAACATTTGTAAACAAATATCCACTTAAAATTATTTATAAAACAAATATCATTGACTTTTTCATCACGGTCGAAAGTTACTATGTTTGATTTATATTTGTTGATGTTTAAAGTATAAAATGAAATAGATTCGAATAAATATCATAAAAAGTAGATGATATCAACGATAGAAATATTTGGAAAAATTTACTAAAAACTATTGATAAAACAAATATCATTGTTTTTATCCCCACGTTGGTTATTCTGGTCAAAACGACTTTGAAAAGTTAGAAAGTTACTACATATGTTTCTTTTCTTTTATATTTTATTAATTTATTTAAACATATTGCATACATAAGAGACACATATAATATTCCCTATGAGTAATTTCCATTACTCATTTTGGGACATCGATTAAGGTTAACAAGGATTGAAAAACAGATAAGAAAGTAACTAATAAGAAAATGTAGGATAAAATTCAAAATATAAAGCAATAAAAGGTAAGGCATAACAAAAAACATTAGGTAAGAAACATGTTTAAAGGGAAAAAAATAGAAAATGTACCTAACACAAATCGCTCACTCATTTCAACAAAGTCATATATCAAAAATCGTCAATTTTCAGTTTTGCATGTTTTCGGAATGCCAAAAATATGTACTATATCCCATTAAAAGTGGCATATTTTTAATTTAATATTTACCCGCTACAGGGCAGAAAGTGTTGTTTTTGCATTTTGAAGAAAAGGTATTGTTTAATTTTTTTTTAAATGTACTAAATATTTTTCAAATGAAGAAAAAACCTTCAGGTTTTACCTAAAAGATCTGTTGCACAGTAAAAAAGTTCAATAAGTGGCTTCATATTTATTTTTAATACATTTCATTTTATTCTTAAACTTAAAAAACGATCTCCTGAAAAATCAAGTATTTTGAAATATGACGTTGTTGAAAGGAGTGAGCGAAATGTCTCTTTCCATAAAGTATTTTCTGAGTTCATTCATTTTAGATCTCTAACTGGGTTCTATTTTATACGTCAGGCAGCTAATACAATTATGTTTTTTTCGCAGGGTCACGTGTTTGCACCTTCCGTTGCAGTCCAAGTGGCTACACGTGGGCACGGAGAGAGGAAACGTGCATGTGGTGCATATAGAAACCTTCGTACTCAGCGGATACATCATCAACTGGAATAAAGCCATTGAACCGTGAGTGTCTGAAATTTTCATATTTATATTTCGATCAATGTTAATATGGGTTTATTTTCAATATTTTAATCAGGACACTGATTTGAGTCTACTAAGTTGTATATTTCTTTTTAAAAAGCATAAAAATAAAAATTCGTGATAATTGTTTCGCCCTTTTAGGGCATTATCAATTTACTGTCAGTAGTTTGATAATGGCCTTACAAGGCGATACAATTGTCACGATTTTTTTAAAAATAAAATATGCAACTTAGTAGACTTCAATAAGTGTTTCCATTTTAAAATTAAAAATACAAAATGGCATTTTACAAATCTAACTCCAAAAAATAAGTATTCGTCAATTTATATGGGTTTCATTTTATTGAACAATGGAAACCTGTTTCAATTGCTTGCATTTAATTTTTTACTTATCTTGATTAAATATCGAGATTTAATTTTGAAATACAGTTAATATGGACCAGTGATCATTTTAAATATAAATATATGTGTAGGGATAAAAGGGTTAAGAAAAATTCTTTGAGGCTGTTTGAACATATGGAGCAAATGGATAGCGAAAGAATGATAAAGAATAGATATTCGACAAATGAAAGTACATAACGAAGACGGCCAAAAAGACTTAGACAAAAAACACTACTAGATTAATCAGAACCTAAAATCTGGTCGTGTCAAAAGCCTACGTAACCAAAGGGCATGTATGACTAAATGTATGGATGTGAAGGGCGCTAAGGGTGTATATCAGGAGAGAAGAGTATGACGTTCTATCCTCTCTACCTACCCCTGCAGTGATGGTTGTAAATGTAGCTTTCATTAAACATAGTTAAACCTACAACTCACTGCAATAGCAAGGATGCTTCACCGTAGCAAGGTAAGTAAAATAATTTATTACCTACTAAGAAAAATATGCCGGTTGTGCACAAGGAACGTAGATGAGAAAGTTATATTGCTAATTAGCTCTACCTGGATTTCAAAGGTTTTGAAAATTTTCGTAATTTAAACTTTTAAAGTCCGAGGATGTAGTTTCACGAATAAGAATACTTGCTTCCTATTTATTCCTCTAACCCTTATATGAATCCAGTGGTCCATAGAGCACTGCATTCCATCTATGCAGTATTATTTCGATCATTAACGTGAATGAAAGAGGATCAATTCTATCCTTACCAATCCAAGGTGATGTAAAATACTATCGTGAAAAACCACTAGTAGGAATTGAACCCAGAACTTTCTATTAACAATAGATTCTGTTTGAAAATATTATTTGGCTTACTTTTGAAAAAAATGCGGAATGCATCGAAACAAGTGTCACAATAGATTTTAATAAATAGTGGTATTTTTTAATAATTGAATTTTAAATTTGAACAAAAATATTGCATTAGCATCATTTGCTTTTTTACTTAATGAAAATAATTTAAATATAAAAATTATTGTGTAAGACCACTTATTTAGAGCACTTGATAATTTTTATGTATACACTAAAAATGTTTCGAAAACTAGAAATGTTCTTATCAACTTGTGAAATAAAAACTTTTTTAAACTAGGCGTGTTTACGTTAATAAATAAATAGACTTATGCAAGTGTTTCATTTAAATTTTAAAATCATTATGTCACTCCGGAGTTGAGGTCAAATGATTAAAATATTTTTCAATTTAAATTTTACATAGTAAATACCACTATTTCTTAAAATCTACTGTGACATGTGTTTCGATGCATTCCTTATCATTTTCAAACACATATGCATCGAAACACGTGTCATAATAGAATTTAAGAACTATTGGTATTTACTAAGTAAAACTTAAGCTAAAAATGGATAAATTTCACCACAAAGTGACTGCCGAATCAATTATTTGAATAATTAGAATAATAATAAATAATAATGGTAATAAGTATTTTTGAAGCCGATAGCAAAAGGAAATATAATGTCTTTTGCTAGTATTCGATAAAATAATTCGCATGTGATGTTTAGCTTGATATAGGTCCAACGTTTGCTTTGTCACGACTCTTTTTGTCCTTTTTTTGAAACGGCATTTAAGATAAAATATTTGCGGTTGGAGTTTTCCCGAAAATACCTTTATGAAAAATTGCTTCAATAAGACTTCCTGTTTTAGTGCGGTAACAAAATATCGCTGAAGTCAGAGCTCGGCGGAGAATCTAATTTAAATGCAAATCGTGGCTTTTATTACCATCGCCGAAATAAGTGTCACCCTTTTTGATTTATTTGCGATATTCGTATCACCTCTAACAATTTTCGAAATGAATCTAAAGAAGGTATTTTTTGTATGCAAAAATTATATCAATTTTCATAAGCATCTTTTGTAGACTGATAATAAATTAATAGAACATTTTATAAATATACGATTTGACAGCACAGTCAACATATGTGTAGAGTTAACATATGTATAGGAAGAGATGTTTATGTTTGCGCTAATTGAGTGTGAATATGATTATTATCATTTAAAAAGAAAGGTATTTATCCCTTTTTAAGCTTTAAAAAAAGGACAGCGTTAAAAATAATGTGTGTTCAATTATACAGAATAAAAAAGAGTTTGTAATGAATGTTAAACAAATAAGATTTTTTTGAATACCAGTGATCACTTTACACACGTGTAACATTCACCAATTCTACCCATTATTGACAACCACACTACTCGAATTCTTGGAAATTCTGTAGGTATATATGAACCAATTTAGAAACCTTGTTCTTGAATCACTAGAACTTCACTAGAGACATCTATTGGTGAGATGTAAAGAAGCTTTTTACTAAGCAGAAACTCTTATATTAGTATGTGAGGTCCGAATCATGGATTATAATCACACACATGAGAAACGCCAGAAAATACCATTTTCATTTTTATTATTTCAGGCTATAATTTGACCAGACAATTTATTTACAACATTTTGAGTGTGTCCAAATACTTGTTCACAAAATCTAGATTATCTCCAATTACAGGAGTTATTTTCATATTATTTTTTGACATCTCATCAAAGATCTCATCTCAGAAAAAAAATAATAATAATATAAAAATAACTCCTGTAATTGGAGATAATCTCACTCAAAATGTTGTAGCATAGTTTTTGTGAGAATCAAGTTACGTATTTTATATTTTTGTAGTTTAACATTTTTTAAATTAGATATTTACTTTTATAAAGTAATGCAATGCAATTAAGATCTACGGGCAAAAGTGAAATTGAAAATTTATATTTTAATCTGGTTATTTTGGATAAGAGATCCTTAAGTTGATTTATTCAATGAATATAAGGAAAATTGCTTCTAGTTCTTCTTTTTCGTTTCAAGTATTCTCGCAGCCCTGTGATTATTTCAAAGTTAATTTCCTTATAATTTTATTCAGATTGCTATTATTATTAAATAACTTTTCTAAACTCACATACAGAGAAACGTAATTGAATCCGAGGCTGAGTACTATCAAGGGATCTCATTTAAATGCAAATTTCTTCGTTCCATTATAATTTTTACCTACGGATAATTGAATCTCATTGTTCCGATTTACAGAACAAATGTTTAAGTTGTCCCATCTCACCCTGATAGCACTTTGCATAATGCAGCGTACAACGTACGAAGCCTGCGTTGTGCGACTAGATCAGCAAATATTCGTAACTTGAAGCGACAATACGAACGTGTTTGTTTATTGCACATATGCACATACGATGGAAGGAGTTCAGTAATTTTAATGTGATACATCTCCGACAAACCTCATTATTCTCCAGCTTTCCTTACCACTTCAGAACCACTTTACGACAGCAAATTAAAACAATATGACCGTTTTTTCCATTTTTATTCCATTTTTATCGTAAATAAGTACTTTTTCTATTATCAAACTGTTTTTCGTCATCTTCTAGGCCATATTCACACACGATACTTAATTTAGCACTATATTGTATCGAAAAAGTGCGTAAAGTCAAGGTGATCAGTCCTGCGCTTCGGTTCCTTATCCATAGTCACATTAAATCAATATTACACACATTAAATTAGAACTATTTATTTATTTCAAACTCTTGGAAATTGAACCCAGGACCTCCAGAACGGCAGCAAAATGCTCTTACCACTGCAATACGATGACAAAAAACAACCCATAAGAATTTTTTAATTGCATGTTTCATGTACGAGTATATCTCGTATTTATAAAAAAATAAAGTCTATGAATCTTTGAAGTTCATGTTATTCAATTATTTTTCGTACGTTATATATTGTATTTCGATACGATTTGACAGTGACTTTGTGATAAAATATATCATTTTAATTTGAGTTTCACTTGGTAAATACCACTTTTACTTAAAATATATACCCATTCTTCAAAGTCCCAAGAATACAATTCTAAAATTTGGACTGAGCTTCATATACGGTATTTGAAAATGATACGGTATGCATCGAAACACGTGTCGTAATATATTTTTTGAAATAATGATATTTATCTCATGAAACTTTCATTAAAAATAATACCTTTTCAAATATAGTATTTATTTATTACTATTTAATACTAAGAATAATTTTCTGAATTTGTTCTCTACTTTAGAAATAATTTGATAAATTATTTCAATTGTAAATGCAGAGACCTGGAAATAATTTGTCATAATGTGAAAATGGAAAACATTAAGTGCTCTTTGCCAAGATTCGCGGAAGCTTAATTGATTTAAATATAAATTCGCAAACAATTTATCTCTTCGCCGCCAATGGGGAGTCCTAACGATTTCTTTATCCTTGCCCCCAGATCATTAGTGTAGCTGATAAACAAAATCTTTCAAATTTGGCGGGATATTGGTTCTACGCTCCGGCTTAATTGCGAAAAGCAACCGATATTAACTCAATTAAGTACGAAATTTGTATTTAATACAAACTTAAGAAATACTTGCTAACGTTGAACACCACAAAGTTGATTACCGGCTACACACTTCAGGGCTACGAATGGAGTACTCGTGTGCTTGATATTTGATTGAGGGCAATGTTGAAAATTAGCTTGAACTAATTTCAGTTAAATAAATAAAGTTTGTTCTCGGTTTGAGTATGTGCTAAACTAAACTTAAAGTGTAATAAGGGATTTATGAAACAATAAATATGTTTATTATATTTTGAAACTCTAAATTAATATTCTCTTTGACTATTTGAAATGGAGCGATTATTATCGCTCCTTTAATATTATAAGTTAATTATATTATTCTGAAACATTTTTCATTCCTTAAACTCGAGAGTTTTAATGAATATTTTTCAAACCAATTTATAAATATATTTCTGAAGATATTTTCCAAATAAAAAACCTATTTTAATTTATATCTTGTTTCAAGACTCTTTAAAAAAAAAGTACCAACCGATTTTTTTACTTTCGTATCTTACCCTCATCAATAAAATACTCATTTCTGATAAATTACCTTTCCTAAAGGTAAGTTATTTGAAATGAGGATTTAAATTAATAAATTCTTTGCCTGAGGTAATTATCTTTGCTTAAGACTCACGTACCTAAATATAAAAACGAACATATCTTTTCAGTCTACGAATCGTTATGTTTAACAAAATTGAAGTATAACATCATTATTTTTTTAATTTTATTAATTGGAAATAACTAAAATAAGTCAAATTTACTACGTTGTCATTGGTCGTTTCAAAATATTAATTTCCTACATAAATTGTCAGCTTTAAACCTAGTTGCAGGTCTCGTATTGGATTCCCGGGGGTAGAAATCAACATTTTTGTGTTTTTTCATTATAATATTAATTCAACATTTTCCTGACTGGTATCTTAACCCAAGACTGATCACCTTGCTTTTATATAATTAACGATTGACTCAACATTGCATCACATTGGGTGCAGTGCTCAATGCAATCAAACATTGGGTCCGGATAAAGTTCAGTAGTAATAATTTTATACCGTTTATAAAACGAGCCAACAGTTTTAAAAAGTACCAGCGAACAAAAGTTCTAAAAAATGTTATACTCGTATTTCTTAAATACGATTGTTTTATCAAGTATTGTTTAAGGCCAAGTATACGTTAAATCTTAACTTCATTTTCTCTATATGACATTTTGCATAAATAATTTTATTCTTTAAACATCGTTTTTGCATTGAAGAAATGAGTTTTTCTTCGAAATAATTACATTTATGGTTTTTAAAAGAAAAGGGTTATTAAAAAGTAAGGAATTAAAAAAATCCTATATATTTTCTAAAAAGCAAAAAAGTATCTAAAAAGCAAAAAAATTAGGACACGTTGAGCCCTGAGCGCGGCTCTCCGCATTCTGATTTGAACGCTCGAGATCTGGGCCTTAAAGCTTGATATAATGGAAATTATCTCCTCTAAGAATACGAGTGTCTACTTAAAGATTGGCCCAGTTTTCCGATAGCAGCTTTCTTTCCCTTATAAATTCCGAACGTAGCGCCGCATCGGACCGCTGCAATCTAAATGTATGTATTTCCCTAGTTTTCGAACGTCCCCGCAGCGTGCAATTCTTCCGAACGAATGGAAGCCGAAGTGGATTTAGAGTCCCTCGGTCCTATTCGCATAACTCTTGAAATGATGGAAATCGAAATGAAATCTTCAAGTGGGATTACACAAACGATTGATGTTTTATTCAATTCTTCCTTTGAAATAAAAATAAATAATAATTTTTAATTTCATTAATGTTTTTTGCAGATACTTCGTGGCACATTTTATAAACTTTATAAAATAAAACATCTTTGTTTTAACCACTTTTTATTGGTACATCTTTTCCAACCGGTTTCGACAAGAACCTTGTCAACTATGAGTATTTCAATGTTTTAGAATTAGTACATAAATCCTGATGATGACAAGGTTCTTGTCGAAAACGGTTGGAAAAAGTGTACCAATAAAAAGAAGTTAAACAAAGTTGTTTTATTTTATAATATTTATTAATTTTAACACTCTCCTTATCAGTAATTAAAAAATTTATTTTTAAAATTTATTATTTTTATTTGAAATATAAATTAATAATATTTATAGATTTGGCGTTTAATTTGAAGAACTCCGATTTATATTTATACATTAAATGTTAATATCATACACTGATTTTTTGAGTCAGTTGTCACAATATTTATTTTTATGTGTTTTTTTTTCAATAAAATAAAATTTAGTAGACTCAAAATATCGGTGTTTGATTTTAACATTTAATTTTATATAAATTAAGTAAATTTTAGTCGTTAAGGCTAAATTACTGATATAACCCGTCAAAAAACTGAATGTTTTTCATATAAAAATACATAAATGAACATACAGTAGTTGACAAAATATTCAGTTTTGATATTTTTATCGCGTTAATTTCCTAATAATTTGTAAAAAAAAAATATTTGTTTAAATATTTATCAGGTGAATGTGGTTGGTATTAGAAGTAGAGAAAGACCGAGAAAAGTTCGACATGATCAAGCATTTCAAATAATGGTCAGGTCAGGAGTATGAATAATCGACGTGTATGTATGAGGAGATGCGTAAATGTAGAAAAGATGAAGATTGTGTGCCATAAACGATTGGTGTGGCGTTCTATTCCTTCTACCTACCCCTACAGAAAAATAGCGTGATGTTTCGTTATTTAGTTTTTAGTAAGTTATTTGAAAACGATAGTTTTAGGCGTCTGCTAATATCGCTCATTCCTTTCAACAACGTCAAATATTCAAATAACTTGATTTTTCAGGAGATCGTTTTTAAGGTTTAAAAATATAATTAAATGTATTAAAAATAAATATCAAGCCACTAATTGAACTGTTTACTGTGCAATATATCTTTTTAGGTAAAACCTGAATGTTTTTTCTCAATTTGAATAATATTTAATATATTTAAAAAAATAATTGAACAATACATTTCCCTCAAAATACTAAAACAACACTTTCTGCCCTGTAGCGGGTAAATATTAAGTTAAAAATATGCCGCTTTTGTTGGAATATCCGAAAACATGCACAACAAAAATTGAGGATTTTTGATATATGACGTAGTTGAAAGGAGTGAGCGATATATAAAATAATTCGGGAAATTTTCACATAACTTTTCATATAGGTCTCTGCTAACAAATAACTTTCTTATCTCACCTATAGGTTTCGCTGACGTATATGCACCAATTCTTTAATTAAAGGATAAATACAACATCCGAAATTTGAGGGCGTGATGATTACTTAGTTAATTCTTTCAGCTAAGTTGTGTAAAGAGTAGCTACATATCGTTTTTTTTTTGTCCGGACTGCACTCAACGTATTGAATTGTAAGAAGTAATCGATGAGATCATTTGAAAATTCTGCCCACAGTGCGACGATTGATTTCTTCCCATTTTCTCGGAGCCTTTGATGTATCACGACATTCATCACAGTTCTGAGCGACCTGTGTTCATTTTATTTTCATTCATTCGTCAATATTCAATATTTTTCTGTTACATTTTTCGCTCATTTTCTTCATTATCTACAGAAAATCCTTTATTTTTACTTTTTTGACATCTCTACATATATGAAGAAGAATATGGAAGTCTAGGCATTTACAGAGCTTACGACTTGTCATAGGCTGGTTAAGTGACCACTTTACACACGTGCAACATTCGCCAATTCTACCCATGATTGACAACCACACAACTTAATTTTTTAGAACACCTTGATATATTGATCAATCTCGTGACACAGTTCATGTGAGTTCACAACAGCAATCTATGTTGTAATGAGGAAAGCTAAGCAATAAGCAGAGATCTTTTTAATTGTTTGCATGGTCCGAATCCTGGATTATATTCACATACTTGAGTTTCGCCTGAAAACATGATTTGAAAATTTTTATGTAGCTTATAATTTGACGAGCTTATAATTTTATTTTCATCCGCTTCCGTAGTGTAATGATTAGCGCGTTTAGCTATCGTGCTGGAAGTCCTGTGTTCGATTCCCAGGGTGGGGTAAAAAATAAATTTAAGTAATTTTTCACTCTCATATTTATTTAATACTACCCTGGACTGGTCCCTGAGGTGCTGGAGTGATCACCTTGCCTTCATTTAAGTAACGATAAAGATAACACCACCCCAACTACGTTTAATCATATAAATTAACTTTCCTAACTTAAGCGTACATTTAAACTTTGTAATATATTTTGTACAAATTGGCTACGGCTGTTAGTTAAAAAATATTTAAAAATACGATGCAGTGCCCTATGTGCCATTGAGTGCGGATAAGGGTAAGTAGTAGTTATTTAACTGCAAAATTTTGAGTGTTTCCAAATACTTGTTATCAAATCTGGATTATCTCCAATAATTTTTTTTCTTTTTTAACATCTTGACATAAAGATCCTTTTTTAGCTTAAAGCTTCAGTTGCTTCTTTTTTCCGGGTTTCCTTTGAAAGCTTCTGAACTTTTATCTTCATAAGTGCATTGGGTGAAACAATATATAAAGAAGCGTATTGCAACAACAATACAAGGCACTCGGTTGTGACCGTTTCGCGTCCTGAGAGCTGTTGTGTTATATTTTATGGCCCCTCAGCGCGCTCTCAACGCGCCCGACACCGCCTCAACAATGAATGGCCATCAGAAGGGTTTGCAGTGCGAATACTTAAATTATTATATAATTCTTAAATATGATACAATTTATTCTGATGCAATGGATAATTTCGTAAAAAAATATATTAAATGACATAAATCAATTTACGTGTCCACACTGATACAATAATTTGTTAGATCAATGATCGGCAACCTATGTACTACCCGCAGGTAATTTAATTATCCACTTCGATATTTTCCCACCATGAAAATATGATGAGGGTTTTTTTAAAATTATTTACACATTTAAAATTCTCGTTATAATAATTACAGTACTAAGGTGGATGTAATAATAGCATAGTAGAACTTTAAATACTTGAAATAGTAAATGTAATAATGTTTTTTATCACTGAACAATTTGAAGTAAATATTCAAACATCAAATTTTTATACTGTTATCATCGAACGTGAAGTCACTATTTAGATTTATTTGCTACTATTTCTTTACAAATATATTTATTTTTTACAAAAGTGTTTTTATTTTATCAAAATAAATATTTGATCATTCCATTTTTTTCGGTCTTCCTCTGCTTCTGTTACCAACAATTTACTATGTATATGTTTTTTTTAATTGTATACAGATACTTTAAAAAACGCAAGGAGGAATAATTGTCATTGATAACTAATTTAAAAAAATATGTATTGGCGTAGTTAGATAGGCACCTTTTTAATCAACTAATTTACTAAACGAAAAATGAAGACAAGACGTCAAAAGACTTTTTATTTTCTGTATTTTCGTGTATTTTTCATATTTATTCTCTCCAACATTAATTTCTTACTATAAACTCTCTTATAATCACGTAGTTTATGGAATCTTTTGTATTTAAAAACGTAAAAAAGAGAATCTTTTACATTTTTTCACATCCTTCAAAGGAAACCTACCTACTTTAATCTACAAGATATTTCATTTCAACAAAGTAGAATTCTTTTTAAGTTCTTGCAAGATCCGTCTTCTAATCTAAAGAAGAAACGGAAGGAAACCAGCAAATGCCAGATGCCTGCAAAGCCTCGCAGACAAACTGTTTTACATTTTTCACATGGCGATATCGCAGACAAGAAAGCATTGCCCGGATCTTCTTAACTTCGTTCCTGTTCCTTGCATTCGGTCCAAAGAACATTTGCAAAAGCCCGAATTCTTTTGTCGGCGAAAAATGTACCTACTTAAGTTTTCAAAACTCAAATGCACAACTTAAAATAGCTTAAAGTGTAAGTTATTTAAAGTCTTCATAAATTGATTACCGTAAAACATACTTGAACTTTGATGTGTTACTTGAGCCCAGTACAAAATAAGATTTAAACCTGTATTTGGTCTACAATAATGAACGTATCGACATGATTCATTGTTTCCCTGACAGGTGACACTTATTGTCACGATACTTCGATCGATACCACGATCTAAATATAAAAAAAATGTACTGGGCTCAAGTAACACATCAAAGTTCAAGTAGACCCGTTCTACGGTACATTATTTTGATACTTTGAATTTGATACAATTGAAACTTCTAAATATGTCGATCAAACTCGTAAAACAGTATGCTCGAGTGCACTATAGGCATCTATGGTTGGGATGAGGATTTTTTTTTTCTAAGCAGAGACTCTTTCATTTATATGAGTGATCCGAATCCTGGATTATACTCACACACTTGAGAAATGCTTACAAACATCATTTTTAATTTTATTTTACCTTATAATTTGACCAGTTAATTTATTTACTGTATTTTGAGTGTATCGAAGTACCAACTTATTCACATCTGGATTTCCTCCAATTAAGAGTTATTATAATTCCTAATTGGAGGTAATCCAGATTTATGAACAAGTATTTGGACACATCCAAAATTTTGTAAGTTTATTTTTTAGAACACGCTTTCACGAAATAGGTTGTTTTTATAACGTGTCTATGCTTTGTCTTCGTGTGACGATAGTTTGTCAGGCTTCAGGGCTGGTTGGGTGTACCTTGTAGGGGTGAACTTGTCCTAGATTTAATTGAAGCCCCGCACATCCAATGCCAAGTCGTCGGAGCGTGAAATAACCTTTTCCTCGGTCACGTGAGCTTTTATTGTGCTAACCGCGCTACAGTTAGCAGGACACCTCGGCTCATCTTTCATGAACAAAAATGTGCTATTTTTATTTTTGTTCAATATTTCATACGTGACATTTATCGTGGCTTTTAGTATTTGTCTGAATTTTAATTACGAGTATACGTTTAAAATACTCATAAATCACATGACTTCTAATCAAATATGTATACTATATCTATCTTAAATTAATATCTTAATAATGCCATCAGACACGTAAAACATCACGTGATACCTAGAAAACTAGTGTAAAATTAAACGTTTCCGTAGTTAGCATTTAAACTCTCTATTCTGGATCTTTGTAAAATTAAATTTAAGTTAAATATGAAATAATTACTCTTTTTCTGATATTAATAGCGTAAGAAACAATACCAACAAATTGCTTTATTTATCCATTTTTTACTGGCATTATATTGTTATAAATAAGTTTTTATTATAATTTCAATACAACGTTTTAATTAAATGTTTTTTTTCTTCAATTTTCTTTTCAAAATATCTTTTCGGAACTTCTGAACTAGTCACGAAATAAAATAAAAAAATCTAATGTACATATAGAAATTTACGAAAGTAAATACAATAAACCTTATTATAACGAAGTGTTTTCTTCAATAAATGTATCATTTTCAAATATTTAATAATCCTAATTTTTTGTGATTTACGATACACGTCTGTCATTTTTTATTTTCATATGGTAATAATTCATTTTTCCGTACGAAACTTGTATTCAATTCGGGTTACGTAATAATACGCGTATGTATAAAACCATAAAATATATCTTCCGTATAAAAGTTTAAGGTGGTATATGAATTACCGCGGATCAAATTTATTTTCCGCCATTCAGTCTTGAATATCTTTATTCTCCTTTGTTTCATATTTTTACTGAGAATATTTTATATTTGACGTGAGAATGAAAGCCTTTTGAGTGTTACGTGTTCCAATTTTCCCCTTTTCAACAAACCAGCGACACTCGCAAATAAATAAACCTAATACGCAAAATACAAAATGAACGTTCTATTCATTCGATCACTCCGATTTTTATTAAAAACTGAACGATTTTTATTAAAAAGTGAAGGTAGCTAAATGTTAAATTAAATATTTTTTCTCGCGTGTTTTCTTATGGTTATGGCAAATTTATATACCTTTTGATAGAATTTAAATATTTACATTTCAGTAACATAAGCATCCGAATTCATATATTTTCCACAATAAAGGATTTGGTTCCTTTTGTCCTGATGGGTACCTTTTGATTACTTTCCTATAATTATATAAACAATTATCTTTTAATTTTTCCTTTATTGCTCTTAAATATTACTAGCCCTTTTATGAATTAAGGTTATCTGAAAAACATGAACGAACTCTTTAAACTATACTTTTAAGTCATTGATCCCAGGTAAAAAATATTATATTTTGTGAATTTTACACAAAAATCAAAATTAAAATAATGTTGTAGCCGATTGACAAAATTTTTGTTCCTTAAAGCAGATTTTTTTCTTAAAAGCGTCTTGAAACCGATGGACATAAAGAGTGGTTATATGCTTACATTATTTACAAGAATGTTAAAAAAAGTAATGTTGATTGTTTAATAATACGTTCTAGATAGTATTATTTATTTAATTATGTTATAAGAAACGCGTATGTACATAATATGAATTAAATGAAAATTATATTGTATGATCAGATTATTTATTTAATAAGTAAAAGCTTATCATAGCGCATTTTTTGCTATCGAGACCAGCTTAAAGGCAAAGAAATGCAGGGTGCATTTTTTTGCCTTTTTGCAATCTTATCTAAACATCACTCAATAATCAAGTGATTCTTATAAAAATTGACTTAAGCAATCAGAAATAAGTTTGAGCCAGAAGTACTTACTGAATTTCTCGAGCAAAATCATTGTTGCCGAATTACGTGCTTAAAATTATTATTATAACCTTTTATTTGATCTAATTTTGCTCACCCCCTGTTTATAATACGCGTTTATTTTATTCATCTTTCAGACTGAACAATAATTTGAACATTTATGGGAATTTACGTCGGTGTAATTAAGGCTTTCTTAATTAATTTTAGATCAAAGGCTGTATGCTAATTTATCATTTACTGTTTTCTTAATCGCGTTACACCTTTAATCCTCCTGGAAAATATTTTTCATTGGTTTGAAAAGTAATTTCAGTAAGGATACACTTATAATAAAATATTGTAGGTACGTAAATATAGTAATTCTTAATTTAGAGTCATTATTTTCTCTTTTGTATATTTTATCATGACTTTTATACAATTTATCGTAGTACATGATGATGTAAACATAAAAATAAAACACCTTTTGTGTTTATAACATAAAAATAAAACACCTTTGATTACCTAGTTTTGAAAACTACGCATGTTCTCATCAACACGTGAAAATATAAGATGGCACAAAATTAATTATCTGATTTTGTTTTAAATTACTTATTTATTTAATAACATAAAAAAACAATTGAGTTAAAGAAATCTTTATTTGGAGCTTTACATTTTTTTCTGTTAAGTGGAAAAGATGATATGCATCAAGTGGCTAACGCCAGTGTTGATAAATATTTGTGCCTGTTTCATCAATCTTTTTGTATACTGCAGCTGCTTGTTCATTAAATTCAAATATGATTGCCGTACGACGCCATTTACAAAAATTATAACATCTTCCGACAGGGTGATTCATTTTCTGCCACCCTATACAAACAGTTTTCGAGAATAGTCGTGTTTACATTAATATACTCAAAAGTTGTCTTGTACAAGCGTTTTATTTTTTAATTAAAATTTCTTATTTTTCCACAAAGTTAATGCCGAATCAATAAACAATGTTAAACATGATATTTAATTATATTCTCATTAAAGCTTATTAGTTTTCAGTCAATTTAGTTGCCCTTTGACATTAGAAACCTAAGCGTGTACGAATTACTTTGTAATGCGATTAGAAGTCCAAGGTAACTCAGGTGAGAGAGAAGGGCTTGCATATAATATGACTTTGTGATAATCCTTCTTACAGTCGAATCCCTTTTGTAAGTTACTCGTGGATTAACGGAATACGTAATTTCCGGACTTAACAGTTTAACCATAACGCGACAATTATTAGTCAGGGTAGTAATATTGTTGGTAAGCTTTCATGCATAATAGAACCATTCCCTTACTACGTTATGCTGTCGATACTAATAAAGATTGTTATATTTTATTGACGTTTGGCTTAGTAAATACCACTATTTCTTAAAATCTACTGTGGCACGTGTTTCGATGCATTCCGTATCATTTTCAAACACCGTACGGTGGTAAGAAATAGTGGTATTTACTAAGTAAAACATTAATTAAATATGGATAGATTTTACCACAAAGTGACTCCCGAATCAATTAATGAAAAGATTGTTATTCTTGTTAGTTTTGATAACAATAGCAGACTGATTAGGAGAGACAAAAAAATAGGCGTAATTATTTACATTTTATATATATTTTATAATATATATAACGTAAAATTTATCGTTCACTTTTTATTTGATTGCAAGATTATTTTGCAGCTTACCTTTTCTATTAGAAAATATATGCTTTGCTTTTGTAATACCTAATATGTCTTATTTAACACTATCTAAAACTGATTGAATATATCGCAGTCGTACAGGAGAAAGTGACCAACTTACAAAACGTTAAATGTTCAGGAGGGCCATTTACGTCACATTTGCTTGGCAAGAAAATATGTAAACATCAATGCAGTTAGTCATTTGAAACAAGTCAATATATTATACTTTCAAGTTTAAAATCCATTAAGATTTTTTCAGGGCAATATTAAGCTAGTAAGATAGCAAATAGTCAATGATGACGTTTTTGTAAAAAAATCACTTGGTCACTTTCTCCTGTATGACTACGATACGATATACCTACTCGATATTTTCTTTGCGTATTCGACTCAAAAACACTTTTTTTATTTTATTATGTAAGTGGGTACTTCGCATTTTGCCACGCGTTTTCCATGCTACCGCCGTGCTGAGAATGAGTAATACGTTTTTCCTTTATTTGACTTGTTTCTTTGCAATCGATTAAAACCTCGTTAAGTTTTATTAATGACATTACAAAACGTTGATATTATCGAGACTAATTATCTCAAACTTACCACCACGCAACAATGTGAAAATTTATTTCCCTCTCGCTTGTGTACGACTAAATCTCTACGGAATGACTAGTAAATGTGTAATTTCCTAGTCGAGGTGGATGTAGTTGGTGGTGATAAATTTTGTTAAATCAATCGTCAGTTTTGGGTTTTCCCATGGTTTGCATGTCGCGGTGTTCCAACTCAATCTAAAACCTACTTCATCACGCGACTATAGCGTTTTCTATGACCTTGTCAATATATAAAGCATGGAATTATATATGTGTGTATTACTCAACAGTTTCAAAAAATATAATACGTAGTTTATGAAACTTACTAACATTTTACCGAACAATATTTTTAGTAATTTTTTGTATTTTTCCGAGAATTGAGTAGTGATAAAAATAATTAACCACATATTAACATCTTGACAAAGGTGAAGAATAATATGGAAGTTTGGGTATTAACAAGGTTTGCGACCTGTCATGAGCTGGTTTAAGTTATCAATTTATACACGTGTTACATTCACCATTCTACATCATGATTGACAGCCGCAATACTCAAATTTCGACAATTTTCTATGTCTTTTGATTGATACCTTCTTTCCCATATGAGTTCAAGACACAATCTAAGGTTAAGTTGGGTTAGATTTTTATTTAGCAGAGACCCTTGTGAAATGTATGTAAGATGCTTTCCAAATTATTTCACGTTCTGGAAGACGCCTGAAAACGTGACTTCAAACGATTTCAGACAATTTTTATTAAACTTTTAATATGACCAGTTATGTTATTCACAATAGTTGCAGATGTGTTTTAGTATATATAACAATTCGGGAAGAATCTCACATACATTTTTTTATGTCTCCGCTAAATGAAATAAAAACTTACTCAATTCAACCGTAGATGATGTTGAGAACATACTTTTTATAGCTTTCAATTAAAAACCTTATTGTTTTAATGATTTTTTTAAAAACATTTTTTTTTGAGTTTATTATTATTGATTGTTCACAAATTGTATTTTAAACCATATTATGATTTACGTTCGAAAATGACCTCAAATTAAACCGCTTTGTTTTAATAAGTAAGAAAATGTTCAACATTGTTTTCGGTGATTACTCCAATTAATTTAATTTCCCAACCATTGTAAGGATAATAAAAAATGTAAGATTTTTTAAACGCCGTTTAAAGATGAAACCATTTATCACGCAATCATTAGGATTTCACGCTAATCTTTTAATTAAGCCATTTCCTCGGAAGATTATGTTCAGCAGTTTAACGGTACATCCCTTTATCTTTGTAAACCTTTTGTGGAGCTGTAAACGTATTCGAGTGATTTATTCTAGTATTTTCCTTCTCGGATCTCTTTCCCATTAATTTGTTTAATTGCGAACTATTCCTATGTTATAAAACTAATGGAATCGTTTCACCAATAAAACAGTTTATTTCGATTGGTCAGTATACTCTAGTTTTTTTTATGTTTAGTTGTTAAATAATCAAAAATATACAAAAATCACCGATCCAGGTTACCAATAAGTGTTTTTGTTTTCTTTTATTATGATATCAGCCTCATGGTTATAATTTTGTGTAGAAAATATAAGTACAATTTTCTTTTTTGGTGTTTTAAACTTATATATAAATCTACAACATTTTGAGTGTGTCCAAATACTTGTTCACAAAATCTGGATTATCTCCAATTACAGGAGTTATTTTATATT